>NC_064923.1:787740504-788940504 GCF_023897955.1 Schistocerca gregaria
GATAGTCATATGGAGCCAGGTGAGGACTGTCAGGTGGGTGTTTCATTGTTGTCCATCCGAGTTTTGTAATCACTTCCATGGTTTTTTCGTCTGACATGTGGCCGTGCATTGTCGTGCAAGAGCAAAACCTCCTGTTTTTGCCGATGTGGTATAACACGACTCAGTCGAGCTTGAAATTTCTTCAGTGTCATCACATATGCAGCAGAATTTATGGTGGTTCCCCTTGGCATGATGGCCACAAGCAAGAGTCTTTCGGAATCGAAAAACACCGTAGCCATAACTTTTCCAGCAGAAGTTGTGTTTTTGAATTATTATTTTTTGGGTGAATTTGCATCGTGCCACGCCATTGATTGCCTCTTCGTCTCTGGTGAAAAAGGAAGGAGCCATGTTTCATCACTTGTCAAAATTCTTCCAAGAAAATCATCTCCACCATTCTCGTACTGTTCCAAAAGTTCGCCGCATACCGTTTTTCTTGTTTCTTTGTGAGCCACTGTCAACATCCTGGGAGCCCACATGGCACAAACCTTTTTTAACGCTAACACTTTCAGTATTCTGCAAGCACTTCCTTCCCCTATCCCAACGTAGCGTGACAATTCGTTCACTGTGATGCGTCTGTCAGCAGTCACCAATTCGTTAACTCTCTGCACATTGTCTGCAGTGTGTGCTCGCGCTATTCGTCCACGAGACTCAGAGGGCCATGACACGGGTTCCCAGGTAGATGCCATATTTCTTGACTTATGCAAGGCATTCGATACAGTTCCCCACAGTCGTTAGGTGAAAACGTAAGAGCATATGGGCTAACAGACCAATTATGTGATGGAATTGAAGAGGTCCTAGATAACAGAAAGCAGCAAGTTATTCTCAATGGAGAGAAGTCTTCCGAAGTAAGAGTGAGTTCAGGTGTGCCGCAGGGGAGTGTCATAGGAGCGTTGCTATTCACAATATACATAAATGACCTTGTGGATGACATCGGAAGTTCACTGAGGCTTTTTACAGATGATGCTGTGGTGTATCGAGAGGTTGTAACAACGGCAAATTGTAGTGAAATTCAGGAGGATCTGCAGCGAATGGACGCATGGTGCTGGGAATGGCAATTAAATCTCAATGTAGACAAATGTAATGTGCTGCGAATACACAGAAAGATAGATCCCATATGTTTTAGCTACAAAATAGCAGGTCAGCAACTGGAAGCAGTTAATTCCATAAATTATCTGGGAGTACGCATTAGGAGTGATTTATAATGGAATGATCATATTAAGTTGATCGTCGGTAAAGCAGATGCCAGACCGAGATTCATTGAAAGAATCCTAAAGAAATGCAATCCGAAAACAAAGGAAGTAGGTTACAGTACGCTTGTTCGCCCACTGCTTGAATACTGCTCATCAGTGTGGGATCCGTACCAGATAGGGTTGATAGAAGAGATACAGAAGATCCAACGAAGAGCAGCGCGCTTCGTTACAGGATCATTTAGTAATCGCGAAACCGTTACGGAGATGATACATAAACTCCAGTGGAAGACTCTGCAGGAGAGACGCTCAGTAGCTCGGTATGGGCTTTTGTTGACGTTTCTAAGAACATACCTTCACCGAGGAGTCAAGCAGTATATTGCCGAAGAGACCATGAGGATAAAATCAGAGATTAGAGCCGGCAACAGAAGCATACCAACAATCTTTCTTTCCACGAACAATACGAGACTGGAATAGAAATGAAATGATCGTGTGGCACTGTTGGCCGGGAGACCCCATGCGGGGTTGTTCGGCCGCCGTATTGCAAGTCCTTTTTTGCTGACGCCACTTCGTGGACTTGCGAGTCAATGATGATGAAATGATGATGAAAGACACATAACGCCCAGTCATCTCGCGGCAGAGAGAATCCCTGATACGAGGTTTCATTGTGGCATTTAGTGGACGAGAGGAGTTACCATTCCATCCATCGTTTGAGGGTGTGAAAGACTGGGGGGAAGTCCTCCGATGCAGAGGCTCAAGCATAGTGCTCAGCAATCGCGTCGTTAGATAGCACGCCATTGATGTTAATGCCAGGGACACCTGTTGGGGTCTGGTACCCAAAAATGCGTCTAATCTTCGTCCAGACTTAGGAACGTGACGTACGGCACCCAATGGTCGACACATATCTCTCCCAGCACCCCTGTTTCCATCGTTTTATAAGCTGACGAACACGGGCACGGAGCCGTTTCAAGGCCATTAGTTGTTGTGGGGAAGGATGCTGATTATGTCGCTGTAGAGCTCGCCGACGCTCTTTAATTGCCTCAAAGACTTCCGGCCACCACCAAAGGACTATCTGTCGCCGAGGGCACCCTAAAGAACGAGGGAATTGCTCAACAACAACATCGATGGCACAATGTGGGGGAAATTAAACGGTGACACCAGAGGTGAAGGCTTCCCAGACTGCCTTGTTTAAAGCCCATCTGGGTAGGCGTCCTTGGGCATGACGCTGGAGGACTGACAGAAAGATGGGGACATGGTCATTACCACACAGGTGGTCATGTGCTCTCCAGTGGATAGATGGGAGAAGGCCAGGGCTGCAAACCAAGAGATCAATGGCCGAATATGTGCCATGTGCCACACTGAAATGTGTGTGGGCATCTGTATTTAACAGGCACAGGTCGAGTTGTGACAGTGAATTTTCGACCTCCCTACCTCGATGGCGTCCTCTTGCGTAAAATATTCCGGAGGTAAAATAGTCCCCAATTCGGATCTCAGGGCGGGGACTACTCAAGAGGATGTCGTTATCAGGAGAAAGAAAACTGGCGTTCTACGGATCGGAGCGGGGAATGCCAGATCCCTTAATAGGGCAGGTAGGTTAGAAAATGTAAAAAGGGAAATGGATAAGTTAAAGTTAGATATAGTGGGAATTAGTGAAGCTCGGTGGCAGGAGGAACAAGACTTTTGGTCAGGCGAATACAGGATCATAAATACAAAATCAAATAGGGGTAATGCAGGAGTAGCTTTAATAATGAATTGGAAAATAGTAGTGCGGGTAAGCTACTACAAACAGCATAGTGAACGCATTATTGTCGCCAAGATAGACACGAAGCCCACGCCTACTACAGTAGTACAAGTTTATATGCCAACTAGCTCTGCAGATGGGGAAGAAACTGAAGAAATGTAAATTATTCAGATAGTGAAGGGAGACGAAAATTTAATAGTCATGGGTGACTGGAATTCGGTAGTAGGAAAAGGGAGAGAGGGAAACGAAGTAGGTGAATATGGATTGGGGCTAAGAAATGAAAGAGGAAGCCGCTTGGTAGAATTTTGCACAGAGCCCAACTTAATCATAGCTAACACTTGGTTCAAGAATCATGAAAGAAGGTTGTATACATGGAAGAACCCTGGAGGTACTGACAGGTTTCAGATAGATTATATAATGGTAAGACAGAGATTTAGGAACCAGGATTCAAATTGTAAGACATTTCCAGGGGCAGATGTGGACTGTGACCATAATCTATTGGTTATGAACTGTAAATTATAACTGAAGAAACTGCAAGAAAGTGGGATTTTAAGGAGATGGGACCTGGATAAACTAAAATAACAAGAGGTTGTACAGAGTTCGAGGGAGAGCATAACGGAACAATTGACAGAAATGACGGAAAGAAATACAGTAGAAGAAGAATGGGTAGCTGTGAGGGATGAAGTAGTGCAGGCAGCAGAGGATCAAGTAGGTAAAAAGATGGGGGCTAGTAGAAATCCTTGCTTAACAGAAGAAATATTGAATTTAATTGATGAAAGGAGAAAATATAAAAATGCAGTAAATGAAGCAGGCAAAAAGGAATACATACGTCTCAAAAATGAGATCGACAGGAATTGAAAATTGGCTAAGCAGGGATGGCAAGAGGACAAATGTAAGGATGTAGAGGCTTATCTCATGAGGGGTAAGATAGATACTGCCTACAGGAAAATTAAAGAGACTTATGGATAAAAGAGAACCACTTGCATGAATATCAAGAGCTCAGATAGAAACCCAGTTCGAAGCAAAGAAGGGAAAGCAGAAAGGTGGAAGGAATCTGTAGGGGGTCTATACATGGGCGATGTTCTTGAGGACAATATTATGGAAATGGAAGAGGAGGTAGATGAAGATGAAATGTGGAAGATATTATAATGAGTGAAGAGTTTGACAGAGCACTGAAAGACCTAAGTCGAAACGAGGCCCCGGGAGTAGACAACATTCCATTACAACTACTGACAGCCTCGGGAGAGCCAGTCCCGACAAAACTCTACGTCAGCAAGACGTATGAAACAGGCGAAATACCCTCAGACTTCAAGAAGAATATAATAATTCCAATCCCAAAGAAAGCAGGTGTTGACAGATGTGAACATTACCGAACTATAAGTTTAATAAGTCACAGCTGCAAAATACTAACGCGAATTCTTTAGACGAATGGAAAAACTGGTAGAAGCCGACCTCGGGGAAGATCAGTTTGGATTCCGTAGAAATGTTGGAACACGTGAGGCAATACTGACCCTACGACATATCTTAGAACCTAGATTAGGGTTAGGCAAACTTACGTTTCTAGCATTTGTAGACTTAGAGAAAGCGTTTGACAATGTTGAGTGGAAAACTCTCTTTCAAATTCTGAAGGTGGCAGGGGTAAAATAAAGAAACGAAAGGCTATTTACAATTTGTACAGAAACCAGATGGCAGTTATAAGAGTTGAAGGACATGAAACGGAAGGAATGGTTGGGAAGGGAGTGAAACAGGGTTGTAGCCTATGGTTCAAATGGCTCTGAGCACTATGCGACTTAACATATGTGGTCATCAGTCGCCTAGAACTTAGAACTAATTAAACCTAACTAACCTAAGCACATCAACACGTCCATGCCCAAGGCAGGAATCGAACCTGCGACCGTAGCAGTCGCACGGTTCCCGACTGCGCGCCTAGAACCGCGAGACCACCGCGGCCGGCGGTTGTAGCCTATCCCCGACGTTATTCAATCTTTACATTGGGCAAGCAGTGAAAGAAACAAAAGTCAAATTCGGTGTAGGTATTAAAAGCCATGGAGAAGTAATAAAAACTTTGAGGTTTGCCGATGACATTGTAATTCTGTCAGAGACAGCAAAGGACTTGGAAGAGCAGTTGAACGGAATTGATAGTGTTTTGAAAGGAGGATATAAGATGAACATCAGCAGAAGCAAAACGAGGATAATGGGATGTAGTCGAATTAAGTCCGGTGATGTTCAGGAAATTAGATTTGGAAATGACACACTTAAAGTAGTAAAGAAGTTTTGCTATTTGGGGAGCAAAATAACTGATGATGGTCGAAGTAGAGAGGATATAAAATGTAGACTAGCAATGGCAAGGAAAGCGTTTCTGAAGAAGAGAAATTTGTTAACATCAAATCTAGATTTAAGTGTCAGGAAGTCATTTATGAAAGTATTTGTATGGAGTGTAGCCACGTATGGAAGTGAAACATGGACGATAACTAGTTTGGACAAGAAGAGAATAGAAGTTTTCGAAATGTGGTGCTACAGAAGAATGCTGACGATTAGATCACATAACTAATGAGTAGGTATTGAATATGATTGGGGAGAAGAGAAGTTTGTGGCACAACTTGACTAGAAGAAGGGATCTGTTGGTAGGACATGTTCTGAGGCATCAAGGGATCACCAAATTAGTATTGGAGGGCAGTTGTGGAGGGTTAAAATCGTAGAGGGAGACCAAGAGATCAGTACACTAAGCAGATTAAAAAGGATGTAGGTTTCAGTAGGTACTGGGAGATGAAGAAGCTTGCACAGGATAGAGTAGCATGGAGAGCTGCATCAAACCAGTCTCAGGACTGAAGACCACAACAACAACAACAACAACAACTACCTCGGCCAGTGAGAATGGTGCCACGCCACAAGAGGTTGTGGGCGTTAAAATCTTCCAAAAGTAGGAAAGGTTTAGGAGGGAGTTGATCAATCAGTGCAGCCAATACTATCAGTGCTACTGCACCATCTGGAGGAAGATATGCATTGCACCCAGTTATTTACTGCGTCATTCTCATCCCGACAGCCACGGCTTCAAGCGGGATTTGAAGGGGCACAGGTTTACCAAATACTGAGTTCAGGATATAGACACAAACTCCACATGACAGTCTGTTATAGTCGCTAAATTTCCTGTAATATCCCTTATATCTGTGGAGGGCAGGGGTCCGCATTGCCAGGAACCAGGTTTCCTAGAGGGCAATGCAGAAAGCAGCTGTAAAGTTTAACAGTTGCTGTAACTCAGCCAGGTTGTGCAAAAAACCTCCGCAATTCCACTGGAGGATTACGTGATTGTGAGACTGGGAAGGCATGAAACTCTCAATGAGTCTACGCCTCAGAGTCACTTGCTGCCACCAGGTGAGTACCTGTGCGATCGACATCCGTTTTGTCTGAGGGCCCAGCGAGATCTAGGTCCTGAGCGGACACCAGAATCTCCAACTCATCCTGAGACACAGAGCTTGTAGGGGTGGTGTTGGGTGCTACCGCAGTGCCTTGGTTGTTGGGGGTCTTTCTCTTTTTCGGCTTCTCTCGCTGCTCCTTAGGTTTGTCCACATGGGAAGGTTTCACTGATTGAGTTTCAGGGACTGAGAAGGACCGCGAAGCCCTACAACCAGCTACCTGTGGTTGCTTCAGCCACTAGTGGGTATCGGTTTTCTGGCAGGAACGCGGGAAGGGAGTGACCCAAGGGATTCCTTCCTGGCACAAGGAGCCAAAGGAGACTTCTCCAGTTCCCCAGCTGGGTAGTGGGAACTAACGTCACCGATCGTTTGAGAGGTGTTGCTCTTGAAGCATGTTGTGCAGGATTAAGAGGGTCAGGTAGAGTATGATGGCACTGAGAGCCAACTGCACGTGGCAGAACGGAAGATCGTAGAACAGTTGTTGTAGCGACGGTGTAGGTTGACGTCGTATGTACAGGATTAGCCTCTCATATTTTCTCTTAGTCCCAATGTAAGTCAGTCGGTCAAGGTTCTAGTATTCCATTATTTTTCTATATCTCTGGAGACTCTTGCAATCTGGCGAGCAAGGAAAAGTGCGCTTTCCGCAGTTGACACAGATAGGAGGTGAGGCACAGAAAGTATTGCGTTGTGAAGGGCGTCCACAATTTCGACAAATGACGCTGGAAGTACAGCAGGAAGACATATGGCTGAACTTCCAGCACTTACAGCACTGCATCGGAGGGAGGGATATATGGCTTTATGTCACAGAACTAGACCTTCACCTTGACCTTCTCGTGTAATGTGTCACCCTCAAAAGCCAAGATAAAGGCACCGATGGCCACCTGACTATCCCTCGGACAGACGAAATGGACACTTTGCCGGTCTAAATTGGCGCGCAGCTCATCAGACGGCAAAAGAAGGTCCCTGTGAAATATGATACCATGGATCATATTTAAGCTCTTATGGGGCATGATAGAAACAGAAATATCCGCCAGCCTGTCACAATCGAGTAGTTTCCGTGACTGGATGGAGGATGCTGTTTTGATGAAGACCGACCCTGACGGTATTTTGGACAAGCCCTCCACAACCACAAACTTATCCTCTAAATGCTCTACAAAAATTAGAGGTTTCGACAAGAAAGATTCCCCGTCAACTCTCGTACATACAAGGTACTGGCATGAATAAGCTTTGCTGCCATCCTTAGCCCAGCGTTCCTCCCATCGTGCGGCAAGGGAAAGGGGGGGGGGGGGAGGGAGGGAACGATTTGGGATCGTATTTCTTAGCGTTGAAGTTGGACCTTGATCGCTTAGAGACTGCTGGTGCTTGACCACCAGCAAGAGATGACGTACTGCACTTCATTGTGTGTCATCCGCCCTGTTGCTACGCATTCCGACAAGGAGCCCTCCCCAAGGGCGCCACCTAGCAGCAGGAAAGGCCACCTGGCAGGATGGCCATTGCCGGGAGTCCCGATGGCCCAGGGTAACGAGCATCTACTCTTTGGCGTACGTGGGGAAAACTGCGCCGGGATCAGCAGAGCGTCGTTTGACTGCCATTTCACCAAATGAGTTTCAATATAACATCACGTATGCATTCTTCCCTATTTGATTGCAAGTCTCACAAAACTCCGCCACGCATTACCGGATTCCCCATACCATCCGTATCGACTCCTGCTTTATTTTATATCAGGCTCCCATCGTGAACACTTCACTGCATTCATTCTGCCTATCCGTCCTGTCCTCAGCGTTTAATACCGGAATTAGTTCTGCACTGTTAATGTTGACAATTTTCCTGAGTCATCAGTCTCCTGAATGGTTTGATGCGGCCCGCCACGAATTCCTATCCTGTGCCAAACTCTTCATCTCAGAGTAGCACTTGCAATCAACGTCCTCAATTATTGGCTGAATTATTCCAATCTCTGTCTCCCTCTACAGTTTTTCCCTCTACAGCTCCCTTTAGAAACATGGAAGTCATTCCCTGAAGTCTTGACAGATGTCCTATAATCCTATCCATTTTCCTTCTCAGTGTTCTCCACATATTCCTTTCCTCTCCGACTCTGCGCAGAACTTCATTCCTTACATTACTAGTCCATTTAATTTTCAACATTCGTCTGAAATGCCACGTCCAAAATGCTTCGGTTCTCTTCTGTTCAGGTTTTCTCACAGACAGTGTTTCACTACCATACAATGCTGTGCTCCAGACTTAATTCTCAGAAACATCTCCTCAAATTAAGGCCTATGGTCGATACTAGCAGACCTCTCCTGGCCAGAATACCTTTTTGCCTGTGCTAGTCAGCGTTTGATGTCCTCCTTGCTCCTCTGTCATTGGTTATTCTGCTGCCTAGGTAGATGCATTCCTTAACTTCATCTACTTCGTGACCATGAACCCTGATAAGTTTCTCACTGTTCCCATTTCTACTACTTCGCATTACTTGCGTCTTTCTTCGATTTACTCTTAGTCCCTATTCCATTCCAATTATACTATTACTTCCATTCAGCAGATCATGTAATTCTTATTCACTTTCACCCAGAATAGCAATGTCATCAGCGAGTCGTATCATTGATATCCTTTCACCTTAAACTTTAATCGCACTGCCGAACTTTCTTTTATTTCCATCATTGCATCTTCAATGTACAGATTGAACAGCAAGGCCGAAAAACTACATTCCTGTCTAACACCCTTCTTAATCAGAGAACTCCGTTCCTGGTCGTCCACTCTTACTATTCCCTCTTGGCTCTTGTACTTATTGTACATTATCCGTCTCTCCCTATTGCGTACCCCTACTTTTTTCAGAATTTCTAACATCTTGCACCATATTACATTGTGGTAAGTTTTTTTATAGGTCGACAAATCCTATGAACGTGTACTGATTTTTCTTTAATCTTGCCTCCGTTATCAACCGAAATGTCAGAATTACCTCTCTGACGCGTTTCACTTTCCTAAAGTCAAACTGATAGTCATCTAACACAGCCTCAATATTCCTTTCCATTCTTCTGTATATTATTCTTGACGGCAACTTGGATGCACGAGCTGTTAAGCTGATGGTCCGATAATTCTCACACTTGTCAGCTCTTGCAGTCTTCGGAATTGTGTGGATGAGTCAGACGGTAAGTCGCCAGACTCGTATATTCTATACACTAACATGAACAATCGTTCTGTTGCCACTTCACCCCATGATTTTAGAAATTCTGATGGAATGTTATCTGTCCCTTCTGCCTTACTTGATCTTAAGTCCACCAAAGCTCTCTTACATTCTGATTCTAATACTGGATCCCCTTTCTCTTCTAAATTGACTGCTCCTCCTCCTAGTTCTTCTTTTCCTCTCCTTCTTCTATCGCATCGCCCGCAGCTCGTGGTCGTGCGGTAGCGTTCTCGCTTCCCACGCCCGCGTTCCTGGGTTCGATTCCCGGCGGGGTCAGGGATTTTCTCTGCGTCGTGATGACTGGGTGTTGTGTGCTGTCCTTAGGTTAGTTAGGTTTAAGTAGTTCTAAGTTCTAGAGGACTGATGACTATAGATGTTAAGTCCCATAGTGCTCAGAGCCCTTTGAACCATTCTTTTTCTATCGCATCAGACAAATATTTCCCCCCATAGAGGCCTTCAATGTACTCTTTCCTCCAATCCGCTCTCTCCTCTGCATTTAACAGAGGAGTTCCCGTTGCACTCTTAACATTACCACCCACGCTTTTAGTTTTACCGAAGGTTGTTTTGACTTTCCTACATGCTGAGTCAGTACTCCTGACGAACATTTCCTTTTCGATTTCTTCACGTTTTTCAAGCAGCCATTTCTCTTAGCTGCTCTGCAGTTCCTATTTATTTCGTTCTACAGCGACTTGTATTTCTGTATTCCTTAATTTCTCTGAACATTTTTGTACTTCCTCCTTTCATCGACCAAGTGAAGTACTTCCTCTGTTACCCATGGTTTCTTCGCAGCTCCCTTGTTTATACCTATGTTTTTCTTTCCAACTTCTGTGATTGACATTTATGTGATCGTCCATTCCTCTTGAACTGTACTGCCTACTGAGCTGTTCCTTATTGCTGTACCCATAGCCTTAGTGAACTTCAAGCGTGTCTCGTCATTTCTTAGTACTTCTTCCTGACTAATCTCTTGGACTCAGCCAACTCTTCATCACTATTCCATTATCATCTGAGTCTGTTTCTGTTCCGGGGTACGCCTTACAATCTAGTATCTGATTTCGGAATCTCTGGCTGACCATGATGTAATCTATCTGAAATCTTCCTGTATCTCCCAGGCTTTTACAAGTACATCTCCTCCTTTTGTGATTCTTGAACAGAGTATTCGCTGCTACTAGCTGAAATTTATTGCTGAACTCATTCCCCTACAACTGCATTAGAGACCCCATGACTATTATATTTTCATCCTCATAAAGTTTCTCTGTCTCTTCATCTTCGGCTTGCAATATCGGCATGTATACCTGAACTTTCGTGGTCGGTGTTTGTTTGCTGTCGATTCTGATAAGAACAACCCTATCACTGAACTGTTCACAATAACACACTCTGTGCTCCATATTGCTATTCATAACGAATTCGGCGACTGTTATACCACTTTCTGCTGGTGTTGATGTTACTCTATACTCATCTAATCCAGAAATCCTTGTCTTCCTTCCATTTCGCTTCATTGACCCCTAACATATCTAGACTGAGCCTTGGCATTCTCCTTTTCAGATTTCCTAGATTCCCTACCACGATCAATCTTCTAACATTTCACGCCTCGTCTCATAGAACGTTATCCTTGTGTTGGTTATTCAGTCTTTTTCTCATGGTCACCTTCCTCTTGACGGTGCCCTCTCGCAAATCCGAATGTGGATCCACTCCGGAATCTTTTTCCAATGGAGAAATCATCATGATACTTTATCATTTACAGACAACATGTGCTGTGGATACACGTTATGCGTCTTTAGTGCAGTGGTTTCCATTGCCTTCTGCATCCTTATGGCGTTGAGCATCGCTGATTCTTCCTCCTTTAGGGACATTTTCCCACCCCAAGAACAGAAGTGTGCTCAAAATCTCTGTCCCCTCCTTTCGTCTTCTTTCGACAACGCCATTGACAGAATGAGGGTGACTTCTTATGCCTGATGTCTTCGGCCGCCAATGCTGATTATTAATCAAATTTTAAGTGGTGGCGGGTGTCAAACCCGGGACCGAGGACGTTTTCACTGCTAAGCAAAGATACTACCCACGATTCTTGTCTCATTTGTTTCGTCATTGATTGTTGCATTTCCTTGCGGGGACGTCCCATGACACCCGTTTAAGTTATTCTTGATCCATTCAGTTTCTTTATTTCAGAGGGGAACTAACCCTCTGACTGAACACGTTGAACTACCGTGCCGGCACCCCTAGTCCACGGTTGAAGAACCTTTCCCTTTTAATGTCTCCGAAGGTTGTTTTGTCTGTCCAGGAAGGCGAATCTGTCCTTCAGATTAAAGTTTGCTTTTCGATTTCTTCTCGTACTTCCTGCAGCCTTTTCGCCTAATCTTCCATTTACTTCGTTTCGATGTGACTAACGTCCATGTATTTTCCTGAGAAGTTTGGCACTTCCCTCTTTCATGGTAAGCTGAAGGATTTCCTGTGATACACAATGTTTTTCACAGTTATTTTGCTTATGACTACATTTATTTATCCAAGTTCTCTGGTTACCCTTTTTAGACATGTCTATCGCTCTTCAACGGAACTGCCTACTGTGTTGTTAATTATCGCAGTATCTAGCCTGAGAGAACATCAAATGCAGCTCTTCATTCCTCAATACTACAGTATCCCACTTCTTTCCTCATTGATTCTTGTGGATGATTCTCTTAATTTCAGTCTGCTCTTCATCATTACTAAATTTTGATGTGGTTTTTCATCCGCTACTGGGAATGACTTACAATCCAATATCTGATTTTTGATTCTGTGTCACCACGATGTAATCTAGCTGTTAACTTCCTGTGTCAGCAAGCCCTTTCCTAGTATACCGCCTCCTCTTGCACTTTCTGAATAATCTGTTCTCTATTACTAGCTGACGCTTACTGCAGAACTCTGACTTACTCCTCTCATTCCTCCTACATAGCTCACATTCTCCGAAACGCCGTCTTCAGTTGCTTCCCCTAACACAGAGTTCTAATTCTCCATAATTGTATGTGATGGGTAGATGTTAATCGAGCAGAGTTACCTGATCAATGTCCTCATATACATACTTTATCCATTCATTTCTGCTTCTGACGTAAGCATGTATACCTGAATTGGTATACTGTCACTTTTGTCGACAATAATCGTATCACTGAATTGTTCAAAGTTACATTCTACCTGAACCACGTACCTAATTATAACGACTCCTACTCCCGTTATACCATTTTTAGCATTGGCAAATGATAATCTGTGGCTGTGCAACTTCCATCAAGTAGCCTGTTTTAATATAATCTGGAGCGCTTTTACTGCGGTGTGCTCATAAAAGTCTGCGATATTTTTGGTTGACAGTGCAGGCCCACACGCGAACACACTATAACTTGGATGGAGAGTTTTGTCTTATCCGCCATACGGCCCTAGCCTAGAGCTATCGGAGTAACGTCTCTACAGCCTGCTAAAGGAACTTCATCCAAGTTGTCGTTCCGAATAGGTTAAGACCATAAAAAAACTTTCGCGCACCAGTCGCTATGGAACAGAGGGAATGGCGCAGGGAATATATGCCACTTTGAAAGGGTGATGAAGGGTGTTAAAAAACGTATTATCTCTCTGGCCGTATAAAAGTAATTGCATTGTTTGTAAAACTAAACGAGGGATACAATAAATCAGTCTGACTCTCAGACATTCAGTTTTATGATGGGAGAGAACTGTCTCGTTACAACTGGTGGGCATTGAGAGTTCCCATCCATCGTTGCAATGAAACTTATGGCTTCTGTAATTCAGAAGAAATCGAATTTGAGCCACAAACGTTATGTAATTAATACTCAATCTTTGCTGACTCTTAGGCTAATCATTCTATTTGGATATTTTAACGTACATTTTCAGTAATTCTGGCACTATCTTGTAAATTCTGAATCAGTTGTGAGATTTGATATGTTGAATTAATGGTAAAATTAAAGACGTTTCATAATTGCTAGTGAGTCCATTCCAAGAGCTAATACAGTTTGCAAATGCAAAAAGAAGTAGGCCTATTCATAATCCAAAGGAAGAATGAAGACAATGTCCTGTGATTCGTTACAGATGGAGCACAAGCTGGACTTGAGCTGATAAGCACTATCGCACTACCACGCTGCCAATGGCATTCATCATGCTATCGGGCTGCGAATCAAGCATGTCAGAAATGGAGAGAAAAATACATCGTGTCCTGCCCAAAAGATTGAAGTTAACAGCGGAAAACTTAATCTGGATTGCTGAACTTTTAAGCCTATGTCCACCCAAATACGACTATAGGGACTTACCGTTGCGAATCTCGGTCGGTAAACAAAAGAAATGTAGAATGAGATTTTCACTCTGCAGCGGAGTGTGCGCTAATATGCAACTTCCTGGCACATTGAAACTGTGTTCCGTACCGAGACTCGAACTTGGGAACTGAAGTTTGCCTTTCGCGAGCAAGTTCTCTACCAGATAAGCTACCCAAGCACGATTCATTACCCTTCCTCACAGCTTCAGTTCTACCAGTACCTCGTCTGCGAGGTTTGCAGAAGAGCTTCTGTGATGTTTGGAAGGTAGGAGACGAGGTACTGGCAGAACTGAAGTTGTGAAGACGAGTCATGAGTCGTGCTTGTGTAGCTCAGCGTGTTCGGTCAGAGGGCTTCTCGCTACCTGTACTAAAAAAAAAAAAACTGAGTGAAGGAGTCAACTTGGTTCAAATGGCTCTGAGCACTATGCGACTTAACATCTGTGGTCATCAGTCGCCTAGAACCTAGAACTAATTAAACCTAACTAACCTAAGGACATCACACACATCCATGCCCGAGGCAGGATTCGAACCTGCGACCGTAGCAGTCGCGCGGTTTCGGACTGAGCGCCTAGAACCGCGAAACCACCGCGACCGGCGAGTCAACTTGAACGGATGTCTTGTGATGTCCGCTCAGACCAAACGCAATGAACAATACCGAACAAAACTGCCAGGAAGTTTCAAAATAAATGTAGCAGTTACGGTGCGTAGAATGTATTAAATTTACTGGCCATTATTTTTATTGTCTGTACTGGACTGTGCTTAGGAATGTACTCCGTTTCTAATATTTTGTATATCTTTGGTAAATTTTTTCTCGAAATGCTTGATCTTTTTATGTGTTACTTCACAGGCAGCTTGTCGCGTCTCTTTAACTACGTGTCTTTACGACCTTCAGCTGCTACCACAGTGTAAGCTACTGTCTCGTAAAGACCAAAACGTTTCACTGTGACACCTTTGAGAATCAGTTTTACTGAAACTGTATTCATTTGAGAATTTTGCTCGTTGGTAATAGTTCTTAATAAAAGTTAACCGTGTTCTCATGTATGCTCGACTATTCCAAAGAACATCAGTGTTATCCGAGGGGTTTAATGGATTTCACTGGTATCGTTCCACAACGAAAAACTCACTTTTCAATAGAACTTGAATTTTTACCTAAGTTACCGTTTTGATACATTATTTTTCAGTAAACAGCAGTATGTATTTACAACTGGGATGGAAACTTACCTTCGTGCGCTTCACTTCTGAAAATAGGTAATATGAAATCAGTCACCAATCCTGAATGGACAAATTTAGAATTGTAATCTGAAAATATTACTGAACCTGTAAATAGTAAAATTTTCAGGAAAAGAGTGAAATGAGAAAGACAGACAATTTTTCATACATTTAAAATCAAATTTATGAAGTTTTTCAAATAGAAATGAAGCATCTCCTTTAAACGTTTTAAGTTACGTTGCACTTGAAAAATATGAACGTCAAATTAGGCGCTTACTATTTCAAAGCGACTTTTCAAAGTTGTCACGTAAATTTCTCGTCTGACAAATTACATAAGTGCTTTCTTCTTAAACTGACTACATTATATGCTTTCTTTCTATAAGAAAAATCGCTCCATTATTTCATAAAGAATCATAACACTTACCCTGACTTAGGACACTTGTCTCGTCTGTACCACTTCTAAATGTATAAAAGGGTGTCAAAACTGTGTAGGAGGCACGTATTTGAGTCACACACATGTTTATGTATGATCATCCTCAGGACTTCCGCACTATTAAATCAGTCCAAACAAGGTTCGCCAGCCTCGCCTTAACCGCAAGACAGGACTAAAACTGTCGCATTACTTACATCACTAGTAAATGATCTGTAGAAATTGAACTACTTTCTAAGGGTTCTCAGATCCGACCACTGGCTTGTGAAATAAGCACTGCAAACAGTTACTAGACGGTTTCCATCCAGTTTCTAGCAGCGCCCACAGATAACCCACTCTCCGAACAAAACGAGATAGCATTTCAGAGCGAGAAGACCACACACAAAAACACCACACTTCAAGTTACCACTAGCAGAAAATTATTCTCTATTAGACCTCGGCAAGTTCGTCAGGTGCACTGAAATACTCTTCTAGCTAGTTGGTAGTTCCACTCCCTTGTTATGCGTGCTTTTCCTGTTGAGCACTTGCACCGTCACCAAATTGTAAAGCACGCCTCCATCCGGATTAAGCAGAGCTCCACCCACCTGAGTGGCCACGCACCTTTCCACACTTTCAAAACTGTTCGTAATGGCAGAACAATTTTATTGGTCGTTGAGAATCGTCCACTTCCAACATCACACTTGCAGTACTTTTAAGACGTCTGTTTTTCCCCAGAGTCGAAGACTAACGACTACCCTCTCGTAATCTGGTAGTAAATCGAAAGACGTTCTAGTCTAATGTAAATTATGTCAGCGGCACAATCAATACATCCAATGTGCGATAGCAGTGATGGTGATACTGATGAAAGTTCCACTGAAGTGGAATTAGTAAACGATTTTCGGAAATTCCTTCACCAGAGAAGATTCAGTTCATACTCTGGAGTCCGAATCAATAGCAATGATCATGAGCAATTCAGAGGTAGATACAGGGTGTCCATCGAAGGGATCCTAATTTAAAAATCAAATATTTCGAAAACTAAGATCCACAGACGAATGCTCAAAGTTATCTGCTGTGACTCGATCTCTCGACCCTCCATGAGCATAAAAAATGTTTGCGTACTTTTTACTCAAAACGGAGTGTACTGTTCTCTGTTATAAAATGGTTGAACTGAAATTACTATTGCGAACAGCGTGTCTCAGTTAACACATTTACATAATAAAGACAAAACTAACTGGCGTTCACTGTCCACGAAACTTAATCAAAACTGCCACTCAGAAACTGCTACCAAAATCAATCTGAGTACAGCACAAAGAATTGAAACACTGAAGTTAGGTAGCAACACTATGAAACACACACTGTTCTCTGACCCATTACAAACCTGAATTACAAAGAAAATGCTTAGAATTCGCGCAGTGGTAATGTAAAATGACAAACGAAAAAACCAACAAAATACGAAAAGATTCTCACCCGAAAATCACGGCATAAGCAGAAGAAACATTATAGCATGAAAAAATCGCGCCAGCCAAAATATTCTAAAGTAAAAAATGGGAGAAAGATGGGGATTTTTTCCTCACACTAGAAAAACTTCTTACCTGAAATGAAAATAAGAATCCCTTCATTATAATGACAATGAAGTATTTTAAACTCTTGTTTCACAAGAACAAAAAACCAAAAGCTTTATTTTCTATATAAAATTCGTACAGGTCAATGTTTCTTACGATTATGCTAAATGAAATGAATTAAACTGAAAATGACTTAAACTGAGATGGGGAAGTGGACTACTCTGTTGCAAGAATCGCTAACATTATCAGTAGGCACCAGCGAAGATTGTTACCTTAAAATTATATCCTTAATGCAAATCCCTTCTCTCTGTTCCACAAATGCTATGTCTATAAATCCTTTCATCATATTAATAATTCCTAACAATTTTCTTCAGGAAAATCTTCCTCCAATATGCACTACGCTAAAAGTTCTACCAACTTACTCGATGTCCAGCGCTAGACTACTCTGCGCTCTACAACTGAGCCAAAGATACACAACTTCGGAGATTCTGCTGTCACTGCCGTTAGTCGACTATTCTGCAGGTGACACGCGCGACTGCTTCTCATAATTAAATTCGTCCTCTGCAAGCAGCCTTTGAAATCACGTAACAATCTTTTCTAAGTGTCCACAGCTCTCTGTACGGAGCTGGCGCAATCGAACAATGAAATTTACCATTACATGCTCAACGATTATTGATTCAGATGCCACACAGATCTCCGATTCAAGCTCATCTAGCGGGGTGGATTTTTTCCGGTAGAGTCTTTCAGTCTGCTACACAAAAAATAGTCACAAGGAATTAGACCTGGTGAATATGGCAGACAACACATCATTGCCCCAGTAAATTTTCGGTAATCCAACGGAATGAGTCTTTCCCACAGTATTCATCAAGAAAGTGAAACACTTCTTCAGTGTATCGTGGTCTGGCCCCATCTTGCATGAACCACTCGGTCCATACTCGATTTCCCCAACGATAACTGAGTGGCGACAAATTGTTCTAAAATTACAACATAACGTACAATAGAAAATCTTTGTCGCATGAGGAATGGACCACAAATGCCTCTGCTGCATACCGCAGCCCAAACAGTAACTTCGGGTAAATGAGGTGGTTTTATTCACACAAATGGAGATTTCTGGAAGCCCAAAATCGTCAGTTTCGTTTATTCACAACTCCATTAAGGTGGAAGTGTGCTTCATTATCAGCAATTGTGAGAATCTGGCTTATAAAATCAGGCCTCTGTTGCATAGCTCGTACAGGTATGGTAGCTTTGGATTCAGGATGGAAACATGTATACTCCCTATCTAAGTATTTTCTGCATGCTTCAAGCTAGCCTCTGATACTATTATTCGGACGGATTGCCTTGCATATTGCTGAATAATTCTAGAAAATATTGCGACATTTTTAGAAGTAACTACAGTTTCCGTGGTGCCAACGTTCCCCACTAGACAGTCTGACACGCTACCTCTCTATTGGAAATGGGCCTAGAGCTTGAGAACGGATTTCGTTCATGTCCTTTGTAACGTTAAATCGTATTTGAAAACTGCGCCTTGTTCCCCAAGGACAGTTTTCTAACCTGTGGTATTCCAGTATCAAAAGAACACCTTGTTCATATGGAATACATGCTTTCAGCCTCTTCCTTAGATAAGCTAAACTACTTCCACGTTTCAACCGTGGAAATGACCGCTCTGAGCTGCGACGGACTATTTATAGGTACTACGTATTGCGATTACAGCGCCATCTGTTGTAGCTTGCGAGGTAACGGGCGAGAGGAGGCGCCCTGGAAATATTCTAAGTTGGGAGTCGGGGCGGCCGCACAGAACGTTCGTCAAAGCCACGGCTCGCCAGTAACCGCATGATGCCGCACAGTAGCTGGACCACGTGGCTGCTGGCCGACTGCGTGGCTGGGAATTCCTTGGTGACGCTGCGTCGTTGGAGAAGACGCGCCGGGAGTGCCAAATATGGCGGACATTGTGAAACATTAATGGCAGCCATTTCGGAGTTCATACAGAAATTAATAGTAGCCAGATGAATCATGATAACTCAAAAAGAAACAGGTACTTTACCATTACTTTCACGACGGTTCTGATGGTGTAATCAGATTTTCAATTTTTTTATTAGTTTAAAGTTTGATATCTGACGATAAATCATACAACTAACACCCAGCAACGAATTTCCAAAATCTAAACGGTTCATCCGATTTTGTCGATCGACGTGTCTTTAGAAAGTCATTAGTGTAAACCTACACTGGTATAAGTTACAGGCATATAACTTTAATAGTACACGAGTTATTGGAGGCCAAAGTGGCTGATTACAATCGATTGAGTCAGGCCGTAAGTACTCCACAGTTACACGAAGAAACGGTAGCAGCATGCTTATAAATACATTTATTCATCTATATCTTCGTTATATCCGATATTTGGTATTCTTTGAGAAATTGGTTAAATATTTACCGTGTCTTAGAAAGCACAGAGGCATTAGGCAACTGGCCTACCTTTTGTGGTTATTCCATTGATACATGTTAATTTAATTTGTTTACATATTTAATAATGTGTGTTAGAGCGTGTTTTTGGAGTACCCGTAGGAATATTTATTTAATTTCTAGTTATTTAAATGTAAATTGATTATTTCGAATGTGTTTCATTATGTTTGTGAGTGTGCGTTGGCTTGGAGACAGAGTGGTAGCGCTCTAGACAGTCACAGCGATCGTCCCAAAAAGGATGCGTGGAGAGGCTGTATGGAAGTGGGGGAGGGCAGTTCTGAACAGTGCGGCGCGAGGGACCGTCTCACAGGATACGGAGAGTTCTGGACAGGACGGGAGAGAACATGAGCGAATGCTGGACACTACGGCGAGAGGGTCGCAGGAGAGACTTGGAGAGAGTGGAGCGGTTTGTACGGGAGATAAAAATATTTCGTAGTGCCGACTTGTGCACTTCTGAGATTTCCGTGGATTCTGCAGTGAAGACATAGCTTTAGTTTAGAAGTGAATATCTCGCGAGCTATGTTGTTGAACATAACCAATTACGTGAAGTAGGAATCTATTGTTTCCCTGTTATTCAACATATATTTTATTTATTTTCTACATCATCGACACCAATAAGTGTTTTGCAGCAGTAAACCCCATTCTAAAAGGTACTTCTGCTATCTTACTCATCGTTTAAAGTCGTTAAGATAGTACATGCAGATTTTATTTAATTGTAATCTTTCATTTATCAATTACTATGTTGGATTAAAAGTTCGCACTTGCTGAGCGATAGGAAGCTTCAACCTTTCAATTCATGTGTCTATTCATACTGTAGACGCAGCAGTATTTGGTCTGTAATGTGGCAACTTCGTATCCCAGCCCCAGCCTAAGCTTTTAATATTACAACTCTGAGTCGGAGGGTACGTAGTTGAGGGCTACACCACATTCCATCCTCATTAGAAAGCCCGCAAACGTTCCGAACTACTTGGAAAATTCTGTATAAAATTCTTACAGAATTCACAATAAACATACAGTTTGCTGCATTCGACTATCGATCTTAGCTTTCGAGATATTTTCTTCTGAAATCAGGGACACCGTCTCTCAAAAACGTATACCTTCGGTGTAGCGAAGCAATTTAAACAATTTGACAAAAGAAGGCCTTCCAGCCTTGTACGTTCAGCGATTACGTTCCTTTCAGAGTACACTCATGAAATCGCTCCATTTTTAGCCGGTCGCTTGACCAAAGATACTTCAGATAACGGTTGGAAAGTTGCACGGTTCTCACCAACAAAAAAGGAGACCAATATTACTGACGACATTGTGCAGTAGCATGATGGAACATACATGTGTCGGAGTATTATGGGATACCTTGAAGTAAACGAGTTACACATAAACAGCACGGATACAAAACATGATCTTGTGAAACACAGCAGGCTCTTTATTTATGCGCAGTAATGAGTGCCATCGACCGGTTGTGTCAAGCTGATGCCATATTTCTATACCTCCAAAGGATTTTCACACCGTGCTCAAAAGCAGCTTCTAGAGAGTTTGCGTACTTGAGCAGGATCGTCTCAGCCGTGCTATTGGATTCGTCATTTCCTGTGTGAAAGGTCACAGTTCATTCTAACTGAGGGGAATTCGTCAATCGAACGCAAGTGATACCTGGAGTTCCACAAGAAAGTGCTGTGTGCCTCTCCTGTTCTTAATCTGTATCAACGATTTACGAGACTGAGCGGATAATGCAGTCACTTACTGTCTCGTGCAGTCATCAGAAGACGAAAACGAACCCACAACGATGTAAGCAAGGGATGTATACGGTGGGGAACTGGTACTTGAAGAAAAAATAATAGAAAGTGCGAGATCCTGAAATTATAATCATTACGTAGATAATGTTGTGGAGGAGGTGAACCAAAGACTGCGTTCAATTGCCGAACACTTGGAAGATGTAAGATGGCTTCTACAAGAGACTGCATACACTATACTTCTCCTTCCTCTTATGGAGTACTGCTGCAGGCTTTCAGTGTGATACCAGATGACACGAGGAAATCGATGAGGGGGGGACATCGAAAAAGTTCGCAGCGGGGTAGCTCGTTTTGTATTATCGCTGCATATGGAAGTGTGTGTCGCTGATATGATTCGCAATTGGATTTGGCAGTCATTAAAACGACGACGTTTTCCTTTGCCTCGAGATGTTCGACGTAATTTCAGTGACCAATTTTTTCCTCCGAATGCGAATACCTCTCGTTGACTTCCAACTATATAAGGACAAATTACTTTCACTATAAAATAAGAGAAATCAGAAATAGGATACGAAAAGATTTTTTTGTTTTCTTCTTCCTTTCTTCCTAGGCTAAAGCCTACTTCTTTCCGTACCCCTCTGCCTGCCCTGAGGCTATCATTCCATATTTTCCTTGGATGGCTAATATTTCTTTTACCAGCTGGTGATTTATTTCTTACGATTTTAGCAGTTTTTCTTTCATCCATCATGTTTGTGTATTCGTTCCATTCGTGGTCGTATCCGTTTCTAATGCTTTCACTTCCCTCTCTCTCTCTGAGTGTCTCTCTTGTAACCCTTCGCAGAATTTTCATTTTCGTGGTTTCCAAATGTGGGCAACGGCCTTGCCGCAGTGGATACGCCGGTTCCCGTGAGATCACCGAAGTTAAGCGCTGTCGGGCGTGGTCGGCACTTGGACGGGTGACCATCCTTGCCACCATGCGCTGTTGCCATTTTTCGGATGGTCCACGTAGGCCACTCGTGGCCTGAAGACGGAGTGAGTAAGTGGTTCCCAAAAGTCTCTTTGTTTTTCATGTTTTCAGAATTGTTTCAGCTGTCTGTCATAACTTGTCTCGCCATTGTTTTGTATATTGTTACCTTTGCATCTTTTACTACGTGCTTTTTTTCCCAAATTGTGTCACTGAAAGACACTTTTGCTACTTGTTGTCTTAGAGAATGTTGTGTACTTAATTCCACGTAGACAGCGCATACACAACTTTCCCACTAGAGCGCGCCCCGCTAAGCACAACAACACAGGCGTACCGTTCGTCCATCTCCGCACTACGAGATGGCGGTGCCATAGAGACGGACCAAATTCTGCTTCCGCCGATCTGCGTATTAATATGTAATACAGCCAATGAGATTGCTGCTAACGTAGAACTTTTCCTCCTCGCGGTTCACACTCGCGCAGTGATACATGAACGCGTGAGGTATTATAACGAGTGTACAGACCTCCGATTAGTGAGTCTGCGGCAGACTGTAGCAGTCTGCATTTCTCTGTACGAGTCTACATTTGTCTGTACGAGTTTATAGTCAAGTTTCAGTCTGCACCTAATAAGATTACGATAATCCTGTACATAGCAATGAAGATAAATGTATAGACACTTTGTCAAGTATCAGACATGTGTGAGAATAAGATTAACGTACAAAGACCAAAGGAACTTCAGATTGTCAATTGTAAATAGCATCCAGAATCAAGTTACGTAATGTTCATGCTTGTTATTATTTTAATAAATGTGTGTGAAAATAAAACAAGTTCTGTTTAAAGTTGGTCACCGTCAATCTGCTACTCTAAGCGTTCAAGTGGCATTTCTATCGTCTGACCTAACAGCAGAAGGTAAACACGCCAGGATAAGACCACGAGACGTGTTGCTGACACTCGCCTACTTCGTTAGAGTGACAAGTCAAATAATCTGATGGTGTGTGTACCGAAGGTCTTACAGTACGCACACCACACACGGAGATTTATATTTTTCCCGCGCGCTATATGAAAGTAGAACGGTCTCAAATGGTCTCAAAATGATTCTGTGGACCCTATGCCAAAAACTTACGTACGAACTGAAGAGTAGTGATGTGAGCAGAGAAAGCATGATGTGAGGACAGAGGATTGCTCCCCCCCAAACATCGGAAACTGGCTGTGGCGCACACAAACAGGCGCAGGAAGAGCACACAGGCGCGGCTAGGAAATGACGAGTTGCGCCGCACCTGGAATTCGGAACGTGAGTCTCGGGACAGGCAAGCCGTAGGCGCTGTGTACGCCGCGGCGTCCCATGCAGCAGACGGAGACATAGACGGCACCTGGGCGGGGCGCGAGGCGGCGCTCGCAGAAAAGTCGCGGCAGCCGCCGCGCTCGCCACAGATTGGCAATTTCCCCGCCGCAGAGCAAACACGCCGGCGGCTCTGAGAGTGTGGGCCGCCTTCACACTCCCCACAGACAAACCGATCTGGCGAGCAGCCGCCGTCAGCTTCCCTTCTGTCACAAGGAAAATCGGTTTCCCCAGCTGCTTTTCTTGTCGTTAACGCCGTACCTCCCATTTTTTGTCGTTTGTAATTTCCTATGTTTAAAGAACGTCTTTGTTTTCCCCAGGCTATAATTCAGCTGAGTAAATTACACTACTGACCATTAAAATTGCTACACCACGAAAGTGGCGTGCTACAGACGCGAAATTTATCCGACAGCAAGAAGATGCTGTCATATGCAAATCATCAGCTTTTCAGAGCATTCACACAAGGTTGGAGCCGGTGGCGAGACCTACAATGTGCTGACATGAACAAAGGTACCAACCCATTTCTCATACAGAAACAGCAGTTCACCGGCGTTGCCTAGTGAAACGTTCTTGTGATGCCTCGTGTAAGGAGGAGACATGCGTACCGTCACAATTCCTACTTTGATAAACGTCGGATTGTAGCTTATGGTGATTGCTGTTTATCGTATCGCGACATTGCTGCTCGCGTTGGTCGAGATTCAATAACTGTTAGCAGAATATTGAATCCGTAGGTCCAGGAGGATAATACGGAACGCCGTGCTGGATGCCAACGGCCACGTATCACTAGCAGTCGAGATGACAGGCATGTTATCCGCATGGCTGTAACGGATCGTGCAGCCACGTCTCGATCCCTGAATCAACAGATGGGGACGTTTGCAAGACGACAACCATCTGCACGAACAGTTCGACGACGTTTGCAGCAGCATGGAGTATCAGTTCGGAAACCGTGGCTGCGGTTACCGTTGACGCTGCTTCACAGGCAGGAGCGCCTGCGTTGGTGTACTCAACGACGAACCTGGGTGCACGGATGGAAAAACGTCATTTTTTCGGATGAATCCAGGTTCTGTTTACAGCATCATGATGGTCGCAGCCGTGTTTGGCTACATCGCCGTGAGCGCACATTTGAAGCGTGTATTCGTCATCGCCATACTGGCATACTGGCGTATCACCCGGCGTGACGGCATGGGGTGCCATTGGTTACACGTCTCGGTCACCTCTTGTTCGCATTGACGGCACTTTGAATTGTGGACGTATCATTTCAGATGTGTTACGAGCCGTGGCTCTACCCTTCATTCGATCCCTGAGAAACCCTTCAGTTGAGCAGGATAATGCACGGCGGCATGTTGCAGATCCTGTACGGACGTTCCTGGATACGGAAAATGTTCCACTGCTACCCTGGCCAGCACGTTCTCGAGATCTCTCACCAACTTAAAACGTCTGGTCAATGGTGTCCCAGCAACTGGCTCGTCACAATACGCCAGTCACTACTCTTGATGAACTGTGGTATCGTGTTGAAGCTGCATGTGCAGCTATACCTGCACACGGCATTCAAGCTCTGTTTGACTCAATGCCCAGGCGTATCAAGGCCGCTATTATGGCCAGAGTTGGTTGATCTGGGTAATGATTTCTCAGGATCTATGCACCGAAATTGGGTGAAAATGTAATCACATATCGGTTCTAGTATAACGTATTTGTCCAACGCATACTCGTGTATCACTAGCAGTTCTTCTTGGTGTAGCAATTTCAATGGCCAGTAATGTAGTAAGCTCTACATCTACAAATATCGCAAGTATTTATTGTGGACTGTCCAAGGCGGTCCATTATGTAGATCATGTTCCTTTTCGGTCATCAGTCTCCTGACTAGTTTGATGCGGCCCTCCAGAAATTCCTCTTCTGTGTCAATATCTGTATCTAAGGGCAGCATTTGCAACCTACGTCCTATTTGTTGGATGGTGTATTCCAGTTTTTAGTGTCTACAGCTCCCTCTAGTACAATGGAGGTTATTCCCTCACGACGTAACAGACATCCCATCATCCTGTCCCTTCTTCTTGTCAGTGTTTCCCGCGCCGATGCTGCGGATAAACTTCTCATTTCTTACTTTATCAGTCCTCCTATTTAACATTCTCCTGTAGTACCACATCTGAAGTGGTTAGATTCTCTTCTGTTCCGGTTTTAGCATAGTCCATGTTTCACAACCATACAATGGTATGCTCCAAACGCACATTCTCAGGAATTTATTCCTCTAATTAAGGCCTAAGTTTGTACTATAAGACTTCGTTTGGCCAGGAATGCTATTTTTGCCAGTGATACTCTGATTTTTATGTCCTCCTTGCTCTGTCGTGGTTTATTTTGCTGTCTAGGCAACAGAATTCCTTAACTTGATCTACTTCGCTACCATCAAATCTGATGTTAAGTTTCTCGCTGTTCTAATTTATATCACTCCTCATAATTTGCGTCTTACTTGTACTTATTCGTAGTGCATATATTGTATCCATTAGAATACTCATTCCATTCAGTAGATCCTGTAATTCTTTTTCACTTTCGCTGAAAATAGCTGTGCCATCATCGAATCTTATCATTGATGTCCTTTAACTCCGAATTTTGATTCCACTCTCGAATCTTTCTTTCTAATTCCATCATTGCTTCTTCGATGTATAGTCTGATCATTACGGGCAAAAGACAGCATCTCTGTTGTGCATCTTCTGAATATGAGCACGTCGTTCTTCGTCTTCCACTCTTATTACTTCCTCTTCGTTCATGTAAATATTGTATATTACCCGTCTTGCCCTATAGCTTACTCCTGTTTCTCTCACAATTTTGAACGTCTTGCATCATTTGACATTGTATAAGGGTTTTTCCAGGTCGAAAAATCCAATGTAAGTGTATGGATTTCCCTTCAGTCTTGTTTTCATTCTCAGTCGCAACGTCAAAACTGCCTCTCTTGTGCCTTTACCTTTCCTAAAGCCAACAGATCCTCAATTTTCTTATCCATTCTTCTGTATATTATTTTTGTCAACAACTTGGATGCGAGAGCTGTTAAGCTGATTGTGCGATGATTCTTGCACTTGGCGGTTCTTGCAACTTTCGGAATTGGCCGGCCACTACGGCCGAGCGGTTCCAGGCGCTTCAGTCTGGAAGCGTACGACCGCTACGGTCACAGGTTCGAATCCTACCTGGAGCATGGATGTGTGTGATGTCCTTATGGTAGTTAGGTTTACGTAGTTCTAAGTTCTAGGGGACCGATGACCTCAGATAGTCCCATAGTTCTGAGAGCCATTTGAACCATCTGAATCTTTGGAATTGTTTGGATGACGTTTTTCCGAAACCAGCTGTTGTACCGGCAGACCCACACATTTTACACACCAACGTTAGTAGTCGTTTTGTTGCCACAATTCTTTTAAAAATTCTTACGGAGTATTGTCTATCCATCTATCCCTTCTGCCTTGTTTGATCTTAAGTCTTCCAAAGCTCTTTTAAAAGCTGATTCTCATAGTGGATCCCCTATCTCTTCCATATCGACTCCTGTTTCTTCTTCTTCTTCTTCTTTCACATCAGACAAGTCTTCCCCCTCCCCTCCCCTCCCCTCCCCCCCTCCCCTTACAGACACCTTTAATGTAGTCTTTCCAACCATCAGTTCTCTCCACGGTATTTAACAGCGGAATTGCCATTGCACTCTTAACGTTACCGCATTTGATTTTAATTTCAGCAGCCGGCAGCGTTGGTCTCGCGGTTCTAGGCGCTCAGTCCGGAACCGCGCGATGCTACGGTCGCAGGTTCGAATCCTGACTTGGGCATGGGTGTGTGTGATGTCCTTAGGTTATTTAGGTTTAAGTAGTTCTAAGTTCTACGGGACTGATGACCACAGATGTTAAGTCCCATAGTGCTCAGAGCCATTTTAACCATTTTTTTTTTTTAAATTTCAGCAAGGTTTGTTCCGACTTTTCCACATGCTTTGTCAGCCATTCCGCCACAGCTCTTCTGAACTTACTATTTATTTCACTCCTCAGCGACTTGTATTTGTGTATTCCTGAGTTTCCCTGAGTATTTTTGTATTTCCTCCTTTCATCGATCAACCTTCGGCAATCCATGATTTCCTAGCAGTTACCTTCTTTGTACTTATGTTTTTATTTCCAACTTCTGTGACTGCTCTTTTTAGAGATGTCCACCCCTCTTCATCTGAAGTGCCTACCGAACTATTTCTTATCTAACTATCTATAGCGTTAGGCAACTTCAAGTGTAAGTCTTCATTCCTTAGTACTTTCATGTCCTATTTCCTTGCGTATTGATTCTTACTGTTATTAAGCGTCCGCAGCTCGTGGTCGTGCGGTAGCGTTCTCGCTTCCCGCGCCCGGGTTCCCGGGTTCAATTCCCGGCGGGGTCAGGGATTTTCTCTGCCTCGTGATGACTGGGTGTTGTGTGCTGTCCTTAGGTTATTTAGGTTTAAGTAGTTCTAAGTTCTAGGGGACTGATGACCATAGCTGTTAAGTCCCATAGTGCTCAGAGCCATGTGAACCATTTCTTCATCACTACTACGTTGTAATCCAAGTCTGTATTTACTCCTCGGTACACGTTAGAATCCAGTATCAGATTTCAGAGTCTCTGACTGACGATCATGAAATCTAACTGAAATCTTCCTGTATCCCCCAGCCTCTTTCAAGTTTACCACCACCTCTTGTGATTCTTGAACACACTATGCTATATTACTAGCTAAAATTTATTGCAGAAAACGATTACTCGTTCGCCTCTCTCATTCCTAGTACCAAGCCCATATTCTCCCGTAAGTCCTTCCCCTACAAACGCATTCCAGCTCCCCATGGACATTACATTTTAATTTTCCTTTACGTACTGAACTACTCGTTCACTACCTTCATATGCTTTCTCTCCCTCTCCCTCTTCATCTTGAGCTTGTGACAATGGCATCTATACCTGAACGTATCTTCCTTAGAAATTTAAATTTTATGGAATTGACAGCATTACAAATAATTGGCCTTAATCGTACTTCGCAAGTAGAACAAAGAAGTTTGCACTGAATAATTCAAACAACATCGCGAGGAAAGAAACGTTTGTGTGACAAAATATTTTGAAGTGCCTGAGAGAGTTCACTTTAGAGTCCACTGCTGTATTCTGCCAGGGGAAAAATTGAATACCCATTAAGTGGTTTGCAAATACTGAACATTTATTATAGAAATAGTACGTATGGAATTAAAGGAATGATTTCATTTACAGGATCAATAGCTCAAGCAGTTTTGAGGTCAGGCACGGACCCACACTAAAACGCGTGGGTGGCAATACAGGCACTTTTTCTGGGATGTGACCAATCCTAAAGGCGACGAATACTGTATTGGGGCATACTATTTCCCAGCTGCTCCATCTGTTTCTGCAGCTGTAGAAGAGTTGTACAAGGAAGGCAACTGCGAAAGAACTATGGATAACACATAAAATACTTCACCTGATCAACGAAAGAAGGAAGTGAAATATGTTGAGGGAAATTCTGGAATACAGAAATAAAAGTCAGTTAAGAACGGAATAAATAGAAAGTGCAGGGAAGCTAAGACAAAATGGCTGCATGAAAAACGTGAAAAATCGCAAAAGAAATTATTGTTTGAAGGAGGGACGCAATACATAGAAAAGTTCGGTGAAATTAAAAGCAAGGACGGCAACATGAAGAGTACAACAGGGTGGGATGGCTATGAACCAGTACAGTGGGAATGGGTGGTGGAGGCGAGATGGGAGCTCAGGAAGACAGCTGAAAGTGTACAGTGTTCACTGATGCAACTGCCCTGCTCGATGCACTGGTCAGTGGCTGGCTAGCCCCTGAATTCTGGTAGGATGGTTGCTTGCACAGGGAGGGACCTGGTATCGTGCCGCTGAAGATGAAGATGACCTCATGTGGCCTACTGCACAGCAGTACTGTTGTGTAGATAGTTCTGCCTAGTCAGTGCGTACACAACTTTCCCACTAGAGCGTGCCCCGCTAAGTACAACAGCGCAGGCGCAGCGCTCGCCTGTCTCCGCACTACGAGATGGCGCTACCTTAGAGATGGACCAAATTCTACTTCCGCCGATCAGCGTATTAATATATAACGCAGCCGATGAGATTGCTGCTAACATAGAACCTTTTCTCCTCGCGGATCACACTCGGGCAGTGGTACCTGAACGTGCGAGGTATTATAACGAGTGTACGGACCTCCGATCACTCAGTCTACATCGGTCTGCATCGGTCTGCATTAGTCTGTACGCGTCTGCATTAGTCTGTACCAGTCACGTTTCAGTTCTCACCTAATACGATTATCATATACCTGTACATAGCCATGAAGAGAAATGTATAGACACTTTGTCAAGTATCAGAGATATGTGAGAATAAGATTGACGTACCAAGGCCAAAGGAACTTCAGATTGTCAATTGTCAACAGCATCCAGATTCAAGTTACATAATGTCTATGCTTTTTATTATTTTAATAAATGTGTGTGAAAATTAATCAAGTTCTGTTTAAAGTTGGTCACTGTCAATCTGCTACTCAAAGCATGCAAGTGGCATTTATATCTTCTGACCTAAAGGCAGAAGATAAATACGCCACGAGACATATTTCTGTCACTTGCCTACTTCGTTAGAGCGACAAGTCAAATAATCTGATGGTGTGTGTACCGAAGGTCTTACAGTACGCATACCACACCAGGTCTATGCCGTACTTACTTACATCCATCACCCACACAAAAACAGAGCTTATTTTCACCAGTGTAGACAAAAGAGCATCATTCTACTCTCTGGTCGACCCCTGCACGACACCACAGTAGCCATGCTGGATGGTGGGTGTCAGTGGTAGACTGGCCAGAGGCGCACATGTTGGTAGTAGTGCTGCAAACAGATGATTCTTAGTGATCCATGGGGAGCACAGCAGATGAAACTTACTCCCAGATTTCTTCCCAGGATGATGTTCGGCTGGCTACTACTGCTCACTCATTTTGTTCCTCTTGATGTGCGTCTGTAGTATGCGGAAGGGCAGAACTTATGGGAACGTTCCACAGACCACTGCTGACAGCAGCAACACGCCGCCGATACACTGTGCGGCTATCCGTGGACACGTCCACACAGCTACCTGCAGGCCCGCATTGCGCCCCAGTCAAATTGCTGAAGTTGTTCAACAGGAACACTTAAATGCCAAAGGGGTATTGTACCATAGAATGAATGTCGCGAACGTTGTTCACCTCTAAACTAAGCACAGTTGCTGCCTGCAGAGCCAAACCAGAGGGAGCCACTTGGTTTTGGGGATGTTTCCTCCTGGACGTAATGAGTAGCTGAGGCCCAGTTTTCTGTCTTGCGCTACCAGTCGTCCAGACCGGTCGCACCGCACGGACTGAATCAGACTGTACGCGTGTCACTTGTTTCGTTGCATGCCATAAAGCCTGCACAAATGCTTTCGGCTTTGGGAAGGTAAATTCGTAACACTGTTTTAACTTATTGCTAATTTCCATCTATCTTATATCATACATTTACCTGCAATTATCTGGTCTAACTTACTCCCTTGATACTGACGCTATCGTACAAAAATAAACTATTAAACTGGAGTCTGAATGTTCATGTTTATGAACAGAGCCTTAGAGTGAATGAAACCCTAGAATATTTTTTTCTACTCTTTAGCAGAATATAAGATCGATGAAAATTAGCAACAAGTTAAAACAGTGTTACGAATTTACCTTCCCAAAGCCGAAAGCCTTCGTGCAGGCTTTATGGCATGCAACGAAACAAGTGACAAATGTTCAATAATGGTATTTATATTCATAAATTTAATAGTGTCTGGTGGTGGTAAAAATGAGAATCGCTTCCACTAAATGAGTTTTTTGGTTCGCACTTCGCTGAAGGTGGTAAAAGAAACCCTACGAAAGATAGAGAAGAGAAGAACCGCCAAACAAATATCCTCCTGATCAAAGAGTCCAAGAGTGTACTGCCGTTTCATAGTGTCCAACGGGACACTACGAACCGGCAGTACACCCGTGGATCGTTCGATAAGCAAATACGCCGGGAGAAACTGAAGAACCACAATTGCCCTGCTCTTTACTTGTGTTGTTCGAGATGCAGTGCCTCTCTACATTATTCGTAATTTCGATTTGGATCCAAATCACAGTTACAGGAATGCGAATAAACCTCATTGTCCTGTACAAGCTATTTCCGCTCTCAATCAAGGCGGTGGCAGACAGCGGGAAAGGTTGCTAATATTCGGTTCTAATCTCCCTGCAGACAAGATTTTTACCTCTTCCGTTAAAGAGACACCACAGGCAGATCGATAATCCACAAAAAAAAAAAAATGCTAAGACTCTCCCATAAGTTTTATTGCGATCTTTGTTTTGAACCCTGTAGATCTACAGGCGAAAACTTGCTGAATAACTCACTTGGCAGTGCTTGCTTCTTCACGTTCTGTTATTTGTATTGACTTAAATGTGACACTGAATTATTAAAAATTTCGTATTTGAATGGATCCACAGCCGCCAAATGCTCAATAAACGTAAAGATGGTCCGTACTAGGTTGTTATTCGATGTTTATTTAATCTTGCGATTAGCTAATTTCGTCAAAGCTTCATTGTCACGCACATTTGTAACATGTCATTTTAAAATAACTCTTAATTTAAATTAAAAAATAGTCATTCCGTCATTTTACAAAAGGATCCACACTACGATGAAATCTTTTAAGATCGTATTCTGAACTTTAGGCAAAGTTCAGTAAACGATCGTAAAAAGAATCTTTGTAGTGCAGATTCAAAAATAATCCTGTTCAGAATGAGCCATTGAGTTATCGCTCTTTTGCGAGTTGCAGTAGTGAGGGCTTTGTTTGTCTGATATGATATGCAGTATTATCAAGAACAGAAGTATTTCCAGCTGGTATGCTATGAATCAGCTTCTCTTCTAAACATTTCTGATAATTATCCCCATTCATATAATCGTGATAAGCCTGAGATTCAGATTCATAATCATAGATTAACTCTACTCCCTCTATGAAGGACAGGTTGGACAATACTATGGCCTTTTAGCCTGCACTGCTTTTAGTAGTTACACCCGTAACTTCTTATACTGCCAACATAGTATAGTAAGTGTGGATACACGTTTCGTCTGTGAAAATCACTGGTATATTTGCCCCCTTTTGATTATTTTTGGTTGCTCTCACGCATTTCGTATGCTTTGCAACAATGCGAAATGTTCTGATTGGATGGTTATGCTATTTGTATATCTTTTGAAACGAAATCTCATCTGTAAGCTTCGTCCTTCCGACCGAAAATTTATCTCAGTTTTTCGAAAATATAGGCAAATTTTTCAATGTTACGATTTCCTACTTGTGCTCATAGCGCTCCAGACCTTTCTTCGAATAATTGCTCTGTCGAAGTCATGTAGAGAAACTGATCTTCTAGAACGCCTTTGTTTCCGAAGAGTTTTAACTTTTTCGCAAAGTTCTTCCGTTTTCTTTGAATTTCTAAATTAATTTCATTGTTCTTTCTTACTTTCGTAACATACACTCCTGGAAATTGAAATAAGAACACCGTGAATTCATTGTCCCAGGAAGGGGAAACTTTATTGACACAATCCTGGGGTCAGATACATCACATTATCACACTGACAGAACCACAGGCACATAGACACAGGCAACAGAGCATCCACAATGTCGGCACTAGTACAGTGTATATCCACCTTTCGCAGCAATGCAGGCTGCTATTCTCCCATGGAGACGATCGTAGAGATGCTGGATGTAGTCCTGTGGAACGGCTTGCCATGCCATTTCCACCTGGCGCCTCAGTTGGACCACCGTTCGTGCTGGACGTGCACACCGCGTGAGACGACGCTTCATCCAGTCCCAAACATGCTCAATGGGGGACAGATCCGGAGATCTTGCTGGCCAGGGTAGTTGACTTACACCTTCTAGAGCACGTTGGGTGGCACGGGATACATGCGGACGTGCACTGTCCTGTTGGAACAGCAAGTTCCCTTGCCGGTCTAGGAATGGTAGAATGATGGGTTCGATGACGGTTTGGATGTACCGTGCACTATTCAGTGTCCCCTCGACGATCATCAGAGGTGTACGGCCAGTGTAGGAGATGGCTCCCCACACCATGATGCCGGGTGTTGGTCCTGTGTGCCTCGGTCGTATGCAGTCCTGATTGTGGCGCTCACCTGCACGGCGCTAAACACGCATACGACCATCATTGGCACCAAGGCAGAAGCGACTCTCATCGCTGAAGACGACACGTCTCCATTCGTCCCTCCATTCACGCCTGTCGCGACACCACTGGAGGCGGGCTGCACGATGTTGGGGCGTGAGCGGAAGACGGCCTAACGGTGTGCGGGACCGTAGCCCAGCTTCATGGAGACGGTTGCGAATGGTCCTCGCCGATACCCCAGGAGCAACAGTGTCCCTAATTTGCTGGGAAGTGGCGGTGCGGTTCCCTACGGCACTGCGTAGGATCCTACGGTCTTGGCGTGCATCCGTGCGTCGCTGCGGTCCGGTCCCAGGTCGACGGGCACTTGCACCTTCCGCCGACCACTGGCGACAATATCGATGTACTGTGGAGACCTCACGCCCCACGTGTTGAGCAATTCGGCGGTACGTCCACCCGGCCTCCCGCATGCCCACTATACGCCCTCGCTCAAAGTCCGTCAGCTGCACATATGGTTCACGTCCACGCTGTCGCGGCATGCTACCAGTGTTAAAGACTGCGATGGAGCTCCGTATGCCACGGCAAACTGGCTGACACTGACGGCGGCGGTGCACAAATGCTGCGCAGCTAGCGCCATTCGACGGCCAACACCGGGGTTCCTGGTGTGTCCGCTGTGCCGTGCGTGTGATCATTGCTTGTACAGCCCTCTCGCAGTGTCCGGAGCAAGTATGGTGGGTTTGACACACCGGTGTCAATGTGTTCTTTTTTCCATTTCCAGGAGTGTATTTTGCTGCTCGCAACATTCGCTGTTTTCTTTAGAGCTCTAATGACCAAATTCTTGATTTTTTTCTTTCTGGAAAATTGTGCAACTTTGAACTTAATTTCTTTTTCACCTGAACGTCCATTTTCGCGACATCTTCGTTTGTTTACCAATCTCATGGGCTCTGCACTACTGACGATATTCCTCGAGGACACACAGCAGCACAGTACTTCACAGTTTATACATAACGGCCGTGAACGCATCGGCAATGTGATGAGCTCGCCTTAGTCACGACTGTACTTGTTTACTGTAACCTTACCGAATGTTTCTGATAAAGGCCGCTCGAGACCAAGTGCAGTAATACAAAGGTTGGGTAGCAACACACACCTCGAAAAGAAGACGACTTCCTCCAGGAACTGCCGAAACTTACAGTATTTTCAGACTGTGCAGGTAGGCGGACCTACAAATCTACCAGCGTGGCCATGTTGAACGTTTCTTATCGCGATCGGAGCGGACCTGGTCTCTGCGGCAGCCAGCCGCAGGCCAGATTTTATGTCTAAGAGTGTACTTTCGCAACTAAAGCTGAACTATTTTTCCAGATGTAAAGGATATTTTCTTGTAATTTTGATGAAATATTCTGAACACACCTGACTTAATAAGTTTCAATGAGAAACTTTAATTTTTCGATTGCAGGAAAGTCATTTTACTCATAAATTGCTGTAATTCCTATTACCTTTCAGTTTGTGAGCAACATGCTACTCTTTCTACCGTATCTACTACTACAGCAGCGACAGAATATTCTGTGCATCGGCTGTTCCTTAGCTCTGTGTTATCGCACTCGTTTGGTGATGCGAAATCGTCTTCTGTTGTAAGGCCAAGCAGCGTTGAAATAGTGGTATATGTAAAGTCATTCGTTTTGTCCCTTCTGTAAAGCAACTGAAGAGGACGAGAATGAAATTCAGTAACGCAATGTTCAGAAAATATCTGAGTTTGTACTGCATTTTTATGTAAATTGAACCAACAACTTACTATAATCATCAACTGATTGATAGAATGTGCCAAACTTAATTCATTATTAGTTTCATATTATTATTGTTATTTTATATCGCACATATTTTTGCTATATAGCCACGAATGTGCGGTCCTGATTAGACTAGAATGGTTTTCTGTTCTTTGAACTGTTGGATTTACTGAATTAACTGAAAATGGCAGAAAATGAATGAAACTGGGATTTTAATGCATTTGTAACCAGGTATGGATAGGATGAAATACAGAATTATTCTAATTTTTTGGTAAAATCCCACAGTTACCGGCTAATAGTATGATGTATGATACTGAAAACAATTCTTAGATTCCCTGGCAAACATGATTCACATTGTTTTGTGAGCAGCCATAGTTGACGGCTTCAGGAATACCGAGATAGTTTGTAAAATTTCATCTACAAGTCTATATTAACGATTTGGTGGGGAAGAAATTCTTCCCCATCTGTTTATTTTTCGTAGTTTAAAAATGATTTCGTTTTACTAAGAGAGGAATTGCGAGTGCTTCAGTGAATTAAATGAGCTAGGAGTTGAGGGCACGCAAGATGGATGCAGCCATTTTTACACTGCCATTAATGATATAATGCTTTATTGGTCAGCTGATTGATGTGAGGGTTTTCTGTGAATTATTCCGATATTCACGGTGAGGAGTTACTCGATAAAGTAGTGCTTTTTAGCGACTAAGGCCCTTGGTACAAAATGTCAATAAAACTGTACATAGAGCAGTGAGTGGTGAAACTGAAGGTATTATGAACAAATTCAGGAGCCGTTTGCAACCCGTGGTATCAAGTACTATATGGTTTACCTCATCGAGGGTAGACTAGACGTCTTAACACAGAATGCGACGCAGGACATGGTAATTATTTTCGATAGTATAGCAGTTTCATAAAACAGATATGTACAAGATATGTAGGGAATTGCCAAACGTATTTCGTGTGCAGAAAGTCATTAAAACTTTGTTACGTTTCTGTATGTGGGATCATAATTTATGAGTATCCACTATGGAGGTTGGATGTGGACGGAGTAGTTGACTGTGTCAGGTGGATGATAGTGTATTAGTCTGTTACTCTTGATTATCACCTCCAAAATGAGATATGCCTGCGGCGAATAAATTAAAACGTCTACAGAAAGGTGTAAGCGTAGGCCGTATTATCTCTACATGTCTGGATGACGTTGCTGCTTGCACGACTGACATTCAGTTAATGAAAAGACGTTCCAGTTGATTTTTTAAGAACTTTATTAAGTTCACACAGCCAGTTTCGGCCTTCATAACATACCATTATCAAGTGCGTTTGAAAGTTATGCTGTAGAGAAGCAAATCATTATTTGACGTTGCTCATATGAACATTGTGATAATTTAAAAAGTATAATAGCAATAAAATACTAACAGATATAAAGAGGAAAGCCATCCACTTAATTTACGGTGTTTATGTTGTTTGCTTACACCTGTCATACTTCAATTAGTAGGCTGTCTCCGCAGCGTCTTTGAAGCGCAATCTTTATTCCTTATTTGTAACCTGCCGAAGAAACGCATCGGCTCTGGAAACGTGTTCCTTCCTGCAGCGAAGATGATTGGCAACTGGAAACTGTTGTTGTTATGGTCTTCAGTTCTGAGTGTGGTTTGATGCTACTCTATCCTGTGCAAGCTTGTTCATGTCCCAGTACCTACTGCAGCCTACATCCTTCTGAATCTGCTTAGTGTATTCATCTCTTGGTCTCCCTCTACGATTTTTACCCTCCACGCTTTCCTTCAGAACTAAATTGGTGATCCCTTGATGCCTCAGAACATGTCCTACCAACTAATCCCTTCTTCTGGTCAAGTTGTGCCACAAAATCCTCCCCAATTCTATTCAATACCTCGTCATTAGTTATGTGATATACCCATGTAATCTTCAGCATTCTTCTGTAGCAACGACATTTCGAAAGCTTCTATTCTCTTATTGTCTAAACTATTTGTCGTCCATGTTTCACTTCCCTTCCTTACATGGCTACACTCCATACAAATACTTTCAGAAATGACTTCCTGATACTTAAATCTAGATTTGATGTTAACAAATTTCTCTTCTTCAGAAACGCTTTCCTTGCCATTGCCAGTCTACATTTTATATCCTCTCTACTTTACCATCATCAGTTATTTTGCTCCCCAAATAGCAAAACTTCTTTACTACTTTAAGTGTCTCATTTCCAAATCTAATTCCCTGAGCATCACCGGACTTAATTCGACTACATCCCATTATCCTCGTTTTGCTTCTGCTGATGTTCATCTTATATCATCCTTTCAAAACACTGTCCATTCCGTTCAACTGCTCTTCCAAGTCCTTTGCTGTCTCTGACATAATTACAATGCCATCGGCGAATTTAAAGAGTTTTTATTTCTTCTCCGTGGATTTTTAATACCTACTCCGAATTTTTCTTTTGTTCCCTTTACTGCTTGCTCAATATACAGATTGAACAGCATCGGGGACAGGCTACAACTCTGTCTCACTCCCTTCCCAACCACTGTTTCCCTTTCATGCCCCTCGACTCTTATAACTGCTATCTCCTTTCTGTACAAATTGTAAATAGCTTTTCGCTGTATTTTACCCCTGCCACCTTCAGAATTTGAAAGAGAGTATTCCACTCAACATTGTCAAAAGCTTTCTCTAAGTCTACAAATGCTAGAAAGGTAGGTTTACCTTTCCTTAATCTTTCTTCTAAGATAACTCGTAGGGTCAGTATTGCCTCACGTGTTCCAACATTTCTACGGAATCCAAACTGATCTTCCCCGAGGTCGGCTTCTACCAGTTTTTCCATTAGTCTGTAAGGAATTCGCGTTAGTATTTTGCAGCTGTGACTTATTAAACTGATAGCTCGGTAATTTTCACATCTGCAACACCTGCGTCCTTTTGGATTGGAATTACTACGTTCTTCTTGAAGTCTGAGGGTACTTCGCCTGTCTCATACATCTTGCTTACCAGATGGTAGAGTTTTGTCAGGACTGCTTCTCCCAAGGCTGTCAGTAGTTCTAATGGAATGTTGTCTACTCCCGTTGCCTTGTTTCGCCTTGGGTCTTTCAGTGTTCTGTTTAACTCTTCACGCAGTATCGTATCTCCCATTTCATGTTCATTTACCTCCACTTCCATTTCCATAATATTGTCCTCAAATACATAGCCCTTGTACAGACCCTCTATATACTCGTTCCACCTTTCTGCTTTCCCTTCTTTGCTTCGAACTGGGTTTCTATCTGAGCTCTTGATATTCATGCAAGTGGTTCTCTTTTATCCATAAGTCTCTTTAATTTTCTTGTAGGCAGTATCTATCTTACCCCTAGCGAGATAAGCCTCTAAATCCTTACATTTGTCCTCTAGCCATTCCTGCTTAGCCATTTTGCACTTCCTGTCGATCTCATTTTTGAGACGTTTGTATTCCTTTTTGCCTGCTTCACTTACTGGCAACTACGTGCATCAAATCAGGCAGCTCTGTGATAGTCGAGATATATCGTGCTAAATTCACTCGGTATTTCCTTTATATTTCCAAAACATTATCACCGCTGCCCACTGCAAAGCCTGCTGATGGCGTTGCTTGCACCTGATGCGGTAACAAAAGTATGTACGCGGAGTGACACGGACGAAGGAACACATAAGCGATGATACGGGCTGCAAATGGAGAAATTAATTGAGGTAAGCGAACTTGACGAAGGGGAGATTATTATTTCGCAGCCTGTGAACGAGTGTTCAAAAACGGCGAAGCACGTGGAATGGTCACGTGCTACTGACGCCAGCATCTGATGAAAGATGCAGGACAGTTATACTCCCACAAGGCATTGAATGGTTGGATGTCCACGACTCTTCACAGCACGTTGAGTTCGGAGGCTTGTCTCCTTTGTAATGTAGGGCTGCGTCATCTCTGCTGAAAGAGCGCAGTGCTGGTGCACGCAGGAGTGCTTCGGAAAACACCGTTCTTCGTAAATTGCTGAACTTGGAGCTCCGCAGCAGACCACCCCTACGTGTTCACGTGAGGATACAACGACATCGTCAATTACTACAGTGTGCACTGGACCGTCGGAATTCGATTGTCGATCAATGGAAACGTGTCGGGTCTCTGTGGAGATGACCATCGACCTAGTATACCGAAACGTGATTTACTCAGTCATCGAGGTGGACGGCGGCTCGAAACATGTAGCGCGCTATGGACGCAGGCTGGTGGGAGTAGTATTGTACTATGGGAGAAAAAATGGTTCAAATGGCTCTGAGCACTATGGGACTGAACATCTGAGGTCATCAGTCCCCTAGAAATTAGGACTACTTAAACCTAACCAACCTAAGGACATCACACACATCCATGGCCGAGGCAGGATTCGAACCTGCGACCGCAGCAGTCGCGCGGTTCCGGAATGAAGCGCCTAGAACCGCTATGGGAGACACTCTCCTTTGCTTGTATGGGACCTGTGGTATGGGAAAACTTAACAAAACGTAAGGTAAGCAGAGCTGAATGGCTGCAGGGAGTGAAAGCGTATACCCAAATGAGGTTACAGTTTCAAACACAATTCAATTTTATGAATCAGTAAAAAAACACTTATTCAGTGGTACAAATATATAATCACAAAACACAATAATTTTTTTTTTAAACTACAGGCCTGAAGGGCCGCTGAACATTCACAACTGTAATGTGAGAATGAAAACCTTAAGATTCAACATAAGGAGATAATCACGGTCTGAAGAACCCATCACTTTTGATTAATTTGATTAATTATTGACCAATACAATAAGTTACTGAAAGGAATGACTTTAATCATTCGGGCAGAAGGGCCAATCAAATATAACAGCGAGTGCTGTTTTCATAATGCTACAAGAATGCAAAACCAACAGTTAATTTACTTCGTCCAAAGGAGCAGTAAAGATCAAAAGACAAATTCATATACCAAAGGTATTTTTAATGAAACAAGCTAACAAGATAAAATTAATAACCAAAAAGGGGTAGTGACGTGGCCACTCGGCCTGAAGGGCCTGAATATCAGTAGTAATAAATATTTGAGAATGGTTGAAGTTATTGAGTTAGCTCTTAAAACCAGCCCGTGATCCTCACCACTAGGAAAAATTTACAATCAGCTGTGCTAGGACTGCCTGCTTTAACAATACGGCACAGACCAGCAGGACAACTAGAAAGTTCACCAACGTGGCGAATCATCCACATAGGGCATGATAGCAACTCTCTATAACACATAAAATAAAAATTACTAAACATTGAAACACATGGTTCAAAATATAACGCCTATCTAGGCAGCAACTGTTAATGATGCCCACTGGACTTCGTAAATCTTCACGGCCAGTCCTAAATAATAATAATGCCACTCAACAAATTGTGAAATACAAGATAGTTATTGCACTTGGGTCAGAATAAAATTTCAACCACAGATAATATTTTAGGTTCAGTTATTAAGGCACAGAGAGTTGACACTCTTTTCTAGTGATAGTTACACTTGACAATATAACAGCAGATCACTGAATCGGGATTTCAGGCACGCCTGAGCCTACTAAAATTGCTGAACACCATGGCACACGACCTTCGAGCAAAACACACGCGACGACACGGGCAGAAATTGAGTGAGACACATCAAGTCAAGAAATTCTCACCGTTAGCTCAGAAGGCAGACAAGCATTCGGCGACAGGTTTCAACCAGCACCAACTCGAGTTATGTCAATCGTCCCAGTTCCGCCATAGCAACGCTGACACACCGCGTCAACAGTTGCCACGCCGAGCTTCCTTATCACACAGCCAGTCGAGAACGACTGCCGCCGCCCCTAGTACACACGCTCGTAGCAATCACGTGCGTTCACAGGAAGTTGTACCACCTTTCCCGCAACATTGCGCTGCCACACAACCGGAAACTAAACTCCCCGTCTCACACCGGCAGTAGCACTCGATACTCTCGTCGTCAGTAGGTCTCTCCATAGAACGCGGCGCCCTCCGAAATTTAAAAGCAAACTGACCAGTCGCGTCAGAGCAAAGCCAAGGCTCCCGAAGACGACACACCACACCTAGGCAAAGATGAAGATGACACGCTTCAATGACGTTTTCCCCGACCACAACGTCATTTTAAACAGTCCCTATCTCTGAGCTGGAATCATGATACAATGGTTTGAGCAGCATCATTGAGAACTCACGTTGTTGTCTAAATGACAAAATTCCTTTGATGTAAATGCTGTGGAACCGATCTGGGTCGCCATCAGCGGGTACGCAAACCAGTGGCCCGTTTTCTACGCGAATTACGTGACCTATGCATGGACAACTTATGCCCCATACCTCTACAAACTGTCGGGTCGGTGATACTCAGCATCAGTTACGTATATCATTCCAAAGATGGACAAACAAGCTATTAATGAGGTGGTCATAATGCTTTGGCTTATCAGTGTATATTATTTGATTCCTTCGATAACCTACGGTCGCAGGTTAGAATCCTGCCTCGGGCATGGATGTGTGTGATGTCCTTAGGTTAGTTACGTTTAAGTAGTTCTACGTTCTAGGGGACTGATGACCTCAGAAGTTAAGTCCCATGATGCTCTGAGCCATTTTTGGAACCTTCGACAACCATCACTCGTTACAGGGCACAAATGTTAGAGCCCTCCCTTCACCCTTCCATCTAATCCGTACTTGGCACAAACCTATGCACCAACATCATTCTTCCAGCTAAATTTTGTCCGCACTGGTAGATTGCACACTTTTCCTCACGTCACTTACAGGGAGGATACTGAATACACCACTGTTGTTAAAGCATGGTGTACTCATACTTTGTAGAAAATATTTCATGCTGAACACCGAACTACAATATTAAATTATGTTATGGTTGCAAATGTGAGTAAAGAAACGTCTGCTGTAGGTCGGAGTCTAAAGGTGCGATCCGTCGCGATTACCTGGCCTGACGGCGGGCTGCATCAGGCGGGCTTAGGACGGTGGAGCAGAAATTGTTCTGATCAGGACAGGGAGCCACGAACCCTGCACGGAAATATTTTCCCAAGTTTTTTGCTGTTACTCGTGGATTTTGAAATGAAATAAATCCTTTCTGAGCTTCCAACAGATTGATACTGTTAGAAGACCTACGAGTTGTGCTTTACTAAATTACCGAAGGATAGGATTAAATAACGGAAATTTGGTTTGGCATTGAGCGACATTCACCGTGAACAGACCGCAACGGAGTAGCTCAAGTTGGAGGCAATACTTCCTGCAGAAACTTCAGCATCTTACTGCGTTGGCAGTTCATTTGGATGAGCATTACGCGATTTTATTTCAGTTATTGCAAAATCAAGTTGAACGTACGTTCTGTGGGATTCGAAAGAGCAAGAAACGAATTTATTCAACAGAAGGTAATCCACTCCATGCAGGCAGGAAGTCAGGGTCCCAAGTTCTTTACATAATGCACATGTCAGGGTTCGAATCCTGGTTCGATCAAAAAATTTTCATAATGTCCATTCAAGCCTTACCGCGATTTCACATAACTGTTGATGGAAATTTATATCTATTTTTAATACCCTTTCGTTCATTGACTATGTGACAGTTACGACTCTAAGAGAGACGCATATCTTTTTGTCACATAATTTAAGTTCAGACATGTCACTGCTGGTGGAAAAGAATTCGGCAGGTAACAAGTCTTGGCCTGTCATCAACGACGGCATGTCCGGGGTTCCATTCCCAATATGACCGTACTCTTCGTCACGTCATTTCTAGTTCAAACATGTGCTCATCTCGCTACCGGTGAATGTAACTTATATTTAATATCTATTCGTCTATAGAAAACTACCACGATAGGTACCGCGTTTGAATCCCGGGACGGCAGAAATTATTTGTTTCTCTCGTCATTGCAGTTTCAAACATGTGCTACTGCTGAGAAAATTCGATATCTGGCATTTTATTATGCTAACATAACAGTAGGATTAGGTACTGGGTTAGAATCGCAGTCCCACTCGTACATTAAGTCATTTCAAATTTGTTAGTTGCAATGACATCATATTTTGTATCTTTCATGATTAGTTAAGAGGGACAATTGTTTCTGATAAGAGTCCAGGTCCAGTACAGTAATTTTCGTCAACTACTTCCAAGTTCAAATTGGTTAACTGACTTTGTTTTTGTTACGGGGTGCTGTCCAAACACAGTTTCGATGCAGCTCTCCATACTAGCCTATTTTATGTAAACTTAAGCTGCATCATCTCCGAAGAACTACTGCAACCTACATCCTTCTGAATCTGCTTACGGTATTCATCTCTTGGTATCCTTCTACGTATTTTACCCTTCCTTCTTCCCTTCAGTACCAAATTGGTGATCCTTTGATCCATGATGTCTCAATGTGTATTATCAATCGATGCATTCTTTTTGTCGTGCCACAAATTTCTTGTCTCCCAACGGTGTACAGTGCCTCTTGAATAGATCTGAGATCTATCCATGTAATCTTCATCATTATTTTGTACCATAACATTTCAAAATACTGTCTAAAATGGGCCTTATCACGTCTCTTTATGGTTAGACAGCAGTGACGATCAGTGAATAACGTTTTTAATGTCACTTTGTGTTAGAAAACAAGCACGATAAGTGGTTTTTGAACTGCACATAGCTCAACGTGCCACCGTGAATAATGTGACATTACTAGTGATACGTTGTTGGTGAGGTTTCCATAGAGAGCTTGACGGTGCTAATCACGGTTTTTCTGACTGGGTAGTTCTTTAACCAGGTTTTTGCAAAAGCATTCGCCAAGCGAACGAAATAGATGGTTGAGAAACCTTTTAGAGAGCAAGAATCCAAAATGATAGATGTGTTAGGGTTATGGTCATTATTTGTGTCAGGTAATAGTAAAAATGGTAATATTTTAGACATGTCACTTATTGCAATAAATTTGTGCATACAAGCGCCAAGGACAGACTCATCTATAATAGAGAGTTCTCTGACATATGTGGTATTTACATCTGAAGTTACTGGCTCACAGAGCAGTGTATTCTACTGGTCACTTGCAGTAATCGTTTTGTATAGTTAAGCTAATGTACCGAAACGAGATTAGTGGGCCTTCAGAACTGTTACGTTACGGGGGTTGCATGCGAATCTGCCGTAAAGCAATACTGGTCGTCCGGCGTCCGGATACTTTTGAACCGATAACCTATCCGTGACGCACAATATCTCCTTTGTACCCTCTGCCACTGGAGTTGTTGAGTATATCTATAACGCTCTAGGTCATATGCAGTCCTGATTGTGGCGCTCAACTGCACGGCGCCAAACACGCATACTATCATCATTGGCACCAAGGCAGAAGCGACTCTCATCGCTGAAGACGACACGTTTCCATTCGTCCCTCCATTCAGGCCTGTCGCGACACCACTGGAGGCGGGCTGCACGATGTTGGGGCGTGAGCGGAAGACGGCCTAACGGTGTGCGGGACCGTAGCCCAGCTTCATGGAGACGGTTGCGAATGGTCCTCGCCGATACCCCAGGAGCAACAGTGTCCCTAATTTGCTGGGAAGTGGCGGTGCGGTTCCCTACGGCACTGCGTAGGATCCTACGGTCTTGGCGTGCATCCGTGCGTCGCTGCGGTCCGGTCCCAGGTCGACGGGCACGTGCACCTTCCGCCGACCACTGGCGACAACATCGATGTACTGTGGAGACCTCACGCCCCACGTGTTGAGCAATTCGGCGGTACGTCCACCCGGCCTCCCGCATGCCCACTATACGCCCTCGCTCAAAGTCCGTCAACTGCACATACGGTTCACGTCCACGCTGTGGCGGCATGCTACCGGTGTTAAAGACTGCGATGGAGCTCCGTATGCCACGGCAAACTGGCTGACACTGACGGCGGCGGTGCACAAATGCTGCGCAGCTAGCGCCATTCGACGGCCAACACCGCGGTTCCTGGTGTGTCCTCTGTGCCGTGCGTGTGATCACTGATTGTACAGCCCTCTCGCAGTGTCCGGAGCAAGTATGGTGGGTCTGACACACCGGTGTCAATGTGTTCTTTTTTCCATTTCCAGGAGTGTATATAACAGAGAAATCATCGCGTTTCAGATTTTACTTCAAGTGGCAAATGTGAACACCATGAGCTTTAATTTACGATCGACACTAGTATTACGCAAAAAGGGGGTGTAACAGATGAGTCTTCTGCAATTCTGAGGGAAGCGTTATGCGCTCAAAAATGCGGCATTGCGTGCGTTCATTACCTTGTCGGTGTTTAGGCAGCGTCAGGGCGGCGGCGGCCGGCGCAGAAGCCATCTGGCTCGCCGTCTCGGAACTAACTCTTCACCTAACTTCTCCTTACTACCATTTACCGAAGTTGGTTTAAAAAAAACTATCTGGCGGTGTTTTCATCTGACCAGTCAGGGTCTCAATGTTAACCTTAAGCTCCGCCTACAAAAATTCTGTCTATCCAATGAGAAACGTTATACTCTTGGTGTGGGGCAATGTTTTTAAAGTCTGCAACGTAACATAGACGCTAAAAAGTCTCACGCTAAAACTTGCAGCTGGCGTTGTCCCAGTGGTTAGCTGTCGACGTGGGTGTCCAGTCCGTCCCTTATCGTAGGGCCTTCTAGCTTAACACGGTTCTGCTCTCGGCTTCTGTTCTCGTTTCTCCCCTCCGTACTGCGTCTGTCTCACAGTGGGAAGGTATGACATGCTTTTAGGCATTCTTGTGTTAGTGTGTGGTATTCCATTTGCTCACTCGTTACTCGTATTACTTTGATTAATTTAATGTCACTATTTATTCAGAGCTAAGTGACATACTACTGGATTTGCTTATCATGTTAGGATTTTTATGGAAGGTGTTGGATTTGCCTGACACAGCGCCAACCACTTTTATTTAAACCGCTTTTTTTTATTCCACAAAAACAGTAACAAAAATGGCTACAATAAAATGACATAAATAAGGTGACAGATAATTGCAGTCATAAATAACAGCATTCAAAGAACGAGCATCATATTCAGTCTTTAGCAGTAGCACAATTTAGCACCTAAACTGTCACCTTCAACTGGTGGGAGTTCAGCAGCTCATTTTCTTCTTCTGCAGTCTGAGGTTCCTCATCATCATTTCCCAGACCCAAATTAATCATTCAGTAAATCCTTGATGTGTTTTCCTACAAGGATAAATTACGTGGACAGAAGAGCAGTCCCGCACAGCGACATCGCGAAGTCCTTCACTGCCTTGTTATTTTTTTTTCAGTTGCAGCATTCTAAACGCACCCTTAGGGAGTTCAAGATCTTCCTTTACATCAAACACCAGATGTCTGCCGTCATATTCTTGTATCTGCCGTACTACTGATTTGTTTTTCATGTGTGACTTGCAGGTGAGGTCAGGGTTGGGAAGGTAACCCAACCCATTCCCTCTCTACTAGGAATCCAGTTCCTAACCTACATCCATTCTGTTGAAGACAATTCGGAGCATGTTACCGTATTTCTTATTGCGATTCTGATACTCAGCTACGGAGGCGGACAGAAAAAGATAATATGGCTGTTGCGTAATTCAGGTCTCTCGGAGCCGTTTATACTCTTTACTATGTTTCGGTCGTTCTTACTCGAAAGTACTTTGGCAGTCGGACGACAATGATGGGTGTTGTTAAGTGTACGCCGTTGCCAGGCAATAGTCGGTCTGTCACCAGCATTCGCTGAATGCACGCTAGAATTGACAGGCGATCGAAGGTGGCAGCGTGGGTGGACGTGTCAGGCGATGCGTGTCTTGTAACTGTCGCCAGCCCTGCCGTGGGTACGCTTATACTAGCTATGGCTCGTTGACGATAATTGTTTTCATGGCCAGAATGCTATTACTGTCCGCCCTTGGGGCTGCAGCTGAAGTACCACATTCACTGGGATTGTCGACACAGTGTCCCTAACGGGGATGGTCTCTCTCCATCTCTGTTTCGCAGTGTTTTCGACGGGCTTGTCCATAACACTGATTGGCGAGGTCGTGTTCTTTCGCTCGCCTGTCGAATTAAGGTCCACGAGAACCAGATGCCAACGGAACGGAAGGTTACGTAATCGTCAAATGATGGCGTGTCCTGCTAGACGACACGTTGAAACGAAGTTGCTTTGCTTAGTGCAGTACGTGGAGGTGAAAGCGAGGTTATGAGGTGCCATCCACATTACAAAATATCCAAACTACATTGTCTGACAAGAGAAGGGAAGCATTCAGAAGGGGAGGTGTAAACCAAAGGGAACGTCATTATCAGAAAGGATGTCATATTTCTATGAGTACAATATCGAATCTACACTACTGGCCATTAAAATTGCTACATCAAGAAGAAATGCAGATGATAAAAGGGCATTCATTGGACAAATATATTATACTAGAACTGACATGTGATTGCATTTTCACGCAATTTGGGTGCATTGAACCTGAGAAATCATTACCCAGAAAAACCACCTATGGCCGTAATAACGGGCTTCATACGCCTGGGCATTGAGTCAAACAGAGCTTCGATGGCGTGTACTGGGACAGTTGCCCATACAGCTTCAACACGATACGACAGTTCATCAACAGTAGTGACTGGCGTACTGAGACGAGCCAGTTGCTCGGCCACCATTGACCAGACGTTTTCAATTGGTGAGAGTTCTGGCCAGGGCAGCCGTCGAACATTTTCTGTCTCCAGAAAGGCCCGTAGAGGACCTGCAACATGCGGTCGTGCATTATTCTGCTGAAATGTAGGGTTTCGTAGGGATCGAATGAAGGGTAGAGCCACGGGTCGTAACACATCTGAAATATAACGTCCACTGTTCAAAGTACCGTCAGTGCGAACAAGAGGTGACCGAAACGTGTAACCAATGGTACCCCATACCATCACGCCGGGTGATACGCCAGTATGGCGATGACGAATACACGCTTCCAATGTGCGTTCACCGCGATGTCGCCAAACACGGATGCGACCATCATGATGCTGTAAACAGAAACTGGATTCACCTGAAAAACTGACGTTGTGCTATTCGTGCACCCAGGTTCGTCGTTGAGTACACCATCGCAGACGCAGAGTCAAGGGTAACCGCAGCCATGGTCTTCGAGCTGACAGTGCATGCTGCTGCAAACGTCGTCGAACTGTTCGTGCAGATGGTTGTTGTCTTGCAAACGTCCCCATCTGTTGACTCAGGGATCGAGACGTGGCTGCACGATCCGTTACAGCCTTGCGGATAAGATGCCTTACATCTCGACAGCTGGTGATACGAGGCCGTTGTGATCCAGCACGGCGTTCCGTATCACCCTCATGAGCCCACCGATTCCATATTCTGCTAACAGTCATTGGATCTCGAACAACGCGAGCAGCAATGTCGCGATACGATAAACCACAATCGCGATGGGCTACAATGCGACCTTTATCAAAGTCGGAAAGGTGTTGGTACGCATTTCTCCTCCTTACACGAGGCTACACAATAACGTTTCACCAGGAATCGCCGATCAACTGCTTTTTTTGTATGAGAAATTGGTTTCGAAACTTTCCTCATGTAAGGACGTTTCAGGTGTCGCCACCGGCGCCAACCTTGTGTGAATGCTCTGAAAAGCTAATCATTTGCATATCACAGCATCATCTTCCTGTATGCTAAATTTCGTGTCTGTAGCACGTCATCTTCGTGGTGTAGCAATTTTAATGGCCAGTAGTGTACAAGCAAGCTGTCGATGGCAATATAGCTAAGAAGTTTAGTTGGTATCTTTCCAATTAAAAACGGATTCCTTGTGGGCCCTACACTGATCATGCATTCGTGAAATGTGGCGGAAAATTCAACTGGTGTGACGCCGCAAGTTCGTTGCAGGGCCAGCATTTCTCTTTGCCCCGCCAGCAGTTCATGCTTCCCGGCCACGGCATTACTCCAAACGCGGCCGTTTCTGCTATGGTGTTAGTGGCAGCATCCCACGGGTCAGTAATTCCTTATTCCAGCTGCTGCTAGTCTCCGCACAATGGTGCCGAATTACACAGGATGTTGCAGAGAATCTGTTACCTGTTCTTGGATGGCAGATGCAGATATGTCGGAACTGCAATGCGCCTGGTGCACAATACAGTGATCCTGCCTTGTTGTGGTCACATGTCGTCGCGTGTAACCCTGGCGACGAATACGCCTACCCTCATGCAGTCAAACATCAGCATCCTGTCTCATCCAAATTTCCCCCAACTCTGCATACTGCATGATTTGACCAGCTGACCAAGTGGAGACTAACAACTAGTCGCTTTTCAAACTTCGACACGTGTTGATAACGAAATCACATACGAGTACACGGCATCTCCATGTCCTTTACAACAATACTCCAGATTTCATATTGTTCACACACCATGTGTGTACTACGAGCCCTGCAACAGCACTGCACACGAAAAACTTAATGCACTTTGGTGGTCATTCTAAGAGTCACAAAGAACAATAATTCTAATCATTTCCATAAACTCCAAGGTGTGCACGTGTACGAAGTTTCAGTGTTATACGAACATGTTTTCTGGGTGCTATATTTTGTTTGGCAGGCAATGTACAACATTTTATGATAAACAGGTACGAAGAAAGATTATTAACATTGTTTATTGTTGCAGGTTGGTCAGAACTGATGCAGCTAACTAATCCACCAGTAAGAAAACATCTCTAAAGGTATTCAAATTACACTTCTGTATAATATCCTAGATGCGCTTATAACCGCGCAGTTGAGCGCCCCACAAACAAAACATCCTAAATATTAATTGTTCTTATCTGTTTGACATATATCACTTTTCCTCATGTTTGTATAGCAAATAATTTTCACTAATGTTGTTTATTCTTCTTTGTTTTGTGTATCGAGAGATTGGGATGCCAGAACAAGTCAAGTAACAGTCAACAACAGTCTTAGTTACACGTCATATCTACAACAGTTACAGTTTGTAGTCGTGGCTCTGAAATGCAGTAGGTGCCTTCAGAATAAAAGTTTGACTCTCCAGCGGAGATATGAAACTGTGTGTCGGACCGAGACTCAAACTCGGGACCTTTTCCTTTCACGGGCAAGTGCTCTACCGACTAAACTAGCTAAGCACGACTCACGACCCGTCCTCACAGCTTCCATTCTGCCAGTACGTCGTCTCCTCCTGCAGGGTTCACAGAAGAGCTTCTGTGTGAAGTTCGGAAGGAAGGAGACTAGGTACTGGCAGAAGTAAAGCTGTGAGGACGGGCCTTGAGTCGCGCTTGGCTAGCTCAGTCGGTAGATCATTTGCCCACGAAAGGCAAAGGTCCTGAGTTCGCATCTCGGTCCGGTACACAATGTGCGTCTTATTGGAAACAACAAACAAGAATTGTTTGAATGTATGCTTGTAGGATGAATTTGCACAGAATACATGGCATACTAAAAGAATGCAATCCCTGAACAGAAAAGTTAGTAATTCATGGCAGAGATCAGAAATACTAGTGCCAGTTTAACTGCTTTAAACATATGTGGTCACATTACTAGTTCAAAGTCACTGCCTTTCTAATCTTCAATTAGCTGCCATATGAGCTTGTATTCATTGTTACCGCGAAGGAAAGAAACCTGATGTTGTTCCTAATGTTTATCCAGCCATCTGCTATCACCTAAATTTACTAAAACCAGATTCCAGTATTACTTGCATGTCTATGGCATAGTGATAGTACTCGCATTTAAGTCCAAATTAATATTTTGGCAGAAACGATACTTAGTGTACTAAGGAGGAAATTTGGACATACTGTGCCCTGTATAGACGTAAAGTACCACCAGAGTTCACTTCTTCGAGGTTGCAGGTTTTTATATGGAGACGTCGAGACCCGTGATAGCTATACATAACACGACCGGAAGAAAAGAATAAGGTATAAATCATTTTATATCCATCACTAACAGTTTGCCATATTACTGCCAAGTCAACGTTAATCAGCTGTTTTGCTTGGGCAGATGTACTGTGCCTCTACTAGGCAATTAAGCGGAACGACACATTAGCTGACAAACAACACAGGTCGTCTCAGCATCCTATCAGACACAAATAACATAGGACAATAAAGAGAATAACAGAGGACGTGAAGAAGATTCAAAGGAAAGTCACCAGTTTCATCACGGATTCATATAACAACTGCGAGAGCGTTACGGAGATCTTCACTAAACTCCAGTTCCGGGACGGCAGGTATTAATATGGAGTTTGATCTCTGATTTTGTAATTTGTAAAGTGATTATGTGAAAAGGATTCTGACGTGATTGTAGCCTGACGACAAGAATTAATTTATTTTGAACGAAGGGTAGCATGAGCTTGATGCATGGGACATTCCATTTCGGCAATCGTTAGGAAATGCAGTATTCCGAGATCCACAGTGTGAAGATAAGCCTAGAATATCAATTTTCAGGCATTACCTGTCACAAAGGGCAACGCAGTGGCCGCCACCCTTCACTTGACAGAGAGCAGCGGCGTTTGCATAGAAGCGTCGTTTGCTAACAGACAATTATCCGCAGAAATCAATATGAGACGTACGACGAACCTATCTGTGAGGGTATCCCCGTGAAATTTATCGCTAATGAGCTATGGCAGCAAATGACCAATACAAGTGCCTTTGCTACCAGCACGACATCGCCTTCAGCGCTCCAGAGCTCGTGACGATATCAGTTGGACCCTGGACAAATAGAAAACCCTGGCCTGGTCAGATGTGTCTCGATTTGAGCTGGGAAGAGCTGATGGTTTGGTTCGAGTGTGGCACAGACCCCGACGAAGCTATGGACCCAAGTTGTGAACAAGGCACTGTGCAAGCTGGTGGTGGCACCATAATGGTGTGTTTACATGGAACAGAATGGGTCATCTTTCCCAGCTGAACTGATCATTGACTGGAAATCGTTGTGTTCTGCTATTTGGAGACCAATTTCAGCCATTTGTGGACTTCATGTTCTCAAACAACGGAGTTTTTATGGTTGGCAACGCACCGTCAGAACATTTTGGACAACTCGAGCGAATGTTTGGGCCATCCAGATCGCCCGACATAAAACACTTGGAACATTTATGGGACATCATCGAGAGGTCAATTCATGCCCGAGATCCTGAACCTGCAACTCTTTCGTTATTATGGATGGCTATAGAGGGAGGATGGTTCAGTATTTCTGCAGAAAAGTTCCAACGACTTGTTGTGTCCTTGCTACGCCGAGTTGTTGCACTACGTGCGCAAACGGAGGTCGAACGCTATATTAGTCAGCACTGTGCAAGCGACTTAGCCATTGGGCAGATTTTTATGGCTCGTCAAGTCGAGAATAATCATCTCGGAGACGGAAAAGCTGGTCGGCTGCTAACGGTACAACTATCGTAAGCGTGTGTGCATAACGGTTGCGGGATGGTGAAACGTAGATCACTGTAGGTGACACGTTGTTGGACGTCCACGCCTCATCGCAGAGTGGAGGTCGGAAGCCTGCCCTTTCTGTCATTCTGTGGCAGATCTGACGGCTGAGCAAAATGTTGGTATACGCACATGTCTTCCAATGCACAATATTCAGCGCTCATGGTCAAACACTGCGCTCGTCTGCACGTCCCTAGGTGCTCCCTCATTCCCACAAAGACGACGTCAGTTACAACAGTGGGCTCAGGATTATGGAGGCTGCACCGTGGAACAGTGGCAAACGTCACCTCGTAGTATGAATCACGTTTCACTAGGTCGGTGGCCGATGGCTGCTCGTAACATATATTCCGGACGTACCAGCCGGAACAGTGCTCTGCTACGTTTCAAAGGTGTACCAACACTCTATTAAGATGGTGGTCATAGTGTATTAGTATGTCAGTGCACGTGTAGACGTAAATATAGAACTACAAAATCATATAAGGCAAAACGCAACAGACATTGTGCGCGGATACGAAGACATTTTTTAACGTGAGCGATTTCCTTGTAACAGTAACTAGGAGATTACCCCGTTTTACTAGAATGAAACCCAACTGTAGAACACAAATTTCAAGTAGACGTCGTGTTTCATTTCGACTTAGTTTTGCACTGACACATAGGGAACAAACTGCTAAACTTTTCATTTCAGAGTGGCACCTGCAACCTACGTTCTCAATTATTTGCCACATGAATTCCACTCTCTGTCTCCCTCAACAGTTTTCACCCTCCGCAGCTCCCTCTAGTATCATAGAGATTATTACCTCATGTCTCAACAGATGTCCAATCATACTGTCCATTTTTCTTTCCTGTATTTGCAATATTTTTCTTTCTTCGCTGATTCTGTAGGAATCCTTCCCATTTCTCACTTTACCAGTCAATCTGATTTTCAACATAATTCTATAGCAGCATACCTCACAATCTTCGATTCTGTTCCTGTTTTCCCACATTCTCAGAAATTTCCTCCTTGAAATAGTGCCTATTTTTTATACTAGTAGAATTCTGTTGGCCAGTGATAATCTGCTTTCTACGTCCCCCTTGCTCCGCTCGTCACGGGATATTTTGTTGCCTAGGTAAGAGACTTCCTTGACTGCCTACTTCTTGGTGCCCAATTCTGATGTCCAGTTTCTCACTGTCCTCATTTCTGCTACTTAATACTTTTGTCTTTCTCCCCTATACTCTCAATCCACATTCTGTTCTATTGAGACTTCTCATTCTTTTCAACACATGCTGTAATTGTTCTCCACTTTCACTGAAGATAGCAATGTCATCAGCTTACGGAATACTGAACCTGACGTGGAACTGAATGAAGACTTGAGATGAAACTGATCTCAAAGGATAGTTAGCAATACGGAAATATCTAGAGAAGTTACACCGGACGAACCGCAAGTGTAGAAAGACCATGTGTTGTAGATCCAAAAGTAAATATGAAGCCTTTGGGAGTTGGAAAGGAGTCAAATTTTAACCTCTTACGTGTGCGGACCACACATGGTTTTTAATCAATAGCAGAGTTTTTGTTCTGATAAAAAATGTTTTCCGGTTGACTGATTTTGAATTTTTGGTGATAAAGGGACTGCATCCCCCTGCCTGTCTACATTTTCTATATGACAGAACCGAACACCAGTCAGATTTCCGTTACACCGAAGTGACTATGATTCGCTTGAGGCCCACTCACCGAATGGAACTCGATGCGCCCCCCCCCCCCCCTCCCTCCTCCCACGCCCTCCTGGACGCCACGCCATCTCCATTCCTCCAGGGTTACTATCTATCACGAGATTTTCCTGCTACTTAAAATGAAATGTGTAAAACAGAATCATTTTCAGCACTTAGAAGATGTGAACAAAAACGCTGGAGGCCCTTTGGTAGACTTAAAAAACTTTTTCGATAATTGGATGAAACACTGTGTAACGGCCAGACTGCTGAAGTCATATGTCACGTGATAGCTATCCTGCAACACGTGATTTCACTCACTTCAATAAGCTCCATATCTTTAGATGCTTGATCTAGGGCGACACACGGTCATTCAGAAAAAAAGTGAAAAACTTTTATAGCATAGCATGTGTTCCTAGACTGTACCATGTTTTTTCGGAGATAAAGGAAGTTTATTTTTTGGGGTTAGGTTTCCGCATACTTGAAATCGCAACACCGCTTTGAAATCCGTTTTCTAATGAAATTACAAGTCTCTCGAACACAGATCAAGAGTTTATATTTAAAATTTAGCTTTCACATGCTACGTTTAATTTGATAGCTTGTACTTCAATGAACATATGACATTCTGTTACTAAATCCCGATTGTTACACTGTTCTGCAAAACTTAAGTCCGAGTTAGATAAAGTAACACAACATACTAACTATTCGGTGGAAATGAATGGAATTACAAGGTGCCAAGGACTCCCAGTCGGTATGAAAAGTTGTACGTTACTTGGCGTGAGGTTATCGAGAGTATAGCATCAAATGCGGCTAGCCGCACAACACGAGGTGGTTCAAGGAACTGGATAAGACAGTGCTTGTCAATCGGCGAGCGATTACAGTGCGCTGTGGTGGTGTCCTTCATTACAGTGTGGGTAGGAGAACACTTTCGGATGAGTGCACGCGGTGAAGACACTTAGGTAAAAAGAAAGACAAAGAGTAAGAGTGCTGCTCGTGAGTTTGGCATTATAGAAAGCATTGTTTGGTTTGCATAGTGAATGTTCCGAACCACAGGCATTGCCGCTCGAAGGAAAGGAGGTGGACCATCACGATAACTACAGCTGCAGATGATCGCTACATGATGCAGCAGGCAAAAAAGGGGCCCGCGTCAAATAGCAGTTGCAGTTGCAACCACATTTAAAAGGACTGCAAGGCATGCGATCTCGCGTAAGACAATGTCACGGCGGTTGCAGCAGACTGCTCTTTGCCTGACGACCAGTACGTTGTACTCCGCTGACATCCGCACACGGGCGGCACCATTTGTGATGGTTCCAAGAACGTAGGGACGTGGCCAACGAAAGGTGGGATCGCCTGCTTTTCGCGGATGATAGCAGATTTAGTCTGAATTGTTACTCTGGAGGTACGCTCAAAATAGCGAGAGGCTAATAAACGCGGGAATATTGTCGAACAGGATCATTTTGGTGGTCGGGGCGTAATGGTGTATTAATATTTCAAAACAGTACAGCCACCACCAACAGTATTGTGACACAGAGCTTCTTCCCCCACGTGAGTCTTTTCAGCGGTGCATTCGGCTCTGACTTCATTTTCATAGGTGACAATGCGGGACCATCCATCAATTGTCGACCGCGCTAATGCAGAAATGGAACGCCCCTCCACAGGAAATCTTTACCAACCTTGTCGCCAGCGTGAGAGCACACGGTGTTAAGAACCCTGAGCCGCCTTTCCTAACGTCCATCATAAATCGTGTTGACTTCTGCGTAATCAGTTTCTTTAAAGAAAGTCTAATTTCGGTTTATATCATTGCATATTTCTTTGTTCAATTCTGGACTATACTGTAGCAGTTCTTTATATGTATCGTCCAAGTTTTATAGAGTTTGGTTTGTTGGCAGTGAGACATCATGTGAATGTTCTTTTTGTCCGTCAGTTACGCATATTAGCATAGTTTCTAAATAGCCTCGATTTCACTCTGTCATGTATGTATCAACGTTCATCAAAGTTACCACACAATCTATTACTTAGCTTCGAAGCAATTTGTGCTTAATACGCCACGTGGACTTAAGACATGTAGTAACAAAAGACTATTTCATTCCATGAAAGCACATGAGAACTAGGCCGGCCCGGTTGGCCATGCGGTCTAACGCACGGCTTTCCGGGCGGGAAGGAGCGCCTGGTCCCCGGCACGAATTCGCCCGGCGGATTTGTGTCGAGGTCCGGTGAACCGGCTGGTCTGTGGATGGTTTTTAGGCGGTTTTCCATCTGCATCGGCGAATGCCGGCTGGTTCCCCCTATTCCGCCTCAGTTACACTAAGTCGGCGATTGCTGCGCAAACAAGTTCTCCACGTACTCGTACACCACCATTACTCTACCACGAAAACATAGGGGTTACACTCGTCTGGTGTGAGACGTTCCCTGCGGGGGTCCACCGGGGGCCGAACTGCACAATAACCTTGGGTTCGGTGTGGGGCGGCGGAGGGGTGAAGTGGACTGCGGTAGTCGTCGTGGGTTTGTGGACCACTGCGTCAGCGGCGGCGACGGAACGTCTCCGTCGTTTCTAGGTCCCCGGTTCACATACAATACAATACATGAGAACTAACATTGGTTACTTATTTAGTTTTATGTTCCATGGAACATTTTCCACAAAAAATCATGATTACGTAGAACGAGTCATTTTACAGTCACATCAAAAACTAATTTGTAAGTATCACTACTTACTGAACATTTATAAGTTTTTTCTTTAAGAAACAGAGATGTGTGTTAGTAATTTGTAACTACCGTTACTACGCGTTACAATAATAGAAATTCTTCTACAGATTTTTTTAGCGAATGACATATGAAAATTTGTCAACTTGCGGATTTGTCTCTCCCCAAGAATTTCAGTAATTCTAATTGCATATGGGGCGGAACTAAGTTGTATTATGAGTTCCAAAATGTGCTTTCTTTAATTTAAATTCTCATCAACAAAAATTTTGAAGTTTCCACCCTATTTACTATTTCCTCGCCATGTGTTGCACTTATTTGCATTGGTGTAGGGCCCATAGATATGCAGAACTGAATATGTTGTAACCTTTAAAACAGACTGACACCATTCACAGGAATACAGCCAATGATACTTTTAAGAACACTGTTATCCATTTATTCTGTTTCTGTATGTATGTTTTGCTTTATTACAATAGTAATGACATCCGCAGGAAGAACTAATTGTGCTTCTCGTATATTAGACGAAATGACGTGAGAAACAATAACGGTCCTCAGACTGAAGCTTGGGGAACTCTGTACGTTATTTCTCCCATGTTAGAATAACGTTCCCGGACTATATTGACTGAATTATCAAGAAAAATCAGATACTGTACATATGTACACTGTTGATTATCTCTGATCTCTTTATTCTCGCGCACACACAGACACACACACGCACACACACAACACACACACACACACACACACTGTTTTAACAGAATCGCCGGAGCGACTTGATTCACGATCTTACGCAACGGTGATTCTGTTGCGTAGCCCGCCGAGTACACCCCCTGGCCCCACAACGTGGGCACGCGCGCCTCTGACTGGCTGATTCTACTGTTACGGAATGAGAGTTTTATTTGATCTCATTTATTTGGGAAAACCTCCTGGCGGATCGATCTTAAATGGAATTTGTCTTAATCTCCAAAGCATTATTTTCGAAGTGCCACATAAATTATAGATAACGATATTTCCAGAATGAGATTTTCAGTCTGCAGCGGAGTGTGCGCTGATATGAAACTTTCTGGCAGATTAAAACTGTGTGCCCGACCGAGACTCGAACTCGGGACCTTTGCCTTTCGCGGGCCAGTGCTCAACCATCTGAGCTACCGAAGCACGATTCACGCCCGGTACTCACAGCTTTACTTCTGCCAGTATCCGTCTCCTACCTTCCAAACTTTACAGAAGCTCTCCTGGGAAACTTGCAGAACTAGCACTCCTGAAAGAAAGGATATTGCGGAGACATGGCTTAGCCACAGCCTGGGGAATGTTTCCAGAATGAGATGTTCACTCTGCAGCATAGTGTGCGCTGATATGAAACTTCAGATAACGATATCTTTACTCGATATAGGGACCTGCATTAAGATATTGCTTCAGGTGTGTTTTCACACTTTTAATTCATTCAGTGTAAGTGCCCTTACACCACTTTAGCACAACGTTATTTCACACAGTCATTCTTAATTGCTCACAAATTCAAGATTCCTTCTTAACATACCCTTCCCTTTCTTCACGTACCCTCCCCATTAACTCCACACACATTCTAATATGGAAACTGTAATTTGTTTTTAACTACTGAAAACTATTTGTATATATCCAGATCTACGAAGGATACTAATTTGGAAATTATATGACAACTACGCACTTTTACACAATCGCGTAGTACAAAGTTTCATTAACGGAGGAAAGGGCAGTCATACTCTGGAATATAATTTAGCTCCACCCTATATGCGCACATGCTGCAGCACGCCAGATGATGCATTGCATAGCGTGCGGTCCAGCCACCTGCGGCCCTTCCTATACAGAGCGTGCGGAGGATCAGTACTGCCCTTAAGGCTGCGCTACAAATCGCCATGTTACGTGGGGGCAAGTGATTACTTTCCTCTGGCAACATTTTGAAGGCGACGTAATTACATTACCTAACTGTGAGGTACGAATTAAGTAACTATAGAATGTTTCTTGGCTCCCACCTTGTAGTTAAATCGCAAAGTACGTAACGTCGAGAGCTCTGAGTCGTCGGTGGACGACTCAACTTTGCACTGGACGGTCGCACCATTATAAAATTGACTCGAAATGCAGGAACACACACAACATTCCCAAATATAATATAATCTCTATTAAAGGCCCAGGTCCTGGGTATTATTTTGCTTTTCTTCGGATATGAAGAAATACTTAACCGCAACAGTCGAATATGTGAAGGGGAACTTTCTGGATGATTACAGCTGTGTGCCGAAAAGGGAGACGATATCGCAAACTTGCATTTCGCGGACAGTGCTTGTTGATTTACAGGAATGTATGATGACATGAAGTCAGTAATATCGACGTCTCCAAATACGATTTGGCTATACACCTTGCTCTCTACCGAGACCTTTTGATGTCATCTCACGTTTTACTAAAGTTCCTCCTGTGGACTCTTTGTCACTCATTAGCAGTACTTTGACGGCCGATGTAGCAGCACTTTTCCATCATGTCCTTTGCTCAACCTACTTTTTATTTAACAACGAATATTTTGAGCAGACTGACGGCTTTGCTATGGGCAGTCCTCTCTCCCCTCTGAGTGCCAATTTTTGGATGAGAGACTTTGAGGAAAGGACACTTGCTTTGTCAGAACTTTAACCGAGAGTATTCGGGCGATATGTAGATCACACATTTGTAGCGTGGCCTCATGGTGAAGAACTGTTACGTTTCTTGCACAAGAACAAACATTTAATATTTTAATACAGAAGTATGGTTGCTTATCGGTTTTCGACGTCTTAGTTACTAGGACAGTGGATGGATCATTAGGGCATTCTGTTCTCTAGTAAGCCCAGACATATGGTCCCCTATCTGCAAATTTCGTGCTGCCGTCACCCTTCACAAATCACCGGCGTCATTAGAACGTTGATGCACTGGCTCATGTTCTTTCTGATGCAGACAGCCTTACAAAGGAGATAGAAAATATACAGTCGGTGTTCAAAGCTAATGGTTAACCTCCACATCAGATTGCTACAGCGCTAAGGAGAAACCATGTACCTTACCGTTGGCGGGGAGGCTAGCACGCTTCAGTGATACAGATAGCCGCAGGTGCAACCACAGCGGAGGGGAATCTGTTGAGAGGCCAGACAAACGTGTGGTTCCTGAATAGGGGCAGCCACCTTTTCAGTAGTTGCAGGGTGGCAACAGTCCGGATGATTGACTGATCTGGCCTCGTGATATTAACCGAAATGGCCTTGCCGTGCTGTTACTGCCAATGGCTGAAAACAAGGGGAAACTAAGATCGAAATTTTTCCTGAGGGCACGCCCCTAAACGGACTGCATTTTAACTTTTACTTCGCCCTCATAGTGCAACTGATGTATAAATGAGAGATAGCGTAAAATTCTTACACACAGTTAGGGTCATTAGTCAAATATTTCCCAAAAATCAGTGTAATATTTATTCAATTTTGGTTCTGGCAGCAATATTTATAATACTATAAAAAACGGAACACTATTTCACTGCGGTACCATTTTCTTTGGAATAGCTGACTGCACGCTTGGAAAAAAATGTCAGAGCACAGACAACATTCACACAAGTGTTTTATGCCTCCAATTTCCTTCCCTGATGCTGATGTGTGAAAAAACAAGAAATTTATTTTACTGCAACAAAAATATTTAGAAATGTAGCTCAAATATCACCGACATCATCATCATCATCATGTTATAAAATTTTCAGGAAGTAGTAGACAAGGGAGGTAGAGGAGGTCATTCTAAATATCTGTAACAATTTTTGTGAGATTAACTTAACTCATTTAGGAGAAAAGTGTACCTGAATGATGGAAATTCAAGTTTTCGGTAAACCGCAAAAGAAGATTTACAGATTATTAACTTACCATCACGCTCATTTTGAACATTCCAGCTTCATACTCCAGTTGTCCTCCTGTTTCCTTATACTCCATACTCTTTCTATCCATTCCTTTCTTTATCCTTGACTCCTGGTTAGCATCTTCTGCTGCTCTCTCTGCATTGATTACCCACCGCTTATCAATAGCATATTCCTTCCCGTCTGAATGTTCAATTTCTTCATAACTTTGATCCTTGAAACTGCACCATCATGGAATGTTGTTATTTTATCAATTACAACAATCTTCAGCACTATCAGCCCAACAATTACAGTTTTTGTTTCTCTCTCCCATATAAAGCTGTTAAAGCTTTCATTTGCATTCTGAGAGGGACCATACACATAGCCTCAGTAGATTTTTATTTGAAAGATATATATAGGCCTAATTGCCTCCATTACAGCAAGTGGTAAAGAATGCTGGTTGGTACATTGTATGCCTGTAGTACTGCTCAACCAGTACTTGCACCACGAATCTTTCAGTTATGGGCACAAATCATGCTGTGGGGTTTCATCTGTTGACACACTGTGAAACCATGTTAAACAAACAGCTCGTCTCATGTTCTCCAAATCTCCTACATTTCTCCTTATTGCTAATCCATAATATTGAATCAATGGATCCGTTTCACTTCTTGTAAGACGAGCTGGACCACCTATGTGTTTTCTGTCTGACAGTTTTTCCACTTAAGTCTTTACTTAATTTTCTCGGCCGATCCCCCATTCTTTTTTGTACATGACCAACACATTCAAGCCTTTCTATCAGAGTGTCCTCATAGGATGTGTCGTTAACAACAGTAGTGTGTCCTTTAGTCTCCATCCCCAATGCAGCCTACATACCTCACACCACTACTGACCTCTGATCTTCTAAAAATGTTTAAAACTCCTTTCGTTTCCATGTTTCAACTTGGGCCAGCAAAGTTCTTTACACAAACATGGATGCCAACAAATTTACTTGAACAATCCTGTCAGAGCTTTCTTAGACATTCATGATCTAGTATCTTACCAATTTAAATAATGTGGCAGTTACAACCCAATTCAGAGAAGTATGACCTCTCTTCTGTCACGATCCATCAAATACTGCTACAATGTCTGCATTCTTAGACAAGGCTACTGCCTCTTCTGCTGCTCTTTTCATTGAATGTTCACTTACACCACATAAAGAATTGTGTGTTAATTTATTGTCTCTGTCGAATCTCAGTGGAGGTTGAGGCAAATCCATCACTGCACAAAAAGGCTGGGTGGCTCTCCTGCCCCTTCCAATACATTGCATTGTAGAATAAAGCTGAATATTTACACTGTAATGTCGACTGTCACTTACTGGCTGGCTATATATAGTATCAGTGAGCATCTTACACGAGTTACAGGCCATCACTAACCGACTTGAAAGACCCTTCCTTGCTGAAATGCCCTCAGGAACATCAATACTATCTTCACAATTGCAGCAATTACATTTCACGGCACTCTTCAAAATGCTTGAGAAAATATTTAATGTTCACTATAACATTTCCGTCGTAACTGCTGCTCACAATACTACTAGGCTTGTTCTTATTACATTCAGAAAGCGAAAGTTTACGTTTAGAAGCACTGCTTGTAGACACAGTTTCGCCGGCCGTCTTTTGAAGCAACTTAGTGCATTATTCGGTTATGTTTGGAATTGGTTGCCGCAAAACATTCATTGGGGGTTAAATTTCTTTACTCTCGGCATTTGTAGCACGGGAAACACACACACAGAAACAAAACAACCCACAATAACTACAAAACGACACGCGTATGAAATTCCGAAATCATATATTCTCAGATCTTTGTTTACATTCGAATCATAGCCTTCTAGACATGCCCGTACATTGGTTCTATGAGTCAGTGCCTTCTAGAATACACCTGTGGTAACGATCTGTAACTAACGACAGAAAAATGGAAGAACAAAATAATGCATCACGTATTCTGGCGCTTTTCAAACTGACAGATGGGCATAGCCTACGTGCAACATTAAGTTCAACCTCAATTTTAGAATGAACGGACAATAATAATGCCAATAAACTATAAATTTCTGAAATCAGCATGAAATGTTCTTTCCTATAGGTCAAGAAATTTTTTTTCATATTTTTGGTCATTTTCATGAGCATGTCCCCTTAAACAATGATGGCATCCTCTTGGATAAAATATTCCAGAGATAATGTAGTCCCCCATTCGGATCTCCAGGAGGGGGCTCCTCTGGAGGACGTCGACATCAGGAGAAACGAAACTGGATTTTTACAAATCAGAGAGTGAAATGCCGGATCCCTTCATTGGACTGGTAGGATAGGAAATTTGAAAAGGCAAATGAGTAGAATAAAATTAGATACAGTGGGAATTAGCAAAGTTTGGCGGTAGGGCGAACAGGACTTCTGGTTGGGTAAATACAGGGATATAAATACCCAATCTAATAGGGGATAATCCAGGAGTATGTTTAATAATGATTAAAAAAAATAACTACTCGGCTGAGCCGCTATGAACAGCATAGTGAACGCATTATTGCAGCAAAGATAAGATAGGTTGTGTAAGTAAAAGAGACCTTGAGACACTGGAAGCTTTCAGATTGATTACACGATGGTAAGACAAAGGTTTCAGAACCATGTTTCAAATTGTAAGACATTTGCAGTGGCAATTGTGGACACTGACCACAATTATTTGTTATGAACTGCAGATTAAAATTGAAGAAACAGGAAGAAGCCAGGTATTTAAGGAGTTGGGACCTGAATAAACTGAAAGAAACAGAGTTTGTAGAGAGTTTCATAGGTAGCGTTAGGGAACGACTGACAAGAACAGGGGAAAGGAATACAGTAGAAGAAGCAAGGATAGCTTTGAGAGATGAAACACGGTAGGCAACAGAGGTTCAAACAAAGCCAAACCTACGTTTCTAGCATTTGTAGCTTTGGAGAAAGCTTTCGACAACGTTGATTGGAATACTCTCTTTCAAATTCTAAGGACGCAGGGGTGAAATTCAGGGAGCGAACAGCTATTTACAATTTATACAGAAAGCAAATGCCAGTTGTAAGAGCGGGGAGCACTAAAGGGAAGTAATGGTTCAGAAGGCAGTGGCTCAGAGTTGTATCCTATCCCTGATGCTACTCTATCTGTACGTTGAGAAAGAAGTAAAGAAAACAAAAGAAAAGTTTTGAATAGGAATTAAACTCCAGAGAGAAGAAATAAAAACTGAGTTTTACGGATGACATTGTAATTCTGGCAGAGACAGCAAAGAACTTGGAAGAGTAGTTAAACGAAATAGACACTGTCTTGACAGGAGGTTATAAGATAAACATCACCAAAAGCCAAACGAGGATAACAGAATGTAGTCGAATTAAATCAGGTGTTGCGGAAGGAAACGATACACTTCAGATAGATCAGTTTTGCTATTTTGGAAGCAAAATAACTGATGGTCGAAGTTTAGACAAGAAGAGAATGAAAACTTTTTAAATGTGGTGCTACAGAAGAATGCTGAAGATTAGATGTGTAGATCACATAAGTAACGATGAGGTACTGAATAAAATTGGAGAGAAGAGAAATTAGTGGTTCATCCTGACTAGAAGAAGGAATCAGTTGGTACAATACACACTGAGGCATCAAGGATTCACCAGTGTAGTACTGATGGGACGAGCGGGGGGGGGGGGGGGGGGGGATAAAAATCGTAGAGGAAGACAAAAAGATTAAAACATTTAGGAGATTCAGAAGAATGTACAGGATACAGCACCATGGAGAGCTGCATCAAACCAGTCTTTGAACTGAAAACCAAAAATCAACAATGACAAAGAAGGAAGACACGTGACCATCCACAACATTAACAAAGTAAGGGGTTGTTAAAGTCCAGGGATTACCCTCCTTACACCAACAACCTGTTATCTGAACTATGCAGGATCCTAAGGAAACACCATTGGCGAGGATTAGTGCCCTTGTCAGTTCGGTGATGGACGATGTAGGTTTGCTGAAGGCCGGGATTTACAATATTCGTTACCACTGTGGCAAAACTTACGAAGGTCAGACGATACCTACTGTACTTGAAAGCTGCTTTGGACATGAGCGATACACTCGCCTTTTGCAGACCAGTAAGTCGACCGTAGTTGAGCATTATGTTAATACAGGACGCTACATAGATTATTCTGCCACATAAATCTTGGCCCCGACGAGTTCCTTTTGGGATTAAGTAATTAAAGAATCTGCGAAAATATGTCTAGTGCAAAATCTTATAAACCGTTATCGCGGCTTTCAACTGGATCAGGCTTGGGACCCCCGTCATCTCTTTAATTTCTTTTGAGAGAAAACATTTTATCCATAATGACATATCTAGTAACATCTGACGTTTCTTTTTAGCACCGCGAGCGCGCGTTCCGACAGAGGGCTGACGTAGTTTCACCTTTACACATGCGCCTGCGCGTCATAGATTTGAGCAGTGTCTGCAGAGGGCGCGGATTTTGGTAGAGGACGCTCCTGTGATGCCGGCCAATACGCATGGGTTTTCGCTCCAATTTTTGATGTAAAGCAAACTGTAAACTAGCAGTCTCACACCTTATCTTCAGTGTCTTTTTCCCCACCATCACGATCGCCAGTGCAACCATTTACTACCGCCTTCTCACTGCTCAGAGACCCTAATACGACTTCTCCCATATTTACAGCATCTTCTCCCCCAAAAGTAATAGCCACAGACTTCAACTGGCATAGCTGCGACCCAGCCGCCCTCTGGCGGTGGCGTCAGTTCCTTTCCACCCTCCAAGGCGACCTTGTCCCACTTCCCTCAGCATATCCATCAAGAAAGTAACACCACCCCCTTTATCATCCATGCTTCCCCCAACTTCCTTGGGCTTGTCACATCGGAAGTCCTTGATACCACTGGCAGTTACCACCTGCCCTTCTTCTCACTAGTTGCTTTGCCTCTTGTCCTCCTCTGGCTCCCCACACTGTTGCCCCTTTCATGGTCTTTCACGATTACTGCCATGAGGAATGCATACCAGGAATCCAACTCCTCCACTCTTAGAGTCCATCCTCTTCTGCCATATCCATCGCCACTTAACTCAAAACCACTTCCTCCCTGTTTGTCATTGTCATTTCCAGCCCTCCTTCTCTACCAATGTCGATCTCCTTAATCTTACCCATCTCCTCTCCTGTTACTTTGCTGTTTTTGTTTCCCTCGACCTCCAGAACGTCTATGAGCGTGTTAAAGCTACAGACCTGAGCCCTTACTATTGATTTTGTCTGTCTCATTGCCTTCTTCCTCTCCCACCGTCCTCCTTCCTCTCCCACCAACCATAATACCAATTTCTGTACCTTCTACCCTACTGCGAGTGTACCCCAGGACTTCATCCTTTCTTCTCTCCTTTATCTCGGATACACTGTTGATATGCCCCATGTTCCCTCACCCATCGATCTCCTTCAAACTGCTGATGATATCGCCTTCCTAGCCCGCTATCGTACCCTGAAATGGTCCCAGCACTGTCTTCAAGCCAAATAGAGCAGTTTACCTCTTGGTTCAACCAGTGGCCTCCTTTGCGCCAATCCTGCAAACATCCAGGTATTCATCATACAATATACCACCACCTCCTCCTTCTGGCTATATGATTTCTACCTCACCATCTTTGACTGTCCTATCCAACTTACTCCCACACTGAAATACCTTGGCCTCACCCTTGACCATCACCTCACATGGACTTCCCTTGTCCTTACCATTCAACACAAAGCCCAAAATAGACTCCACTTTCCGAAACCCTTGACCAGTCAGACACATGGATTGAATACCTACAAATCCTTGATCCATCCCATCATTTGTTATGCCAGTGTTGCCTGGATGTCTACCCTCCTAATTTTAATAAAGCCCTCCAAGTCCTTGAATGCCATATGCTCTGCCTTGCTTTCCATATCTGTCTCCTATCCTCATCCTTTATGACATCTTTTTCCCACATATCCTCCTTTTCCTTGAACACATCCATATCCTTTACATCATCTGCCAACTAGATCTCCTACTCCCACTGCTGTCTCCCTTCCTCATCATCTGCTGTTGCGCCTCTACTGTTGTCTCCCACCCTCTCTGTATCTCCACACCCTCCATCTCCTCCCCCAAAGAAACTTTCAGCTTCTTCCCATTCTGGATTATGTGCTTCACCCGAATATTTATTCATCCTTCCATCTCTGATTCTGCTCTTCCCCTTACCTCCTCCCTCGGCCTCGCTCTGCTTCTCCTCCCCCTTTGCTGTTTCCGCCCTCCTATAAGTCTGTCTTTCCCGCTTGTCCTTTTCCAGTCTTTGCAGTCCTTCCTCAGTTGCTCCCTTCTCCACCCTCCCCATCTCCTGTCTCTTGGTGTGATACCATATCACTTCCCCCATTCCCACGCTGTCCTTGCCTTCCTAGTCCCCCCTTCCTCCACCGAACCCCTCCTGTGCCACCTCTTTCCCTCCTCTGTGGCTTCTCTTCCCTTCGCAGGTCCTTCCAATTATAATCCAGTTTACTCTCCGTTTTGTTTCGGTGCTCGCCATATGTGTTACGTAAGTGCAATGTGTTTAAAGTGTCGTAGACCCATGTGGGTATCGCTTTTTATCGTGTTCTCTGTGCCGCCTGCCTTTCTGTACCACGTCGAGTGTAATTTTATGCAAATGTCCATCATTAAGCCACTTCTTATTTGTGTAGTTTAACACCAATTCTTTTCTCCTTCCATGCCTTAAACGCATCTTTTATCCTCTTATCTCTTTTTAATATTCCACTGTGTTGTTTGTACAGTCTCTTGGCTGAAGAGCGTTGAATTGTGCCCTTGCCACGCCGTCCCTGCTCACATGGGGCAGAGGTATGATATTACAATAAAAAAGGAAAAGACTAGTAGTTCCCTGTGGCGGAGACTCACCTGAATATTGCTGGACGGCTGCCAGCCGAAATATTGTGACGAAGTGAATATGTTCCGGCTGCAATCCCGTGAGCTCCTAGAATATTCAATAAGATCGGAAAACTTCAAGAATCACATGTAGCGTAAATGTTACTGCGACGACCATCAATGTCGGTACACAATGTGCAACGGCGAACCATGTTTCGTCTGATTATCTGTAGGAATCGGCACTGCCGTCTGATAGGAATCGAAAGCTGAATAGATGTGCTCAGTAAGCCAAGGCACTGTTACTACTGCTGTGGAATACCCAAGGGGTTGCACATAGGAAAAGGTTTGGACGGTTAAGATTAGTGGAGCGAACAGTCTCAGGGGTGGGAATTCGTTTTCAGTTACTGTCTGCCTGACGTTGTCTGCGACATACGGGACCCTCGTTAACTAGCTACCAGTGTCCAAGGATGGCTTTGTGAGCAAGAGGACGGATTTCGCGTCAACTCTCGCCACCACAGTTACCACATTCAAATATTATTGAGCCTCGTTGGTTTTCTTTGAAGAGCAGAGTGTGTCATAGGTATCCACCTCTATCATCGTCCCCTGAACTTCAAACTATTTTTGTGCAACAGTGGTACAGATTCTCTTGAAAACGATACTCGATCCATACTTATCCATTCCAAGACGACTGGAAGCTGTTTTGAAAGCCAACGCATTTGTCACATTTTATTATACTACTGGCCATTAAAATTGCTACACCAAGAAGAAAAGCAGATGATAAACGGGTATTCCTTGGACTAATATATTATACTACAACTGATATCCCCCCATGAACCATGGACCTTGCCCTTGGTGGGGAGGCTTGCGTGCCTCAGCGATACAGATGGCAGTACCGTAGGTGCAACCACAACGGAGGGGTATCTGTTGAGAGACCAGACAAACGTGTGGTTCCTGAAGAGGGGCAGCAGCCTTTTCAGTAGTTGCAGGGGCAACAGTCTGGATGATTGACTGATCTGGCCTTGTAACAATAACCAAAACAGCCTTGCAGTGCTGCTACTGCGAACGGCTGAAAGCAAGGGGAAACTACAGCCGTAATTCTTCCCGAGGACATACAGCTTTACTGTATGATTAAATGATGTTGGCGTCCTTTTGGGTAAAATATTCCGGAGGTAAAATAGTCCCCCATTCGGATCTCCAGGCGGGGACTACTCAAGAGGATGTCGTTATCAGGAGAAAGAAAACTGGCGTTCTACGGATCGGAGCGGGGAATGTCAGATCCCTTAATCGGGCAGGTAGGTTAGAATATTCAAAAAGGGAAATGGATAGGTTAAAGTTAGATATAGTGGGAATTAGTGAAGTTCGGTGGCAGGAGGAACAAGACTTCTCGTCAGGTGACTACAGGCTTATAAACACAAAATCAGTTAGGGGTAATGCAGGAGTAGGTTTAATAATGAATAGGAAAATAGGAATGCGGGTAAGCTTCTACAAACAGCATAGTGAACGCATTATTGTGGCCAAGGTAGATACGAAGCCCACACCTACTACAGTAGTACAAGTTTATATGCCAACTAGCTCTGCAGATGACGAAGAAATTGAAGAAATGTATGATGAAATAAAAGAAATTATTCAGAGAGTGAAAGGAAAGGAAAATTTAATAGTCATGGGTGACTGGAATTCGTCAGTAGGAAAAGGGAGAGAAGGAAACATAGTAGGTGAATATGGATTGGGGTTAAGAAATGAAAGAGGAAGCCGCCTAGTAGAATTTTGCACAGAGCACAACTTAATCGTAGCTAACACTTGGTTTAAGAATCATGAAAGAAGGTTGTATACATGGAAGAACCCTGGAGATAGTAAAAGGTATCAGATAGATTATATAATGGTAAGAAAGAGATTTAGGAACCATGTTTTAAGTTGTAAGACATTTCCAGGGGCAGATGTGGACTCTGACCACAATCTATTGGTTGTGACCTGCAGATTAAAACTGAAGAAACTGCAAAAGGTAGGAAATTAAGGAGATGGGACCTGGACAAACTGAAAGAACCAGAGGTTGTACAGAGTTTCAGGGAGAGCATAAGGGAACAATTGACAGGAATAGGGGAAAGAAATACAGTAGAAGAAGAATGGGTAGCTCTGAGGGATGAAGTAGTGAAGGCAACAGAGGATAAAGTAGGTAAAAAGACGAGGGCTGCTAGAAATCCTTGGGTAACAGAAGAAATAATGAATTTAATTGATGAAAGGAGAAAATATAAAAATGCAGTAAATGAAGCAGGCAAAAAGCAATACAAACGTCTCAAAAATGAGATCAACAGGAAGTGTAAAATGGCTAGGCAGGGATGGCTAGAGGACAAATGTAAGGATGTAGAAGCTTATCTCACTAGGGGTAAGATAGATACTGCCTACAGGAAAATTAAAGAGACCTTTGGCGAGAAGAGAACCACGTGTATGAATATCAAGAGCTCAGCTGGCAACCCATTTCTAAGCAAAGAAGGGAAGGCAGAAAGGTGGAAGGAGTATATAGAAGGTTTATACAAGGGCGATGTACTTGAGGACAATATTATGGAAATGGAAGAGGATGTAGATGAAGACGAAATGGGAGATACGATACTACGTGAAGAGTTTCACAGAGCACTGAAAGACATGAGTCGAAACAAGGCCCCCAGAGTACACAACATTCCATTAGAACTACTGACAGCCTTGGGAGAGTCAGTCATGACAAAACTCTACCATCTGGTGAGCAAGATGTATGAGACAGGCGCAATACCCTCAGACTTCAAGAACAATATAATAATTCCAATCCCAAAGAAAGCAGGTGCTAACAGATGTGAAAATTACCGAACTACCAGTTTAATGAGTCACAGCTGCAAAATACTAACCCGAATTCTTTACAGACGAATGGAAAAACTGGTAGATGTTGACCTCGGGGACGATCAGTTTGGATTCCGTAGAAATGTTGGAACACGTGAGTCAATACTGACCTTACGACTTACCTTAGAAGAAAGATTAAGAAAAGGCAAACCTACGTTTATAGCCTTTGTAGACTTGGAGAAAGCTTTTGACAACGTTGACTGGAATACTCTCTTTCAAATTCTAAAGGTGGCAGGGGTAAAATACAAGGAGCGAAAGATTATTTACAATTTGTACATAAACCAGATGGCAGTCATAAGAGTCGAGGGGCATGAAAGGGAAGCAATGGTTGGGAAAGGAGTAAGACAGGGTTGTAGCCTCTCCCCGATGTTATTCAATCTGTATATTGAGCAAGCAGTAAAGGAAACAAAAGAAAAATTCGGAGTAGGTATTAAAATTCCTGGAGAAGAAGTAAAAACTTTGAGGTTCGCTGATGACATTGTAATTCTGTCAAAGACGGCAAAGGACTTGGAAGAGCAGTTGAACGGAATGGACAGTGTCTTGAAAGGAGGATATAAGATGAACATCAACAATGGTAAAACGAGGATAATGGAATGTAATTGAATTAAGTCGGGTGATGCTGAGGGAATTAGATTAGGAAAAGAGACACTTAAAGTAGTAAAGGAGTTTTGCTATTTGGGGTGCAAAATAACTGATGATGGTCGAAGTAGAGAACATATAAAATGTAGACTGGCAATGGCAAGGAAAGTGTTTCTGAAGAATAGAAATTTGTTAACATCGAATATAGATTTATGTATCAGGAAGTCGTTTCTGAAAGTAATGTCGGCACTAGTACAGTGTATATCCACCTTTCGCAGCAATGCAGGCTGCTATTCTACCATGGAGACGATCATAGAGATGCTGGATGTAGTCCTGTGGAATGGCTTGCCATGCCATTTCCACCTGGCGCCTCAGTAGGACCAGCTTTCGTGCTGGACATGCAAACCGCGTGAGACGACGCTTCATCCAGTCCCAAACATGCTCAATGGGGGACAGATCCGGAGATCTTGCTGGCCAGGGTAGTTGACTTACACCTTCTGGAGCACGTTGGGTGGCACGGGATACATGTGGACGTGCATTGTCCTGTTGGAACAGCAAGTTCCCTTGCCGGTCTAGGAATGGTAGAACGATGGGTTCGATGACGGTTTGTTTGTACCGTGCACTATTCAGTGTACCCTCAACGATCACCAGAGGTGTACGGCTAGTGTAGGAGATCGCTCCTCACATCATGATGCTGGGTGTTGGCCCTGTGTGCCTCGTTCGTATGCAGTCCTGATTGTGGCGCTCACCTGCACGGCGCCAAACACGCATACGACCATCATTGGCACCAAGGCAGAAGCGACTCCCATCGCTGAAGATGACACGTCTCCATTCGTTTCTCCATTCACGCCTGTTGCGACACCACTGGAGGCGGGCTGCACGATGGTGGGGCGTGAGCGGAAGACGGCCTAACGGTGTGCGGGACCGTAGCCCAGCTTCATGGAGACGGTTGCGAATGGTCCTCGCCGATACCCCAGGAGCAACAGTGTCCCTAATTTGCTGGGAAGTGGCGGTGAGGTCCCCTACGGCACTGCGTAGGATCCTACGGTCTTGGCGTGCATCCGTGCGTTGCTGCGTTCCGGTCCCAGGTCGACGGGCACGTGCACCTTCCGCCGACCACTGGCGACAACATCGATGTACTGTGGAGACCTCACGCCCCACGTGTTGAGCAATTCGGCGGTACGTCCACCCGGCCCCCGCATGCCCACTATACGCCCTCGCTCAAAGTCCGTCAACTGCACATACGGTTCACGTCCACACTGTAGCGGCATGCTACCAGTGTTAAAGACTGCGATGGAGCTCCGTATGCCACGGCAAACTGGCTGACACTGACGGCGGTGATGCACAAATGCTGCGCAGCTAGCGCCATTCAACGGCTAACACCGCGGTTCCTGGTATGTCCGCTGTGCCGTGCTTGTGATCATTGCTTGTACAGCCCTCTCGCAGTGTCCGGAGCAAGTGTGATGGGTCTGACACACCGGTGTCAATGTGTTCTTTTTTCCATTTCCAGGAGTGTGGAAGAAGAGTTCGGTTGGAGCATCAAGGGATGAAGGGATCACAGATTTAGCATTGGAGGGCAGCGTGGAGGGTAAAAATCGTAGAGGGAGACCAAGAGATGAATACACTAAGCAGATTCAGAAGGATATAGATTGCAGTTGGTACTGGGAGATGAAGCAGCTTGCACGGGATAGAGTAGCATGGAGAGCTGCATCAAACCATTCTCAGGACTGAAGACAGCAACAAAAACAACAACAACAACAACAACACAACTGACATGTGATTACATTTTGACACAATTTGGGTTCATAGACCTGAGAAATTAGGACCCACAACAACCACCTCTGGCCGTAATAGCGGCCTTGATACGCCTGGGCATTGAGTCAAACAGAGCTTGGATGCCGTGTACAGGTACAGCCACCCATGCAGCTTCAACACGATACCACAGTTCATCAAGGGTAGTAACTGGCGTATTGTGACGAGCCAGTTGCTCGGCCACCATTGACCAGACGTTTTCAGTTGGTGACAGGTTTGCAGAATGTGCTGTCCAGGGCAGCAGTCGAACATTTTCTGTATCCAGAAAGGCCTCGACAGGACCTGCAAAATGCGGTCGTGCATTATTCTGCTGAAATGTAGGGTTTCGCAGGGATCGAATGAAGGGTAGAACCACGGGTCGTAACAGGTCTGAAACGTAACGTCCACTGTTCAAAGTACCGTCAGTGCGAACAAGAGGTACAGTAACGTGTAACCAGTGGCACCCCATACCACCACGCTGAGTGATACGGCAGTATGGCGATGACGAATACACGCTTCCAATGTGCGTTCACCGCGATGTCGCCAAACCTGGATTCATCCGAAAAAATGACGTATTGCCATTCGTGCACCCAGGTTCGTCGTTGAGTACACCATCGCAGGCGTCAAGGGTAACCGCAGCCATGGTCTCCCATATGATAGTCCATGCTGCTGCTGCAAACGTCGTCCAACTGTTCGTGCAGATGGTTGTTGTCTTGAAAACGTCCCCGTCTGTTGACTCAGGGACAGAGACGTGGGTGTACGATCCGTTACAGCCATGTGGATAAGATGCCTGTTGTCCCGACTGCTAGTGATGCGAGGCCGTTGGGATACAGCACGGCGTTGCGTATTACCCTCCTAAACCCACCGATTCCCTATTCTGCTAACAGTCATTAGATATCGACCAACGCGAACAGCAATGTCGCGATACGATAAACCGCAATGGCGACAGGCTACAATGAGACCTTTATCAAAGTCGGTAACGTGATGGTACGCATTTCTCCTCCTTACCCAACAACGTTTCACCAGGTAACGCCGGTCAACTGCTGTTTTTGTATGAGAAATCGGTTGGAAACTTTCCTCATGTCAGCACGTTGTAGGTGTCGCCACCGGCGTCAGTCTTGTGTGAATGCTCTGAAGAGCTATCATTTGCATATCACAGCATCTCCTTCCTGTCGGGTAAATCTCGCGTCTGTATTACGTCATCTTCATGGTGTAGCAACTTTAGTGGCCAGGAGTGTGTTATTTCTTCCCAGATCCACTACATGCCATCCGAAATGCACCTCGCACGATGGCTGGCGTAGGACGCACGTAGGAGATAGCAGTGGCGACTCCTGCCATATTCACTCCGTCTGCCGGTTTCTCCCCACACAAATTCTCCTGCCGCCCCCACTGTTACCCCAACGTCTCACGCGTATTCGGCGACTAGCCCTTCCCGGCGCCCACCTCCTCTGTGCGGCCCATTTCCAAGTTTTGCGGATGCAACTATTTCGGAGCGTTTCGGCAGTAGAATCCATCGTCGGGCGGCGCTGCTCCGCGCGACAGCTCTGCCCCTTAATTTAGCTCCGCACGCCGCCCTGGCGCGGCGCTGCAAATTGCGTAAACTTGGCTCAGTGGGGGCGGCGGCGGCGGCGGTGGCTGGTTTCCTTCCTTCCGCCGTGTCGCCTCCACCTCTCCCACCCCCAGCAGCCTCCGCCACTGCTAGCAACAGGCAGTGCCAGAGCCTGCAAACAAGACGCGCCGCAGCGCGCTTCGACAGCCGCCTGTTGAGGCACACAGACTCCGTCGTGGTGCGAAGACAGGCTTCATCACTCTGCTATACATTTCCCACACAACATGAAGGTAAATTCTTGTGGCCCGATAGAAGTGACTTCAGAATGATATCATTCAATAATGCCTTAAAACTGCATAAAAACGCTTCTCCAAAAGATACCGAGAGAATATCCAGTACTCCAGCAGCGGCTCGCGTGCCACCCTGCCCTGCACTGGCTGCTACCGCCATGTTGTTGTTGTTGTTGTTGTTGTGGTCTTCATTCCTGAGACTGGTTTGATGCAGCTCTCCATGCTACTATATCCTCTGTTAGCTTCTTCATCTCCCAGTACCTACTGCAACCTACATCCTTCTGAATCTGCCTAGTGTATTCATCTGTTCGTCTCCGTCTAAGATTTTTATCCTCCACGCTGCCCTCCAATGCTAAATTTGTGATCCCTTGATGCCTCAGAACATGTCCTACCAACCGATCCCTTCTTATAATCAAGTTGTGCCACAAACTCCTCCCCAATTCTATTCGTACTTCCTCATTAGTTATGTGATCTACACATCTAATCTTCAACATTCTTCTGTAGCACCACGATTCGAAAGCTTCTATTCTCTTCTTGTCTAAGCTATGTATCGTCCACGTTTCACTTCCAAACATGGATCCACTCCATACAGATACTTTCAGGAACGTCTTCCTGACACTTAAATCTATACTCGCTTTAAACAAATTTCTTTCCTTCAGAAACGCATTCCTTGCTATTGCCACACTACATTTTATATCCTCTCTATTTCGATCATCATCAGTTATTTTGCTCCCCAAATAGCAAAACCGATTTCCTTCTTTAACCGTCTCATTATCTAATCTAATTCCCGCAGCATGACCCGATTGAATTCGACTACATTCCATTATCCTCGTTTTACTTTTATTGATGTTCATTTTACATACCCGTTTCAAGACACTGTCCATTCCGTTCAGCTGCTGTTCCAGGTCCTTTGCAGTCTCTGACAGAATTACAGTGCCATCGGCGAACCTCAAAGTTTAATTCTTACTCCGGATTTTTCTTTTGTTTCCTTTACTGCTTGCTCAGTATACAGATTGAATAACATCGAGGAGAGGCTACAACCCTGTCTCACTCCCTTCCCAAGCACTGCTTCCTTCTCATACCCTTCGACTCTTATAACTGCCATCTGGTTTCTGTACAAATTGTAAATAGCCTTTCGCTCCCGGTATTTTACCACTGCCACCTTCAGAATTTGAAAGAGAGCATTCCAGTCAACATTGTCAAAAGCTTTCTCTAAGTCTACAAATGCTAGAAACGTAGGTTTGCCTTTCCTTAATATATTTTCTAAGATAAGTCGTAGGGTCAGTATTGCCTCACGTGTTGCAACATTTCTACGGAATCGAAACTGATCTTCCCCGAGGTCGGCTTCTACCAGTTTTTCCATTCGTCTGTAAAGAATTCGCGTTAGTATTTTGCAGCCGTGACTTATTAAACTGATAGTTCGGTAATTTTCACATCTGTCAACACCTGCTATCTTTGGGATTGGAATTATTATATTGTTCTTGAAGTCCAAGAGTATTTCGCCTGTCTCATACATATTGCTCACCAGATGGTAGAGTTCTGTGAGGTCTGGCTCTCCCAAGGCTATCAGTAGTTCTAATGCAATGTTATCTACTCCAGGGGCCTTGTTTCGACTTGGGTCTTTTAGTGTTCTGTCAAACTCTTCGCGCAGTATCATATGCTTCCTCTTCCATTTCCATCATACTGCAACGCTACTCACTCACTTCTGAGTTACTTGTTATTCTTCGTGTTTTACTGCCTCTGTTTATACGAGGGGCGTTCAACAAGAAATGTAATAATGTTTTCCTTGCCGGATGTGGAACCTCGTAGAATGTCCCCGCTTCAGCCCCTGTTGTTTCATGAAGTTCCGATACGTCGCGGTCTATACGTAGCCTTCAAAGTGATGTTTGTAACGGAGGTGCGATCGAACCAGAGAGGTGCCACTGTGTTTCTTTTGGCGCAAAACCCGGCTGTCGCAGATATAAATATCTGCAGACCTAGCAGTATCCAAAAGCACGATGAGTCGCTTGTCGAGGCGCCTGTCATCATCGCAATAAGGTCGCGCAAACCTGTCCGATCTGTGTGCCAGATGGTCGCACACAACTGTGATCTCTGCGGTGTTGGAAAGTACGAACACACTCGAGGTGATCGGCAGATCACACTCGTACCTCGCTACACCTCTGGACGTTTTTGTTGTTAGAGCTGACTCGCTGAAAGGTATGTGCCCACTGGATTCCTCGCCGCCCAGCAGAAGACCATAAAGTACAACGAAGGACCATGTGTGCGATGTTAAAAATTTCGCCGTACCCTGTACCCGAACTACGCCGGCTGGTGAGGCGTCGGATTTTGTCTTTCAATATACCATGAGATGTCTGTCGATCACGATACACTTGCGACTTCGAGGTCTGGGGCTCTGGGAGGCTAAGGATGACGAAAGTGGCGGCTGAGCACGTGATCATCACCAAACGACTCGCACAAGAGATCTTTCACGCCTCTAGCAATATGGGGTCGAGCGCCAGCCTGCATTTTGGTTCTAATAAAACCCCATGTCATTCCACGCATGTGTGTCAATTTTTACCTATCTATCTACATTATTCCGTGGTTTATTAAGTTTTAAAATTTATACTGACTTTTTGATCACCCGGTATATCTATGGACAATTTTTGTCGAGCATCGCCACAGGCAAAGAAACATGTGTTCATCACTTCGAACCGGAAACAAAACGGCAATCCATGGAATGGCGCCACACTGCCTCTCCTCCGAAGAAAAGTCGTGACGACGGTCATACGGGACTCTGAAGGGGTTATCCTGTTTGGTGTCCTCGCTCATCAACTATCAAGTCTACCCCCAGGGAACTGAAGAAACGGCTTCAGCAACTTCGTCTCTACAAAAAAAGGAAAACGAACTTCCCCTGCTCCATGATAACGCAGGGTGTCACACGAGTCTGCATATCCGAGAGGAGCTGAACGGAGATTATCTTGAAAAACAAGGCCTGTAGCCACAAGCCGGCCGCTGTGGCCGAGCGGTTCTAGGCTCTTAAGTCTGGAACCACGCGACCGCTACGGTCGCAGGTTCGAATCCTGCCTCCGGCATGGATGTGTGTGATGTCCTTAGGTTAGTTAGGTTTAAGTAGTTCTAGCGAATTGATGACGTCAGATGTTAAGTCCCGTAGTGCTCAGAGCCATCTATAGCCAAAAGAGTTGGGAATAATGCGGTATATTTGAATCCTGAATGAAGTAAACCTGCTTTCGAAAAAAAATGCATTGGTTACTGAATGCCCCTCGTACAAATAGATTAAATTAATATCACATCCGACTAATCTGGGCTCTGCCGAATGGCCACCTAATAATTCGCTTTGAAGACATTTCTTTTTTTTTCATATGGAAAACATGTCTCTGGGCTCTGCATGAGGGGCATGACTGCTACGGTCGCAGGTTCGAATCCTGCCGCGGGCATGGATGTGTGTGATGTCCTTAGGTTAGTTAGGCTTAAGTAGTTCTAAGTTCTAGGGGACTGATGACCACAGCAGTTAAGTCCCATAGTGCTCAGAGCCTTTTCTGCATGAGGGACGTGATGTACATTGTATCTTTGGACCAATTACACTGCAAATACCTACCGAAATTCCAGAGAAAGTGCAATCTGATGGCATGTAGGAAAGACACCCGATGTGCAGGGTGGACCAGAACACCACCGGCACACTTTTAGGGGTACTGTACAACAGTCCAGCAGCGTAGCTTATCGGCACTACTGCAGTCGGTGCCCCGAGGGTTCCTGCAGGCTCCACTAGTGGCGCTTTGAAAATCTCACTCAATAAAGAATGTCCTGGTCGCAGAGCAAAGAAGATAGCCAGGACGGTATCATAAGCGGCGGGCACCCGGACACGTGTCTTCCGGTTCAAGTTTACTTCTAGCCGCTAATTTGTGACAAACGTTACACCGGGTTACTAAAACCTAACTCTACCATCAGTTAGTGTACTGAAACGCACGACCATGTCTTGTCTTGGCTTATAGCCAACTGCGTCTGCTACAAGTTGCCGACAGCGTAGCAGTTCTTTCGCACAAGTTCAGTAAGTCATACTTCTTTAACATATGTAACTAGGCTCTTTAGGTTTTTACATTCCTGGAAATGGAAAAAAGAACACATTGACACTGGTGTGTCAGACCCACCATACTTGGTCCTGACACTGCGAGAGGGCTGTACAAGCAATGATCACACGCACGGCACAGCGGACACACCAGGAACCGCGGTGTTGGCCGTCGAATGGCGCTAGTTGCGCAGCATTTGTGCACCGCCGCCGTCAGTGTCAGCCAGTTTGCCGTGGCATACGGAGCTCCGTCGCAGTCTTTAACACTGGTAGCATGCCGCGACAGCGTGGACGTGAACCGTATGTGCAGTTGACGGACTTTGAGTGAGGGCGTATAGTGGGCATGCGGGAGGCCGGGTGGACGTACCGCCGAATTGCTCAACACGTGGGGCGTGAGGTCTCCACAGTACATCGATGTTGTCGCCAGTGGTCGGCGGAAGGTGCACGTGCCCGTCGACCTGGGACCGGACAGCAGCGACGCACGGATGCACGCCAAGACCGTAGGATCCTACGCAGTGCCGTAGGGGACCGCACCGCCACTTGCCAGCAAATTAGGGACACTGTTGCTCCTGGGGTATCGGCGAGGACCATTCGCAACCGTCACCATGAAGCTGGGCTACGGTCCCGCACACCGTTAGGCCGTCTTCCGCTCACGCCCCAACATCGTGCAGCCCGCCTCCAGTGGTGTCGCGACAGGCGTGAATGGAGGGACGAATGGAGACGTGTCGTCTTCAGCGATGAGAGTCGCTTCTGCCTTGGTGCCAATGATGGTCGTATGCGTGTTTGGCGCCGTGCAGGTGTGCGCCACAATCAGGACTGCATACGACCGAGGCACACAGGGCCAACACCCGGCATCATGGTGTGGGGAGCGATCTCCTACACTAGCCGTACACCTCTGGTGATCGTCGAGGGGACACTGAATAGTGCACAGTACATCCAAACCGTCATCGAACCCATCGTTTTACCATTCCTAGACCGGCAAGGGAACTTGCTGTTCCAACAGGACAATCCACGTCCGCATGTATCCCGTGCCACCCAACGTGCTCTAGAAGGTGTAAGTCAACTACCCTGGCCAGCAAGATCTCCGGATCTGTCCCCCATTGAGCATGTTTGGGACTGGATGAAGCGTCGTCTCACGCGGTCTGCACGTCCAGCACGAACGCTGGTCCAACTGAGGTGGCAGGTGGAAATGGCATGGCAAGCCGTTCCACAGGACTACATCCAGCATCTCTACGATCGTCTCCATGGGAGAATAGCAGCCTGCATTGCTGCGAAAGGTGGATATACACTGTACTAGTGCCGACATTGTGCATGCTCTGTTGCCTGTGTCTATGTGCCTGTGGTTCTGTCAGTGTGATCATGTGATGTATCTGACTCCAGGAATGTGTCAATAAAGTTTCCCCTTCCTGGGACAATGAATTCACGGTGTTCTTATTTCAATTTCCAGGAGTGTATATTGGTAACGCCACGTAGCGCTCTGTATGAAAATCACTGGGTGTGCTGTGTGCAGTCTGTGGCTGGTTAGCATTGATGTAATATTAGCTATTGTAGTGTTGGGTAGTTGGCTGTTAACAGCGCGTAGTGTTGCGCAGTTGGAGGTGAGCCGCCAGCAGTGGTGGATGTGGGGAGTGAGATGGTGGAGATTTGAGAGCGGATGATCTGGACGTCTACACCTACATCTACATGACTACTCTGCAATTCACATTTAAGTGCTTGGCAGAGGGTTCATCGAACCACAATCATACTATCTCTCTACCATTCCACTCCCGAACAGCGCGCGGGAAAAAACGAACACCTAAACCTTTCTGTTCGAGCTCTGATTTCTCTTATTTTATTTTGATGATCATTCCTACCTATGTAGGTTGGGCTCAACAAAATATTTTCGCATTCGAAAGAGAAAGTTGGTGACTGAAATTTCGTAAATAGATCACGTCGCGACGGAAAACGTCTTTGCTTTAATGACTTCTATCCCAATTCGCGTATCATATCTGGCACACTCTCTCCCCTATTACGTGAAAATACAAGTCGAGCTGCCCTTTTTTGCACCCTTTCGATGTCCTCCGTCAATCCCAATTGGTAAGGATCTCTCACCGCGCAGCAATATTCTAACAGAGGACGAACGAGTGTAGTGTAAGCTGTCTCTTTAGTGGACATGTTGCATCTTCTAAGTGTCCTGCCAATGAAACGCAACCTTTGGCTCGCGCCTTCCCCACAATATTATCTATGTGGTCTTTCCAAATGAAGTTGTTCGTAATTTTTACACCCAGGTACTTAGTTGAATTGACAGCCTTGAGAATTGTACTATTTATCGAGAAATCGAATTCCAACGGATTTCTTTTGGAACTCATGTGGATCACCTCACACTTTTCGTTATTTAGCGTCAACTGCCACCTGCCACACCATACAGCAATGTCTAAATCGTTTTGCAACTAATACTGGTCTTCGGATGACCTTTTTTTCTTTTTTTTCTTTTGTCATCAGTCTACTGACTGACTGACATTAAACGCTAGGATGGTTGTGATTAAAAATTTGTAAGCGGTTGAATGGTATCTGTAGAAAGTGGGTGGGTGGCGAGATGGATGTGAGAAAGGAAGTATGGGTTTGGTTGGTGGGCGTGACCCTGGTATCAGGAGAGGAAGGGAGGGTGTGAAATGGAGAGAGTTGAGACAGGGAGAGCCTGGAGATGGTGGAAATAGCACAGAAAAGCTACAGCTGATACGATGGATACATATCGAAGCGGATTTCATTGTCTGGGAGATGAAGTCGCTTCAAGCTGCATTGGAATAGGAAATAGTGTCGTATTTATTATAGCGCGACAGTATACCAGGGTTGATGATCAAAGAGGAAACAATGGGGTTATTTGAATTTATTTTGAGGATAATACAGAGGAGCCGGAGGTGTTCGATGTGCATGAGGAGAGGTGGGAATTTGCTGAGAATGTTGAGGATCCACGTAGGGAATGCAGACGCATAAGGAAAGCCAGACAGAGTACACAGGTTTGTAGGATTTGGAGGCAATGTGATGCGGTGGACGTACATGCAACTTGCAACATTTGCATTGGAGAGAGGTCGGGTGGGATGCAGATTCTGTAGATGTGAAGGATAGTGGTGGGGTAAAGTCTCAATTTCGGCCAGCCATTCGTTTTAATCTATTGTGGGCTTTCTGTTGGATGGTAAGTAGGTGAGGTTTCCATGTTAGTTCCCGATCGATGGCTAGTCCAAGATATTTTAGTGTATTAATTAAATGGTCACAGTGATAGTGAATAGTAAGGTAGGTGTAATGGAGGCGGAATGTGTGGGTGGTTCGTGCTAATAATTATTACCTGGGATTTGGAGGAGAAGACGAGACATTGTTCTTAGCGGGAGATAAACCGACTTAGGTGAATTTGCCGGGTTTGGCACCGTTTTCCGCTTATATAGGCTATCTCAATCAGAGAGCTTATAATGTGTGTTGGGCAGCTCATAACAGCTCCGTCCTGCCACGGGACATAGTGACGTCACGTGACGCGAGCGTTGCCATTTTGTATTCGACATCACCATACGGGCTCAGCCCCGGAGTGATGATATGCTATACCAATCACAGTTTACTAAATTAATTCATTATTAACATAACTAATGGAACAGAAGAGTAGAATAACATTTCGAATCTCTGAATAAAACTAAATAAAGCTACACCCATTTCCCGTTTCACATAAATTCTTGCACGTAATGAGCGCGACCGACTTCAAGACAGCTTCGAACAAACATGGTATTCCTTGAGCTCACTAATTCCACGTTACCTAACTTTGTTTTCAATGAACTGTATGGAAACAGTTCAGTAATACAGCCTTTTTTTTTTTTTAAAAAAAAAGAGGGAAATTCAACTGGAACATTGGCTGTAAATGACTCATTGGATTTTTGTTGGCTCTTTTTGTATCTGTTGCCGTTCCACAAGGTTTCTAATGTTTGGTATAACTACAGTCCGAGAAATACGGTTCTAATTTCTATCAGTTTTCCTGACGATGTTAACGTCTTGCACCACTATACATCTTCGTAAACTTTTTGAAGGTTGACGCGTTGCATGAAAGTGTTTTAATTTTTCTTAAGGATTATAAAGCAAAGCTTAAGAACTGCCTCTCTTTTGTGTTCACCTGTGCAAGGCCCAAACTGATGGTCATGTAACACACTCTAATTGTTTCTCCATTCTTTTGTACATTATTCTGGTCAGCACCTTCGATGTATGAGGTTTCAAGCTGATGGTGCATATGTTCTCTCATTTGTATGTCCTTGCTGTCTTAATGTGTCTGCGGTTTCTTAAAACCTACGCAGTAATTTGAATAACTGTTTGGTTGGCACTCCATGTAATTATTTCAGAAATTCTGAAGGAATACATCAACCACTTGTGCCTTCTTTACCCATTTTTGCAATGAACAACCAAACTCAGATTCTAATATAGGAAATCCCTCAAAATAACACTTATTTCATCTGGTACGTATCATGTTAGTAGACAATTTCTCACCTTACATGAATTCTTACTACCAATTATCAAATAGTGCTAATGGCTATGAGCACTATGGGACTTAACTTCTGAGGTCATCAGTCCCTTAGACCTAGAACTACTTAAACCTAACTAACTTACGGACATCACACACATCCATGCCCGAGGCAGGATTTGAACCTGCGACCGTAGCGATCGCGTGGTTCCAGATTGGAGTCCCTAGAACCGCTCGGCCACACCTGCCGGCCTTACTACCAATTATCCCTCACCTCATCTTTAACAAGGACATCCCCTAAATATCTTAGAGCTGAAGGATTAACTTTAACAAATTTATATTCATACTTGATCTACGCAGAACGCACAATTGTGTACTTCAGCGAGCGATGGACGAATGTGTGACGCTACAGCGCAATTTCACCGCGCAGCTGACAAGGTTAGTAAACAGGGGATGGGCCGATAGCAGGACACAGTCTTTACGAATTTCATTCCGTGCGCTCAGTTGCACAGAATCTACGCCTCGCAGACAGGCTCGTCAACAATAAACACAGATGTCATCATTTGAGAGAAGACGTGCAGTTGGCCTCAAAGAAGCCAGTTGGAGTAACGGCGAATCGCTCCTCTGGATAGGACCTGTGCCTCTATCGACGATATTTTCAGACAACGGTGAACCATGGCCGGACACAGCGTAAAGAAGGAAGCGGTCGACCTAGAAAGACTTCAGAACATGAGGACCGGACAATCGTCAGAGAGGCACTCACAGGCCTGGATTCACCATTATCATCGATCCCAGGTGCAGTAACCACAAGGACCATCAGTAGGTGGCTCTCAAAAAGTGCGCTGAGCTCACAGCACCCCGTGAGCCGACTACCGCTGACATCCGTACACCGAAAAACCCGTTTAGAGTGGTTTTGGTAACATTCAGCGTGGAATATACACTACTGGCCATTGAAATTGCTACACCATGAAGATGACATGCTACACACGCGAAATTTAACCGACAGGAAGTAGATGCTGTGATATGCAAATGATTAGCTTTTCAGAGCATTCACACAAAGTTGGCGCCGGTGGCGACATCTACAACGTGCTGACATGAGGGAAGTTTCCAACCGATTTCTCATACACAAATAGCAGTTGACCGGCGTTGCCTGGTGAAACGTTGTTGTGATTCCTCGTGTAAGGAGGAGAAATGCGTACCATCACGATTCCGACTTAGATAAGGGTCGGATTGTAGCCTATATCGATTGCGGTTTATCGTACCGCGACATTGCTGCTTACGGAACGCCTTTCTGGATCCCAACAGCATCGTATCACTAGCAGACGAAATCACAGGCGTCTTATCCGCATGGCTTTAACGGATCGTGCAGCCACGTCTCCATCCCTGAGTCAACAGATGGGGACGTTTGCAAGACAACAACCATCTGCACGAACAGTTCCACGACGTTTGCAGCAGCATGGACTATCAGCTCGGAGACCATGGCTGCGGTTACCCTTGACGCTGCATCACAGACAGGAACGCCTGCGATGGTGTACTCAACGACGAACTTGGGTGCACGAATGACTTAACGTAATATTTTCGGGTGAATTCAGGTTCGGTTTACAGCATCATGATGGTCGCATCCGTGTTTGGCGACATCGCGGTAAACGCACATTGGAAGCGTCTATTCGTCATCGTCATACTGGCGTATCACCCGGCGTGTTGGTACGGGGGCCCATTGGTTACACGTCTCGGTCACGTCTTGTTCGCATTGACGGCACTTTGAACAGTGGACGTTACATTTCAGATGAGTTACGACCCGTGGCTTTACCCCCTACATTTCAGCAGGATAATGCACGACCGCGTGTTGCAGGTCCTGTACGGGCCTTTCTGGATACAGAAAATGTTCGACTGCTGCCCTGGTCAGCACATTCTCCAGATCTCTCACAAATTGAAAACGTGTCGTCAAAGGTGGCCGAGCAAATGGCTAGTCACAATAAACCACTCACTTCTCTTGATGAAATGTATCGTGTTGAAGCTGCATTTGCAGCTATACCTGCACACGCCATCCAAGCTCTGTTTGACTCAATGCCCAGGCGTATCAAGGCCGTTATTACTGCCAGATGTGGTTGTTGTGGGTACTGATTTCTCAGTATCTATGTACCTAAATTGCGTGAATATGTAATCACATGTCAGTTCTAGTATAATATATTTGTCCAATGAATACCCGTTTATCATCTGCATTTCTTCTTGGTGTAGCAATTTTAATGGCTGTTAGTGTATTTAACCTGAGTAGAATTTTCTTCAGTGATGTGTGACACAAGGAAACGAGCCACGATGACCAGGGAAGACGTGTCTGGAGATACGCTTTACGGCGTCGAGATACCAATCCTACTGTACGACTGTCGCCCTGTGGCCATACAGTCAGAAGTGATGGTCTGGGGTGTCACTTCATTTCATATCAGGACTCGTTTTGTTGTAATCCGTAGCTCAATTACAGCACAGCGGCACGTCGATGATATTCTACGCCCCGTTTCGTTGCTCTTCATGGGAAGCCATCCTGGGCTTACATTTCAGCAAGAGAATATCCGCCCGCTTCCTGCTAATTTCGACTGCTTGTCTCCGTGCTTTCCAGTGCCTCGGATTGCGAGATTGCCGGATCACTCCGCAATTGATGTACGTAATTGAAAACATTTGGAACATTACAGACAGGGCCTCCAACCATCTCGGGATTTTGATGTTATAACATGCCAGTTGGGCAGAATGTGGCAAGATATCGTTCAGGAGGACATCCATCACCTCAGTCAATGTCAAGAGGAATAACTGGTTACAAAGGGGAAGTATGTGAGTGGCTCGAAGACTTCTTAAGCAATAGAACCCAGTCCGTTGACCCCGATGGTGAGTGTTCATAGGAGGTGAGGGCATCACCTGGAGTGCCCCAGGGAAGTGTGGTAGGTCCGCTGTTGTTTTCTATCTACACAAATGATCTTTTGGATAGGGTGGGTGCGGCTGTTTTCTGATGATTCTGTGGTGTACGGAAAGGTGGTGTCGTTGAGTGATTGTAGGAGGATACGAGATGACTCGGACAGGATTTGCGATTGGTGTAAAGAATGGCAGCTAACTCTAAATATAGGCAAATGTAAATTAGTGCAGATGAATAGGAAAAAGAATGCTATAATGTTTGAATACTCCATTAGTAGTGTAGCGCTTCACACAGTCGCATCGATTAAATATTTGGGCGTAACAGTGCAGAGCGATATGAAGTGGGACAAGCATGTAATGGTAGTTGTGGGGAACGCGGATGGTCGTCTTCGGTTCATTGGTAGAATATTGGGAAGATGTGGTTCATCTGTAAAGGATACCGCTTATAAAACACCTATACGACCTATTCTTGAGTACTGCTCGAGCGTTTGGGATCCCTATCAGGTCGGATTGAGGGAGGACATAGAAGCAATTCAGAGGCGGGCTTCTAGTTTTGTTACTGGAAGTTTTCATCATCACGCGAGTGTTACGGAAATGCTTCAGGAACTCGGGTGGGAGTCTCTTGAGGAAAAGAGGCGTTCTTTTCGTGAATCGCTACTGAGGAAATTTAGAGAACCAGCATTTGAGGCTGACTGCAGTACAATTTTACTGCCGCCAACTTACATTTCACGGAAAGACCACAAAGATAAGATAAGAGATATTAGGGCTCGTACAGAGGCATATAGGCAGTCATTTTTCCCTCGTAGTGTTTCTGAATGGAACAGGGAGAGAAGATGCTAGTTGTGGTACGAGGTACCCTCCGCCGCGCACAGTAAGGTGGATTGCGGAGTATGTAAGTAGATGTAGATGTAGAGGTACAGGTGAACTATCGTGTTATTCACTTGCTCAATTAGTGAAGAGCCTTCTCTTGATTAAATAATCCAATCTTTCTGAAATTGTAATCATTTTGTTTTCTGTATGTGAAGGGCTTACTTTAATAGCGGTACAAGTCCATTTTTTGTTCCTTTTGAGATACAGAGTCCTAAATTTCTGTCGCATTCTGGTAATTCCTTCGTGGTGCATCGTTGTTTCTTTTCTTTGGCGTAAAGTCTACTTCTGATAGGTACGAGTTGCAGTCTGGTTGACGTTACTTGCCTTGAGCTTCATAAAATATCGTCGTATTCCTACACGTTTCCTCAAAAAAAAAAAGATTATTTCTGTTGGTGAAGACGTATGACACAGTTTAAGAGCTTCATTACACTGCCTGACAAAAAAACCGAAGCACCCAGAACACAGGGTCGAATGTCATTGTAAATTAGTAATCGTATACCGATTGGCGGGTATGTAAATGCAGTTGTAGAACTGCAATTCTGAGTGACTCGTAGAACGGTCAACAGGGTGGATATGTATGTGTTAATACTATTACCGGACGCGGCAGGGTATATAAGTAGCGTGAATAGCGTCATATGTCGAGTAATACCGCCAAGGATTCGCAGGTGCCGGCCGCGGTGGTCTCGCGGTTCTAGGCGCGCAGTCCGGAACCGTGCGACTGCTACGGTCGCAGGTTCGAATCCTGCCTCGGGCATCGATGTGTGTGACGTCCTTAGGTTAGTTAGGTTTAAGTAGTTCTAAGTTCTAGGGGACTGATGACCACAGCAGTTGAGTCCCATAGTGCTCAGAGCCATTTTCATTCGCAAGTGCTGTGAACTTCCGTGGGGCAAAGTTATCAGCACCTGAAAATGTTTGAAAGGGGCTTCATTGTGGGTCTCCATTTGGAAGACTGGTCGAATCAAGCAATATGCGGATGTGTGGAGCATTCGTATGAGACAGTAGCACGATATTTGCGTTATGCGAACGTGAGGGCATGCGTACTCGTCGTCAACGTTCTCGCCCACCACGTCACTCCACCATAAGAGGAGGATCAACCTAATATTTACCAAGCATGTAATAAGATCTTCACATCTGCTCATACCATCCGAGAACAACTAATGTGTTCCTCGAAACATTCTCTGCCATTCCACACCATTGGTCGGAGACTAGCAGCAACTCGAATTACTGTTCCATGCGCAGTCTGCTATTAACACCATGACACAGATGGCTGCATTTGGAATGGTGCCGTTATCAGGAAGCATGTTCTGTTGATTAGTGGCTTCACATTATATTCGGTGGTTAATCTCGTTTCTGCACAACGCCGAACGACCATCATCGCCGACAGTAACAGCGACCTGGGGTGAGTTCCCACTCTTCGTACAGTCTGAGAGGCACATCCGCGTTACATCTGGCGTGAAGATATGGAGTCATTGGGTATCGCTTCAGGCCACTGCTGTGACGCCACAATGGTACGTCACGGATGTACAGGTACCCCATTTGTTATCTCTGAGAACACAATACCTTTGTGCCTTTTGTCAACGAGACAGTCCTCACGAGCACATGGCAAGAGTGAAATGTCTGCTTGATGTTGAGGACTCCGTTGGCCAACAGGATGCCCAGATCTGTCACCTATAGAACATGTGTGGGAGAATATCGGTCCTCAACTCCGTTCGAGAGCCAGTGTTCAGGACATCAAGGACAGTACCAACAAGTGGACGACCTTGCTTCAGAAAAGGTCACAACGCCATTAGGACATCCTTCCCATCCCAATCATTGCATACATCCAGCCCAGACTGGGTGCAACGTCGTGGTGATAAGTGGGCTGTAACACCAAGTAAGGTGTACTGGATTTCATAATCACTGCAAGATCAACCGCTGTATCTTCATTTCGTTGCCTCCTCTCCTTCTGTTTGATTCCCTTTTTTCTGAGGCTGTATATTTCATTTGAATTTTTGCCTTCTATGTTGCTATGATTCGTAAAATTCTGTACGTTTCTGCTGATTGTCAAGTATGAATTATCTATCCTAGTCTGTAATTTTTGTGCACGTGTTTGTTTGTAGTCAATGACATGCGTTACTGGCTTATTGATGGATAGTTCATATTACATGCCTTAAATTCACTCTTCTCGTATTGCACTTATACGTTTAATCTACACGACTATGTATTCGATGCATTTCACGGACTTCCACCAATTCCTTTGACCATCTCGTGGTTGGGACATGTTTTGCAAGGCCATTCGCTGCCAAGTAAACTCACGTTATATTATTGTATCCCATTTCTTCCATACGTAGTATCAGGTTAGCTTTATCGTCTATATTGAGGATGGCTTTCAGATGTTTTGGCGAAGAGCTACTACATTTGCAAAATTATAATTTAATTGGCATGTCAGGCACTATGTTTAACGTACGAGTCCAGACAACGCTGTGAAACAAAGCGAGTCTCTGAACCTTTGACACTGCAACCCAGCATACAAAACAAAGACCACTCAGGCAGAAAACAGAGCAGCCAAACAAAAGCGCTGCAGTAGTATGAAACCAACACTGATGCTAACGATTTCATTTTTCGTTCGGAATCTGGTGCACGTAAATCGAACTAATATTATATGGAAATGAAATAATTTCCCACTTATACACAAGTTTGGGAGAGACATTTGGGCAGAATTCGTATAAACACAATAGTTAAACCGTCAACATGAAACTGGTTTCGAGTGAAAGGAACCTTGTGACGACAGATTACAAGTTTGTATTATTTATAGACTGACATGAAGAGGCTTGTTGCCGAAAAAGTGTAAAATGAGGGATATGCAACGTTTTAATGTAGGCCTATATCATACCGACATGAAAGTAAAATCTCTGGAATAAATAAGAGAGAGGAACCGGTGATATTTGAGAGGTACTGAAATATCTTTGGGAAGTATGTATGTATCCGAAACAGGAAAACATACGTCAAAGGAAGCTAGTCCAATACTTAACTATTTCTATGAAAAAAAATCAGTTAGAAATAATAGAAGAGTAGATAGGTATCTTGGGATTTATTCCTAATTCAGTATCTACACCACATAAACCACCTCCAAAACATGACAACAGTAGAATAATGTGGTTAAAAAAGATTTCTTGATGTATCCCAAAATGTGAGTTTGAGAATAACAGACTAAAATTTAGTGAGAAGTGAGAACAAAATATCGTACGAAATACTCCGAAACCGTAAAAGATGAACCATTTATACTGTCTGGCCGTTTGTAGTGCCCAGTTGAGTACTGGATGTCATGATGGGTGGGCCCGGCAATACAAATGTAGGCGGGGTGCTCTGGTTTGTCAGCAGAGGGAACAGTAACAGCACAAGAGGTCGGTCAGGAAGTCTCGGTGATTTCGAACATGGACTAGCGACTGAATATCACCTGACAAATAAATGCATCTGAGACATTTAAACCCTTGTAAAGTTGCCTAAATTGAGTGCTGGTGATGTGATTTGGAAGTGGAACAAACAAACACAGATGAAAAAAGACGAGGCAGAACTCTTACAGTGACGGACACGGGACGTCGAACTTTGCGGAAAGTTATTGAAAAAAAAAAAAATAAACGAAATTCTTAGAAGGAATCCCTCGTGATTTACCAATTTCTACCAGCAGTCCAATTAGCGCAACGGCTTTGCGTAGGGAGCTAAAAAGAGTCGGCTGCAGTTGTCGAACAGTTCCTCCTAATTCACAAATCTCTGTAGCAAGTGGTAAGCCACACTTGATGTTCTGTAAGGAGCGCCACCACAGAACAGTGAATGACTGGAAATTGATTTCTCTCGCTGAATCAGGTTATACCATGTTGCAATCTGATGGAAGGGTTAGGGTTGGGCAAATGTCTGGAAAACGTTACCTGCCAACATATGCAGTGCCAACAGTGAAGTATGTACGGGGTGCTGTTACAGCAAGGGTGTGTGTTTGTGGTTCGGTTGTGCTCCCGTTATTGCACGTAAGAAAACTCTATATGTGGAACGATATAAATATACTTTAAAGCACCGTAATACTGCGTTAAGTACAGGAATAGTTCAGAGACGTTGAATGTATCAGCATGACAATGAACTCCGTCTTAAAGCAGCATCTGTGAGGCAGCTGTTTATGGACGAGAGCGTTCCTGAAATTGACGTCCTTGCTCAGAGTCCCAATCTGAACTCCGTGAAAGACTTTGGGATGAGTCAGAATGGGTCCATCTCTCCAGACCTCGGCGTCCATCACTGCCATCTATGATTTCGATCCTTAAGGAGGAAATGACTTGCTCGTTTCAGACACTTAATCGTCCCCAACAGAGTTCAAGCTGTTATAAAGGTGAACGATAGACACACCTCATGCTAATACCAACGAGTAGATGTTCAGATACTTCTGGTCAGCTGGTGCGGACGCAAGCAGAAATAAAACGATTCACAGAGACACACAGCAATATTCGAAAATTCAATTTAAAGTAGACTGTCATCTCAATAATACTAAAAAGCTTATTCTCTCACCACATTAGTAATTTCATTCTGTAGGAACAAGGTATACATAAAAGGAGTCCAAGAAATGAATAAGGAAGTTTTTAAAAATAGCTAATATATAATCATGATGGTATTTAAAGTGCATTGATATTCCAAGTAAAATTGTAACAATCATGAATAATAGGAGCTGACAAGGAGGTCAGATCATGCAGACCATTGATTTACACAAGCTTTGGCATACTAACTGGGAAGAACTCAAAAACAACTCCTGTGAAAAGGGTTTGGTTTGTTACAATAACTTTTTTGGAAAAAGTAAGGTCAAACTGCATTGCAGTTCTGGTTGAGTCGTTATGATCCTCGAAAATTTGGATTTTGTTTTGTTCATATTAGGTGCACAACATTATAATTTCTGAGGAATCCTTGAATTAATTATCCGAGGATGACAGATCTTGTAAACTAAGGCAGTGGTGAAATGTTGAGGTGGACGTACATACCACACCCAAATCCCATGATCATAGATTAAGCTGTGTTTTGCTCAGCCTTTAACATATGGTTCAAATGGCTCTAAGCACTATGGGACTTAACATCTGAGGTTATCAGTGCTCTAGACTTAGAATTACTTAAGCCTAAATAACCTAAGGACATCACACACATCCAAGCCCAAGGCAGGATTCGAACCTGTGACCGTAGCAGCAGCGCGGTTCCGGACTGAAGCGCCTAGAACCGCTCGGCGACAGAGGCTGGCGTTGCCATATGGATTGTCTTGCATGATTGGCATGTTATGTGGAAACAGTGTGGGTCCACCAAACCATGTGCTTTGCAGGGCAGCCTACATGTCAAGAAACAGCTTCCCAGTCTCCGACACATAGGCTACTGTGGGTGACAGGTGTGTTGTAGTATCCTCCTGCATTATCGACCTGCTGTGCATGGTGGATTGTATGTCAGCGACAAATACATGATTTTGTCCGCCTGATACATAGCCTTCCATGCATGACACTTTGTGGGAGTAATATCGGTCTCCTTCATTGGACTGTTTTACTGGGGGGACACGTAAAGGTGAGCATTGCTGGAGAGAGGTTGAGATGGATGGAACAGGGGGCAGACAGAGTGAGAAGAAGGGAGAAATGGACAGCAAGGAGCAGCATGGGGAGCATATGATGTTGAAAGTGTAGAGGGGTAGTGGGCAGGTAAAACATGGAACAGGATAGAGATGTAAAGAGAGGGGGAGCAGTTTATAGTCAGAAGAAGGAGTGAGGACGATATATCCAGAGGGAAGGTGTAGAAAAAATGGCCAAATAGGGAGAGAGGAGGAAATGAAGAGACAGAGAGGATTGGGAGGAGAGCTGGACAGGTAGAGGTGGGTGGATGAGGTGGATAGAAACGGAGGAAGAGGTAGACACAGAGAGGGAAGGGGAGATATGTACAGCATATATGTCAAATACATACGCAAGCAAAGCCACAGGAAAAATGCTAGTTTAAAATGAGATGAATTTTATTGCCAAGGAGGAAAATACTATTACTTGCTCATGTTCATATAAGATTAAAACAAAAATTGTCTCACAATGGGTGGATTCTGTGTGAAGACTGGTCTGAAGTAGCTCTTCACGCTACTCTCTCCTGTACACTACTCTTCTGCTCTGCATTACTAATCGACCCTACATCCTCTTCAATTGGCGTGTTGGATACGAGTCTTCGTCTCCCTCTGGTCTTGGATTTCTTCTGTAGCTTTTACCTCCAGCTCTTCCCTCCATTACCAATTTTACGATCCTTGATGCCTCAGATGCGTTCTATCAACCACTCCTATTTTAGTCAAGTTGTGTCATAAATTTATTTTTTCTGAAATTCGATTCAGTACCACTTCATTAGTTTCCTGCTCTACCCTTGTAACCCTCGGGATTGTTCTACAGCACCACATTCCGAGAGCTTCTACTTTCTTTACGTCTGAGCTGTTTATTTTCCACCTCTTACGTCTGTACAAGGTTACACCCAACAAATTCAATCAGGAAGTCTCCCTAACACATGAATTTACAGTAACTGCCAACAGATTTATGGGATGCAGAAATGCCAATCCGCATTTTATGTCAACTCTACTTCGGCTGTCAAGACTTATTTTTGCTGTCCAAATAACAAAACTCATGGACTACTTGTAGTGTTTCATTTCCTAGTTTTATTCCATCAGCATCGCCTAATTCAATTCGACTACATTCCATTACCCTTGTTTTATTTTCGTTAATGTTTATCTCTGACCTCCTTTTGAAGACATTATCTGCTCCATTCAACTGATCGTCCTAGTCCTTAACCGCCTCTGGAGGAATTACTGTGTCACCGGCAAGCCTCGAAGTATTCACCCCCACACCGTAAATGTGTTCCACTTCTGTGATTATTAGACATGCTCAGAAAATTATTAATTTAAATGATGGAAAGATTACTGACGATAGTAGCAACATATTTGCCATTATTGATTGATATTTTAGTTTTGTAGCGGTGTTACGATGTCTCAAACATGTCAGTATCGATATTATTTATTAAATTTTTGTCCATTATCTACAATTTAAACACATGCTTACTCGTTATTACAGAAATTATTACAGTCAACAATCCTTTTTCAGTACGTAAGCAACTAATTGTGCAGTATACACTCAAAGAAAAATAATACACACCACGAAGGAGTTACCTAAATGGGATGGAAAGCGGTAGATGTGATTTACGTGTACAGCCTACAAATGATTACAGTTTGACTATTTATTCAAGGAAAGAGGTTCAAAGATTAAGGAAATCAATAAAGCATTGCTCCTTACACCAGTACTTAGTCGGCTGGCCATTGATTGATAGAGCTGTTGGATATACTCCTGAGTGATATTGCGCAAAATCCAATTTCTGTCTAGTTGACGTGCTAAACTGTCAAAATTCCAGCTGATTGGAGGGACGTGCCCATAACGTTCCATTTGTTCTATGTTGGGGGAGAGGTCCAGCGTACTTGCTGACCAAGATGGAGTTTGGTAAGCATGAAGACAAGCAATAGAAGCTATCAACATGAGAGGCCGGCCATTATGTTTCTGGAATGGCTGACCATAAAGGGCAACAAAGCGATGTTTAGAATATGGTCGACGTACAATTGTGCTGTAAGGGTTCCTCAGATGGCAACCAAATGGGTCATGCAATGAAAAAAAAATGGCATCTCAGAACATCACTCCCGACTGTCAGGCCATTTGGCGGGCGTCAGTCAGGGTGGTATCCCATCGCTGTCTTGGACATCTTCAGATACGACAGGGCATGTTAAAAGAGGAGCTCATCACTGAAGACAGGTCTACTCTAGGAAGATCGGAGGCTGCAAATGCATCTGTAGACGCCCCAGATAGCGGTGGGATACCAGCTTGATAGTCGCCCGCCATACAGCCTGACAACCAGGAGTGATGGTCTGGCGGCCATTTTATTTCTTGGCAGGATCCCTTGGTTGTCATCTGCGGCACCCATTGTCACAGCGGTACATCAACGATATTCTACTTCCCTTTTTGTTCTTGTCGTGGCAAGCCATCCTGGGCTTACATTTCAGCAAGATAATACCCGCCCGCACATGAAGAAATTTCCTACTGGTTGTCGTAATGCATGCAAGCCTTATCTTGCCCAACAAGGTCGTCTGACCTTTTCCCAATTGTAAACGTTTGGAGCGTTATAGGTGGGGCCCTCAAAATAGCTCAGAATTTTGACGATCTAACACGACAGTTGAACAAAATTTGGAACTACATCCCTCAGGAGGAAATCCAACAACTATCAAACAATGTCATGCCGAATAACCGCTAGCATAGAGCCCAGGGGTGGACCAATGCATCATTGACTTTCTCAGTTTGTGCAGCTCTTTCTCTTTAATGAAACATCCATTTCTTCTGAAACTGCAGTCGTTTTTTATCTGTATGTGTACATCAGATCTATTGATTTCTGTCCCTTTCGGATAATTCCTTCATGGCATGTCTTTCTTTTTTTTTTTGAGAGTGTTTATCATTACATTCAACATAGTACTAAGTCGCATCATCATAATTGGTTCTACGAGGGTAATCCCAAAAGTAAAGTCTCCTATTTCTTTATAAGTACAGAACTCTTTTTGTGTGGCATTTGGTCACACTGTTATGAAGAGTGCTTAACGCGCTATGTGTAAACATGCGCGAGCCGCGCTGAGACGCTCAGTCTTGGCTTGGCAGCCGTTGAGAATGGAGCTCCCGTTGGATGTTACCGGCAAGTGCGAATTGCGTAGCAGGTATTCTGTGTTTGAACGCATAAGGCACTGCGCCAATTGAAATCCATCGCCAATTGACGGAAGTGTATGGTGAGTGGTGCATGGATGTCAAAAATGTTCGTAAGTGGTGTAGAGAGTTTGCAGCTGGTCGGACCGAAATTCACTACGAACAAAGGAGCGGGAGACTGTCAGTTTCTGAGGAGACAGTGTTGAACGTAGAGCAAAGCATGCGTGAAGATCGGCTGATCACCCTGGATGATCTCTGCACGTTGGTTTCTGAGGTTTCCCGAAGCACCGCTTACAGAATTTTAACGGAAACATTGAACTAACGGAAGGTGTGCGCAAGATGGATGAAACGCTTGCTAACTGAGGACCGCGTGCGGCATTGAGTTGATGCTTCCCGCGCATTTCTTCACCGCCTTGCAGCCGAACAGGACAACTTTCTGCACTCAATTGACACGGGTGACGAAACCTGAGCATGACACATTACACCTGAGATCAAGCAACAATTACGCCACTGACGACATCCTCCCTCGCCAAAGCCGCGGATATTCAAACAAACAAAGTCTGCCGGTAAAGTCATGACAACTGGTTTTTGGGATCGGAAAGGGGTATTGTTGGTCAACTTTATGCTCACTGGGTTCAAATGGCTCTGGGCACTATGTGACTTAACTGCTGTGGTCATTAGTCCCCTAGGACTTAAACCTAACTAACCTAAGGACATCACACACATCCATGCCCGAGGCAGGATTCGAACCTGCGACCGTAGCGGTCGCGTGGTTTCAGACTGTAGCACCTACAACCGCTCCGCCACCCCGAGCGGCTTATGCTCACTTGGACCAAAATTAACGCTGGCAGGTACTGTGAGACTGAAAAACGTCAAACGGGCAATTCAGAACCGGAGAAGAGGAATGTTGAGCAAGGGTGTACACATTCTCCATGACAACACTACCCCGCACGTCGCTCGCCAAACCGTTGCTCTCCTACAACAATTTCAGTGGAACATAATCACCCACCCACCCTACCACCCTATAGTCTGACTTGGCGCCCAGTGACTATCTCCTGTTCCCTAGGTTAAAAGATCTTTTGGCCTTTCCGGCTCAGCTCCGACGACAAGGTGAAAGAAGAGGTTCATAACTTTCTGAACAGCATCGCGGCGAGCTGGTGTGATATGGGCATACAAAAACTGCCACAGCGTCTACGAAAATGCATTGACAGAAATGGTGAATATGTCAAAAAATAGCTAAATGGTCAAGCTGTAAACTGATGTAAACATTGTAGAAATAAACAGGTCTATGTACTTATAAAAAAATAGATCACACTTTTGAGATTACCCTCGCATCTTTAGTGAAAACTGCAGGTACTACAAAATAGAGCTATGTCTGTTACTGTAATAATATCAGTTCGTTGTATTCGTATCGCTACCGTAACATCGATGTTTAATCTCACAAGAATGATGGCGTGTAAGTATCGATGATTATCGAACTTCGCTGGTCACACTGCTCTTCCAGCCATGGCGCCCTCGTGCTCCACGCAATCTCTCTCTCTCTCTCTCTCTCTCTCTCTCTCTCTCTCTCTCTCTCTCTCACACACACACACACACACACACACACACACACACACACACACACACACTGTTTTGTTCGCGTCACGACGTGTGGAGCGGGGCCAGATTATTTAGGGAGTGGGTCGCGGGCTGTGCCCCCGCCGTTGTCACATCGCCGTGGCGCAACCGTGACGGCCGGTTGCCGGCATCGTTTCGTTTCACACGGGGCGTATAGGATGGGGACAACAGAGTTACAACCTAGCTCTAAAGCGAGACGGAGGGTCCTCGTTACATCATCGAGGGCTGGCGGCAAACGCGTAACTGTGTTTACTAATATCAACTGTTTAAATGTTTTCATACGCCCCAACAAGAGAGTAGACATTATCCACACAGATAGCTTCTTAACCAAGATGTCAGTAACTCCAAGATGAAGCTCACATTTTAATCAGAATTTCATTTAAGATTGTCAGTCATTAAATGATTAAACCAAATAACTAGAAACGCCCGGTTCAGTCAGGCGCAAGACACGGAAGTTCGGCCATTACCCAGTTTTGGACAGGTTTCTGTTCCCACCTCGTATGTGGAGTGGAATGGAAATATTTTTGCGTAAAAGTGATTTGGTGGCTGATAACTGAATCGAAAAATGTTTATACGCGATTTCGCAAGTGTGCGGCTCCCTACTGTCATCGAAATAACGTGTAGATTATTATATAAACTCGAAATGCTGCTCGGGATTTGGTGAGTAGATTCCGCGAACTTACATCCGAGTATTATCTTGAACTTGTTCTAAACACTATTGTTTCCTTGATTTTAATGTTAAAAATTCAGGATGGCATCCTACAATTTTGAGACTTTCATTAAAGCAGCTTAGAGATTTTCCCACAAATCGGTTGCATCCTCCCGTGGAGCACCGACCAGTGGAGAAGATCAATTGGGGCAGTGAAAAACTGAAGATGAAGCGACACAAACAGAGGTGTATGTGGTGATTTAGGAGACTCGCAGGAGTGCTGCAACTTCTCCTTACGATTGGTGGACATAGTCCTGCAAGTGCAACAAGTCGCGGGGAACAACTTCGGCTGCGATCATATCTGATACAGTAATGTCTCCTAAGCAGGAATATCCCTCATCTCACCTTAATTGATTAGTCAGTTACTGGGGAAAATATCATCCAATATGGCACAGCTACAATGGGACTTGGAAAAAAATTTCGCCGCTTTGCTTGTGACACGATAATCTTCCACACCCCTAAGTTCATAGCTCAATGTTTACGACTTAAATTTTACAACCCCCACCTAATAAAAATAACACCTAGTTTTCTCAAATAAAACGGCAAACTTTAACATGGGATAAATACCATGGCACTACGACGATGGTTACGGCTGTGGCGTACAGAAATATCGAATAATGTAACACTTGCAAACTCTATCTGCAGTTGCATACATACGCCTATACCAAATACAGACATAATACTTGATAGGAAATTTTATCAGACACGGCTCTGAAGTGCAATGAGTTGTGAACGGTGACAAATCTAGTTTCTGGCTGCTTGTGTTACAGAAATTATTACCCAGAACCTGTGCAATACTGAGCGTATCTGTCACTGTTAGAGAGTTAATTGTTACCATTAGCCACAGGTTGAGAACTTCTAATGGCGTATAACGTTATCAGACAACAAAGAAAAACCTAATTTCAGGAGCGGCTCAGGTTAATATTTACGCGACAACAAAATTTAGCAAGTTGTTTCTTGGATTTTTATTTTCAAGTGAAAAGAGTGCATGCTGACTAGATTTGGTTTTTCGTTAGCAAAATTGGTTTATAGAATTATTCATTTAATAGTCCACAGTAATATATGAAAGCCTCCTACGCTGTATTTTCAACATCCAAAGTAGATGTCTCACTATTTCGATATGAGGATATTGTGTCCATGGTCGAGCAATCGTCATCCACGTCTTGTGACTGCATCCTCAATTTCTCTTGTTCCACTGCTGTTGTTCACTTATCTTTCACCTAACATTAATGATACTTTATACAAGCAGCAACTGTGCCTAAAACCATTCCATATAAAGATGGATTAGCCAAAACATTACAGATAGAAAGCCGTGACACAATAAGGAATGTATTTACACACACTGACAATACCCAGGAGGAGAGGAGGAAACGAGATGGGGTGAGAGGGTACGGTATTGGTTCAATGATCACAAACTCGAGTCACATTTACAAAGAACACAGCAGTATGATCCCTCTTTTTAGTTAGACGTTACACCCCCTCCGACCTTGTTGCAGTCACTGATTCGTCTAGGTTATGATGTCATAAAGCATCTCTAACCTCTCGTGAGGCAAACTGGAGCACAATTGTTGTGACTGATCTTTGATATCCCGAGACGCAAAGGCTGGTCCATGTATCATGGAGTGATCTGGGGCCTGGGGAATAACTCAGCATCATGCAGAATGCCCTTAGCGACACATGCCATGCATCAACAAGCATTATCTATTCGTAAAACGTCACCAAGATACTAACGCAAAATGAGTAACATGTAATGACGCAGGAGGTCTACGACTTACTGTTATCTTCATACTTACCCAAATCAGTGCCAGCTATGACATAAAGTCATAGACGATGGCTCCTTGCACTGTGACATCAGGAGTAACACCGGGATGCCTCTACAGAACGTTGGAAGAATCGGATCTCTCCCTTCGTCACCCTGTGCTCTCTTATGATGGTCATCTGGGGTAGTGCAGAACCACAAATCATCACTGAACACAGGACAACGCAGTGCAGTCTATACTTCCTGGCCACGTCATAAGTAGTATTAACGCCATCCTACACGCGAGACAGTACTTCTCCAGTTCAGCAGCTGCTAGTCTCCACCCAGTGGTGAGAGTGTCTCAGAATGTTGCACTGAGTTCATTAGCCGTTCCTGGATGCCGAGTGCAGTTTCGAAGAGGTGAGAGTGAGAGCGTAGTTTGTGTACAGTCTGATTTCCCTCTCCTGTGGTGGTCAGAATGGTCAACTGGAACCTTGTAGGGAGTCCAACTTAAGACCACTGCAACATCTGAATGCCACACAAATTTGAACGTTGCACAATTGGACCAGCCTGCCAAACGGAACCCCATAATGAGGCCTCACTCCAAGTCTATCAGTTCCTGATAATACGGCATCTCCTTCACTGTGATCACTCGTCATCTGACACTTTTCAAGCCCCTTATATATTCTAACAAATCACGTAACAGTACCAAACACAAACAGCGCTAATGCCCATTTTACCTGTCACAGAGAACTGCAGATTAATAATTTACATATCCGCCACTGGTGTGTACATGTACGAATTTACATTGACATCCGACCATGTCTACTGGGTGTTTCACTCTGTCAGGCATTGTAGAAAAGTCAGACAGAGATGAATAGTTAATTATTCAAGTTAACATAAGTGCCACAATTGGGGAAGTGCATTGACATAAGCTAATTTGACATAGCAAATTCTAGCACCTGGAAACGAGCATTTGGAGAAGTGCAAAATCTGGCCAGTTGTTCATCTGCTACTGTCTTACACATCTATGGAACATTGATGGAACTACTAGTTAGTGACAAAGTGCTAGATGTCAACACCAGTTCAAAGAACATGGGGTCAGAGACTTTCCTACTCTTTAAAGCAGGATAGTTGTCATTCTCTGGTAGAGCTTAAGACAGAGTATAATACTGCTCTGGGCACAAGAGTTTGGAGCACACTGTTTAACAGTGTAACAGAGTTGCGGATGTAGACAACATTTAAGCCAGGATGGTCCATTTAGACTGTTGTCAGTGGCTTGAAGGTGTGGTCAGTTATCAATTCCTTGACGTTTGGTAATTGTGAAGATGGAAGCAGCTGATCCACTAAGGAAAGCAAAACGTTGCCTTGCTTTTGCATAGTGACTATTCTCCATTGCGTCTAATGCATAGTTGGACGGATACTGGAAATGTTGGACACTGGTGGCATGTCCTGACGGGCAAGGACCCAGCAGTAGGAGCAGTGTAGAGGTGAGGCGGTATGGTGCTCAGACCGAAGAGACCTGCAAATGGATGCAGCGTCAGCAGCAGATGGATGTACAGTCTTCAGTGGCAGAGTGCTGTATGTCGGACAGGCGTGGCTCTACAGTGGATCAGAATAGAGGCGGACTGGTGCGCAGGCTCTGAACCATGTACCCCCTTGGAGAAGCCCAGAGGCCAGCTGGTGTCACAGTGTAGGTGACTCAGCATTATAGCACCCATTCAAGGTCCAGCAGCGTTAGTCTAGGAGTATCCCACCGACTAGCATCTAATGGAAACAGCAGCTGGACATAGTCCAGGCTAGGAGACCCACATTGGTCCATCGGCAGGTGTGAAGTATGACTTGACACAGTATCACAGTACCAGTATCTAGGTGTGGGCTGCGAATATTTAGATATCTTTGTCTAGTATTATGACAGGGTTCTACCCCTGACCATGTACAGACTGGGGCGGTGTAGTGTCAGACCAAGGGGTGTCGTACTTCAGCTCACTACCATGGCGCACTGAAGGGCGGCAGCAATAGGCCAATCCTGGCGGCAGAATTTCACAGGCAGCTTCCAAGGATTGCTAAGTCTGCCAGCAGGGATGTTGAGGCAACGCTGCTCCATCTTCTAAAAGATATAGTTCGTTGAGTCACAGGCTGCTGCTAAATGTATGAATGATTTGAATATTTCATAAGACACGTTACATTTTCGCAATAGTCGTTTACACTTTCCACACTACTAATTCTTTCTCTTAATCCAGACCAGAATACGAGAATCCAACCACCTCGATACAGTGCTATTGCCTGCTGCCAGACTCGTAAGTGTGTTGAAATTTTTCTTCTGCGCTAATACATCCCTTCTGTGCAGCTATAAGTTCATCCAGATTGTAGAGTAAGGCGGAATACACGAAACGGTTCAGGAAGATGTGGTTCCCCAAAAACCGAACAGTTGGCTTGACAGACATGGTAGTGAGTCTGAGCCATAGCCAACGTTACCAGAAGCAAAATGGTCGCTCCCGAGATATCACATTATAATCCATTTAGTAGGAACCTGCTACCCGTCAGCTCTAACACTTCTGTCCGCCTAGACCGCCCTTCCGAGTAACAATTTCCGATTACTACAACTGGATCTTGTATACCCAGTGAGTTCTGCTCTCTGAAAATAACGATATGTGACTATGATGTCCCGTGAGAATAGCTTCACACCTTTTTCTCTTAGAAATAACTTCACATCATATTTATTTGTGACTGAATCACTCTGGACGGGAATACGGCAACTTGTTCTCTCTGACACCGCCATATATTGTTGGTTGATATTAAAGAGATATTATTCTGATTTGAAGTAACAGACAATACTTTCGTCACAGCCAGCACAAATATCTCAAAATTCTTCATTTTTTAGGACATTGGTGAATCGCATACAATTCGTGTATGGCGTTGGTTTCCGCTACCGATAAATGTATCAATACGTGGAAGCGCGCGCGGTAGTTGCAGGCTGTCACTGATATGTAATGGCAGCACAGTGGTAAGGTTACTCCGCCTGAAGGCACAACAGACTTCACTAGCATCTCCCCCTGTGCCTGCCCCACACCAGCCAGAATTTGACTCTATGATAGCAGGGTAGGTGTTAGCTGTCCACGCCCTGCATGGTGTATGGCCTCCTGTAACTCTGCTTCTTCTGCCCAAGCATCCGCTACTTTATCGGCAAAAGAGCTTGTAACGGGAAACCAAGCGTTCAACAGGTCTAGTCAGGACTGCAATACTCTCAGATCACAGTTCATCAAACCGGTTATCTTCTGTACGTAGCTAGTGAAATCGGCAGACAACTCGGGTCCGAACAACCTGGAATTTTTTGTCCTCTCCCCCTCCCCCCCCCCCCCCCCAGCCAACTCCAGGTTGGTCAGCTGTGAAATATGCTGTACCGTGAGGTTTCTGGTATCCTCTACCTCTTTCTGCAACAGAACCATCTTGTCATTTATCGTTTTTTATCGTCGGAGTTTGCCATTCCGTATACCGTTTTCAGGAAGCTACAACCTTCCTTTTTAAACCCCCGTTTTTGTCTTCGCAGGGTGCGTTGAAAGTATCTTGTTTCGTAACCCCTTTCCACTTCTTGTAACCCCATGGATGCTTCATCTACCCTCCGAATGTCATTCCTTGACCACCATATGTTGTGTATCAGTATCAGCGCTAACTGGTGATCCTTTAAGACGACGACCACCTGTCGGGTGGAAAGCATTCCGCTCTCCAGTGGTCGTATCTGCAAGGTACCTACCACTTCGAGGCTGTGCAGTAGTGTCTATGTTCTTTGTAGAAAACCTAGCTGGTGGCGTCACCTAAAGTAGGGACGCCTCAATCAATCTCCCCAATGTCACACTACATGCCAACTGTGCGTTACTTCCTTCCCTATGTTCTACCTAAATTTACGATCTAAAAATATTGGCCAATATATTGCACTTGCAAAACACGATAAATTAAACAAACAGCACTGATCATCATCTATAGTCCATCGAAAATGAAACAAACCCTGTCATTGCTAAACTAAAGACACGAATAATCAATGCTCCTACCAAAAACACGCAGAACTCCATTAACTATACATTATATATTCCACATATTGCCCTGCTTCAAGACGTGGTACAACCTCATGAAAAATGCATATAAAAATAATACCCTTCATAAAAGAAATACACGTAACAAAACCTCAAAAAATTCGTTACACACTATTCTTCTTACACTGGCCGTTCTTTCCTCCAAGTGGATGCGGTGGTGTGTCAAAGTTTGTGTGACCGCTGCTGGTTATAGCCCTTGTGTTGCTTCCTCTTCATTGCTTCTTCCTACCCTGTGCTGGCGGTAAAGAGTCTGGTGTGCCCGACAGGGACGGATATGCCTGATGTGTACGACCCTAGTGCAGATAAGCAGTTGTAGATTTACATTCACAGGTGAGTTCATTTTGATTACTTCATACAGACACTGATAATACATGTAGAATTTCTTTGTCACCAGGTTCGCTGGCAAAGCCATAAGAGAATTAAACAAGTCTTCAGAGTCGTAATAACTCATCCACTGTTACTCTTTCTGCTCCTTGTAAATGTTTCACTTTATCCTGTATTACTGTTATAGTGGCACCTTGCTTATGCTTAGGTTCTGAGTTCATTTTATCCAGATCACAACCTTTAAGCTGGCGACTGACAAAGCTTTAGAACCTTACGTTCAAATAATACCTGTTCTGACAATCACCAACCGCTCTCTTTTTCTCCCCTCTATGGCTGTATCACATTTAATAGCTTACTGCAAAATTTGTTTCTACACCCACCCGGCAGTTTTCCCACACCTTGCGGTACTTTATGACACCTTGAAATATTGTAGCACTGGCGACCGTTTTTCCCAGGTGAAACAACGTCCTGCCAAGTTCTACTAAATATTGCCCAAAGAAGATTTTAGTGTGATACTTACGAGAGGAAATCTAACTCTATTATTGAACAGTAACGATACAACGCAAAACGTCCGTGATTTCTGCAAATTGACTTTGTGAGTGAAGGGTGCTCCATGTCTGACACTCATCGATTAATCACTCTCCAGAATAATGAATTAGGAATCAAAATTAGTTCAATTTATTCTGATAACGTTATTCATAAAACAACTGGCAAACAATGACAATAACAATATAACAAAGCAATTGGTGGGGGAAAGATTCTAATAATCACACAAGTAAAATAATTGCAATCGCTAAGCTGTACCTTGATTGATATGATGTTGGTTGAAAGCACAGATAAAACTACAGAAGGGAATGTGTTATACCTGTGGTCGGAGTTTAAAGTAGACGGTTCACTGAATCTAAAAACATATCATAAAAGAGAAGCTTGAAGTAATTGAAATGCTATATAATGGTTTCAGTGTCCCTACAAATTATCTCACAGTTGCAACTCGATCTCACTTTAGTAATTTGTAGGTGGACGCTGAAGTGGCTGCAGAGTCAGTCATTAGTGGTACGAAAAGCAAAGTGCAAATCATCCTGAAATTTTCTAAGTTTCTTGTTAAAGCAGCTTTAGCAGTGGCAGGCCGGTGGTGGCTGTTGGTGAAGGTCTGGCAGAGGCTTTGGAAGATTAAGACTCACGACTCTCATGCGATTTATGATTGAATGTTTTTTACCAAAAAGAAACCTTACATTGCCGTATTTCTTGTCTCTTACTGTATTCTGGTTGGCTGGGCTTCAGATCCTCTGAGCGTCGACCGATAAAAATACTCCTTAGAACATTCTAGTTCCTTTCCGTATCTATTTTCTAGTCTACTCTAGTCGTGTCTACGGAAACAAGTCTTATAACTCTATCTCTCCATCTCTCTCTTTTACCAATGAGGCAGATCCTCATCATTACAGTTGAGCTTCTCTGTCTTACCTCTCTTTGTTCACCAAACCCCTTGATTTTTATGCTGTCTAAACACTTGTTTGTGAAGTCAAATGTCCAGCATCGCCTCAGACATTCAAAGGCGCTTCGCAGCAGGTTTTCATTCCAGTTGTCATATTTTTATCTGTGGCGTCCAGCGCTTTTGAGCGAGAAACTCAGTTTTCTACTTTGGTGCATAATAGTGCCTTCTGCTTAAAAGGGTTCTTCTTCCTCCTTCCACTCGTGGGCGGGTGCCGCAGCGCTACATTACAGAAGGCAGTCCAGTGGCCTGAAGGCTTCTCCTGGCGTGTCCTTTGGGGAAATGGTTCCAAAGGTGGCAGCCTACTCTACTTCCCCCGTAGTCTAGGTGCTTCTGTGCCGTTCCAAATCTGCTGTCGGTGTCCTCTTATTTATGAGAGGCATCCAAATCCCAATAAAAGAGTAAATTACGAGCAATGTTACATTAGTCACTTACTGACTACCACTACTATTGTTATATATCACACTCCTCGATGTTGACTAATTATTCTGATCTAGTGTGTCGTTCATTATGGTTTGGCATACCTTATATGACTGTTTCTCTAAAAGGTAACAACCCCAAGAAATGATTCACCAACCTGAAAACTTAGTATCGCCGATCCCAGCAAATGCATGTCATCACCACTCACCCCACATGGTGGATTAAACTATCTCATTGCCATGACGTACAGACTTGACACAGACATGTTGACCTGTGTCCAATAAAAACTTGTGTTACTTTCATCCACCTGCACCTTCCTACACACATCGGGTGGTTACCCCACAAAATATGTCACATCCTTTGCTCTACTTCTTGCAGAAGGATATTATTCGAGCAGCACCATCCATCAACTCATACTACATGAGTTTCTGTATTCTATCCTTGAACACACTGTTCAACTGCCCCATTTACACACAGCTTGTGGTATCGATAGCTACGATGCCACTGCTCAGGTTGGCACTACGACAGACACCGACGACAGCGCCCTCTAGCCAGCGCTGGAGACCTCTACGAGCATCGCTACAGATTCGGCCCATTTCATCAGATGCGGCCAGCCAGGACACTTCGCTTCAGCATCGCACCTACGTACAAAGTTATGTAATCGTTTATCACCTTGTTTTTACACCAGTAAACCATTTTCTTGCAGTACCGACTTGTATTACCTTTTTCCCGTACCTACCCACGCACCGCCTCCCAGGCGGGATACAAAACAGCTATTCCGCCTCCTATAAGGCTGAACTAAGCCTTTCTCAGCCCTTAGACGTTTGATCATATATTAACTCCTCATTACTTCTTAGATTCGTTTTAGGACCTCCTAGTGAACCTAGTTTACTTATAGCTCTCCCTCTGGTCACGGCTTTTAACAGGTTGTCCACAAATGCTAAACACATCCTCCTTTGTGTTAAAAAAAAAAAAAAAACGGTTCTATCACCTTTCAAGGTATCCAGCTGCATATGCAAGTCTGTGTTGTCTGGCCTCATTAGCGTTTCTACCTCCTTGGTGATAGCTCCTCCTGTCCATGGTTTACTGATTGTAAAGTCTTCGTATAAAAGAGTAGAAAGAAATACTTAGGGTTTAATATCACACATAGTCTTTCCTATTAACGACGTTGTTAAACCTTACGCCTGCTACACAATCCCTGAAATCTCTGGGGTAATGTTCAGGCCTCCTACATTTATAACAGGTCACTGGCGAAGACTGAGCGCAAGTGCCACTGTTCCATCTCAAAGTTCATCCTGTACCCCAAAGTAGACACAAAAGCGCATATATTACGAGGGTTGACTGGAAAGTAATGTCTCCACCTTCGTAACTCTTCAACAGTTGGCAGCGTTGGTATGCGACAGGTACTGGCTTGTTCCGTAGCCTCTTTTCTACAGCTCCAGTTGGCGGGAAGCCTTCGCTCTGAACTATTGTGTTGTTACAGTGTAACGTATGGAACCCTGCGCAGACGGCCGGTCAAAGCGATTTAAGCAACGTGCGGTCAATGAAATCTTGACAGATGAAGGTGTCACTCCAAACGAGATTCATCAGAGAATGAAAGCAGTTTAGGCTTGACATAAAAGTTGTGGGTGGCAACGAGAGTCACGCATTGCTACTAACGGCAGCAAACTTGAACTTTATTTTCGAGGTGATTTGGAGGTTAAAGTGATGTTTCTTAGTGGGAACCCTAATATTTGATTTAATGTTAGAAAAGAGTGGCAAATATTACCTATAAAGTAAAAAAAAAAAACAAATATATAACGTTCCAGGAATTACAGCAAGCAATTGCCATTTTTTCTTTTATTTAGGAATAGTGGCAAGCACACATTATGTTTTCCAAGGCAGTGCCTGCCCCAAGAATAAAAACAATGTACGACCCCAACACTACTCCAAACTAAATTGTATCATCTGACGATGAATTACCAAGCAATTCGAAACCGGCCATGAAAAAATAAAAATTGAAGAAAAAACGGCTATTTGTTGCAGTAATTCTTGAAACTTTTAACAAGACAGTCACAGTGTTCCAAATCCAGAATGGATAATAGTTTTAGGCAAATATATGTTTAGTTCTAGTAGGTATCAGCTTCGAATAGAGAAGAGATACACCAAAATATGATGTTAGATGTAGATTGGAAGGGGCATAAGGCGTCACGTATCATCACCAATATCCATAATTTTAAAGGCAATTATCGAAGGTTGAGTTTTGTTTCATGGGAACTCCTATTTCTGTCGTCAGGTTATGAAAGACCAAACATAGGTTTAAACATATAAATTATAATCAACGTTTTATAGGCAAAAATAAATACTGGTGTGTTACTGTGGCATTTTACAAGACAGAGTAAACATGAATGAAAAGTAGATAATAGACTTACAAGTCGATGAATGAGTCCCCTCTCCTCTCATTCCTCGGGATTCCCCTTCCGGTTTATATCTAATATGGTATTCCACTGTATCCATCCTCTACCCTAAGTTAATCCCTACTACAGATAAATATATATTGGTTTATTTGACCCTCATTGAATTAGTCACGACTTTGAATAATGTATCATTTTATATGTTAAATATGCCGATCTTTTCAAATCTTGAATCAAATATTCGGATTCCGACTTTTAAAACAAATTTCTTAAACCTCCAAATCACATAGAAAAGCACGTTCAAAATCATGGCCTTATTAGCAAAGCGTGATCTTTTGTGTCACCTCTACGTAAAACATTTTTCTGCATCATCCCGAGTTACTCCTCTTAATGGATTAAATTGGTCCGCCTTTTAAATTTTTTATCATGAAGAGTCAAAGAAACTGGTACACATGCCTAATATCCCGTAGAGCCCCCACGAGCACGTAGAAGTGCCGCAATACGGCGTGGCATGGACTCTACTAACGTTTGAAGTAGTGCTGGAGCGAACTGAGACCATGAATCTGGCAGGGCTGTCCATAAATCCGTAAGCGTACAAATGGGTGGAGATCTCTCTGAACAGCACGTTGCAAGGCATCCCGGATATGCTCAGTAATGTTACTGTCTGGAGAGTTCGGTGGCAAGCGGGAAAGGTTTAAACTCAGAAGAGTGTCCCTGGAGCATTGTCCTGCTGGAATTGCCCAAGTCCGTCAGAATGCATAAAGGATACGAAGGGATGCAAGTGATCAGTAGGATGCTTAGGCAGGTGTCACCTGTCGTATCCAGACTTATCAGAGGTCCCATTTCGCTCCAAATGCATTCGCCCCATACAATTAAAAAGCCTCTGCCAGCTTGAACAGTCCCCAGCTGACATGCAGGTTCCATGGATTCATGAGGTTGTCTCCATACCCACGCACATCCAGCCTCTCTATTCAGTTTGAAACGATACTTGTCCGACGAGGCAACATGTTTCCAGTCATGAACAGTTCAATATTGGTGTTGGCGGGACCAGGCGAGGTGTAAAAGCCTTGTGTCCTGCAGTCATCAAGGGTACACGAGTGAGCCTTCAGCTCCGAAAGCCCACATCGATGACGTTTCGTTGAATGGTTCATCCGGTGACACTTGTTGATGGCCCATGAAGTCTGCGGCAATTTGCAAAAGGATTCACTTCTGTCACGCTGAACGATTCTCTTCCATCGTTGTTGGTCCCATTCTTGCAAGATCTTTTTCCGGCCGCAGCTATGTCTGAGATTTGATGTTTTACCGGATTCCTGATATTCACGGTACACTCGTGAAGTGGTCGTACGGAAAAATCTCCTCTTCATCGCTACCTCCAAGATGCTGTGTCCCATCGTTCGTGCGCTGACTATGACGTCGCGCTCAGACTCACTTAAATCTTGATAACCTGTCATTGTAGCAGTAGTAACCGATCTAACAACTGCGCCAGAAATTTGTCTTACATAGGCCGACCCCAGCCCAATATTCTGCATGTTTACATATCTCTGTATTTGAGGAGCAGGAGATTAGTGTTTAATGTCCCGTCGACAACGAGGTTATTAGAGACGGGGCGCAGGCTCGGGTTAGGGAAGGACGGGGAAGGAAAATTGGGCGTACCTTTTCAAAGGAACTATCCCGGTATTTGCCTGAAAGGATTTAGGGAAATCACGGAAAACCTAAATCAGGATGGCCGGAGACGGGATTGAACCGTCGTCCTCCCGAATGCGAGTCCAGTGTGCTAACCATTGCGCCACATCGCTCGGTGCCTGTGTTTGAACTTGGATGTCTATACCAGTTTCTTTGGCATTTCAGTGCATACCAGCATTTGTACACGTTGTGGAGCACAATGAAGATTTTATGCCTTCTACTATACAACAAGTAAATGTGGCATGCGATAGGTTCACCGGGGGAGTGGGGGGATGGCATGGTTGGTTTGACCATTCAGCACCAACACATTCTTCACTGGAAGAGACCACAAAGTATCGCTGTAAAGGGCCCCGTACTCCGTAAGAACAGCATTCCGTATCCAGGACCTCTTCTGTCACACGAAAGACTGTTGTATAAGCCTGAGGTAATCTGCCGCCAGAGCTGCACTTCGTCCTGATAGAGATTACTCACGAAATACTGGCCCACAAAACCGCTGCCCCCTCAGATGGTCACTGTCAGGTCAGGGAATAGACAGTTTTCAAACACAACGGAACACGAGGGCTCCGCGTGGAAATTCGCGGAGCTTCCGGGAATTGGGCTAACGTTTCGTCTCTGTTAATGCCGAGTCGTTGCTGTTTCTGACTGTACGAATCCTGCGCCTGCACTAGCTAGCTGCGCCCGCCAGGAAGCCGCAAGCAGCGGAACATTAACTGCAATTGTCTCGCAAGACAAAGCACACCCGGGCTGCAGACACGTGCGGGCGAAAACATTGCCGCCAAGTGCATTAGCGAAATTGTGCTCGTGCATAGCGGCGGAACTGGATTTGCCGCCTGAGAAGGAACAGTTGGAGCGAGTTATAGCTGAACCGACGCCAGAGGCAGTATTCGCTGTTAACAAGACTCGTTCCGTCGTAATAACAACCGCATTATGTTGTCAAGTACTGTTTTGCGTTGAAATCTCTCATGAAATACCCTCGAACAAGAAAGACGACACCGTTTTATGTAAAACCGTCGTTACGGCGAAGTTCTAGATTTACTTGGGCAAAACGCCTACATTTGACACCAAAAACAAAAAGATGAAAGGCTTTTTGTTTGAAGACATGTAGCGTATCACGACAATAGAACTGGAGGAAAGCAAATACAATGTGTTAGTAAATATTTTCATAGTAAAGCACCTACCAACAGACATAACAGCGTTTATTGTTCGTAATACAGTTCCACGCTGGTCCTTATTCTCAAACTTGGTTAACAAGGGGAAACAGAATGAAAAATGTTTATTTATTTAACCTGATCAGATTAGGGCCATCAGGCCCTCTCTTACATCGGACCAGTGTTCCACACATGCAGCATTTCACACATCAGAGTTACGTCATGACAATAGTTTAAATTAGAAAATTAGATTACTCTAGTGACAATATGCATAAAGAGTTGTGACTAAGACCTAATAAAGTAAATGCAGCAGTATCTTTACAACAGGTGCTATACATACAGATTATGATAAAAGCAATAATAATAACAGTAAAAAAAATCAAATAATAATGATAAACATGAGAAACATTGGCAATAGTAATGAAGATTTGTGCAGATGTACATTAATACCTTGGTGTGTAAAGTAGATGTTTACTAGTATAGCGAGTTTTGGGGAAGGGAGATTTAAGGAGGGGGAAGGAGGGAAGTAATGAGGTAAAGTGCATTCATGTACAGAGGAAGGAATTACTGTTGCTTAAGTAGATACGTCATTAACTGTTTTTTGAAGCCGGACATGTTTTTAAGTTCTCTAACATAACGAGGGAGGTTATTCCATAGTCGGATTCCTGTTACTGTAAAGGGCTTGGAGAACGTGACTGAACGATGCAGTGGAACAGAGAGGACTTTGTTATAATGGGAACGTGTGTTTCTGTCATGTTGTTCCGACATGGGCGTTAGGGACGAGGAGAGATATGAGGACAGTGTACATTTATAAGGCAGTAGATGAGTATTTTGAGAGGCAAGAAAATTTAGGATACCTTAAGTGACGATCATTTTGGTTTTAGGGCAAGTTGTAAAGGAAACAGTGAGGCAGATCTGACGTTGCATTTGATAACTGGAAGATAGGCGAAACATCAAAACACTTTCATAAGACTTATCGACGTGAAAAAGGAATTCGACAATTTAAAATGGCGCATAATTTTGGAATTTTGATGGAAATAAGATTAAGTTGTAGGGAAAGATGGATAATATAAAGCATGTACAAGAATCAAGGGTGTAAGGTGTTTTGTCTTAGCATGAATGTCAGTGTAGTGCCTAGAAAGCCAAAAGACAAATAAAAAAATTACCGCCCCCTCTCTCCACTAAGTGTTATGTAGTCTTCCCATAAATTATGTTTATTTTTCCAGTTTTAATTTTTTTCTGTTTGTGTATAAAGGGTGTCTAAATGGTACAGATATGTTGCTCCCATCAATTATAGTGCAGCAGTGAATGGTCTTACTGGCAAATCCCTTTTACATTCTTAATAACATGGAGTATCACAAAAAAGCGCAGTGAAAGACTAAGGTCTGCTACCACAAAAAATATGTCAAATGTACATCTACAGCTACTCCTACATGGATACTCTGCAAATCATGCTTCAGTGCCTGGTACAGGGTTCATAGAACCACCTTCACAATAATTCTCTAATACTCCAATTTCGAAGTGCTTGCGGAAAAATCCAGCAACTATGCTTTTCTGTGCGAGCTCTGATTTCCCTTATATTATTATGATGTTCGTCTCTCCCTGCGTAGGTGGCGTCAACTAAATATTTTCGCATTCGGAGGAGAAAGTAGGTGATGCAAATAATCTGAGAAGATCCCGCCGCAACGAGAAACGCCTTTGTTTTACAAACAGTCCTGTTGGAGGAACATTCGCAACTGAGCATCATACCAGAAGTTGAAAATACCGCAGCAGTTACAAAGTTTTTCTGTTATGCCACGACCGGTATCTGCCTCATACGCCAATCTTCAGGTGCCGTACACCATACTCTGCGTTCGTAGGTAGCCCAACGCACCTTGTACACGTCAAAAGCGGCGCTCGGGGATCGCAGCACCAAGTTACGACACCTGAAGATGGTAGTATAAGATCCGGAAACCGATATTTTGTTGAATTTAGGGTCTTAAGATTTGACTGATTTATCGTGTAATAGACGTTTAACGGATTCTTCTAAGTACTCATGGGGATGACCTCACACTTCATTATTTACAGTCTATTGCCAATTTTAGCACAATACAGCTATCTTTTCTAAAACGTTTTGCAATTTATTCTGATCGTCTTACTAGTCGATAAATAACAGCATCATCTGAAAACAACCTAAAAGACTGCTCTGATTGTCTCCTAAATTGTTTGAATGGACATGGAACAGCAGAAGGCCAATAACATTATCTTGTGGATCACCAGAAATCACTTCTTTTCTGTTCGATGACTTTCCGTCAATTACTAGGAACTGCGATCTCTCTGAATGGAAATCACGAAACCAGTCGCATAACTGAGACAATATTTGATAAGCACGCAATTTCACTACAAGCCGATTGTGAAGGACAGCGTCCAAAGCCTTCTGCAAATATAGAAATACGAAATCAATTTATAATCTCTTGTCAATAGCACTCAACGCTGTGTGAGCAAAGAACTAGTTGTGTTTCACAAGAACGAAGTTTTCTAAATCCTCGTTGACTATGTGTCAACAGACCTGTCTCTTAGAGCTAATTCATAATGTTCGAACACAATATGCGCTCCAAAACTCTGCTGCATATCGACTTCAATAATATGGACTTGAAATGTAGTCGATTACTCCTATTGCATTTCTTGAATACTGATGTGACCCGTTCAACTTTCCAGTCTTTGGGTACGGATCCTTTGACGAGAGAGCAGTTGTAAATTATTGGTAAGTATGGAGCTATTGCATGAGCATACTCTGAAAGGAACTAAACAGTGGTACACTCTGGACCGGAAGACTTACTTTTATGAAGTTTTTTAAGTTACTTCACTACTTCGAGGATATCTACTTTTAAGTTATTCATATTGGCAGCAGTGTACCATCATTTAGCAATTACCACATCTTATTATTCTGTCTTTTTTATTCATTTGTTTTTCTGTATAATTTACATGCTTTTCTTGTACAAGCCTTTCTTGTACGTTTTTCACTCATTGATTCTGTGTTCAGGTGTTGATGTGTTGATTTAAACAGTATGTTGTTTATTGGCTTACTTCCCGTGGTCAAATAACTCAGTAATCATTAGTACGATTTTCATGTGTTTGTGGATCGGGTGTCCCAAATGTCATTTGGCCTCTGTTCTATGCCGTTTCAAAACATGATTTAAAGAAAGTAATCCAATACTGCAACGAGATTCACAGCTCTATCATTACCCTGTAAGATTTGTAATTTTGTGGGACAAACTAGCTAAAACTACAACTACTGTGTCAATATTCCCCTAACGTAAAATTATTTTTGTGGACATTTACTTCGATAAAAAACACTATTACAATGTGAGAGTGCCTACCGAAACTAATTCGATGACATACTCAATAGATTGAATGTTCCGTCGCTTACAGTGAAAATCAAAGACAAAGCAAAAGAAATATTTTTTTTTTAAAATATGGAACTATCTAGCCATCTCTGAATTCAACCGCACCGTAACAACAGTAAAAATGTAAGCACACCCCTTACTTACCGACAAGTAGGTGCTAAATTTATTTTGAAGGAAAAATACCTTTCCATCAGCTATATCTTAGTGCAGCGACTGGAAACGGGACGCTTGTTTTATAATGTCACTGTTGTAACAATTACAATTACAGGGAATTCTGTGTTTGCTGGATGGCTGTGTTATATTATGGAACGAGCATTTAATTAATTACCCTCTTGGGTGCAGAGAGGCACTCAGGAAGTACATTCGAAATGTTGTTTGTGAACGTGAACGGTACAACAAACAGGATTTAAAATTAATTACAAAAAGTTTCGCAAAAATGTACTTCGCGGAGAGGAGGCAATTTTTTCACCTACGAATTTGTAAATGTCAGGTTTCAAATAATCGCGAGTCGCGATATATGTCGATGAAAACGAAATGGTATATCTCAGGAGGTTTCCCAGTGATACTCAAAGAAATGGGGAAACACTGAAGTTTTTCATCATCTGGGGTGCCGATTATCCTACAGCTAACAATGTGCGAACATGTGCTAAAAGAATAACCTCTTTTCCATAATGTAAATTATTTATTACAGGCAAGGTACGTTGTGTTACTCCAGTGGATGATGGTTCTACAAATTCAAGAGATTTTCATACTTAAATGAACTAATGCGACAAGTGTTTGCTCTTATAAACTGACAAAGAAGAAGAATTAATTTGGGGGCGGATTCTGTTAATTTATTTCAATATCTGTCTGATACTTCAGTATTTGAATGCCCCTGGGTCTTTACGATAAACATATGAAAAATGTCCCCCTCTTAATTTTGTTTGCTGAGTTAGGACTCACCGTGAAATCCTGTCTTATAAAAATGGCTTCATACTTACGATTGAAACTGGCCACAATGTGAATGTTCAAATTTATTTCACAACAATTACATGCTGACATAGGAGCAATGACGTACATGGCACAATATACCACTAAAGAATCGTCCACAAAATACTTAAAAATAGCCTAAGGGCGGAACTGTACAGTCGTATATAGGTGAAGTGGAGAGTCAGGCCTGGAACAATTTCTCGATTTAATACTAACTGTTGTTGAATTTAGGGAGGAAGGGGTGCAGGAACGAAAATTATAATGTCCGGAATGGATTGCAGACCTTGCACTTTAAGTGGAATTGACTGCACACTGCCCGCTGTAAGATATTTCAAAGTGGAGATGTTTTTTTTTTTAAATAAAAGTCGCATTGTGGAACGGACAGACTGAAAAACGCCAGTTTCCTAAGCTCATTTGCGATATAGAAAACGCGAGATTTGAAGAATTCGTTACGGCCTTCAAAGCATTAAAATAGTAGTTCCCTAAATAGGAAACTGCCTATCTTACGTTTGTTTTTTAGTTGATTTCGAAACTGTTTGCCAGTTTAGTTGAAAGCGTCCCTGTACATGTGTAGATGTAACTGATTGATCTACAATGCATTTCCCGTTTTGTGAACAAATCCTTCCACATTAAGGTTCCACATTACGTCCACATAGCTTTCCCCAGGCAGTCTCCGTAATGAGATTGCAAGTAAGGTAGAATATTTGGAGCAACATGTGTGTGCCAAAAACCTTTTTTCAATTAGGAACTACATTAGACATAACCACGTTCAAATGTGAGTGCGAAAATCTGTGAAGTTATCTGTATCTGTCCGTATGCCGACGGTTTGTACCAGATAACTGTTACATCTTTGAAATGTCAAAAAAATCACACTCTACTGAAAATTTGTTTTGTTTGTGACGTTTGTTGTTGATGAATGTGAAATATAAAACCAAGACACATGCACTGCAACTGCATTACTATTTAACTGCAACGTGTTCGTGGTTACCCCCTCTTTCCCCTCCTCACGCTCAGATAGCGTTCCGTGGCAGTGTGGAAAGTGTGCAGCCAGGGTAAGCACTTTGACAATCGTGCCCGAGGCAAGACTCAAGATGTGAATCTTGGCCACCCCTACACTAACGTGACTGAACTCTAAATTTAATACATCAACGAGATATCTGCAATAGATTACTCAAACCTGCCTATAGGAAGAACAGTTACGTGATTAACTTTAATTTATAATATTTCGTATCAAACAACTGAGCACGACACAGTACACAATACTAACTACTGAAGACGTTGTTCGTTATTGAGACACATCTGAAACATCTAAGGATAAAATCATGATTCAGAACTGATTTATTTCAGTATCCTGGTTTTTTCTTTTTCTTTTTCTTTTTGATAAGAAATTGTTACTGGATGTGATTTCTGATTCTGTGAAACAGACACAGAATTCTGCTTGAATTGCTCCATATCTGAGGACATGTGGAATGCAATAATACCTGTGTGGAAGTGGAGGGAATTTCTAATCACTTGTGATCTTGTCATTAGAACGTCCGACGCTGGAACAGTGGACTGAGAGAAGTAGCGGTAGGTACGATTTTCTAGAAAATGACCATGGTTCGAACAAGCTACTTCCTGACTACATGTGACAGACTTTAGAATGAAAGCACTCTAGAAAAAAAGAAGCTCCATGGCCTAAAAAAGTTTGCGAAAGTCCCTTTCGCGATGAATCTATATTACGCATTACTAATTACTTTGTTGTTGTGGTCTTCGGTGACCAGTACACAGAATCAATCCAAACTTCATTAAAATAGGTGGAACGTTGTTCAGAGATACTTTCTGAGTATTTCGATACAAGAGACCTGTGGCTTCCATTGGATCATTACACAGAGGAAGTGTAACTATGACTTAATCGGTTTGTTTCCTCAGTTATATTCCTATGAAAATACATTCACAATGTATGCTGGCTTTGTTTCGATCAGTGTTGTGTTCTTTTAAAGGTTTTTGGAAATTACAGTAAAACGTTCGCGAAACAAGACCGCATCACATTAACGACAGCAGGAGAAGGCTAAAGTCGTGAAAACCTGAGTTTTAGAAGTATTGAACTGGAATATTTTAGAATTACTGAACTAAAATTAAGTTCTCCTGCACGCCTGACTCCTTCAATTGATTAAACAGCTCTTGTGATCATGTAAATGACTCACCTGTTTCAGAAGTCGTTGTAGGAAAGCGGAAACGTTTTGTGATAGAATATCATGTTATTGTTTGGTTTCAATGCAAAGAAATTATTTACTCTATAATAACAGTTATACTCGGACTTCTTAAACATTAGACTGCAGGCCCGGCTGGTAGAACCGAAAATAGTTGAACGATGGAACACTGACGGCGTGTGATCATTGCTCCGCCGAACCAACCACTTTCAATCAACTTAAGAAGTTGAAATATTAACACAAGCTTTATATAATATTAGTAAAAAGGATCAGTCACATTACCGGAGAGGGTAAACGTAGTGAAGCTCATATCTGTTGTTATTCAAGTAAGATTACAGAACGTAAAAGACACTTTACATCGTGACTGTCGGATTAAGAGGGTAGGAAGAAAAAACGACTTATCGTATTTCGCTTTTTCTGGGAAAAAAGGGGACAGAATAGAAAAACGGGAAAAAGATGTTAATTTAATATATACAGATCAATACTGTGTGAAGCGCAACTGTTGTATCTCAGAATATATATATAACAATTATTTACAAAAACAGGGAAAAAGGGTGTAATATCTTCCATTCTAACGAACTGTGATCGTATTCTTCGTTGGACACTATGCTGCAGTTATTTTTGTGTTGTTGTCGTCGTCGTCGCCTTCGTTGTCTTCAGTCCGAAGAAGGTCTGCTGCAGCTCTGTTCGCTGATCTATCCTGTGCATGCCTCTTCATCTCCGCACAAATGCGGTAACCTAATTTCGTTTGAATGTGATTCCTATGCCTGCAGCACTCCCGATTTCAGTGAAACAGCGGTGTTTACTACCGCGCTGGACGCAGTCTGTCTCATTAAATGCCCTTCTGCAACACTTGAAAACTGTATAAGCACCACTGATGATAAGAGTGATTCAGTTACTCCAAAAAGATGACTTAACTTTTAATTTGAAAGCTGTATGTCGAAAGGTTCTGGGTTAAGACGTGCACCTGTGCTCTAAGGTTAAACATAATAGCAAATAATATGGCAATGATAAGGCTTACTTCAAAGCCAGCAATCTCTTAATTTTAATCGGCAACCAAGGTGCGACTGGATCCCAACCCGTCCATTCTGACAATTTTGTTTTGACAGAAGCCCTGGTGACAGTTGGCTGTTAATATTTTCGAAATTAAACCGATTGTCAGTTACTTGTGAACACTTATTACAAGAGAATTCACTCGGCGGAACCACATGAGCCAGCTCAAATACACCAATAATGACTCCGTCTTTCAAACACAGGTTGATCAGATTATAACTAATGATTGAGAAACGCAATTACAATGAAAGAATTGAACCGATTAACAGATAAATCTAACCACAAGGTCCCTCTTTTATTTATTGTCAACCTGTGCCTAAGTACAATTGTTCCGGCTGTATTTACGACCAAGAGCTGATTCATTACAACATTACTGATCGGGTAAGAGCCAGAAAGGAACGGCAGTATAATAGCGGGACAAATTCTCAAACGAGAACTAGTGACTCAGTACAATACTACTGCCTATATTTACGACCAACGAGCCGACATAGTAAAATTTGAAGGTCGGGTACAAACCAGAAAATAATTAGTGCAGGTCGACAATGACACGACCCGCCAAGGTAGCCGAGAGCGCTCACGCGCTGCTTACAGGACGTGGGTAGGCGCGCTGGCCCCAGATGGAATCTGCCCGGCGGATTAAGAACGAGGGCCGATATGCCGGCCAGCCTGCCTGGATGTGGTTTTTAGGCGGTTTTCCACGTCCCGTTAGGTGAATACCAGGCTGGTCCCCACGTTCCGCCTCAGTTATACGGCTCACACACATCTGAACACATACGCACTATTCCATGGATTATGCTCGATGCAGACAGTTGGTGTACACTAATTACGTCCCGGGGGGCACGGGGGGTATATGGTGGTGGCAGGAAGGGCATCCAGCCACCCCTTAACCATTAACATGCCCAATCTGATTAACGATATCTGACCCTGCAGGGCAAGGCTCAGGCGATAGAAAAAAAATAGCAGGTAGACAATGAAACAAATCACCACGAGGATTACTCGTTACTCCCCTTTGTCAGCAAGCAGTTCCATGGAACCACAGTGCATAGGGGCGGTTACTGAGTGGTGCCGATGAAAAGCTGGGTAGAAAAGGGCAGCCAGGGCTTGAGTGGTCGTCCGACACGAATGTTGCCAACCAACCGACGGGATGTCGGCCAGCTACTTGTTGTCGACTCTGAACCCGGTGAAGTATCTTTGCTCTGACCAGGCCCTCCTTGAGCAGCTCGTGGCTTCGGACGCTCGGACCTCGTGACCACCTCTTCTACCGACGCTACTGCCAATACGCAAACTCCGTGCCTCTCTCTCGGGCCAGCGAACCGCGTATATATATCGGCAAACAATGACCTTCTAAGGACACTACCCACAGGTACCAGCTCTTTTCCAGACAGATTTAGGAAATGGGGCTACAAGAGGGATAGTCTTTACAACACCTGAGCCAGTGGCGCCAGAGAGATCAGTCTAATTTCAATGGCTCCACGGCTCAGAAAAGAAAATCGAGGATCTGTTACAAAACGATGAGTTTGGCTTTTTGAAAGGTAACGACACTAGAGAGGCAGTTCAGACGTTGCCGTTAGTAAAATAATCAAGACACGAACATAAGATTTGTAGAAGTAGAAAAAAGCGTTGGGGAGTGTCAAGTGGTGCAGGATGTTCGAAATTCTGAGAAAAGTAGGGATAAGCTCTACGGAAAGGCGGGTAACGCAGAATATGCACAAGAACCAAGAGGGAACGATAGAATGGAAGATCGAAAACGAAATGCTAGGATTAAAGAGGGTGTAACACAGGAGTGTAATCTTTCGCTCTTACTGTTCGACATATACATCGAAGAAGCAATGACGGAAGTAGATGGAAGGTTCGGTAGTGGGATTAATATTTTCGAGGTAAAAGGGTATCAATAATAACGTTCGCTGATGACATTTCTATCCTCAGCGAAAGTGAGGAATTACAGCATCTGTTGAATGAAATGATTAGACCAATTAGTACAGAATGTGGACTGAGATTATATTGAAGAAAGACAAAAGTAATGAGAAGCAGCAGTAAGAGAACACCGAGTAACTTAACATCCGAATTGCTGATCCTGAATCTGAAGTAGTCAAGGCAGTCTGCCACTTAAGCAGCAAAATAGCCCATGATGGACAGAGCCAAGAAGACATAAAAAGTACGCCAGCATAGGCAAAGAAGGTATTCCTGACCAAGGGGAGTCTACTGGTATCAAATACAGGACTCCATTTGAGGAAAACATGGACTGTGAGGCAACCGGAACAGAAATAATTCAACACATTTGTGATGTGCTACAGAAGACTCTAGAACATTAGGTGTCCTGGTCAGGTAAGGAATGAGTAGGTTCTTCGGAGAATCGGCGAAATATGTGGAAAACAGTGATAAGATGGAGTGACAGAATGATAGGACATGTGTTTAGACGTCATGTACTAACTTCCATGGTACTACAGGGAGTTGTAGTTGGTAAAAACTGTAGAGGTAGAGGGAGACAGAGATTGGAATAAATCTATCAAGTAATTGAGGACGTAAGTTGCAACTGCTACTATGAGATGAAATTGTAGGCACCGGGCAGGAATTCATCAAGCGCTTCATCAAACCGGTCTGAATACTGATGACTCCAAAAAAGTTCGAAAAAAACCTTACGCTTCTAAGCTCTGGGAGACAAAGCACAACACAAATTGGGTACAAACTGCAATTGAAGGGGTCGGAGAGATATAGTCATAAGCCACATCGAACTAGCTCTGAGATACAGCGAGTTTAAGGTTCCACGGAGGTCTGAAAATGTTTAATACAAAATAGAAACCTTATTTCTACTGCAAACACTTGCTTAATACTTGCGATGCATGTTGTTAAATAGTCAACTCCCTGCATGCTATAAAATATTAATTTTAGAATGATTCTAATTAAGATATAGTCAATGGTGGCTTATGACTATATCTCCCACGAAATTGTTTAAAACACAAAGCATGAATTTGTAAGGATTTATTTTAACTATTCTTACACAGCAAGCAGAATATATAATTTTTACACATTAATGTATACATATGAGGTATCTGAGATGTATACATTACTTTTTCATTGATACAGTTACATCAAGGAAGTTCCTCTACCTCATCACTGAACACGTTATTTCCAGTACATGACCGAAAGAAATATTGATTTGCTGCAGGTATGGCATAAGAGACAGTACATCATCAATTTTTTCTGGTTAATTGGTAGTGGTTTTCTGTACTTTATTGGTATGTGATATGGTTTTGGTTCAACTAGCCTTCATTTCTTTTTGACGTGAATATCCACTGACATGAAAGCTCCTATATCTGAATAAGAGTGCTTTACACTTAGCTTGAAGGGATCTACAGACTCAAACTTAAATTGAGTAGCTTCACTAAAATGGTGGGGATCTCCAGACGTGGATTCTGTACGTTTTGAAATCTATGTCTTCATGCTTTCCAAACTTCTGAAGCCTTGTCTTTCCATTTTAGTTACAATTAAATGTTTTGGACTCACAGATTTTATTACTTTTGCCCATTCATCTGGAATGTACAATATTGGACGTCTGTTTTTTGCATACCGTCCAATGCGGCCAAAATCACGATCGCAAGGTAGCCCGTCGTCCATCTTTCTCGCTCCACAGAAGCATGTAACAATTATTTGATTCACAGTCATGGATACCGTAGTTGTATGTCCATATTTTCCTCTTGTAAAATGCTGGACCAACTGTTAGTTTAGGTGTGGGGAACGTTTGCTGCATGCCCATTGCCATCACATGATGCTCTTTCGAATTTTCTTTATCCACAGCAGTTAAAGACACATTCATTTTTTCTCCTTTGTCAGCCTTTTTGAGATGCAGTTCATATTGTTGTTTCTTCTCTGTGACTTCTTCTGCACATAATTCTGGGTTCTTTATTGCAATTAGAAATCCATCACATTTTGAACAGGTGTTACGTTTTGATAGTTTAAGGCCTATGTTAAATTCAGATACGAAAATTTCTCTGAATTTACTTTCAGATACTGCAGGAGCCTGCTTTTCCTTGCAGTATTCTGAATATTTAGCTCGAAATAAGGAAGCAATTGTGAGATTACAATCCAAATACACTTTATTGGGGTTCTTTTGCCTACTGTAATGAGCGTTATATTTCGGTATGGCGTTGAGAAATTCTCTAACACTTTGTACAGCTCCATCTTGAAATTGATGTGGCTAGTTTCCATGTTTTCCTGAAAGACAAAAAGGTGAGCTTATATCCTCTTCCTACTAGAAATATTTGTATACTACTCAGTTTGAGTACATCCCTAACTTATAGCACAGAGTAACATACAAACCTCTTCCATCTTCGTTTGGCACTGCAAATCCCTGCTTCATTTGATGTTGCAAATTCCTCACTCTTCGTGCATGTATCTGTAAGCCATGAACCCTTGGGAAAGCTTCCTTGCAGATCGTGACGTCTATTCCACATACCCTCACATTATAAGAAAATGTAACATCCCTGGGTGATATTTTCGTGGAAATCTTTTTTGTGTAGCTTTGAAAGAAATTGACAAATATAACAACATGAAATAAATATACAAAACATTAAACCATTTGTATTTAAATAGTGAACAAACCTCCTCTTTTCGAGTAGTGACTGGCGTATTGTGACGAGCCAGTTGCTTGGCCATACAGGACCTGCAACATGCGGTCGTGCATTAGCCTGCTGAAATGTAGGGTTACGCAGGGGTCGAATGAAGTGTAGAGGCACGGGTCGTAACACATCTGAAATGTAACGTCCACTGTTCAAAGTGCCCTCAATGCGAACGAGAGGTGACCGAGACGTGTAACCAATGGCACCCCATACCACCACCCCTGGTGATACGCCAGTATGGCGATGACGAATACACGCTTCCAATGTGCGTTAACCACGATGTCGCCAAATACGGATGTGACCATCATGATGCTGTAAACAGAACCTGGATTCATCCGAAAAAATGACGTTTTGCCATTCGTGCAGCCAGGTTTGTCGTTGAGTACACCATCGCAGGCGCTCCTGTCTGTGATGCAGCGTCAAGGGTAACCGCAGCCATGATCTCAGAGCTGATAGTCCTTGCTGCTGCAAACGCCGTCGAACTGTTCGTGCAAATGGTTGTTGTCTTGCAAACGTCCCCATCTGTTGACTCAAGGATCGAGACGTGGCTGCAAGATCGGTTACAGCCATGCAGATACGATGGCTGTCATCTTGACCGCTAGTGATACGAGGCCATTGGGATCCAGCACTGCGTTCCGTATTACCGTCACACCGATTCCATATTCTGCTATCAGTCATTGGATCTCGACCAACGCGAGCAGCAATGTCGCGATACGATAAACCGCAATCGCGATAGGCTAGAATCCGACATTTATCAAAGTCGGAAACGTGATGGTACGCATTTCTCCTCCTTACACGAGGTATCAAAACAACGTTTAACCAGGCAACGCCGGTCAACTGCTGTTTGTGTATGAGAAATCGGTTGGAAGCTTTCCTCATGTCAGCTTGTTGTAGGTGTCGTCACCGGCGCTAGCCTTGTGTGAATGCTCTGAAAAGCTAATCACTTGCACATCACAGCATCTTCTTCCTGTCAGTTAAATTTTGCGTGTGTAGCACGTCATCTTTGTTGTGTAGCAATTTTAATGTCCATGTGTGACCGACGGTCAGATACTTAGGACGATTCTTTTAAACGTGCTAGCCGCAGATTTTTCGCGCGTGTCGCAGCTCAACTTCTGCGGCCACACAGAACCCCCGAGGCGCTGACGTCGACGCGCCCATCAATCGTGCCTCCCACAGCGCCAATCCGTCAGCCTGTTCCTCCCTCCCTCCCTCCCTTCCCCCTTCCTCTTCCCCTTTCAGCGATGGCTGGCCGGACAATTCCCTGGGTCTGCCCCAGAGGCCGGCTCGAAGCGATCGCCTAATTAACTCTCCGAATAAGAAAGTCTCCCTCTCTGTGCCCGTGCCGGGGGCGAGCTATTGGAGGCCTCATTAGGGCCGCTTTCCCGACAACGCCATGGACGAGGACGTCGACGGCGCGGCCGCCGGCGGACAGAAACACGGCGGCTCCCACCTCGAGGCCACACGTATGGGGTCAGCGGATTATTTCGGCGCCACGGGACTCGTCCACCGTAACAGTCTGCCTCTGGCAGCGAAACAATGCGAGCACAGGCCAACCCCGCCCCTAGCCGCCTCGACGTTGTCGCGCGATGCAGCCTTAATCTCTTCAAACCTTCCTTCGTTTCTTTTCTTTCTCTAAACTGCAGAGTCTGCATGCAGCAGGCAAAACTCTTCTTTCTCGAGACCTCTCAAGTAAAGAAGTTGTGTTTACAGTACACGGTAATCTGTAGGTCACGGACAGCAAATTACTTACAGGCAGCAGCTACATCTTCCTGTAGAGCACCTTATTGTTAATAGCATTAAAATGCGCCGCTTCTGTTCATTGTTACAGTATTGCTTAGTGTCGGCAGCACGGGCCTGAAAGTCTCTATTGCCCTGGGCCTAAAAACGTAATTTGTCAGTTGTGATAACTAAGATTGTCCCAACTGTCATGGCCTGAGGGTAGGCAATTTGCACTTTGCAACTTGAGACTGAGTTTCACGAAACTGTACATAAATTTCCGGATACAGGTAAATACTGAAAGGAACCTCATATGAGCAGACGAAAACAATTATCGTCTTTAATGTCTGGGGCTGCCTCGGTCTCCCCGTTGTCAGAAGATTCCTCAATCACTAAGTTACGTAGTTTAAAATTTAAGTTTGTGCAGCGGATTAAAGGAAAAGGAAGAAACTTTCGTACTTGAACAAATGCTGCAGGCTTAGCAAAATCAAAGTTCCTCAGTTAATTCAAAAAATGGTTCAAATGGCTCTGAGCACTATGGGACTTAACATCTTTGGTCATCAGTCCCCTAGAACTTAGAACTACTTAAACCTAACTAACCTAAGGACATCACACACATCCATGCCCGAGGCAGGATTCGAACCTGCGACCGTAGCAGTCGCGCGGTTCCTGACTGCGCGCCTAGTACCGCGAGACCACCGCGGCCGGCCTCAGTTAATTCCTCACTTTATTTGTTGTAAGGGGTAAAATGTAGGGAGCGAAACGCTATTTACAGCGTGTACAGAAACGAGATGGCACTTACAAGAATCGACAGGCGTGAACGAGACTCAGTGGTTGAGAAGTGCGACAGGATTGTAAAAAGTAGCCTATGTTAGATGTTATTCTTTGGGTACATTAAGCAAGTAGTAAAGGAAACCAAAGAAAAATTTTGCGTAGGGAGTCGTACACGGAGCTACAAAGGAACTGGTATAGGCATTCGTATTCAAACAGGCAGAATACGGCGCCACAGCCGGGCAACGCCTATATAAGATAACAAGAGTCTGGAGCAGTTGTTTTATCGGTTTCTGCTGCTACGATGGCAGGTTATCGAGATTCAATGAGTTTGAACGCCGTGTTATAGCCGGGGACGAGCGGTGGGACACAACATCTTCGAGGTAGCGATGAAGCGAGGATTTTCCCGTACGACCATTTCACGAGTGTACCGTGAATATCAGGTGTCCGGTAAAGCGTCAAAGCTCCGACTTGCCTGCGGCCGGAGATCCTGCAAGAACGGCACCAACGGCGACTGAGGAGAATCCATCAAGTGCAACACTTCCGGAAGTTGATGCAGATTTCAATGCTGGGCCTTCGACAAGTGTCAGCGTGCGAAACATTCAGCGAAACATCATCGATATGGGCTTTCGGAGCCGAGGACCCACTCGTCTACAACTCATGACTGCGCGACACAAAGCTTTACGCCTCGCTTGGGCCCATCAACACCGAAATTGGATTGTTGGTAATTGGAAACGTGTTGCCTGGTCCGACGAGTCTCGCTTCAGATTGTATCGAGAGGATGGGCGTGTACGAGTATGGAGACAACCTCATGAATCCATGGACCCTGCATGTCAGCAGGAGACTGTTAAAGCCGATGGAGGCTCTGCAATGGTGTGGGGCGTGTGCAATTGGAGTGATATGGGACCCTTGACACGTCTAGATACGACTCTGACATATGAGACGTAGGTAAGCATCAGTAATGGTGTGGGGCGTGTGCAGTTGGAGTGTTATGTGACCGTTGACACGTCTAGATACGACTCTGACATATGAGACGTACGTAAGCATCATGTCTGATAACCTGCATACATTCATGTCCTTTGTGCATTCCGACGGTCTTTGGCAATTCCAGCAGGACAGTGTGACACCCCATACGTCCAGAACTGCTCAAGCGTGGCTCGAGGAACTCTATTTTTAACTGAAACACTCCAGCTGGCCACCAAACTCCAGAGACATGCACATTATTGACCATATCTGGGATGCCTTGCAACGTACTGTTTAGAAGAGACGTCCATCCCCTCGTACACTTACGGATTTATGGACAGCCTGTAGGATTCATGGCGTCAGTTCCCTCCAGCACTACTCCTGACATTAGTCGAGTCCATGCTAGCAAGGGCTAGAAAATCGTTTCTGAAGAAATGAAATTTGTTAACATGGAATACAGACTTACGTGTTAGTCTTTTCTGAAGGCATTTGTATGGAGTGTAACCATAAGTGTTCGAAATGTGATTCTACAGAAGAATGATGGAGATTACATGAATAGATTACATAACTAATGAGGAGGTACTGAATAGTACGTGAAGAACGAAGTTTGTGCCACAAGCTGACTTGAAGAGGGGATAGGATAATACGACACATTCTGAGGCATCAAAGGATCAGAAATTTAATATACTGGAGGGAAGTGTGAGAGCAAAAACCGCAGAGGGAGACGAAGAGATGAAAGCATAAACATAGTTGAAGGGTTGCAGGCTGCAGTACTTATTCGGAGATGAAGAGCCTTGTAAAGGATAGTGTAGCATGGAGGACTGCATCATACCTATTTTCGGCCTGAAGATGACAATAAGAAACTTACAGGCATAGGAATTAGACGTAAACGAAAACATTTATATTTAGGTAGCGTAACTTTTCACGGAAAAATCATTCAAGTAGCATGAAACGGACTTTAAAACATGAGTAGACTCGAACGGGAACATTTCCTAAGTGGTTGACTGTCGGCTATAGCAAAGAAATAACCTCATCAACCCGGACAGACGCCAGAAATGGTGTAATTGCATGTCACTGGCATTTTCTTGAGCAGTCACTTCATCCCACCAACATGTGGTCGTCCTACCTTAACAAAATAACTAAATCACATTTACATCAAATCGTTAGCAAATTTGATTGTGTAATCTCCTAAGCCACGGTAGGAATATTGAAAATGTTTGCTTAAGGATGAATGGTCTCCACATGTCATCATGTAGGAGACCGTGGCTGGCTCAACATGTTCTGGATGCTCAAAGGAACGCAAGAATATGCATGAAAAACATTGCGGAAAGATCCTCAAGATATTAGATAATGTGAAGATAATTCACCTTAAAAGCCAGAAACGGGTGACGGAACTTACAGTGAAACACGAGCGTCTGTGAAATACTCTGCAGCACCACACATGCGCTTACAATCTAGATACCGTGATTAAATTTGAATTTCCTCGAAGTTATGAGAGGGTATTTCACTCACCAAAAATAATTTTGACTGACAGCAAGTTGAAGTGTGACTTTTGAACTAACAAGAAACTTTCAAGAACTCAATCTGACACACGTCCACTCTCACCACAAAGAAAAATGTAATACTAGAAAGAATACAGAGTGGTTGTAATTAAACTTTCTCTATTTGAGATGGCCCCCATGAAAAATCGAGTTGTCCTAGGGCAATAAAATTTCGTGCAAAAATTTGTAAGGTCATGTGGAAGAGAAATAACGAATGAACTATTGAAACAAACTCATTTTAAATTTCCCTATGGTAGTGTAACATTCATCAGTTGCGTTCCGTGCTTACTTTCCAGATTACTAACGTTGCTCCTCATAATGCTCTACATCTAAGTCTGCATACATATTCCGCACTCCACCATACGGTGCGTGCCGCAGGGTACCTCGTACCGTAACTAGCATCTTCTGTCACTGTTCCACACCCAAACAGAACGAGTGAAAAATGACTGCCTATATGCTTCTGTACGAGCCCTAATCTCTCTTATCTTGTCTTTGTGGTCTTTCCGCGAAATGTAAGTTGGCGGCAGTAAAATTGTACTGCAGTGAGCCTCAAATGTTGGTTCTCTAAATTTCCGCAGTAGCGATTCTCGAAAAGAACGCCTCCTTTCCTCCAGAGACTCCCACCCGAGTTCCTGAAGCATTTCCGTTACACTCGCGTGATGATCAAACCTACCAGTAACAAATCTAGCAGCCCGCCTCTGAATTACTTCTACGTCCTCCCTCAATCCGACCTGATAGGGATCCCAAACGCTCAAGCAGTACTCAAGAATAGGTGGTATTAGTGTTTCATAAGCTCATCTTCAACCTTGTTCGTGTGTAGTTTCCGGTTGATACATCCTGTCCTTTCAGGTACCCCATACAGCTAGGTAGTTACGCAGTTTTGAACCATCGGCCAGTGATTCGTTTTTTCCCACATGTTTTACGGAGTAACCTAGTGACCTCACGAGGAATGTGAGGAGGAGCTCCAGCGTTTATCAAACCAGCTGAGTCCAAACCACCTCTATGTGGATCTTGCAGTAGCGGCGGCTAACGACGCGTCATGATACTAACACTACCAACAACGTAGATCCTGCAGCGCTCAGTTTGAACATCACTTCTGTGAAGGCGGGTACCCAAACGGTCAGCAGTTTTAAGTCTACACTGTCGCAAGTGGGGAGAGTATAATTATAATCATCTTGTAAGGCACAGAGCTCGGTGTAAAGTTAAATATAAACATTAATTCGATGAAAAGCCCCGAGTGTGAAGCACTCATCGCAATCGTAACAAAAAGGTGCTGCAAGTCCACATCATCTTGTTGAAGCATATGCAACAAAATCGCTTCCAGAAACTGACGTACAAATTATTGTCGAGTCGCCAAAATTTAATAATGCTCTACCAGTCAACTGAAATACCACAATAAAGACACGAAAAATCAACAGATACCTGACTGAAACTACATCTTCTTAACCGTCAGCGCGTAAATGCATTTTCTCTGGCTACGTGTCGACACTGCCCAGCCAACATCCACAGGGCGAAATTTTCCTCTGTCCTCGAAGCACCATCCACACAACTGAGGCACATAAATGCTTAATGGTCAAACGAGGCTCATAACCTGATACCAATCTTTGTGTAATAGGGGAGACAGCTATCGTGAATCCCTCTGCCCAGTGAAACTCGAAATTACACACCAAAGATGAACACGAGTTCCAATCATCGCTATGCACAGAGCATAGGGATAGTGATATGCCGCATATACAGATGGCGATAGTACCGTGTACAGAAAGTACAAAAGGGCAGTACATAAGCAGAGTTCTCATTTGTACTCAGGTGAGTCCTCTGAAATGATTTCCGACATGATTCTGGCCTCACGATGCGAGTTAACATACACTAAACGCAGAGTGGTAGTCCACAGCTCGTGGTCGTGGGGTAGCGGTCTCGCTAGCCGCGCCCGGGTTCCCGGGTTCGATTCCCGGCGGGGTCGGGGATTTTCTCTGCCTCGTGATGACTGGGTGTTGTGTGATGTCCATAGGTTAGCTAGGTTTAAGTAGTTCTAAGTTCTAGAGGACTGATGACCATAGATGTTAAGTCCCATGGTGCCCAGAGCCATTTGAGCCATTTGAGCAGAGTGGTAGTTGAATGATAGATGCATGGGACGTTTCATTTCGGAAGTCGTTAGGGAACTCAATATTAAGGCATCCACAGCGTCAAAAGTGTGCCGTGAATACCAAATGTATGACATTAACTCCTACCACGGACGAAACAGTGGCCGACGGCCTTCAGTCAGCGACTGAAAGCAGCTGCGTCTTCCTGAAGTTATCATTGCGTACAGACAACCAACACTACATGACATAACAGCAGGAATCAATGTGAGAGATACGACGAATATGTCTGTTAGGACAGTGTGACGAAATCTGGCGTTAACGGGCTATAGCAGCAGACAACCGTCGCGAGCAGCCGCCTGATGTAAACGTGCGGTCTAGGCGTCTTGCTACGGTTCGCGCGGCTCACCTCGTCGGAGATTCGAGTCCTCCCTCGGGCATGGGTGTGTGTGTTGTCCTTAGCGTAAGTTAGCTTAAGTTAGATTGTGTGTAAGCCTAGGGACCGATGACCTGAGCAGTTTCGTCTCATAGGAAATTATCACAAATTTCCGACGGGAGTACCTTTCCTAACAGCACGACATCGCATACAGCGCCTCTCGTGATGTTGTCACCAAATCAGTTGGACTCTAGACAACTTGAAAACTGCAGCCTGGCCAAACGGGTCCTAGTTTCATATGGTAATAGCTAATGATTGGGTGCATGGGTGCAGACCCCACAAAGATACTTTCCCGAGTTTTCAACAAAGCACTGTGCAAGCTGGTGGTGACTCCCTATGGTCTGGGCAGTAGGGGCATAAAGCCGTTTCTGGGACAAATAATTTATTCACATTGGCGGCTGTCGTCCCGAGCCTACCCATGAAGTCACCCACTACTCCCAACTCCTGGAAACGGAGGGAAATTCTGGCGGGAAAATGTCAGTGGGCTACCTCCAGTAACCTAACTTCACCCTCTCCCTCCCCCAGCTCTCCTATGAAATCATCCCTAGAAATGGTGGAAACGGGTCAACAGTGCTGACTTAACTCGTGAAAATGGCAGTAGAAAGTAATGCTGTGCTGGAAAGGAAGGCAGGCTACTTCATTTATTTTTTGTGTATTTATTTATTTACTTACAGAGCAATTGCACTATCTCCTCTAACCTAACCCTCCACAAACCTTCTCCGACTCCCATGATGTGGCACCCCTCCACCTCAACCTGCACTTGTGAATTGGTGGAAAAAGACACGGTTTATGATGAGGTGCAGGAGAGAGGGACTGTAATGTAATTATTTATTTATTTTGGCGAGAAATGTGTTTTTGGCGGCCTTATCCTGCTGCTGGCTTCTCCTCCCCACTCTGCCGCCACCCACCCTTACTTTCCGCTGCACACACTCCTACTTTTTTATGGTGCATGAGTATGTTCACCTTGAAGTCTAAAGACTGACTGCCCTATCTACAATAGCGCCACCTGAAGGTGCTCACAACTATCTTACAACCACCCCTCACTTTCCGCCGCCCCTGCACACTCCCTGAACTTCCTAGTTTCAGCTGCCTGTTTGGAGGCACTGTCAGAGAGAAAAAGATTTTAGACTCATACAGCTAATGTGGTGGTCATAACTTTTCTGAAACGCTGTGTGTGCATAGTTTATTTTCACTGCCGTAGTCATCGATGTTCAGGCACTTACTTTCCTCACTTTTCGAAGCACTATTCTATAATGAGAAACCCACACTGTCTAAGAGCGGATGGGAAAACTATCACAATGACATATCTAAAAGTTCATGACGTATTTTGAAATTGACAACTGATAGCGAAAAAACACAGGCACACAAAATATCAGATGTCTAAAATATCCCCCTAGAATTCTACGCACTCTCCTACAGAAGAAAGAAATTGCTGGATGTCCTACAACTGCTGGTCTGGAGATGCTCTAAGGCCACAATGATAGGTGGGGGACAGCATCTCACCCGTCCGAACCAGAGGAGGCTGGTCTGCTTCTAATTGCCTGTGAACACGTGAACAAAGAAATAATTACATGACTGTCAGAACTGACGGAAGTTTCTGCAGATACCTTGCTCTAAACCTGTATTGTTCGAACCAGTCTGTAGATACTTCTATACCCATGCAGAGGAGTCTTGTTGCCCCCTGATATCGTGGAACTTCCTGTGAATGGAGCATCCTAATTGTGTCTTACGGAATTTACTCGCCAAAATGCTGCTCCTGGTCTTCGCCGCACTTTACAGACGGACAGAGTACGAGGATTTCAGTGAAAAACTATTTTGCAGCGATTGAAAAACATACTGCAGTCATATTGCACTGAGCGTTAAACTCCGCAAAAGTCGTCTACAGATAATGCCTCGCTTGTTCCTAAATTTATCCAGAATCTAAACTGATCCTCCCCGAGGTTTGTATCCAACAGTTTTTCCATTTTCTGTAAATAATTCATGTTAGTATTTCACAACCGTGATTTATTCAACGGATAGTTAAGTAATTTTCACATTTATCTGCACCTGTTTTCTCTGGAACTGGAATTATGTTCTTCTTGAATTCTGAGGATATTTCGCCAGTCTCATACATCTTACTCATCAGATCGAAGAGTTTTGTCATGGCTGGCTCTCCCAAGGCTATCTGTAGTTCTACCGAAAGGTTGTCTATTCCCCGGAACTTGTTTCGACTTAGATCTTTCAAGTCAAGTTCTTCATGCAGTATCATATCTCCATCTCTGCTTAGGACTGAATTTCTATCTGAGCTCTTCATATTTACATAGGCGGTTCTCTTTTCTCCAAAGGTCTCTTTAATTTTCCTAGCCATTTCTGCTTAGCCATTTTGCCCTTCCTGTCGAATTCACTTTTTAGACTTTTGTATTCCTTTTCATCCACCTTATTTACTGCATTTTTATATTAATGGTTCAAATGGCTCTGAGCACTATGGGACTTAACATCTACGGTCATCAGTCCCCTAGAACTTAGAACTAATTAAACCTAACTAACCTAAGGACATCACACAATAACCAGTCATCACGAGGCAGAGAAAATCCCTGACCCCGCCGGGAATCGAACCCGGGAACCGGGCGTGGGAAGCGAGAACACTACCGCACGACCACGAGCTGCGGACATTTTTATATTATTCCCTGTCATCAGTTATATTCAATAGCTCTTGTTTTAACTGAAGATGTCTACTAGCCCTCGTCTTTTTACCTACTTGATCTTCTGCTGCCTTCACTATTGGGTCTCTCAAAGCTACGCATTTTTCTTCTACAGTATTCCTTACCCCTGTGCTTGTCAATCGTTCCCTAATGCTACCTTGTAAAAACCAATTATAGCCATTAGTTTCACAAGAGACACAAAATGAGATATAATTAGACACAAGGGCAAATATTTATTTGAAACTATGTATCTTTACACTCACAGAACTTGCAGGGCTTTTATATCGCAGAGCAGAAGTTGCTTTGTTCCCGTACGTTCTTCCCTTATTCTTCATCTCAGGGTAAATGGGGAGTCCCATTGAAGCAATTAAAAGGCAGCGGAATGAATCATTACGTACACTTCAGAGGGGCCACGTCTGGACATATTACATAATTTTACGGGTGTTCGCACTACAATTCCTCAGTGATAGCACTAGCCCAATCATTACGACCAACCGTTCCAAGGCACTGTTTTTCAGTCAGCTCATTGAAACTACGCAGTTGCAGACAGAATACGGGAAGAACGTACAACAACACGCCAACTTCTATTTTGGCAAATATACTGTCTGATGAAAAGTATCGCCGGCTGTTGTGACCGACCGGTTCTAGGCGCTTCAGTCTGGAACCGCGCGACCGGTACGGACGCAGGTTCGAATCCTGCCACGGGCATGGATGTGTGTGATGAACTTAGGTTAGTAAGGTTTAAGTAGTTCTAAGTTATAGGGGACTGATGACCTCACATATTAAGTCCCATAGTGCTCAAAGCCATTAGAACCATTTTTTCTAGGACAGACCACATAAACGGAGTAATGGACCATCGCAGCATCGACAGGGAAGGCTTGGCGGAGGATAACAGGAATACAACAAGATGATGTTATTAATTAATCTTTGTATTGATTAATTCTTTAATAATAATAAATATTAAAAGGAAGATTCCAAGTGTCTAGATGTTTCACTTCTTGTCATGAAGTAAGCATATGAAACGAAAGTTGAAGACCGCCGAAATGGCAGGGAAGAGGAGAAAACCCATGTTGGTTCGGCAGTAAGTCACGAAATAGTTTTGACATTTCACGACAAATGGCTGCTACACCTTTGAGGACCGATAATACACTCAATTCAGTGTTTTTTTTTTTAACAAAAGACAGCAATAAAAGTTAAATTCTAACGTCTTCCCGACTTTGTCTTTGGCGGTGACCTTCGTCTAAGAGCCACTGCGGCGAGTCTCAAGTGCTTTGGTTAAACACAAGATATTATGGTTCGTCGGAGATACGAACACAGCTCCTCCCAAATACGAGTCTTGTGTATAAATCAGTAGGCCATATCGCCCAGAACATCTCTCAGAACCAAGTAGTAAATACAAAATAGGTTCACTTTATATCTGCATGTCGCTCTTTTTATTTCAAAATAACCGTTTCCCGACAGTGTCGCCCATCTTCAGACCAGTTAAATAATAAAAAGCAATTATATTTTAATCTTATGTTCACAATATTCCAAAGATTAAAAATCTTTTAATAGGGATGTAAAAGTATAATATAGTATATCTTGTACTTACAAAGTAACCCCTAAACAATCTTAATGGAAGTGTAAGTTCACTTTCGCATACCAAAGCTATACCAGTCGTTTTATACTACAATTTTAAAAGAAATTTGATCTGTATAAAACACCTGTAGTGTTACGGAATGCCCTGTAACGTGCTTTTCACATCACATGCGGTTTTCACAAATCAAATTACTTTTAAAATTTTAAGACAAAGTGAGAGCATCCAAGTATAACTTTAAATTGCGACAGTGGGCCGATAGTTCCGCTAAGACTGGTTACTCAGTAAGTACCAGATACCCTATATTACGCATGGCCTCTTCGGGAAGTAAGGTCCGATCGGTCGCAAAATGGCGTTGTACAAACTTTCCAGTACCCTCGTCACAGAAAGCAGACGCCTGTGCTCTCTGGCAATTTTCTATGCTGGTCTGCCTTTCGTTGTTAGTGTTAAAAGGTTGTCTCAGTAGAGAGCGGTTCATGTGAGCAGAGATGAACATAAGAGTGATCAAACGCTTCCCATCGAAAACGCTGCAGGAGCGTCTTCACTGCGCCTACAGAATGCGGCTGAGAATTTTCTTGAAGAGAGGAACTCGTGACAACTATGTTATGTGGGCTGCATAGTTTCAGGCGAAATCTCTCACCAGATCCACATTCTCGGTGGGAGACACTGTTGTTTTTGGCATTTCTGCGTGATCACTTTGAGTTTTAAGGCAACAGTGACGTGAATCGATCGAGAGGCGCGCTGAAGATGCTGCTCAACACATCTGTGTGAAATGGTTCAAATGGCTCTGAGCACTATGGGACTTAACTTCTAAGGTCATCGGTCCCCTAGAACTTAGAACTACTTAAACGTAACTAACCTAAGAACATCACGTACAACCATGCCCAAGGCAGGATTCGAACCTGCGACCGTAGCGGTCGCATGGTTCCAGACTGAAGCGCCTAGAACTGCTCGGCCACCCCGGCCGGCCATCTGTGTGAAGTTTCCCAGATTTTCACAGTGGTTTCCATTTTGTGCCAAATCATACTTTACTTTCCGATCTCGTCTCTTAGAACACTAATAGTGTATTTAGGTAGTAGTAGTTTTTAGATTTGTGTTATTGCAAATACTGAAGTGGAACCCAACTGTAATGGAATTTATTGTTTGAGAGATCTGGAGATACGTGACAGTGCCCGAAACCAGCTAACACACAGATAGTAAACCTTTTTTGTGTAACTAAAAGATTGTAGATAACTTCTGTGACAAAAAGTAAATAAACTAAATCAAATGCTAAACAATACGCTTGTAATTTTAAAATTTTTGTTCAGACTATTTATTTCACTTTGTAGAATAAGTATCTACCAAAAAGTAATAGCAAACAGAAAAATAAGGAAAATAGTAATATACCGATTTTCCATAATATCCTTACTTGTAAGAACTTTAAATGCTGATATTTGAGTGCAGTCAGTGGAAACCTTAGAAGAAAACTTTGTGTAGCTTAATTATGGCCTTTAGTTGCCATTGTTACGCCCAGTGAGTTTCTTTTGTGTTTGCTCGTTCGCTACAGCTAGGAAACATTATTTCTTTATTACTGCTCAAGAAACTGCTCCGTTAAGTTGAGATGCAAGATAATAACAGATGATAATAAACACTGGCTCTTAGACGGAAATTCTCATATTATCTTTTCACCGCAGTTATTGGCGTTTTTCTTTTTCTTCTGTAACAGAAAACTTTGCCAGTTTTACAGCGTACTGCAGTGTAGACTTGCTTGCGGCTGCCCTCCACACGAGAATAGAGACTTAAAACTGACAGCAGTGATATCTTTCCCGTATAGAGTGCAAATGGTAGCTGTCAGGCATCTTAATCGAAATATTTAGTGACGGTCAAATGAGTATTGTTATGCACAATTTCTTAATGAACAATCAAAATGATTGGGTGATATGAGAAAAGATAAATATTTGTCAACATATGCCGCCCCGTTAATAATGAGTTCAATAATAATATCTGGAGCTGAGATTTTATTAACAGCTCCAGAATGAAGATGAAACAAAACATTGTCATTTGAGCTTCGAAAAACTTAACGTGGAGTAATTAAGCGCTGTTACATTAACCCGGATATCGTGATAGTTTTCTGATACGTAATCCATTTTCATTTGCTATTCAAAATGAGATTGCTTTGAAACTTTGAAAAGGCACATGTTTAAAGTATATTTCCGTAGCTATATTCTGACAATCGAAAATACGTCTTTCGTTACCCAGAACACCTTATATTTACTTAAGGAAGAGATATGAAAGTGAGGCGGTAACAAGACCTTCCTGCTTACGCGCAGAAGTTTATTTTTATGTTTTATTTCATTCATAATGGAGAGGATTACGTTCGTGCATGGGCTTAATGATTCAGTGATTATAATAAGCCACCTTCAGTCTCAAATGCTTTGCGTTTTGACACACAAGAAATGTAGAACCTTCAATGTTTACCTATAGGCACTACTTGTAGCAAAAATTGTTATTGCCTTTCAGGAGAAAATGGAAGAATGATTCTACAACAAATGTTGTTGCCATATACGTTGCATATATCTGTGAAACTGCGACCGTTTTCTGTTTCTACATCGACATCTCCATAATTAGTCTGCAAGTCACCGTATGGTGCTTGGTGAGGGTACCCTGTTCTATTACTACTAGTAATTTACTCTCCTGTTCCACTCGTAAACAGAGCGAGGGAAGAACGACTATCTATATACTTCCATACGAGCCCTTATTTATCTTATCTCATCTTTGTCCTCCTTTCACGAAACGTACATTGGCGTCTGTAGACTCTATCTGCAGTCAACTTCAAGTGCAGTTCTCTAAATTTTCTTAACAGCATTCCACGAAAAGAACGTCTTCTTCGCTCCAGGTATTCCTATTTAAGTTCAGGAAACATCTCCGTAATACTTGTGCGCTGATCGAACCTACGGGTATCAAATCTAGCGGCCCGCCTTTGAGTTGCTTCCACGTCTTTCTTTAATCTGAAACGGTGAGGATCACAAACACTAACGCACCACTCACGAATGTGTGGCACTAGTGTTCCAATACGCTGACTCTTACAGATAAACCGCGCTGTCCTAAGATTCTCCCATTTACCTTCCCTATTACCATCCTTACGTGCTCGCTCCACTGCATATCGCTTTGCTACGTTACGTAATTAATCGACGTGACTGTGTAAAGGAGCTCGCTACTAATGCTTTATTCTTACATTACGGGATTGTCTTTCCTACTCACATGCTTTAACTTACATTTTTATACATTTACAGCAAGTTACTATAATCACGCCAGTTAAAAATTTTGTCGAAGTCATCTTGCATCCTTCTACGCTCACTCAGAGACGACACGTCCTCATACACGATAGCGCCATTAGCAGACAGCCCCAGGTTGCGGTTCACCGTGTCCGTCACTTTATTTATGTAAAAAGAGAAGAAGAGTAGACTGTTAAACGAGCGTTTCATCACACAGTCTTCAGATCAGCAGAGATAAAAAATATGTAAGTAACAAACATACAACTTACGAAACACAATTCTGTTATTATAGCATATCTACAAATCAATGCACCAGAACGTACAGGCGTCAGTACACTAGAGCGGTGACCCGACAGTTCCCTAACGTAATTTTTATTTCTACGTCACAGAACAATATAGTAGTGTGGTAGCATTTGCAGCGTTAATAGAAGCTCGCAAGCCAACTGGTGCGTTTGCAACATGTAAATTGAAAATATATTTCCACAATAAATTAATAAAAAAATTTCTGTAAGTCCATACTAAAAGCTGTGGTTCACTACGGGTGAAAATATCACAAACATGTCTAATTAGCGGCGTAGTAGTAATAGTAGGAATAGCTTTCAGTAGTCAGTGTGTATGAAATTAAGTTCAATGACGGCAGTAAAAATTACGTAAAGTAGACAAGAGGGTGCTTCGGAACTCAATTCAGGGAGCTTGTATCGTCGGTATATGCCTCGCCTACTGCTGCCCTTCGGCACTCACAAAGTAATTTTATTCTGTCATAACTCGGAGTTGAGCAATGCAGCCTGACGATTTCAACAACATGGTATACCAGGAAGTAGGTGTGTGTGTGTGTGTGTGTGTGTGTGTGTGTGTGTGTGTGTGTGTGTGTGCGCGCTCGTGTGTGTGAATGAAGAGACATAGCTTCTTGTACCTTTCAAAACCCACAGTCATCTGTAATTCTCAGTTACAAGGGGAATAGCTTTAACAGTAAAATTGGAAGACAAATTACGCTGGGTACAATTGCTATTATTCAGTACCACTTATGAAGTATCTGGCTCTCTTGAAACTGATACTTGACTGACACGTTTCTCTTTGTGTGGACATGTACAGAAAACGAGTTCAGGTTTCAAAGATTTCTGCTTTTCTTCGCTTAGTACGCCAATGGGAAAGTTTTTTTTCCCTCTTCCTCAAAAAATGAAGTCTGTAGTACAATGTACAGGATGTAATGGTGTCAGCTGTATCAGTTGTCTCAATATAGAATTTCATTTAGCAGAATTTCACTCCGTTTATTTATTTTCCCGACGTGTTGTATCCCTGATCAGTATAGGATTCAACCTTTTCTTTTTGCATTTTTATGAAGACAAGTTATGTGATTTTTGAATATTTGTTCTCTCGCATACAAATCATGTTTTAATTCCGTAATCAAACATCTAATGAAAATTTTTGTGTACTGGTTTACAAAGTTGAAACAGTGAAACTGGCTACACTAACGTTCGCAATGCGTCTTTGTGGATCAGAGCTCTTAAATAAACAATGAATAACAGAGCGTATTTAATATCTCTGATTTACACGCTATGTTTGGCAAAGTAACATCTTTGGAAAGTACTTGTAGTAAGATAGATTTGCTAGCAATAAGTTTCATTTGAGAGTTCAAAACGTGTGCCTTTAAGAAATGTGTAGATGTAGACCAAATAAATCTTGTACTTAATGAAAAGCTTGACTTGTAGTTGTATGAAAATTGGTTACAAAATTGTATATGGTAGTACAACGAGAACAATAGGTCAGTCAAAATGAGTTGCATAGCTTTCTCTCGATCATACTGCAGGAAGTGCTACACATTCGATACGCTCAAAATATAATGCACAAGACAATTTTAATTTTCATAATTAGGCGATGACGCGTAGGTTACAATCTTTGTATGTTCCAGAGAAGAAAAATATAGTTAAATGCTGATGATTCAAGTATAGGGAAATCGAATGGTAAAACGAACTATACTAAGGTACGAACGCGCCTCTGATGCCATTAAACCAAGAGGGAAATCAGAAGAATAATTTTGAGAAAATTGAAATTCTGTTACAACAAGTGCACAACAAAAGGATGCCGTCGTATCTACTACGTTTTTGGTGCCACGCAAGGGTTTCAAGCAGAGTTGGTACTCACTTTTGAGGGTACAAAATGTGCTAACAGATTTTTCTTTTGTTTACAAAGGACTGATGTCTTTTACACACGTTCACTAAAGAAAACACGTTTACCTCTCGCTTCCAAATTGGGTTATTGGATCGCCTGTGTCAGTGCCAGTAATAAATGACATTTACTGTTCAGATTTGACGAAAAATTAAAATCTACTCCAACGCAAAGCTTTGCTTTAGAACACTATTTGATGTCCTATTCCTATATTGAGAATACATTACTTTTCGCATTTCTGAATTCTGATTCATAGTAAGTATATGTGTGAGTTCGCCAACATCAATTGCAATCTGTATATGTGTTCTCGTTGAAAGAGTACGTTTAAATTCATGAGTGACAGAAACGATATCAGCAACTGGTAAGCTAAAATCACACATTACATAGACGAAATTTGTATTATTTACTTCATAGTACCATACCAGATCGACAAAGCAGTATTTAGCAGTAAATCACAGGTAAATATTGAATGCAGTATTCCAGCTGGAAATGTGTAAAATATAGAAGCGTATTTCTGGAAAAACCACTGGTGCATGTGGCTGCTTTATAAAACCATTCCAGTTCCACGAAATAAAATTTAGTGGTGAATCTATGATAAGTAGTAAATGCACTCTTCCGACAGTGAGAGTAGAAAAAGAAATGTATTTCGCGCAGACCACTGCTGTCTGTTTTCGGGATTCGTATAAACATAGACATGTGAATTTTCTCATATTTCTTTATTTCGAATTTATTTCTTTCAGGCTTGTTAATGTACAGTTCATCTCCTCTGAAATGTAAACAACACTCAATATTTACAGAGATGCAAATTGCGTAATTAGTTCTTCTAATTCCAGTTTTTTTAAACTCTGATAATACTTGTTGCAATATTTACTTATTATCAACAAATTAACGGAAATGTAAATTACAGTTCGTGCGCCTGAAATTATTTGTATTTATACGCGAATATTAGTATAAAGAAAGTTAAATGAACAACGATTTTATTACGACATAACCAGATTGCTGCTTGTAATTTAAAATCTGGCTGCAGGCGTAACTGTAGTATGGGCAAGAATGTATGATGAAACATTTTGCACAAACAATCAGAAATACACTTATCCCCACAAAGCTCAAGCATTAGTTTTGTTTCAAATATGTCGAACTTAGACGACAGTAATGCACTAGCTTTGCCTCTGCAGTATTAGAAAACAAAAGAAAGATAGACCGTGATATGTGGTGTGAAGAAAGGTAAATGAAATGAAAAACTAATCCACACATTAAGTCACCAAACTGATACACATATCCACACGTTGCCACAAATTATTGCAAGATAAAGTACGAATCTTATTTGATCCTTCTGATGCCAGTAAAACCTTAGAGTGAAACACATACTAAAGTCCTGAGAGACGCTTTAATGTCGCACGAAAGACAGACAGAAGTATTGAGATTAATCGAGATTGGAACAAGTTACAAAGATCTGGAATATGCACCTATGCAAATCTGTTACAGTAGTGTCCTAGCTTATGAACACCATCTGTAGCTGCCACACATTAACAACTATACCCTCCTGTAAAGTTGGTCCTCACTGATACCTTTAATAACAAAGACACTTTAAACTGAAGCAGTATTTTATTTTGATTGTATGCAGTTTGCCTCATGAGGATTAGCTTTCAATTTAAAGTACTAGAAATTTACATATGCTCTAATTAACTCTTCCATCAAGTTCGCTTCACGTCGTTTAAGATGATGTTGCTACGAAGAAAGCCTTATAACTGATGTTCACTTTTACAAGAAAGAGAACAGCCCCCCCCCCAAACACACACATACGCCACACACCTAGTTTGCTTAACTAAGTGGCAGTCAAATATCAAGCTGCTTCTAATCATCAAATGGCTGGTAAATCTGAGCTACAGACCACCAAATGTGCCGTCAAAGAAAGACAAACTTTCAGAATTTGTTCAGGGATACCTCCTCAGTACTTTCTCTGGTGACTGTTTCCAGGGTTGCTGCATTTCCATTGATTACTTGCACTATTTAAACTTGTTTCTGTATTGCTCTGAAAACAGCGCTCAGCACTGCACATTTCGATTCTACCTTTGATTGTATGCGCCGTGTACCTTGGTTTCATTCAGTCAAGATAGTTGCTGTTGACAACATTACTACCCTTTTTATCTTCACTTTCAATCTTGCATTCAGTATTGCTTGGTTCTGTCCTTGGTTTTAGTTCTCCCACAGTGTTACTTGTACATTAACAGTGGTACACTACTAGGCCGATAGGTTTACTGATGAAAAGTTGGCCTAAATGCATCTCGCGTGTGTTTCCACTTAAAAAACGGATGCGGCCCATGATTGATTGCAGCCAGGCCCACGGAAGACTTTAAAGGTTTGGAGGGGGCGACGAGGGAGACAGACGGGGAGGGAGAGAAAGAGAGATGCTCGTGTTGTACTCCACGAGGATATATTTTCACATTAACATTAGTAAATAAATCTTGTCCGTTGTGGACGTATCACAACACTGTCACTATTGAGAATAAAGGTAACTAATAGCTAATTACTTTCAACTAGTTTTTTAATGATGACATTTCCTACCTCCACATGTTTAAATATTTTTACATGTCGTGAACATCGTTTCATTACTAACTGCACCGCAGAATTTTGCATCAGAGGTTTATAAGCCAGTTATTACATAACGTAAAGAAACAATGTTCACGATACGTAAGTAAAGAAGGGGTGGACATCAATTGAAAGCGCTCTCAAAGCGGGTGTTTTGAGTCATGATTTGCTGGCGTGGCCTGTAAGAAAAGGGGTACCATTCATTTCGTTAAGTTAGACGCCAAGAGAGCTGATGACGTGTTACGCGAAGAGGCAGCCAGCGAACTTAATTATGTGAACGAGACCAACGGGTCAGAAAAGTTTGGCCATGCCTGATTTGATGCAACGGAAGCGCGACACAAGGACGCTTTACTGAACTGTTCCTGCAGCGACGGCAGCAGCACCATAGTACTGTGCTTCATCTGAGGGTTGTTACTTTGCTCCGTGTTGCACACTGAGGTGACAAATATCATCAGAAAGCTCCCAGTATCGTATTGGACCATCTTTTATCCGGAATAGTGCAAAAGCTCCACGTGGCATGGACTCATAAAGTCATTGGAAGTCCCCTGCAGAAATATTGAGCCATGCTGCCTCTATAGACGTCCGTAATTGCGAAAGTGTTACTGAGCACGATGTTGTGCACGGACTGACCTCTCCATGTTGTTGTTGTTGTGGTCTTCAGTCCTGAGACTGGTTTGATGCTGCTGTCCAAGCTACTCTATCCTGTGCAAGCTTCTTCATCTACCAGTACCTACTGCAACCCACATCGTTCTGAATCTGCGTAGTGTATTCATCTCTTGGTCTCCCTCTACGACTTTTACCCTCCACGCTGCTCTCCAATGATAAATTGATGATCCCTTGATGCCTCAGAACATGTCCTACCAACCGATCCCTTCTTCTGGTCAAGTTGTGCCACAAAATTCTCTTCTTCCCAATCCTATTCAATACCTCCTCATTAGTTATGTGATCTACCCATCTAATCTTAAGCATTCTTCTGTAACACCACATTTCGGAAGCTTCTATTCTCTTCTTGTCGAAACTATTTATCGTCCATGTTTCACTTCCATACAATGGCTACACTCCATACAAATAGTTTCAGAAACGACTTCCTGACACTTAAATCTATACTCGATGTTAACACATTTCTCCTCTTCTGAAACGCTTTCTTTGCCATTGCCAGTCTACATTTTATATCCTCTCTACTTCGACCATAATCAGATATTTTGCTCCCCAAATAGGTTCTTTCAGTTTATTCAGGTCCCATCTCCTTAAATTCCCAGCTTTTTGCAGTTTCTTCAGTTTTAATCTACAGTTCATAACCAATAGATTGTGGTCAGAGTCCACATCTGCCCCTGGAAATGTCGTACTATTTAAAACCTGGTTCCTAAATCTCTGTCTTATCATTACATAATCTATCTGAAATCTGTCAGTATCTCCAGGATTCCTTCCATGTATACAACCTTCTTTTATGATTTTTGAACCAAGCGGCTTCCTACTTCATTTCTTACCCCCAATCCATATTCACCTACTACGTTTCCTTCTCTCCCTTTTCTTACTACCGAATTCCAGTCACCCACGACTATTAAATTTTCATCTCCCTTCACTATCTGAATAATTTCTTTTATTTCATCATACATTTCTTTAATTTCTTCATCATCTATTAAATTTTCATCTCCCTTCACTATCTGAATAATTTCTTTTATTTCATCATACATTTCTTCAATGTCTTCATCATTTGCAGAGGTAGTTGGCATATAAACTTCTACTACTGTAGTAGGCGTGGGCTTCGTATCTATCTTGGCCAAAATAATGCGTTCACTATGCTGTTTGTAGTAGCCTTCCCGCATTGCTATTTTTTATTCATTATTAAACCTACTCCTGCACTACCTCTATTTGACTTTGTATTTATAACCCTGTATTCGCCTGACCAAAAGCCTTGTTCCTCCTGCCACCGAACTTCACTAATTCCCACTATATCTAACTTTAACCTATCCATTTCCCTTTTTAAATTTTCTGACCTACCTGCCCGATTAAGGGATCTGACATTCCACGCTCCGATCCGTAGAACGCCAGGTTTCGTTCTCCTGATAACGACATCCTCTTGAGTAGTCCCCGCCCGGAGATCCGAATGGGAGACTATTTTACCTCCGGAATATTTTACCCAAGAGGACGCCATCATCACTAACCATACAGTAGAGCTGCATGCCCTCGTGAAAAATTACGGCTTTAGTTTCCCCTTGCTTTCAACCGTTAGCAGTACCAGCACAGCAAGGCCGTTTTGCTTAGTGTTACAAGGCCAGATCAATCAATCATTCAGACTGTTGCCCCTGCAACTACTGCAGAGGCTGCTGCCCCTCTTCAGGAACCACACGTTTGTCGCACGTCTCAACAGATATCCCTCCGTTGTGGTTGCACCTACGGTACGGCTATCTGTATCGCTGAGGCACGCAAGCCTCCCCACCAACGGCAAGGTTAATGGTTCATGGGGAGGGGGGCCCTCTCCATTATGTCTCATAAATGTTCGATGGGACATCTCGGGCGATGTGAGTGGATAGATCAATCGTTCGAACTGTCCAGAATGTTCTTCAGACAAATCGCAAACAATTGTGTCCTGGTGTCAGGGTGCTTTGTCATCTATAAAAATCCCATCGTTGTTTGCGAACATGAAGTCCATGAATGGCTGCAAATGGTCGCAAAGTAGACTAACATAGCCGTTTCCAGTCAATGATAGGATCAGCTGGACTAGAGGAACCAGTGCATTCCATGTAAACACAGCCCAAAGCATTATGGAGCCACCACCAGCTTGCACAGTGCCTTGTTGAGAACTTTGATTCACGGCTTCGTATCTCTGCACCACACTTGAACCCCAATATCAGCTCTTAACAACTGAAAACGGGACTTAGGGACTTATCTGACCAGGCCACGGCTTTCCATTCGTCGAGGGTCAAACTGATATGGTCACGAGCTCAGGAGACCCAACCGGCGGTGTGGCCGAACGTTTCTAGGAGCTTCAGTCTGGAACCGCACGACCGCTACTGTCGCAGGTTCGAATCGTGCCTCGGGCATGGATGTGTGTGATGTCCTTAGGTTAATTAGGTTTAAGCAGTTCTAAGTTATAGGGGACTGATGACCACAGATGTTAAGTCCCATAGTGCTCAGAGCCATTTGAGCCATTTGAACTATTTGAATCAGGAGAGGCACTGGACGCGATGTTGTGCTGTGCCACATTGATTTCTGTGGTTATGTGCTGTTAGCACTAACAACCCGAACGCCGTTGCTCTCTGTCGTCAGGTGAAGGTAGCTGGCGACTGCGTTTTCCGTAGTCAGAGGTAATGCTTTAAATTTGGTACTCTCCTCACGCTCTTCACACTGTGGATCTCGGAATACTGAATTCCTCAGGTATTTCCGAAATAAAATATCCCATGCATCTAGCTCCAACTGTAATTTCGCATTCAGAGTCTGTTAATTCCCGTCGTGCGACATAATTACGTCGTGAACCTTTTCAGATGAAGCACCTGAGTACAAATGACTGCTCCGCCAGTACAATTTCCTACCGCCACCTGTATATGTTCATATCGCTATCCCATGATCTTCATCACCTCAGTGTATGTGAATCACATTTTCATGCCGGCTGCGGTGGTCTCGCGGTTCTAGGCGCGCAGTCCGGAACCGTGCGAGTGCTACGGTCGCAGGTTCGAATCCTGGCTCGGGCATGGATGTGTGTGATGTCCTTAGGTTAGTTAGGTTTAAGTAGTTCTAAGTTCTAGGGGACTAATGACCACAGCAGTTGAGTCCCATAGTGCTCAGAGCCATTTGAACCACATTTTCATGATGTGCGCTAATTTGACAGAGAAGTTGCAACGGGATTTTGGCTAGAAATCAATGAGGGTAATTTCTTGTCGAGAACACTGGAATTTATTACCTCTCCCTGACATAATACGTGGGAATTATTCACACAGTTTCATTTATATTACATGGTAATAGGCTGACAGCCTGCCGCGCCTTGTTACCTTTGGAAGGGCACCATTCGTTCTGTGACAACTACTGACAGCACATGAAAGAAGTCGAGTGCCTGCACGGTCATCGCTTTCAGTCGTGTCGCATTGTTCATGCGCCATGCCCCATCGTCAACAATCAGTTCGTGACGGTGTCATGACCTTGTGGAGGATGGGAATCTGAGGACGACGGAAGCCGGAGGATGGTACTGGTGTTCCTGAGTGCACTTCTAGAAGAAGGGTAAAACTTTATGGAGATGCTGCCGAATCCAGTAGGGGTGTGGTAAGTGGACTTTGACGTGTAACACGACCCTTCCAGTATAATGAACTTGTTCACACGTCACGGCCAGGCCCTCTTTTAGAGCACAGTGCAGTCGAAACATACTAGTGTGGCTCCCTGGTAGATGGATGTCGTTTGACGATAGCTTCGGGAGGTCGGACTACTTACGAGGGTTGCCCAGAAAGTAATGCGAAACCTTTTTTCTGTTTTCATCCGAAGACAATGCTACGAATGCGAAACGTTACGTATGTATTATATGAAGTCACTTGAGTGACAACATCAAGTTTCCGTCACTTCCGACAGATAGCGTAGCTGCAGGACTATTTCAAAATGGCGTCTGTAAGTGATGTACGTTACAAGCAACGTGGCGTCACTGAATTTCTCACTGCAGATAAAGAAACTGTGGGGAATATTCACAAACAATTGTGTAAAGTCTATGGAGCATTTGCTGTCGACAGTATTTCAGTTGGTCGCTGGGCACGGAGGATGACGTCATCAGAAGGCTGTTCGGCGGTTCTCTACGATTTGCAGCTGTCGGGGAGGCAATCCACGGCTGTCACATCTGACACACCTGACCCACCCCCTCGGACTTCCACTTGTATCGGCCATTAAAGGATGCCATTAGTGAAAGACATTTTGAGGACGATGAGGAGGTGATTCACTCAGTGGAGATCTGGCTCCGTCACCAGATCAAGGATTGGTATCGACAGAGCATACACGCACTTGGTACGCGCTGGTGGAAGGCCGTATAACGGGATGGAGATTACGTAGATAAAACACTACTCTTTAGTGTGTGTAGCTTTCATTATGTTCAATAAAGAATTGTTGAAGGAAAAAATGCAGTGCATTACCTCGTTATATACATGTAACCATCGTGATGATCATCCACTTAACTCTCTTCTGGTAATCTCTTTCTGTTCCACTGATGAATGTCTTCATAGAAACTCTCAGTGTTAATGATCTGGTTTGCACTTAATTATCATTAGCAAATTTCATAATACACTCCTGGAAATTGAAATAAGAACACCATGAATTCATTGTCCCAGGAAGGGGAAACTTTATTGACACATTCCTGGGGTCAGATACATCACATGATCACACTGACAGAAGCACAGGCACATAGACACAGGCAACAGAGCATGCACAATGTCGGCACTAGTACAGTGTATATCCACCTTTCGCAGCAATGCAGGCTGATGTTCTCCCATGGAGACGATCATAGAGATGCTGGATGTAGTCCTGTGGAACGGCTTGCCATGCCATTTCCACCTGGCGCCTCAGTTGGACCAGCGTTCGTGCTGGACGTGCAGACCGCGTGAGACGACGCTTCATCCAGTCCCAAACATGCTCAATGGGGCACAGATCCAGAGATCTTGCTGTCCAGGGTAGTTGACTTACACCTTCTAGAGCACGTTGGGTGGCACGGGATACATGCGGACGTGCATTGTCCTGTTGGAACAGCAAGTTCCCTTGCCGGTCTAGGAATGGTAGAACGATGGGTTCGATGACAGTTTGGATATACCGTGCACTATTCAGTGTCCTCTCGACGATCACTAGAGGTGTACGGCCAGTGTAGGAGATCGCTCCCCACACCATGATGCCGGGTGTTGGCCCTGTGTGCCTCGGTCGTATGCAGTCCTGATTGTGGCGCTCACCTGCACGGCGCCAAACACGCATACGACCATCATTGGCACCAAGGCAGAAGCGACTCTCATCGCTGAAGACGACACGTCTCCATTCGTCCCTCCAACCACGCCTGTCGCGACACCACTGGAGGCGGGCTGCACGATGTTGGAGCGTGAGCGGAAGACGGCCTAACGGTGTGCGGGACCGTAGCCCAGCTTCATGGAGACGGTTGCGAATGGTCCTCGCCGATACCCCAGGAGCAACAGTGTCCCTAATTTGCTGGGAAGTAGCGGTGCGGTCCCCTACGACACTGCGTAGGATCCTACGGTCTTGGCGTGCATCCGTGCGTCGCTGCGGTCCGGTCCCAGGTCGACGGGCACGTGCACCTTCCGCCGACCACTGGCGACAACATCGATGTACTGTGGAGACCTCACGCCCCACGTGTTGAGCAATTCGACGATACGTCCACCCGGCCTCCCGCATGCCCACTATACGCCCTCGCTTAAAGTCCGTCAACTGCACATACGGTTCACGTCCACGCTGTCGCGGCTTGCTACCAGTGTTAAAGACTGCGATGGAGCTCCGTATGCCACGGCAAACTGGCTGACACTGACGGCGGCGGTGCACAAATGATACGCAGCTAGCGCCATTCGACGGCCAACACTGCGGTTCCTGGTGTGTCCGCTTGTCCGCTGTGCCGTGCGTGTGATCATTGCTTGTACAGCCCTCTCGCAGTTTCCGGAGCAAATATGGTGGGTCTGACACACCGGTGTCAATGTGTTCTTTTTTCCATTTCCAGGAGTGTAGATCTTCGACTTCTTTCCTACTCCTAGCGAACGCCTCCAGGAGATCCCTGTAACACGCGTAATATAGTGTATAACCAATACAGTACCTCTAAAACTGCTGAGTAGGAAAATTCCGTGCCAACCCAAAGACGTACCGTTCAAGGAAGCTAGAGGGCGAGGGACGCCACCAGTAAACAACGGGATAGTGGTAAGGTCAGGGCTCATGCGAGCTCCTGCTGCTGACGGTTAACGACGTCTCGGATTTCTTGCTAGCATACCAGCTGCGACCAACCGAAAAGGAAGAAGACCAGAAGTATTTCATTGACAACGCTGTGCGATGACACTCTGAAATAACAGATATAAAAAATGGACTGAAATATCGGTAAAAAAAATGGCTCTGAGCACTATGGGACTCAACTGCTGTTGTCATTAGTCCCCTAGAATTTAGAACTACTTAAACCTAACTAACCTAAGGACATCACACACATCCATGCCCGAGGCAGGATTCGAACCTGCGACCGTAGCAGTCACACGGTTCCGGACTGCGCGCCTAGAACCTCGAGACCACCGCGGCCGGCTGAAATTTCGGTACATAAAATATAGAAATTCATCGAAGATGAAGAAGGTTCTAATAGTGCGATTTTCTGTATAACTGGATGGGTAAGTCTGAGAACGTCTCTTTCACCAAGATTTAAAATACACAGCAAGTCCACTGAACTTACGGCATCTCTAACGTGTTGTAGGTTTCCACTAAATTAAGAACTTTCAGCACGCTTCAGGTGAAAAATAGGTCCTCAGTATGTCTTAAACTTGAAATAAATGGTTACAGTTCCATCATAAGTTGAATTGAGAAGTTTACTTGTCAATACAACTTATGACTGAGCTACAAACACTTATTTCAATTTCCACCCTAATGCTTCCTTTGATGTCGCTCATATATAGCTGACTCTGAATGTCTTTCCTTTTATGCTTTGTTTGGACTTAATATTCTTTCGATTATCTTCTCACTACACTTTCTGGCATTTTCTCGGAAATGATTTTAGCTTCTTTGGGTCAGTTAATTCTATATTTCTTCAGCTGCGATGCATTCTTAATCCTCTTCTCGTATTCATAGACTGTCTAATTTCGACTAAATTTTTGCTTCATTTCACTTTCTTTATAAATGTTTTGCTAGTCCTTAAAATGAAACACATTGGGGCTAGAGTCTACTATTTCTTTGTGATATTTCTGTTAATTTCATTTGATATTCTCGCACCTGTAAGCTAAAATCATGTGAATCAAACACCTTATACAGATTTTCTGCCTGTGATTTCTATTTTATAAGAACATCTTTAACTATTTTCCTGAGGATAATTTTTTTTGTTTTTCAAACATTGTGGTTATCGTCTATTAGATTTCCTACATTTCAGTTATTCGATTTTAGTTTTAGTACTAGTAATTTAAATGATTACCTAAAGTCTGTTGTTAATTTTCCTCCATTCTGCAATCCTATTTGTCCAAAGAGTTCTGTTTCAGTGTCATTCGTGTCTTCTTTTTCTCTGACCAGGTTTATGACGTTCCAATCTGTGGCTTAATTATTGAATGCGATACCTTTACCAATGTGTATCGTCCATCACCTACTGCTAAATCAGTACCAAACAATTCTGTACTAGAAATTGTGTCCCTGGGCACACATCGAATACAAGTTTGATTCGAGGCCGAAACATATAAAACTCTTATTACTGCTCTTGAGCGCACTAGAAATGACTGAGTTTGTACGTACAAAACCTCTGTTTCGAAATATAAATTATCTGTGTTTTAAATATTTACAGCTAATAACAGAGCAGGTAAGTAATTTCTGAACAAATGTTTATACAATTGTTCCACCATAAAAACAAATTACATTTGTATAACGATTACATAATGATATTAGGAACCGGAAGATCGGCATCCAGATCTCAAAATACATCGTGATTCTTATCAAAGTCACCATTTGATTGAAGACGGATAGTTTTCGCTACATTAATAATGTTAGCTTAGTCAAGGCATCACCACCAACCGCAGTGGATAAAATCTCCCTTTTGCAGCAGGCAGTGGACATGTGGAGATATTGCGTTCTTTAGTGATTAGAAAGTATGTACGAATGTGCAATGTGTTCGCAACAACACTGTTGCCTTCTGGCGTGATCGATGTATCTGCAGATGGCAACAAGCGCTCAGCAGGACCTATGGACGGAGCTGACGTTTACGCAGAGCCGTTTAGAAAGAATGGGCTGATCCATACTTGAGAAATATAACAATTGGAAAGTTAGTTGTTTATATTTGTTTTTATAAAATATTATTAATAATATCGTGGACACATTTAAAGGCAATATTTCGTATTTAATAGCTTAGAGAGCATGTTAGCTTCTGTATAGAGCACTGTTTCTACTGACTACGAAACGGGACAATTGTGGGGAAGTGTTCGTATAATAAGGTTCGAATGGAGAATGTTGTATTCGTACAGCTATAGGTGTGTTACTTCCATATGTCGTAACTGTTAGATAAAGAGTTTCAGAACTATCTGATGAATTCTGATTGTGTAATGAGGAGCGATTTTTGATGTCAGAAAAGTGCAAAGCACAAACGAAAATTTCGTAGTGACAAGGGAAGAATACATACCTCTACATATTCCTGAGCCATTTGTTATTCATAATCCTAGTATATAAAATAGTTCTGCCGATTGCATTAATAATTTCGTTGATGTTTCATTTTCGTTGAGGGCTGATGTGGTACATAAAAACTGAATGCCAATGTTATTAACGTGATCTGATGTGTCAACGAGACACAGTGTGCCTCGGAAACTTTTTCAGAATCTGATCAGAGTAAGACGCGCTTGCAGTATTGGTAAATAGAAGGTGTAAAATTAGTGCTGATTACTCACAGACAGTGATTTTGTCACAACTGCATATTCCCACTGCAGCGCGTTTCGTTACAGGCTGATTTAATAAGCGCGAAAGCGTCACAGAGGTGTGTAAACAACTTCGGTGGCAGACGCTGCAAGAGAGGCATTCTGCATGGCGGTTTAGTTTATTGTTCAATTTTCGAGACCGTAGGTTCCTAACAGAGTCAGCAAATATATTACGTCCTTCCACGTATATCTCGCGAAATGACCATGAAGATAACATTAGAAAAATTTAAGCTCACACAGAGACTTGCCAGATTTGTTCCGTTCGCGACTGGAGGAGTAAAGTGAGAACGAGCAGTAGCACACAGAGTGGCTTCCGTGACACTTTGTGACCCTTCGAGCTCACGAAATACACCCCTAATGAAACGCGCTGCACTTCTTTGGACCTTCTTTGATTCCTCTATCAGCCCTAAGTGGTACGGATCTGAGGAACTATTTCAAGCATTGATTGAACAGGTGTTTTTAAGCTGTTTTTTTTTAAGCTATTTCCTTTTTGATGGATGTTATTGGATCTTTACATTTCGAATGGTTCCGTGGGAATATTCCGAGTTGCTTTATGGAAGTAATTGCTTCTAGAGACCGTTCCTTTGTAGATGTAGAGTGCGCTACCCAATATTGTGAATCGACAAAGTCTAGGTGGTGCGGAGTTTGCACCGAGCGACTTCCCTCTCTTCAGCGAGATGCATGTCTGACTGGATATTCAACTCTTCACGACTGCCAATGGACTCAAAGATGCTGGAGTACCAGATAGCAAGTTTCGTTGCTAAAAAGATAGAGAAATTTAACATTACAGTACGACAAATGTTAATATTAGGTTATCGGCTATATGTAAAAGTAATGTTAACTTATCAATGAGATGGTGTGTAAAAAAATTATCTATTTTTTCTTGTGTTAATACCCTATCGCAGGTTAATTTATGAACAGCTCTCGTATATAAGCGGAGAAAAGGCGTATGGACAATCGTTCATGCGACAATGTGGGTCGCATATGGAGAAATCCACTGCGATAACCGATTTTGGTTTGCACCCATGGTGTATGAGTAGCGTCTTTGATTAATAAAAACTTCATCGGTCACTGGTTCGAACCCCGTCGCCACTTAAATTAAAAAAAAATCGTTCTGCCAATGGCCTTGTCAAAGAGGTTGGAGGGGCGGACAAAGCTTCAAGGCATTCTCTTGTTTTTGGGGTGGGAAACTACCCCTAATGTCGGAAGAATCAGCAATTATCAACGGCGCGAGTATTCCGAAGGCAATAGAAACCAGTGAGTTAAAGACACGTACTGGGTATCTGCAAGACATGTGCCGTCAAACTGAGATAGTGTCATGATTATCTCACCATTGGCAAAAAAATGCCGGACTAGTCCCCCATTCAGATATACGGGAGAGGAGGACCACTGAGGAAGTGACAAGGAAAATAAGATTCAATGCATCGTGTTCTATGATCCTGGGCGTGGAATGTTAGAAGTTTGAACTTGGTAGGGAAATTAAAAAAATCTTAAATGAGAAATGCTAATCTATGCTGTGATACGAAGATACTAAGGAAGGAAGAGATACGTTTGAAATTCTCTGAGGCTATAGATACTGCGATAAGGAGTAAATCCCTAGGCAGTTCAGTTAAAGAGGAATGGACACCTCTAATAAGGCACTCGCAGAGGTACGAAACGAAAACATAGCTTCAAAGAAGGTAGCTATAAAGAAAGAAAGGGTAACCAAGAAATACATCCGCTGTATTTACTACATTTTTATATTAATGGTTCAAATGGCTCTGAGCACTATGGGACTTAACATCTATGGTCATCAGTCCCCTAGAACTTAGAACTTCTTAAATCTAACTAACCTAAGGACAACACACAACACCCAGCCATCATGAGGCAGAGAAAATCCCTGACCCAGCCGGGAATCGAACCCGGGCGCGGGAAGCGAGAACACTACCGCTCGCCCACGAGATGCGGGCATACTTCAGTTGATCGTTGTGATAAGGAAGAACAAATATGTTCAGGGAAATTCAGAAATAAAGAAATACAAGTCACTTAGGATTGAAAAGAATGGGAAGTGCAGGGATGCTAAGGTGAAATGGCTGAGGGGAAAAATGTTAAGAAGTCGAAAAAGAAATGGTTGCCGAAAGGACGTATTCAGCGTATAGAAAAGTGACAAGAACCTTCGGTGAAATGAAGAGCAAGGGTGGTAACATTAAGAGTGCAAGTCACAGGCCATGCATTTCAGATTTATCTGCTGATACATGGCCTGCGACTTACAAATTGCAGAATGGAATGGCAATGAAAAATTGTGCCGGTGCCGTCTGACCTGTAGGAGCATATACTTAATGGACGTACGAGTACAGATGGTAGATGCATGGTTGACTAGATATGGAATTTTCGGTATGGCCATGGGTCGTGCAGGATAGTCACGTGGTATGGCGACCGCTCGCGATTTGCGGGAAATCGGGTTCGAGTCCCCGTCAGGAGGTGATGTGCCTTCGCCACCACCACTGGTCCTTCCTTCATGGGAAGAAGCTACGGGTTATTAATCTTCTCCCAGCGGCTCTGTCCGCGAGGAGATCATTTTAGCTAGATTGTGGATCGGGCACTGTCTTTTTTGCCATCTCCATTTGTTAAGTGGTGCTACCCCATCACATTGTACTCACTGCACTCCAACTTTGACGGTTCTCCATTTAATGACGGAATGCACTTTTCTTAAGCTCCTAACGTTCTCATTTGTGTTCGCCGTCTTAGTTATCGGCAGTCCTAACTAATGAAGCTCGGTCTGTCGACCGCTTTTTACTTTTTATCCGTAGTAGCTGTAAGGCGAAGGCTATTCAGTTTTTAGTTCAGGACCTTCCCTTTTCTATCGACTATTTTATGGACCTTCCTCCAAGACCCTGTGTTTAGCTTTATTCTGCATCTACATCTAGATCTACATTTACACTCCGCAAGCCACCCAATGGTGTGTGGCGGAGGGCACTTTACGTGCCACTGTCACTACCTCCCTTTCCTGTTCCATTCGCGTACGGTTCGCGGGAAAAACGACTTCCGGAAAGCCTCCGTGCGAGCTCGAATCTATCTAATTTTAGATCCGTGATCTCCTCGGGAGGTATAAGTATCGCGAAGCAATATATTCGATACCTCATCCAGAAAAGCACCCTCTCGAAACCTGGACAGCAAGCTACACAGCGATGCAGAGTGCCTCTCTTGCAGAGTCTGCCACTTGAGTTTGCTAAACATCTCCGTAACGCTATCACGCTTTCCAGATAACCCTGTGACGAAACGCGCCGCTCTTCTTTGGATCTTCTCTATCTTCTCCTTCAACCCGACCTGGTACGGATCCCACACTGATGAGCAGTACTCAAGTATAGGTCGAACGAGTGTTTTGTAAGCCACCTCCTTTGTAGCAGGACTACATTTTCTAAGGACTCTCCCAATCAATCTCAACCTGGCACCCGCTTTACCAACAATTAATTTTATATGATTATTCGATATCAAATCGTTCCGTACGCATACTCCCAGATATTTTACAAAAGTAACTGCTACCAGTGTTTGTTCCGCTATCATATAATCATATAATAAAGGATCCTTCTTACTATGTATTCGCAATACATTACATTTGTCTATGTTAAGGGTCAGTTGGCACTCCCTGCACCAAGTGCCTATCCGCTGCTGATCTTCCTGCAATTCGCTGCCATTATCTGATGCCGAAACTTCTCTGTATACTACAGCATCATCCGCGAAAAGCCGCATGAAGCTTCCGTCACTATCTACTAGGTCATTTATATATATTGTGAGAAGCAATGGTCCCATAAAACTCCCCTGTGGCACTCCAGAGGTTACTTTAACTTCTGTGGACGTCTCTTCATTGAGAACAACATGCTGTGTTCTGTTTGCTAAAAACTCTTCAATCCAGCCACACAGCTGGTCTGATATTCCGTAGTCTCTTACTGTTCCGTCGTTCTGGATTAACATGTAGTCGTTTCAACTCCTTTCCTTGTCTTCGTGTTATACGGTTCTGACATGGACGCTTATGACCTTAGTTGTTTTTGCTTCCTTAAACAAAACAAACAAATTTTCATTGTAAATTGGAAATTTGTGGCAAGGTCTTATGGGACCAAACTGCGGAGGTCGTAGGTCCCTACGCTTGCACACTACCTACTCTAACTTCAACTAACTTACGGTAAGGACGAAACACACACACACACACACACACACACACACACACACACACACCCATGCCCGAGGGTGGACCCAAACCTCCGACGGGGGGAATAATTCAGTGTCGTCACTCCATTCTGCAGCTGATGATTATCCTTATTCGCAATTGCGAATTGATATAATGTATTTTATTACGGCTGTAGTCGCCGCAGTGCGTGTTGCTTGGGAGACGCATGCATGTCCAAAGGAGCTTTGTGCATCGTAAACAGTATAACACAGGCACTGCAATCTCGTACAGACAAAATGTCTGCCCGATACGGGAATAATGTTAATGCATGCACGAGAACATATGTAACACATGCTCAGAGACTGTGTGTTTGTGTTGTTGAAAATGGTTCAAATGGCTCTGAGCACTATGGGATTTAACTTCTAAGGTCATCAGTCCCCTAGAATTTAGAACTACTTGAACCTAACCAACCTAAGGACATCACACACATCCATGCCCGAGGCAGGATTCGAACCTGTGACGCCAGCGGTCTCGCGGCTCCAGACTGTAGCGCCTGGAACCGCTTGGCCACTCCAGCCGGCGTTTGTTTTGGCCTTATCATTGCATCACCACCACCACAACCACCACCACCACCACCACCACCACCACCAACATTTGTGGCAGTGGATTGAGTGGACTGTGGAAAAATTGGACTGTGTGACATCTGCGACTATGCACGGGCGCCTCACAAACAAAACATCATCACAACATATAACACATGGACGACGCAATACTAGTAGGAAGTCCGTGAGTCGCGCACCGATAGCTGAAGCTGACGTAAAGCAGTAAATCTCAGTGCCAGAATCGTTCCATTATACAGCTGGAGGTGGTTCACATTCGCAAATGCGAATAAATTTAATGTATTTCGTAGCAGGTGCAGTCGCCGCAGTGCCTGTTGCTTCGAACATGGATGCATTTTCGGTTGGTTGCTTGTTTGGGGAAGGAGACCAGACAGCGTGGTCATCGGTCTCATCGGTGTACGGAAGGATGGGGAAGGAAGTCGGCCGTGCCCTTTCAGAGGAGCCATCCCGGCATTTGCCTGCAGTGATTTAGGGAAATCACGGAAAACCTAAATCAGGATGGCCGGACGCGGGATTGAACCGTCGTCCTCCAGAATGCGAGTCCAGTGGCTTACCACTGCGCCACCTTGCTCGGTAACACGGATGCAGGTTCGAAGGAAAATCATATCGTACTTTACAACATAGCACTACATTTTCGCCTATATATTTTAGGTCCGTGGGGAAATACCACCAGAATTACACGTTATCGTATGGCTCATAGTATACTGACAGAAGTGAAACTAGAAAACGCTGGAAGAAAATATTTTTGGAGTTTATTTTCGTACATGCGGAAGTATGTGGTATTACGTACTAGGAAGTGTAGAGGAAAAGTCTGTGCTCATTTTTTGTTCCTGAGTAATACGGCACACGAGTGCGTTGCCGGTTTTAGTGCACAGAACAGAACAGAACAGAGCAGCGCTGATGAGAGTCGTAAACAAGACGTCGGCGCGAGCAATCGCGGGCCGGCTGCGTTGTTTTGCGCCCCCCAGTGCGTCGTAGCCGCGACCGCTCGCCCGACCGGCAGCGGAAATAAGAGGGGCCGCTATCTGACGCCGAATCACGCGCCGCGGCCGGCTATGGCCGGTTAATACGGTCCGGCCGGCCGGCCGGCGTTATGGCCAGCTTTTACGAGCGGCATCGGCGGCCACGCACGCAAACACCGCACGCCCCCAACCTCCCGCCCTCAAACACGGGGAGGGAGGGACAGCGAGCATGGAACAATCGGAGTGCAGGAAAAAAAGAAAAAAATAATGTATAACAGGACTACGACCGCAGTTGCAGTGCAGTGCGTAAAGTCACAACGTAAGTTCTGCCCATATAATATCCTGGACTCTCCTTGAACAGTTTCTTCCATTTCGTCAATGCGTGAAACTGTAACAGTGAAATATGAGTGTGATATGCTTGTACACATACTGAAATAAAAGTAATTATAATAGCTAAAAAATTTTAAAAGAAAATTATTAATTACTAAACTGAAAGTGGTTCAAATGGCTCTGAGCACTATGCGACTTAACTTCTGAGGTCATCAGTGGCCTAGAACTTAGAACTAATTAAACCTAACTAACCTAAGGACATCACACACGTCCATGCCCGAGGCAGGATTCGAACCTGCGACCGTAGCGGTCACTCGGCTCCAGACTGTAGCGCCTGGAACCGCACGGCCACTCCGGCCGGCTTACTAAACTGACGACAATCTCATTTTTGCATTTTTTTTATCTTTATGGTACGTGAAATTCAGAACTCAAATACAAATCGCCCAAAATCTTTCGATACAACTCTCAAAAATTCTCTAGAAAATCGCATTTGAAGTTTTACAAGAGTTTGCAATTTACTAAAGCTACCAACAGATTTTCCACAGCCACCATGCTTCTGCGGTAAAATGTTGGGCTGTCCTGTGGGCGATTAGGGTTTGATTCCCGTCCAATGCAAATTTTTAAACAAATGTAAGTATCCTATAAGTACTTCTACGAAACACAAAAAACATAAAGATGAAAGTAATACGCTATGTTTTATACTTTTAAAAGATCTTTATTAACACAGTTACAAAATGTCGTAATTTATATTTGCAATGAAAATCACGCACAGCCATGCCCGAGGCAGGATCCGAAACTGAAACTGTAGCAGGAACGCGGTTTCGGACTCAAGCGCCTAGAACCGCTCGGCCCCACGGCCGGCTGGCTCGGAACGAAAGGATCACCCACATGGCAAGTGAGCGTTCTACCACAAGGAAACGTGGTCCAAGAGGTCTTTGCTCTAGTTTCAGTGAATTGAAGACGCTCCGATTTTCTGTAGAATTTTTGCGAGCTGCATCGAAATGCTGACAGTGATTCGTAGTTCACTTCTGCACATACTGCTCCATAAATGATAAGAAATTATAATCCAACTGCTGTATTGTCTCCGTGTGAGATTTTTATTTTATGTAAGCTCGCGGACAAAACGTTTGTCACCTCATTCGGGGAGTATGCAGGGCGCTCTGTCGTATTGGAGGTGGTGTGTACCTGGTACCAGGAGGTCACGTGACCCTCCAGATCTGGCGTATGTTACGACACTGAAGTGATGAGTAGGGTGTGTGGCATTCCACTGTATGGAATCAGCACAGAAAGATGGATTGAAGTTAAGACGTGACAGAACGAGGCATGACCAATGAGCTGTCGTTAGGATGTTCCCAGAGCCACGCCGCGCACTTTCCCGACTTGTCCAAAGTGCGTAGAACTGAAAACAAACACAAACAAGACCAAAATAATGGAGACATATAAAGTGAAAAACACAATTAAGCCAAACATTTAAATAAGAAATGAACTACTAGAGCAATAAAATTAATTTTTCTATTTAAGAAGTACAATAACAGATCACCATAGACGTACACTCTAAACGTGGTCCATCGTGTCTCTGCTCCAGTTTCAGTGAATTTAAGACGCTCCGATTTTCTATAGAATTTTTGAGAGTTGCATCGAAATGCTAACGGTGATTGGTAGTTCATTTCTGTACATACTGCTCCATAAATAAAAAGAAATTATAATCCCACTGCGCACAACGAATAAATTATCCGAACAGGACGGAAATCGATGTATGTGATGTACATATACAGAAAAACAAATGATAGAATTTCACGGGAGTGCATCATTTATTGAAAATAAAGAGATTCACGAATTGAGCAAGTCAATAATGCGTTGGTCCATCTCTGGCTCTTATGCAAGCAGTAATTCGGCTTGATGTTGATTGAAGGAATTGTTGGATGTCCCCTTGAGGCATTCCATGTCAAACTCTATCCAATTGTCACGCTAGATCGTCTGAATTGAGAGGTGGTTGGAGGAGTCTGCGCATAATGGTCCACACATTCTCAACTGAGCAGATACCAGGCGGCCATGCTGGCCTTGTTATGGTTGGGGAAACACGAAGACAAGAGTGTGTGGTCGTGCCTGCCTTTATCTTGCTTGAATGTAAGCCCAGAAGAGCAACAGAACGGGGTGCGAAATCTCGTCGACGTACCGCTGTGCTGTAAGTGAGCCGTGGATGACAATCAAAGGGCTCCTGGTATGAAATTAAATGTCACCCTGAACTGTCACTCCTGGTAGTAGCACCGTCCTGTATGGCGAGCGACAGTCAGGTAGGAATCCCATCGCACTCCACGGTCACTTCAGACACGTCTTCGCTGCTCAGCAGGGTTTACGTCGAAGCGGGACTCGTCACTCACGATAACTGTAGTGGCTCTGAGCGCTTTGCGACTTAAACTTCTGAGGTCATCAGTCGCCTAGAACTTAGAACTAATTAAACCTAACTAACCTAAGGACATCACACATATTCATGCAGGATTCGAACCTGCGACCGTAGCGGTCGCTCGGCTCCAGACTGTAGCGCCTAGAACCGCACGGCCACTCCGGCCGGCACACGATAACTGTAGCCAGTCCAAGGTTTTCTTCCAGTCAGATTGTGCCACAAGTTTCTTTTCTTCCGAACTCTATTCACCATCTCCTCATTAGTTACGTGATGTACCCATCTAATCTTTAGCGTTCTTCTGTAGCACCACATTTCAAAAGCTTCTGTTCTCTGTCTGTCTAAACTGTTTATCGCCCACATTTAACTTCCATTCATGGCTACACTCCACAGAAATACTTTCAGAAAAGACTTCCTGCCACTTAAATCTATATTCTCTGTAAACAGATTTCTTTTCTTCTGAAACCCTTTTTTCCCATTCTCAATCAACATTTTACACCCTCTCTATTTTGACCACCATCAGTTACTTTGCCTCCCAAGACTAATCGGCTACTTTAAGTGTCTCGTTCCCCAATCTAAATCCCTCAGATTCACCTGATTTAATTAGACTACATTCCATTATTCTTGTTTGGATTTTGTTAATGCTCATCTCATATCCTCCTTTTAAGACACTGTCCACTTTGTTCATCTGCTCTGCAAAGCCGTTTGCTGCCCCTGGCTCAATTACAGTGTCATCGCCAAACCTAAAATTTTTATTTCTTTTCCCTGGACTTCAGTTACTGCTACAAATTCACCTTTTGTTTCCTTTGCTTCTTGCTCAATACACAGATTGAATAACCTGTCTCACTCTATTTTGAACTACTGGTTTCCTTTCACGCCCCTCGACTTTTATAACTGCCATCTGTTTTCTGTGCAAATTGTAAATAGCTTTTCACTTCCTGTGTTTTACCAACGCTACCTTTAGAATTTGGGGGAGAGTATTCTAGTCAACATTGTCAAAAGCTTCCTCTAGGTCTACAAATGCTAAAAATGTAATTTTGCCTTTCCTTAAGCTATCAACTGTCTCGAAAGAGTATGTGCATTAATTTCGATATAATGCGACGATGTTATTTTTGTTGATATGTGTATGTGGCAGTACGTTTAATGGACTCAGCACAGCGACATTACTCATTATGCACATGCCACATAATGACAGTAAAGAGCTGCTATATTTAGACTTGCCCATGATCACACCGTGACTGAAGCAGCATTATTTGTTGGTGTATTAACGTGAACTGACCAACACTCCTACAAGTAATTCAGTTGCAATCACAGCTCTGTAACATGGTGAAAGAGACGAAATCGTGAAAAAATGCTAATGACAGGGACCAGAGACGACTGTTGCGCCCCCACAGTGACAACGGGTTTTAAACCAAGCAGGTAGTGCTTGCTGTTAATGAATGTAGGCGTGTCTCTTCTAGTTTCCAGTCTAAATTTGCAAATAGAACTGCATGTAATTGACGTATGGAGTTGGTCACCAGGCGTATATTCAAGAAGCCAAACAACGCTGAAAATGAACTGTAGTTGATTGGAGGCAAGGCAGTGTGTTCCATCCGGCGAGGATTCAGCCTTTTTTCGTATGATGCATGACAGACTTCAGCGAACACTGAACATGGTGGTTGAGCCATCACTTAGTTTAGTCCACAAGTCGTTCTGTGATTCGTGAGGCGTGTTTGTCGTACCATGAAATGTGTCCACTCGTTAGTTTACCGTCGACATCAACCAGAATATTACTTTATTTCAACATTCTCGGTAGCGTACTGCAACCCTTAGTTTGACATTTCTAACACGAATATGCTGTCGACGCACCCATCTTCTATCATGACAACAAACGAATTCACTTGACTTCACTAATATATTAGTTGTTTTGCCGAACACTCGGATACATGTCAAGTTGCCCGCTAAATCAGTCGATTTTAATCCTATAGAATGTCAGGTTACCTTCCATTAGGAAAATGGGTGCACTCAGCGACTGTGATATTATTTATAAATTATAGAGCGCAGCCATCAGTCGTCCTGTTTTTATAGGTTTTATTTGGCAAATCCAGATTTCGGCTAGTGCCTAGCCATTATCAATGCACTATTTTCTAGTCTCGATACATGCCAGTTCCCTGTTGTTCGGGCGTCAGTCACAGTTCTTTGAATATTACAGAATGTGCCTGGCAATGCTTGGAATAGTTGGTGAAACGTAAGATGATCATCCCGGAAATGTGGTAGCTCTGCGGGATACAATGATCCAGTGATGTTAGTTGATATTCCTGCAGAAACGTATGGAACCGTTTCCTCATTGAAATGAGACCAATATTAAGGTCAGTGGCGGTGTTAATCAGTGTTAACATGGTGTCCCTAATAAGACGATAGCTATCTGCCCTGTCTTCGTAAGCATAGCATTAAGTGTGTATGGTCAGGCGGCTTGTGTGGTGTCGCGCTAATAGATTACAGATGCAAATATTCCCTGTGAATCAGTCTGTGTAATTATCAAAAACGTATCAAAATCCCTGTAGTAGTCCCCGAAATTAGCTTCATGCAAGCAGATGATTTACACATGGGTACAGATTCCGATACTTGATAGTTTCAAGACTTTATTGCAGCTAGAATATGCTACTTGATACCCCGCGTGTTCACCGTTTCGTTTTGTTTCCTCAACTATGTTTAACTGTTAGCACTGGTAACTTACTCGATAGTGTTTGTGATTACAAAGTGTATTAGAGGATGAGTGAGAGTATTTTTAACGAGACAAAGTAATTAATATGTTTGGAAAATGAGAAAATAAAAGTGTCAAGTTAAATCAGCGAAGAGAACTTCTGCTTTATCCTTAATTAGTATCCTATTTCTCTAATAACATGAAAATCCATGAGTGCCTGTTTAGGAAGATCAGTGCAACTAGGTCTTCATTAAACGTACTGAATTGATGATACAGGTATCTTCGTGACAATACAACGGTTTTAACAACAGTTCCTTAAATCCGCATCTCGCTGTCTGTTGCGTAATTTAGTTGGAAGATATATAATCAGACTGCGTCATTAATCCAAGCATCGAGTATTGCCCATTCCCATCCCCCCCTTGTATGTAAGAAATGCACACCTTGAGCCTTGAGAAGTCTGTTCCTTCAATATTCGATTTATTTTCAGGTTCTATCTAAAACGCGACGCTAATTATCACTCCCAGATTCGGCTATATTACATAAGGCATTTTAAGATGAATCAACCAAGAGAGGAATTAGTTAACGCATGTTGCTGATCAGTTAAGACTGAAAATAGGTAAAACCAATTAACAAGGCACATTTTAGCGTTGTTTATTCGTATGCAGTGTTTCGATTCACTGGAACCTTCAGTTTTAATTTATCTCGCTGACGGTTGAGCTTGTACATCAACTTTTATATCAGGGCCCACCTCGGCATGCCAAACTTTTACCCTTCGCTAATTGTTCGCGATATAGAGGACTAACACCGGTTCAGTGACTTCGCAGAAGAGGCAGACCACTGGTCTATCGGCACAAGCCTTTAAAATAAATGGGAATGACAAAAGAGTGACGAGAATTCTCAAAGTATTTTATGCAGTCGCTTAGGCGACGGGTACTGCAAATTCGCTATGAAACAACATTACAATGCCATGGAGACAGAATTTAAAGATTTAGTTGAGAATGAAAGAGCAAAATATTGCCTCGGAATTCTTTGCTCTGTGCGTCAAGCAGCACTGTGTGCTAAATTTGTGGGTATGGAGGATGTGAAGAAATTGGAGGTACGAATGGTAAAATTTCTGACGTAGCACTCATTATTTCGCTGTCACCTGCAACAGTTTTCGATCGAACGAACCGTATTGGACTACATATTACTGCAAAGTAATTTGGTTAAGGACATGCCTGGAACGATTTGTCGGTTTAAAATGTGCTATTTTTGGATTTTTGAAGAAAACAAGGAGTGCAGAAATGAAACTGGGAACACGCTGGAATCGACTCAGACATCGCGTATTAAGTGGACTTGACTGCACAGTAACCATAATAAGACATTGCAAGGAGAGAAACAACCTATTTCTGACTCGAAACGAATGCATTTAGGGAAAAAAATCTCAGTGTAGAAGGGGCCAACTCTGACACACAGAACGTTTCACTAAGCTCATTGGCGTTGAAGAAAATGCCAAATTTAAAGATTTCATTGTGGCCTTAACAGAACTGCAAGGATGGTGTCAAACTTTTTGAGGACACTGCCAATTTTGTACCTGTTTTCAAGCTGTTTTTGGAACCGTTTGCAGTTTCAGCTAAATGCGTTCCTGTGCATGTGCAAATGTAACTCGTTGATCTGAGAGGTACGATAATTCCCTTTGAAAGACAAAGCAATGTAACATTAAAACTGACCAGGGCGTATACATTTTTTACCTGACATAGAGGTTGCAGAGGCGCTACAACATTTCGACCAACACATGTGTGAAAGACTTTTTTTCTATTATGACACTATATAATTCACGACTGCGTTGCAACATGAGGCCGAAAATCTGTAATTTTCTGCGTCTGTCGATATGCTGACATTTTGTTCCAGATAAAAATTATATGTCTTCAGCGCGCCAAAAATAATCAAATGTTGCTGCAAACTTTTGTTTTTGGTTTATCTTTTTAAGAAATGTGAAATATAAAACTAAGTCATATGCAGTGCGTCTGCACTATATTCTGAAGCGATTATATATATATATATATATATATATATATATATATATATATATATATATATATATATATATATATATATAGCGTAGGGACCACGAGAATCTACACAAGTACCACAGCAGAACGTGATATGGACTCGACTTAAGTCTGAAGTACCACTGGAGGGAACTGACACCACGAATCCTGCAACGCTGTCCACAAATCCAGAAGACTGCAATTGGGTGGAGATGTCTTGTGAACAGCACGTTGCAAGGCATCCCAGATATGCTCAATAATATCCATGTCTGGGGACGTGTGGGGTACCCCATTGTCCCGCTGGAGTTGCCAAAGTCTGTCGGAATGCACTATGGACATGAATGGATGCAGGTGATCAGACTATATGCTTGCGTACGTGTCACCTGTCAGAGACGCATCAGGGGTCCCATATCACTCCAACTGCACACGCCCCAACCCATTACAGAGCCTCCGGCACCTTAGACAATCCCCTACTGACATGCAGAGTCCATGAATTCAGCCGATAGACGCATTTTGAAATGAGATTCGTCCGACCAGGCAACATGTTTCCAGTCATCAACAGTTCAGTCGGTGTTGACGGGCCCCGGCGAGGTGCAAAGCTGTCGGTCGTGCAGTCATCAAGGATGCAGGACTGGGATTTCGGCTCTGAGAGCCCATATCGACGATGTTTCGCACGCTGACACATTTTGATTGCCCAGCATTGAATTTGCCCTAATTTGCGGAAGCATTGCGCTTCTGTCACGCTGAACGATTCCCTTCAGTCGTCTTTGTCTTGTTGTTGCAGGATCTTTTTCCGGCCGCAGCGATGTCGGAGATTTGATGTTTTACCGGATTCCTCATATTCACTATATACTAGTGAAATGGTCGTACGGGAAAATCCCTACTTCATCGCTACCTCGGAGATGCAGCATCCCCCCGCCCGTGCGCCGACTATACGACCACGTTAAAACTCGCTTAAAACTTGATAACCTGCCATTGCAGCAGCAGTAACTGAACCAACAACTAGGCCAGACGCTAGTTGTTTTATACAGGCGTTGCCGACCGGGGCGCCATATTCTGACTGTTTACATATCGCAGTATTTGAATATGCATGCCTATGCCAGTTTCCTTTGCACTTCAGTGTGATTTAAATGCGGTGCATTCGCATTTTCCTCCTCATGCTCAGACAGCATGGCGTGGCGGTGAAGGAAACGTGGCAGCCATATCTGCTTAGCGCCTTAAGAGCTCATGCCATGCCATGGAAGCCACGCCAGCCGAATTCTTGGCGGCCTCTGTTCTTTATTTTCACTGAGGAAGAGCGTACGTCTGAGTCGTGCGCTACACACTGTCATTGTTGGCGACGTGTGTTTCACAAGTATCTGTACAGTCGCTCGTACTCTGCGACGAGCCGAGATCCAGTTCGCCTATACTCCCAATGCTAGCTCATGCAAATCTGACGTTTAATGCGTTACGTGATCCGTCTGTAGGGGGATAACACATCCTTATCTAGAGTTTCTTTAGTGGTAAGTTACTTGATTAACTTCTTCTACCAGTGAACAGTTTCCTCAGGAGAAAAAAATAATATAACAGCCGTAGTAGTCTTGTGCAAAGCAGCATGCGGTCATCGGTGTATATTTCCTCATTTATGACTCACTCTGGATTTATTTAAATGGCCGGACTCAGTAGCGTTCCTGAAAAGAGTTTTAAGTGCTTTGTCTTGGCGGCCTGAAGCGGCGCATTCTGTTTTACTGCCAATCTCAAGCTTTTCTGTGGTCCCAGGGCACCGGTTAGAGCCTGTGTAATTTTTATGTTGCAGGCGTATCTGCGTCTGCCTCGCCGCTGGGAGAACCCATTCTTCTGGCCAGACGTAGCGGCCGGCACTCCGCTCTCCGCTGATAAACTTGCCGAAACATTTCCAGGTAAGCTGCCGCCGAGGCATTCTGCAGAGATGGTGCTGTTTCGTGCGCCTTTTCTTCGCTTTAATTGCTCCTCCGCAGATCTCTCTTTAGCGCGATCCTGCTTTCCCAGTAAAATATACAAAAAAATTTCGCAATTTCCTAGGTAAAAGTGGGTAGATGTTGTTACGGTCCAAATAAATTAACCGCTAGAGACGTTCTTTCTTCATGGACACAGTGAAAGAAAAGCAATTTAACCTGGCGCGTGGGCACTATACGTAGAATTATTCCTACTTTCTGAGGAGAAAAAAGGAAACACTCTCGTGACGTTCTCCAAGTTTTGCTCGTATTTATGTACTCACAAATCGTTTTTGACTACTTACGCCATCATCAGAAAAAACTGAATGTGCAGTTACAGAGAAACTAACGAAGTTATGCTATACTGACAGAGTTCGTACAAAGTAAAGTATTGTGTTTTACAAAGTACAAAGAATGAGGTTAAAATTTTAAATGAACAATACTGTTGACTCATACTCTTCTATACAAATATCTTGTTGAAATATTATTCTTCGCGTTTTGGGCATCTGAGAACCAATTTAATTCGGAGTAACTTCTTTACTTTTTTTTATTCAAGTGAAATAATCTTCCAATATGTGATTTTACAGTTTCAGATCCACACAGCTTACATACATAATGGAAAGGCTGTGTTATATCGAGAGGTTGTAACAATGGAAAACTGTACTGAAATGCAGGAGTATCTGCAGCGAATTGACGCATGGTGCAGGGAATGGCAATTGAATCTCAATGTAGACAAGTGTAATGTGCTGCGAATACATAGAAAGATAGGTCCCTTATCATTTAGCTACAAAATAGCAGGTCAGCAACTGGAAGCAGTTAATTCCATAAATTATCTAGGAGCACGCATTAGGAGTGATTTAAAATGGAATGATTATATAAAGTTGATCGTCGGTAAAGCAGATGCCAGACTGAGATTCATTGGAAGAATCCTAAGAAATACAATCCGAAAACAGAGGAAGAATGTTACAGTACGCTTGTTCGCCCACTGCTTGAATATTGGTCAGCAATGTGGGATCCGTACCAGATAGGGTTGATAGAACAGATAGAGAAGACCCAACGAAGAGCAGCGCACTTCGTTACAGCATCATTTAGTAATCACGAAAGCGTTACGGAGATGATAGATAAACTCCAGTGGAAGACTGTGCAGGAGAGATGCTCAGTAGCTCGGTATGGGCTTTTGTTGAAGTTTCGAGAACTTACCTTCACCGAGGAGTCAAGCACTATATTGCACTCTCCTACATATATCTCGCGAAGAGACCATGAGGATAAAATCAGAGAGATTAGAGCCCAGACAGAAGCATACCGACAATCCTCCTTTCCATGAACAATACGAGACTGGTATAGAAGGGAGAACCGATAGAGGTACTCAAGGTACCCTCCGCCACACACCGTCAGGTGACTTGCGGAGTATGAATGTAGATGTAGAAATGTTTAAAATTTAAGAAAAAAATTGAAATCATCTAAAAAAGTTCTGGTAGTCGCATTATGGTTAATAGTTTCTTTATTACAGGATATTGCGCGATACTGTAATGAAGGAAGTATCAACAGCTGATGTGAATACCATAAGTTTTTTAGAACATTTTAATGGTTGTTTAATTTTAAAAAATGAGTATTTCTATGAAATAATCTTTCGTTCACATTATTTGAAACCTTCTTCCCTGTTCTGCCCACGATGCTTATGTCCTGAGTCTAATTTTGTCCTGGTAACTTAAGACAGCCTCCGTTTTGCCTTTAGAAGAAATCCCGTTCAAAATCTCTGTTCCACATAATCTCATTTATTCAAGATTAACTCTGGGATCTGGTGTACTTTGATCTGGTTCACAAGAAAATTCATTATGCGATGTGTCAACCTTCCGTGGTTCATCCGAAGCCTAGTATGTTCGAGAACGTAGTCTTTCTTATGCTGACGGTATTAGAGATCCTCCGCCTTCGGGTGTACAAGTTCTAGTTCGCACGTCTTTTAATAGTTAGTATTTAACAGTACGTTTAAAAAAATGAGCCACATTTTCCTACAGGAGTTAGTTTTCTTCAAAAATATAACAAAAATTTATGTTATTAAATGTCCGAAAACCAATACTGGTAGGGTGGTGGATTGGTTATCAGTGCACATGGGCTGCTAAAGTGAAATGCTGAACCCATTTGAGGATACAAAAAATTTATTTTCACCACATTAACTAAAACAGAGCTCTGGTAACAACACAGTGTTTAATTGATATTTGAAAATTGCGGCGATCTACATGGCTTATGCAATTGTATAAAAGCAATGTGAATTATTCAACAAATTTTAAAAGAAAAACAGCCGTATGGCCCCTACTTTAAACTCATAAAAAATCACTTTACGCAAATACAACTTTAACGTAACTACAGATATGAGCTGACTAGTCAATTATCAAGCCTTGGGTATATAAAAAATAGCATGGCAGGGTGTGCTCCTGTCGAAATGTCGGCGGTGGTCGACGGCGTCACCCGGCAGCAAACCCGTAAGTTATTTGAATAAAAAATAGCAGTTTCCAAAACCAATTAAGTTTTTAAAAAATCAAGTAGCAAGACCTTATAAATACAAGAATGATTTATTATGGAATACATTCGGCAATATGGTGTTATGATAGCCTGAAAGATCTACCCAGCAATTAGCACATTAGCGACGTTTGGCATTGTCAGCGGCTGCGCGTCTGGGGTCAAGAGACAATAGGCGGGAGGGCCTGCGCACATTAATAACAGCTTCTAGAACACACAGATCCAATATTAATACACAGTTCAGTAAAACACTAAAACCAACAGCCTAGCACTGGGTTACGCCAAATGCAGGAAGAGATGTTAAGTGTTATAATGTGACAACCGCAGTTACTATTAAAGCAATAGTTCATTAAACAATATCCAACGACATGAAATTTCACTTAATAATTTTATACGCCTCAACCAGTTTAAGGTCATAACGACCAGACCATCCGCACACAACCTTAAATACCAAAGCACCGTTTGACGGCGCAAAATTGTTACCGTTACAGTTGCCAACAGAAAGGAAGTAGACAATTCCTGATTAAATTTGTGGCTGAACTTTTATACAGAGAATAAACATTGATTCATAAAATTGACCACTTAACATATTAACAATAACAATTAAAAAAAGCAATTGCCGAATATAGGCCACACTTGTAAAGCAACGAAACCAGGACACAACGCAGTTAAATGGACTTCTAATACCAAGTATTCCGAAGCCACGTCTAAGTGGTTTAAGGAATGACTAGCGAAAATCAAACTGGCTACACGGATCAATTACATCCAGAATTTCCACCACAAAATGGCTCACCGTTTAAAGTTAGTCCAGGAGCTCACTGTTAACGAGCACACCAGGATAAACTCCCGCGCTCTCCTCAGGATTCGAGATAGACACGACTCTTAAACAGAGCCTCTATTGACCGGAGACTGCTTCCGCACTTAAGTTCCGCTCGCCACCAGACCCAGGCGCCGGAATGTCAACACCGAGCGTCTTCACAGTATACTGACTCCTCGCGATGCTCCATGCGCTGTCTTCCCTCTGTCACTACCGCCAACCGAGGCTACGTCACTGACCCCCGGGTCTCTTCAACCTCGCGAACCGCAGCCGTCCTAAATAGACGGCGCCAGCCAACCAGGACGTCGCAAAGCGCGGAAGTTCACCAGAGAAACTATACTGCCGAGAATATCGCAGGAAGTGATGGCTGAAATACCTACTGAGTGTGGACCATTCTGTCCTGTCGTTCCTATCCATCTGTTAAGTAGATGTAAACTGACACACACTTCAACAACTTATCCGAATGCATTGTCAAAATACACTCCTGGAAATGGAAAAAAGAACACATTGACACCGGTGTGTCAGACCCACCATACTTGCTCCGGATACTGCGAGAGGGCTGTACAAGCAATGATCACACGCACGGCACAGCGGACACACCAGGAACCGCGGTGTTGGCCGTCGAATGGCGCTAGCTGCGCAGCATTTGTGCACCGCCGCCGTCAGTGTCAGCCAGTTTGCCGAGGCATACGGAGCTCCATCGCAGTCTCTAACACTGGTAGCATGCCGCGACAGCGTGGACGTGAACCGTATGTGCAGTTGACGGACTTTGAGCGAGGGCGTATAGTGGGCATGCGGGAGGCCGGGTGGACGTACCGCCAAATTCCTCAACACGTGGGGCGTGAGCTCTCCACAGTACATCGATGTTGTCGCCAGTGGTCGGCGGAAGGTGCACGTGCCCGACGACCTGGGACCGGACCGCAGCGACGTGCGGATGCACGCCAAGACCGTAGGATCGTACGCAGTGCCGTAGGGGACCGCACCGCCACTTCCCAGCAAATTAGGGACACTGTTGCTCCTGGGGTATCGGCGAGGACCATTCGCAACCGTCTCCATGAAGCTGGGCTACGGTCTCGCACACCGTTAGGCCGTCTTCCGCTCACGCCATAACATCGTGCAGCCCGCCTCCAGTGGTGTCGCGACAGGCGTGAATGGAGGGACGAATGGAGACGTGTCGTCTTCAGCGATGAGAGTCGCTTCTGCCTTGGTGCCAATGATGGTCGTATGAGTGTTTGGCGTCGTGCAGGTGAGCGCCACAACGACCGAGGCACACAGGGCCAACATCCGGCACCATGGTGTGGGGAGCGATCTCCTACACTGGCCGTACACCTCTGGTGATCGTCGAGGGGACACTGAATAGTGCACGGTACATCCAAACCGAACCCATCGTTCTACCATTCCTAGACCAGCAAGGGAACTTGCTGTTCCAACAGGACAATGCACGTCCGCATGTATCCCGTGCCACCCAACGTGCTCTAGAAGGTGTAAGTCAACTACCCTCGCCAGCAAGATCTCCGGATCTGTCCCCCATTGAGCATGTTTGGGACTGGATGAAGCGTCGTCTCACGCGGTCTGCACGTCCAGCACGAACGCTGGTCCAACTGAGGCGCCAGGTGGAAATGGCATGGCAAGCCGTTCCACAGGACTGCATCCAGCATCTCTACGATCGTCTCCATGGGAGAATAGCAGCCTGCATTGCTGCGAAAGGTGGATATGCACTGTACTAGTGCCGACATTGTGCATGCTCTGTTGCCTGTGTCTATGTGCCTGTGGTTCTGTCAGTGTGATCATGTGATGTGTCTGACCCCAGGAATGTGTCAATAAAGTTTCCCCTTCCTGGGACAATGAATTCATGGTGTTCTTATTTCAATTTCCAGGAGTGTACATCTGGCTGCATTCGGATTTCGTAACATACACTACAGGCTATTAAAATTGTTACACCAAGAAGATATGCAGATGAAAAACGGGTGTTCATTGGACAAATGTATCATACTTGAACTGACACGTGATTACATTTTCTCGCAATTTCGGTGCATAGATCCTGAGAAATCAGTACCCAGAACAACCGCCTCTGGCCGTAATAACAGCCTCGATACGCCTGGGAATTGAGTCAAAAAGAGTTTGGATGGCGTGCACAGGTAAAGCTGCCCATGCAGCTTCAACACGATACCACAGCTCATCAAGACTAGTGACTGGTGTATTGTGACGAGTCAGTTGCACGGCCATCATAGACCAGACGTTTTTAATTGGTGAGAGATCTGGAGAATGTGCTGTCCAGGGCAGGAGTAGAACATTTTCTGTATCCAGAAAGGCCCGTGCAGGACCTGCAACATGCGGTCGTGCATTATTCTGCTGAAATGTAGAGTTTCGCAGGGATCAGGTGAAGGGTAGAGCCACTGGTCGTAACACATCTGAAATGTAACGTCCACTGTGCAAAGTGCAGTCAATGCGAACAAGAAGGGACCGAGACGTGTAACCAATGGCACCCCAGACCGTAACACAGGGTGATACGCCAATATAGCGATGACGAATACACGCTTGCAATTTGTGTTCACCGCAATGTCGCCAAACACGGATGTGACCATCATGATGCTGCAAACAGAACCTGGATTCATCCGAAAAAATGACGTTCTGCCATTCGTGCACCCAGGTTCGTCGTCGAGTACACCATCGCACTCCTGTCTGTGATGCAGCGTCAAGGGTAACCGCAGCCATGGTCTCCGAGTTGCTGCAAACGTCTTCGAACTGTTCGTGCAGATAGATGTTGTCTTGCAAACGTCCCCATCTGTTGACTGCCAGCCGCGGTGGTCTCGCGGTTATAGGCGCGCAGTCGGGAACCGTGCGACTGCTGCGGTCGCAGTTTCGAATCCTGCCTCGGGCATGGATGTGTGTGATGTCCTTAGGTTAGTTAGGTTTAAGTAGTTCTAAGTTCTAGGGGACTAATGACCACAGCAGTTGAGTCCCATAGTGCTCAGAGCCATTTGATCTGTTGACTTAGGGATCGAGACGTGGCTGCACGATGCGTTACATCCATGAGTATAAGATGCCTGTCATCTCGACTGCTAGTGATACGAGGCCGTTGGGATCCAGCACGGCGGTTCGTAACACCCTCCGGAACCCACTGATTACAGATTCTGCTAACAGTCATTGGATCTCGACCAACGCGAGCAGCAATGTCGCGATATGATGAACCGCAATCGCGATAGCCGGTTTTCATCTACATTCGTGCTTCGTGTAACAATTTTGATGGCCAGTAGTGTATTGTGCTTTCCTGCTGAAAGTGTTCTACTGCAGTACAGACAATACTTGCATCCCAAGTTGGAGTGAAGTGGCATGGCAACTGAAGACTAGTTCCAAAGCTTGTGGGAGAAAGTCTCAATTGTGGTTGTGGCGGTATGTGGATCAAATGGAACGTCGCTTCCAGCCGAGGTGCAACAGCGCCCAAAATTTGATCAATGTCGCACATTTCTGGGTGATACTGACTGGAAAGAAATGCCATCGATATCGAGCACAATATCTGGGCAGCGGAGAAACTGATTTGCAGCCGTCTCAGTTTTTTCCGATTATGATGACATTCACAAAACGGTACTCGAATGGCTCCGTGACCAAGGAAGAGAAGTCCACCGTTGAGGAACTGAACGACAGATCAGATGTTTTTGACAGTCGTTTACTGACCACGTAGAAAAAAAACAAACGAGATCTGATCAGAAAATTCCGGAACATTCGTAATTTCGGGCCCGTGGTGAGTTGGAGTGAAATGCGTTTGGCATCGCTGCAGACTCCTGTGTTTAATGTGTAGCTTCCGGAAATTTCATTGCTGTATGTCTGTTAGTTATTGTTCAGCGCTGCATTAATTACAACGTTGTGACTCACGGTTTGCGAATTCCGAGATGGAAGAGTTTGAGGAGCAACGGGTCTGCATTAAAATTTGCGTGAAACTGAAGGGAACCTTTACAGAGACACACCACATGGTGCAGGAAGGCTCCGGTGATGAGTGCTTAAAACGTGCTCGGTGTTACGAATGGTTCACACGGTTTAAAAGTAGCCGGGCGGAAGTTAAGGATGACCCAAACCAGGAAGCCTTTCGAAGTCCACCGTCGACGCTCATGTCAGAAACGTCAACGAGAAGGTGCGTGCCAAAGGAAGACTGACGGTCCGAGAGGTTGCAGAAGAATGTAACATTTCAGTTGGATCATGTCATGAGATCCTGACACAGCATCTTGGAATGTATCGTGTTACCACCAAGTTCACCGCACGGCTCATGACTCAAGACCAGAAAGACCCTCACTTCGCAATCTGTGAAGAGGTTTTGGATGGCGAGATTCAATCTTCACGATGGGTCGGGAAGGTTGTCGAGACGTCGTCAAGTCAGGTTGTAATGACATTGCTTTCCCCGAAAGTTGATAATAATTTTTTTTCTTTTGTGCATTACCTTGTCATAGTACGTATGTATCATTTATTTCAACTATTCTTTTCTTGTTAACACCTCACTTTGTTTCTTCATTCATTTTGCTACTGTTTTATATTTTATATTGTACGAATATGAATGTTCTGGTTTTATATGCTTTGTAAATCTTTGGTTAGGCTGGGAGAAATACTGTGTCAGAGAGAGAGAGAGAGAGAGAGAGAGAGAGAGCGAACGACTATCGATAGAGAGCGTGTGAGTTGTTGTGGTATCGTGGCCGGTTCGCGGATGGAGAAACGCTGCACTGTTAGGCGTGAAAGACGGTGATACGTGGAGGAACAATTAATTACAGTACGTCCGCTGTGTTAATAGGAGATCGTGTATTATTAAGTGAACAGCAAAACCTGAGAAGTATGTCGAGTGTTTGCGGTGACGATTTTAAATACTGTGTGAACTTGTGACATTTAGCCGTGAACCCAGGCAACACTGCCGTGTGGAGACACTAACTGATAGAATTGCCTGAAAGTGCAACAAACCAGAATGTTAAGTAAAAGAACAGTGCTGTGATTTGATCAAGAAACATTTATTATGTCATGCAAACTGTCTTAAAGACGACGACGTAAATTGAACTTATGTTTAACGGACTGTTATAGTGATAAACACACGTCAATGTTTTCCTGTGGCAACACGGTGAAAGAACTTTGTGAAGTATTGGCATTAACCGGCTATATATCGTTAATACTAGATACATTGCATAATTCCGATCTACCCGCACCGCGTGATTAATAATCTTTTAATAATACGCTCCTGGAAATGGAAAAAAGAACACATTGACACCGGTGTGTCAGACCCACCATACTTGCTCCGGACACTGCGAGAGGGCTGTACAAGCAATGATCACACGCACGGCACAGCGGACACACCAGGAACCGCGGTGTTGGCCGTCGAATGGCGCTAGCTGCGCAGCATTTGTGCACCGCCGCCGTCAGTGTCAGCCAGTTTGCCGTGGCATACGGAGCTCCATCGCAGTCTTTAACACTGGTTGCATGCAGCGACAGCGTGGACGTGAACCGTATGTGCAGTTGACGGACTTTGAGCGGACGTGAAGGTGCACGTGCCCGTCGACCTGGGACCGGACTGCAGTGACGCACGGATGCACGCCAAGACCGTAGGATCCTACGCAGTGCCGTAGGGGACCGCACCGCCACTTCCCAGCAAATTAGGGACACTGTTGCTCCTGGGGTATCGGCGAGGACCATTCGCAACCGTCTCCATGAAGCTGGGCTACGGTCTCGCACACCGTTAGGCCGTCTTCCGCTCACGCCATAACATCGTGCAGCCCGCCTCCAGTGGTGTCGCGACAGGCGTGAATGGAGGGGCGAATGGAGACGTGTCGTCTTCAGCGATGAGAGTCGCTTCTGCCTTGGTGCCAATGATGGTCGTATGAGTGTTTGGCGCCGTGCAGGTGAGCGCCACAATCAGGACTGCATACGACCGAGGCACACAGGGCCAACACCCGGCATCATGGTGTGGGGAGCGATCTCCAACACTGGCCGTACACCTCTGGTGATCGTCGAGGGGACACTGAATAGTGCACGGTACATCCAAACCGAACCCATCGTTCTACCATTCCTAGACCGGCAAGGGAACTTGCTGTTCCAACAGGACAATGCACGTCCGCATGTATCCCGTGCCACCCAACGTGCTCTAGAAGGTGTAAGTCAACTACCCTGCCCAGCAAGATCTCTGGATCTGTCCCCCATTGAGCATGTTTGGGACTGGATGAAGCGTCGTCTCACGCGGTCTGCACGTCCAGCACGAACGCTGGTCCAACCGAGGCGCCAGGTGGAAATGGCATGGCAAGCCGTTCCACAGGACTACATCCAGCATCTCTACGATCGTCTCCATGGGAGAATAGCAGCCTGCATTGCTGCGAAAGGTGGATATACACTGTTCTAGTGCCGACATTGTGCATGCTCTGTTGCCTGTGTCTATGTGCCTGTGGTTCTGTCAGTGTGATCATGTGATGTATCTGACCCCAGGAATGTGTCAATAAAGTTTCCCCTTCCTGGGACAATGAATTCACGGTGTTCTTATTTCAATTTCCAGGAGTGTAAAATGCCGCGCGCGTAAAGGCAACGCACACTCTGGAACAATTATTATCGCGCCAGTGCTGCCAGCTGATTCGACTACAACGGAGACGTGGACCACCGCCGTAACTGGAATATTAATGAAACAGGAGGATCCATCATTATCTTCACGCCAAAAACCAGGATTAACTTCACACATCGTCCGCGCGGACTGCCGCTGACATCATCGCACTGCACGCAGCAACTGTTAAGACATTAAAAGAAAATTATAACGCTCTCTCTCATTTCAAAATTAAAGACAATTGCAGTTAAATGATCTATTTTAAAAATACTGTCACAATATCAAGGTTCAATTTTGTTTAGTTCCAATAAATATTATTTCCATTATTTCGTCTTGTTGGCAGTGTTGAAAACCCGCCAACTTAAATGTCAATTAATAAATTTCTTTCACAATTCTTCTCAGATATTTTGCTGCTCATCATAACTTACATTACTGCTTGAAAAGTGACCAACAGTATTTTTGCACCTATTTTCTCATCGGCTGTCAGATTCAAAAGAAAATTACGTATTTCGTGGGCATTTAGTAGATGCGCGATGTCTATGTAGGCTCCTACAATTTTTTTATTTTTTTTTTTACTTTTGCAGGTTTACGGGAATTGTATTGAGTTTAATTGTTCACTTGCCCCTGTTAAAGTGATTTATCGCATCTTCATAATAATTGTAGGGAATTACCTAATTTATTTTTTTATTGCGTAAACATTGGCATATCATATTTCGATTAAAATTGACGTCTTATTGGCCCTACATAAGATTCTGTACGTTCTGACAAAGACTATGCCAAATTTTTTTTCGTCCGTGACTAACAGGGGTAGTCAGATTTCTTTTTTTTTTTTCAGAAGTAGAGAACCAGTTTCTTTACAAGGTCACATGTCAAAGTCATACTGATATATTTTTTTGGCTTTGCGGGATTGGGTCGCCATGATTTCATGCCACAGGGACAAGTTGTTAATCGATGGTACTGTCGGGACCTGTTGTGACGCCTGCGAGGAAATCAGCCAAGGAAAAGTCCTAAAATGTGGCGAGAAAATTCACGGCTCTTGCATCACTGTAACGCACCCCTATCGGCGCCTGACTATTGCACATAAAACGAAATTACTGTGCTCCCTCATGTTCCGTACTCTCCAGACCTGGCCCACGCGGCCTTTTTCCTTATTTCCAAAGCTGAAAATCCCGTTGAAAGGACGACGATTTCCAACGATAGACGAGATAAATGAAAATTCGCAGAAGACGCTTCGGGCAACCCAGCGAGAGGCGTACCAAGACTGCTTACGGAAGTGGAAACGGCGTTGGGATCAGTGTATCAATCGTGGAGGAATTTCGAAGGAGACAGTGCACAATAAGTAAAAAACTGTGTGGAGAAATGTCCGGACGTTTCTCCACACAGACTTAGGTCAGACATCGTTCTGAAATGAAATGCAGCATCCAATAAAAGTAACTTCATCTCTTTGAAGCCCTCTCGTTTTTTTCCAAACATCCCTGGACAGCGTTGACTATTCATAAATTTCGAACAGAATATTATACATCTCGCTTTTCGTTGAATTAGCTCTGAAGAAACTGAAAAAAAAAGCAAGAGACATGATAATAAGAGAAAAACGAACTTGATAATGAGAATCGTATTATTAAACGCATCTTGCGGAAGGAGAAGGGAAATAGTAACAGGGTGCAGTAAATGTTATTTTGTGACAAAAGAAACCTTTATTCTCTCGCTTACAATGTTTAGTCACGTTGTCATCTCTACAGCGCTATCGGCCAACTTGCGTGTTTCTGTTGTTTCTCGTACTCCGCCGTCTTCCGTGACGTTTCTCCTCCCCCCTCCCGCGCAGCATTCTACAGTTCTCGTCGGAGTCGACGCGACGCAAATAAATCAGTTTGTTCGCCCGTCCGTCAAGGCGCGGCGCTGCGGGCGCTCCGACGGAATCACAGCCAGGCGCTCGACCAATTAGCCGCACCTGCCAATCTGCGTTCCAAGGGATGGTGGGCGGATTGGGGGGGGGGGGGGAGGAGGTAGAGAGAGGTGGGAGGCGGACAGCTCTGGCTCCGGCGGAGAGAGAGCGCCCTCCTCCACTCCCACTGGCTGCCTGACGTCACGAATTAAAGGGAAAGGAAAGGGTTGAGGGATGAGGGGCGTGGCGCCGGCTGCGGCCGTAACCAAGTTTGGTGGTGGCGGCGGGGGTGGTACTTCCTCCCTTCAGCTACACACGTGCGCTCCGCCAGACAGAGCCGAGGGCTGCTCCTCGTCTGAGGACCGCACAAGTGTACCATCAGTCTTCATCAGTAGTTCCCAGGCTGTGAGCAAATTACACCCAGAGGGAAAAAAGAAATTTCCTCAGGGTAGGAAAAAAAAGTTTTATAGATTAGGCGACTCTCCTTTCAATCCAGTTTATATCTTCGTAGACCTCCAAAGTATTTATGTAAAACCCACAGAAGTGAGCTTCCCAGATGAAACGATTATAATCCAGGTCATAACCTGGATCGACAGGAAGTGCAAAATGGCTAAGCAGGGATGGCTAGAGAACAAATGTAACGATGTAGCGGCGCATATCACTAGAGGTCAGATAGATACTGCCTACAGGAAAATTAAAGAGACCTTTGGAGAAAAGAGAAACACTTGTATGAATGTCCAGAGCTCAGAAGGAAACCCAGTTCTAAGCTAAGAAGGGAAAGCAGAAAGGTGGAAGGAGTCTATATAAGGGCGATGTTCTTGATGACAATATTATAGAAATGGAAGAGAATGTAGACGAAGATGAAATGGTAGATAAGATAGTGCGTCAAGAGTTTGACAGAGCACTGAAAGACCTGAGCCGAAACAAGGCTCCGGAAATAGACAACATTTCATTAGAACTACTGATAGCCTTGGGAGAACCGGCCCTGGCAAAATATTACCCACTGGTGAACAAGATGTGTGAGACAGGCGAAATACCCTCAGATTTCAAGAAGAATATAATAATCCCAATCCCAAAGAAAACAGGTGTTCACACATGTGAAAATTTCCGAACTATCAGTTTAATAAGCTACGCCTGAAAAATAGTAACGCTATTTCTTTACAGACGAATGGAAAAACTGGTAGAAGCCGATCTCGGAGAAGATCAGTTTTAGTTCCGTAGAAATCTTGGAACACGTGAGGCAATACTGACCCTACGACTTAACTTAGAAAATAGATTAAGGAAAGGCAGACTTACGTTTCTAGCATTTTTAGGCTTCGAGAAAGCTTTTGACTATGTTGACTGGAACACTCTCTTTAAAATTCTGAAGGTGGCAGGGGTAAAATACAGGGTGCAAAAGGCTATTTACAATTTATACAGAAACCAGATGGCAGTGACAAGAGTGGAAGGGCATGAAAGGGAAGCAGTGGTTGGGAATGGAGTGAGACAGGGTAATAACGTCTCTTCGATGTTCTTCAATCTTTATATTGAGCAAGCAGTAAAGGAAACAAAAGAAAAATTCGAAGTAGGAATTAAAACCCATGTAGAAGAAATAAAAACTTTGAGGTTCGCCGATGACATTGTAATTCTGTCAGACACAGCAAAGGATCTGGAAGAGCAGCTGAACGAATGGACAGTGTCTTGAAAGGAGGATATAAGATGAACATCAACAAAAGCAAAACGAGGATAATGGGATGTAGTCGAATTAAATCGAGTGATGCTGAGGGAATTAGATTAGGAAATGAGACGCTTAAAGTAGTAAATGAGTTTTGCTATTTGGGGAGCAAAATAACTGATGATGGTCGAAGTAGAGAAGATATTAAATGTAGACTGGCAATGGAAAGGAAAGCGTTTCTGAAGAAGAGAAATTTGTTAACATCGAGTATAGATTTAAGTGTCAGGAAGTCGTTTCTGAAAGTATTTGTATGGAGTGTAGCCATGTATGGAAGTGAACCATGGACGATAAATAGTTTGGACAAGAAGAGAATATAAGCTTTCGAAATGTGGTGCCAGAGAAGAATGCTGAAGATTGGATGGGGAGATCACATAACTAATGAGGAGGTATTGAATAGAATTGGAGAAAAGCGAAATTTGTAGCACAAGTTGAGTAGAAGAGTGGATAGGTTGGTGGCGCATATTCTGAGGCATCAAGGGATCACCAATTTAGTATTGGAGGGCAGCGTGGAGGGTAAAAATCGTAGAAGGAGACGAAGAGATGAATATACTAAACAGATTCAGAAGGATGTAGGTTGCAGTAGGTACTGGGAGCTGAAGAAGCTTGCACAGGATAGAGTAGCATGGAGAGCTGCATCAAACCAGTCTCAGGACTGAAGACCACAAAAACATCAACAACAACATGGCGTAGCATTCGCGTGACAGTCATTGAAGTAATCCTAAAAAAAATAAAAAAGTGGTGTAGCTCGCGTAATACTAGGCACATAATGAAATCGGAGCAAATTTAATTCTTCGACCGCCATTCCCACCGATTGACGAATGGCGCTAATGTCGGTAAAGTGCCGATCCCATCATTTGACGGGGTTGTGTATCTGGCTCTTTTGTATACGAATTCTCGTATACTGACTGGCTCGAACGATCTACATTGCGTTGCGCGAGACCTGTTGCACCTACAACAGCCTGTTATTGTGCGAAGTCAAGCTGCTGGAGGGTAGCAGATATGGCTTCATGTTTTCTTACGGACGAGGAAATTTTGCACGAATTGGAGGAACATGTTGTCGGCAATGACAGTCAGCATGACGATATTGACGATTCAGATGATGATGATGGTTACTTCGTGCGAGAAGAATTGCGTCTAACTTGAGGTGAGTATTTCTCGTTCTGATTGCGTAAAACACTCGTCAAAATGTTGTGTTCCTTCCTGATCTTTCTTCACTTTTTAAAACACGAAAAATATTTTTTAATTTCTTGCATGTAAAAAGGAAAGGCCTGATGGAAAGACGCTACATACCTGCGCAGTAAGTGCAACATAGGCATATGCATTGGGACTTGTTTCATTGTGTATCTTGAAGAAAAAACAGAAAGAAAGAGTTTTGCCCATCTCTACACTTCTTATCCCTAGCCAGTCCTGTAACAGAAGTTTGATATATTTTCTTATTCCATTTTTAAATGACGGCATTAAGATTTTACGTTCAGCAGTCTTTTTTCTAAATTAAAAATGTTACTCCAATAAATTAAGAATTTCTAAACTCGAAAAATTGTTCCAAAGAACAGTTCGACTTCAATTTAAAAGTGTTGCAATCGAGAAAATTTTGTCAATACCATATTTAACATTATTATTCTAATACAGACAGATAATCAGTAAATGAAATAAAATTAACCAGAAATATCAAAAGCCTGTAACAAGGTAAATACATTACGGAATAGAAGCTACTGGAACAAACACAGGTTTCTCGTCTCAAGGCACTTAAAACTGTTAATAAAATTAAAGAAATTCATTGCACTTGCGAGTATTGTAGAAGTCTCCTATGTTTCAAGGTACAAAATGGTGCATGTCTACATTAATAGTTCTAAAATATATAGCATTTTACTAATCATAAAATGTTGTAGCTCAAAAATTTACAAAATTTTCCAGTTAGCTTTAATGTCAGGTTGTTAGTAAGTTCGTAGCGTTTTTCGATAGGTATAACACACCAGATATACACTGAGGCGCTGAGGAAACTCGTGTAGGCATGCGTATTGAGAGACATGTAAACAACCAGAATACAACGCTGGACTCGGCAACGTCTATCTAAGACAACTAGTGCCTGTAGCAGTTATCAGACAGGTTACTCTTGCTACAATGGGAAGTTATCAAGTGACTTCAAACGTGATGTTATAGTTGGCGCACTAGCGATGGGACACACCATCTCCGAGGTACCGATGAAGTGGGGATTTTCCCGTACGACCACTTCACTAGTGTATAGTGAATATGAGGAATCCGGTAAAAACATCAAATCTCCGACATCGTTGCGGCCGGAAAAAGATCTTGCAACAACGGGACCAACGACGACCGAAGACAGACGTTCAACGTGACAGAAGCGCGACCATTTCGCAAATTGTTGCAGATTTCAATGCTGGGCCATCAACAGGTGTCAGCGTGCGAACCATTAACGAAACGTCATCGATATGGGACTTCGGAGCCGAAGGCCCACTAGTGTACCCTCGACGACTGCACGACACAAAGCCTTACGCCTCGCCTGGCCCATCAACGCCGACGTTGGACTGTTGATGACTGGAAACATTGATCGGATGGACGTGTATGAGTATGGAGGCAACCTCATGGACCCATGGACCTGCATGTCAGCAGGGAATTGGTCATGCTGGTGGAGGCTCTGTAATGGTGTAGGACGCGTGCAAGTGGAGTGATATGGGACCCCTGATACGTCTAGACTCTGACAGGTGACACATACGCAAGCATCCTGTCTGATCATCTGTATCCATTCATGTCCATTGTCCATTCCGACGGACTTGGGAAATTCCAGTAGGAAAGTGCCACACCCCACACTTTCAGAATTACTGCAGAGTGGCTCCAGGAACACTCTTCTGAGTTCAAACTCTTCCGCTGGCCACCAAACTCCACAGACATGAACATTATTCAACATATATGGGATGCCTTGCAACGTGCTGCTTAGAAGAGATCCCCACCCCCTCGTACTCTTACGGATTTATGGACAGCCCTGCAGCATTCATGGTGATAGTTCCCTCGAACACTACTTCAGATATTAGTCGAGTCCATGCCACGTCGTGCTGAAGCACCTCTGCGCGATCGCGGGGCCCTACATGTAATTAGACAGGTGTACCAGTTTCTTCGGCTCTACAGTGCACATTTGTGCTATTTTCGATGTTCATTTTTCAAAATGTGAAGGGCATTAATGTCAAAACTAGACATGATTGTCTTAATGGGAACTCCGCTATCGTTCATTAAATAAAAATATGACGTTTCAGTCTTTGATCGCTATTCTTTGTTTTCAATGACCGGTTTCGGGCTAGCTGCCCATCTTCAGATCATATATTGCATTTACAGAGTAACTTGTCAGTACATAACTAATGACAGCGAACCGATTGTTCTGTACTGACAAGTTACTCTGTAAATGCAATATATGATCTGAAGATGGGCAGCTAGCCCGAAACCGGTCGTTGAAAATAAACAATAGCGATCAAAGACTGACACGCCATATTTTTATTTAAGGGCATTAATCGCCTCCTATCTTTTGTCTGTCTCACATTGGCAACGGAATCCTCCATGTTGAGTTTTTAGAGAGTAGGGAGTTGACAGTTGAGGGCCATGAACCATGAACATGGATTCTGGTCATTCTTTCTGGACAGCTGCGGGGAAAGCTTACTGCTTCGGGCCGCAATAGAGAGGGTGACATTTCCAGCCGCTGTTTGATGCTTGTCGGCATTCACCAGCTGCTAAAGAGAATGTAAAAAGCACAGTTGTGGCTGCGCCTTCCTTACACAGTCCAGCTCTTTACTTGCTCACCCGCAATATATCTCCTGTTGCTTATTTTGGTTATATCTCTGGCTTCTTCTTGTGACTTTGATTACACGAACCGCCCAGGTAACCAGATCATGTTGCACTAGCTCTATACACGCCTGCACAGTTTTTGGCTTTCCACTTGCGTTAGCACAATTTTGTAGTTTATTTTGAATTATACAGAATTTTTCTCTCTATTATTCTCGTTGTGATTTAGGTCAATCACTATAGCAAATAAATAACTGTTAATCTCAGTTTTGACTAAGATTTCAGAATCCTTTAACTTGTCCTATAACTATTCTTGGTTAGGCGACCCATTAAAAAACTAAAATGTAGTTGCTTGTATTTTTAATTCGTTCGTTTTGCTGTGATGGTGTTGTCCTAGGCTCAGTGGTCAAATGAAAGGACAGCTTACTTATTATTTCTTCAAAGGAACTAGAATTCTAACCACTCGACTTTGATCAGCACAATTTAGTTCTTCCTAATATTCGGTCTTCAGGGAACGAGCATTTTACTTTCTCGTCTTGCATCAGTGCACTAGACTCTTCAGTTTTGTTGTGTGAAAGCTACGAGCATTGTACGCTCTCGACTTGCCCCACAGGACACTAAGGGAGTGAGATAGTTAGTTAGTCGCTTAGTTACATATTCCATAGATCATTTGAAAGATTCCCATATCGAAATGTTGTGGAACGAATCAACTTCCAGGGGATGTATACATGGTTAGTGTTATCATTAATGAACACATTATTATTTTTAGTCTCACTTATGAAACTATACTTTATTTATTTTTTAGTGTCTACTAGTTTTTAGATACAAATTCGTCAATGGAACAGAAGTTGTCTAGGAAAATGACTTAACTTTAAATTTTATACTTACGTCGCTACCTTTTAGACATTATATGTTTTAGGGCAAATAATCAAAATTTTTTGTCGTTCTGAGCCACTGACTACTTTAACAAAGTGTAACAAAAGTCATTTTCCCTGTAGTGCTGTTGGGATGGACATCACAGTGCGTCTCAAATGGTGATGAATTATTTGTGACGAATTTCACTAGCGAGTATATGTTTTGTGACGGCACAATTAAAATGCCTAGCTGCTTGAAGAGGCACCTACATAACGTCATTGGGCGAATACCACATATTGCTCTTACTCCTCGCTTTTGGCGTAATCAGTACTTCCTTTCTAAGTAATGAGTTACCCCAGAAAAGTATTTCGTAAGGCATCATTGAGTGGGAATATGCAAAACATGTTAGAAGATTGATACCTTTGTTTCCAAGATTAGGAGTTACACGAAGAACAAAACCATCTGAACTTAATTTAGGAGAAAGCTCAGTAATGTGCATTTTCCAGTGCAAGTTTTCATCAGTAGACACGCCCAAAAGTTTAGAGCATGCTACCCTATTAATGACTCTTGTTCATGTGCTACATCAATTGTGGGTACAGTACAGCATTGAATATAGTGTGTATCTTCAAAATATAGGGAGAGTCCACTTTCAGAGAATCACTTAATAATTCTTCGAATAAGATCATTTACCAACGCCTCTGTTGCTTTCTGTCTAATGGGATTTATTTAACACTAGTATCATCCGCAAAACATATAAATTCTGACTGGAAGCTCATTCACATATGTAAACGATAGCAGTCCCAAAAATGAACACCGTGGAACTTCATTTGTGATTTCCACCCCACCCCCGCCCCTACTAGCTAACATTTCCTACTTTTGCGATATGGCCTGAATTATTCAGCACGACCTTTTGCATTCAGTTTATTAAGTGCGAGTCAACCCAGCTATGCATAAAGCCATCAGTTCCAGAGAACTTGAGTATTTCTAAGAGAGTAACGTGATCTACACAAGCTAACCACTTAGAAAGACCACAAAAAAATGCCAGCCGGCAATATATTATTATTTAAGGCTTATAGTACATGGTGTGTGTTAAGGTGTAGGTAGCATTCTCAGTCGAGCGACGCTGATGGTATCCAATCAGTGATATGCAGAGTAAACCGTTTCGCCTTATATGTGCGAGTGCTCTTGAGCACATTACTTTCTCGAATATCTTGGAAAGATGTGTTAGAAAGGAAACTAGACGATAATTATTTAAGTCTGTCTTCTCATGTTTCTTATAAAGTGATTTAACAATCGCATATTTTGCCCTGTCTGGAAAAATTTCTTCAACCCCATAAAAGGTTTTTGTTTTTCAGAATTTTTATAAATGTATTAAGTTAACTGAAGAATGCGAAACGATATACTATGAGTTGAAGCAGTAATAAACAAATAACATATTATTTACGGTAACCGTAGCTACCCTTAGCTGCATTGGCCACAGATAATTAATGAAAGTGTATGTTTATATTTTTAAAATAGTGTTAAGTTACACTCCTGGAAATGGAAAAAAGAACACATTGACACCGGTGTGTCAGACCCACCATACTTGCTCCGGACACTGCGAGAGGGCTGTACAAGCAATGATCACACGCACGGCACAGAGGACACACCAGGAACCGCGGTGTTGGCCGTCGAATGGCGCTAGCTGCGCAGCATTTGTGCACAGCCGCCGTCAGTGTCAGCCAGTTTGCCGTGGCATACGGAGCTCCATCGCAGTCTTTAACATTGGTAGCATGCCACGACAGGGTGGACGTGAACCGTATGTGCAGTTGACGGACTTTGAGCGAGGGCGTATAGTGGGCATGCGGGAGGCCGGGTGGACGTACCGCCGAATTGCTCAACACGTGGGGCGTGAGGTCTCCACAGTACATCGATGTTGTCGACAGTGGTCGGCGGAAGGTGCACGTGCCCGTCGACCTGGGACCGGACCGCAGCGACGCACGGATGCACGCCAAGACCGTAGGATCCTACGCAGTGCCATAGGGGACCGCACCGCCACTTCCCAGCAAATTAGGGACACTGTTGCTCCTGGGGTATCGGCGAGGACCATTCGCAACCGTCTCCATGAAGCTGGGCTACGGTCCCGCACACCGTTAGGCCGTCTTCCGCTCACGCCCCAACATCGTGCAGCCCGCCTCCAGTGGTGTCGCGACAGGCGTGAATGGAGGGGCGAATGGAGACGTGTCGTCTTCAGCGATGAGAGTCGCTTCTGCCTTGGTGCCAATGATGGTCGTATGCGTGTTTGGCGCCGTGCAGGTGAGCTCCACAATCAGGACTGCATACGACCGAGGCACACAGGGCCAACACCCGGCATCATGGTGTGGGGAGCGATCTCCTACACTGGCCGTACACCTCTGGTGATCGTCGAGGGGACACTGAATAGTGCACGGTACATCCAAACCGTCATCGAACCCATCGTTCTACCATTCCTAGACCGGCAAGGGAACTTGCTGTTCCAACAGGACAATGCACGTCCGCATGTATCCCGTGCCACCCAACGTGCTCTAGAAGGTGTAAGTCAACTACCCTGGCCAGGAAGATCTCCGGATCTGTCACCCATTGAGCATGTTTGGGACTGGATGAAGCGTCGTCTCACGCGGTCTGCACGTACAGCACGAACGCGGGTCCAACTGAGGCGCCAGGTGGAAATGGCATGGCAAGCCGTTCCACAGGACTACATCCAGCATCTCTACGATCGTCTCCATGGGAGAATAGCAGCCTGCATTGCTGTGAAAGTTGGATATACACTGTACTAGTGCCGACATTGTGCATGCTCTGTTGCCTGTGTCTATGTGCCTGTGGTTCTGTCAGTGTGATCATGTGATGTATCTGACCCCAGGAATGTGTCAATAAAGTTTCCCCTTCCTGGGACAATGAATTCACGGTGTTCTTATTTCAATTTCCAGGAGTGTATTTAAAATAGTGTTAAGTTCTATGCAAAACGTTTTCGGAATATCGCCTGTCATCTAATCACGCTCCTGACCAACGGTGCAAGTGTAAGAAGCAGCTGACTTAAGCAGATCTGCAGCTATGAAAATAATGTCCTTAGTCCCCTTAAGGACTGTTAACGCAGACTTCTTAAAAGAGCACAGTGTTCGCCTCGGATTGCTGTGAGTGATGTAGAGCTGATACCAGTCAATGGCCCTTCCAGGGCAGTCCCAGCTCATCATGACAGTGAAACGGTGTGTATGTGACAATCACCTAAATAGAGTCAGCGCACGCGAAACGCCTCGACTTGGAGACGTGACTGAGTGACAGAAACGACGTAACGTGTTCGTGCTTGCCCGTGACTACACTGTGATTGAAATTGCCCGTTTCGCTTCTTTACTCGCGGCTTTGTCGGAGTACTCACATGTCACATGTATTTCACAAATATTTAACCTCTTTACCATAGTTCTTCCGTAACCACAGCGAATTTCGCCCTGCAGTTAACTTTTCACGCAGCTCAGTTTTTATAACGTCATATTTCCTGAAATATTTATTGTACAGTGGTATAATTTAGTAAGTGCATTCAGCAGCATATGTGGATACTGCCGGAGAAATGCGTCGCAAGTATATTTACTTTAAATAAAGTACTGAATTTAAACGGCATCCATGATACGGTAGTTTTTCTTGTATCTCAATGACATATCTCCTGAATAATGTGTCCTACTATAATATAATTTTGCTGGTACAGTCATTGCTGTATGTGAGTAATGCCAAAAAAATGTGTCTCGAATACATTTAGTAGTACATAAGTGATAAATTAAAACGTCAATAGGTCGTGCCAGCTGCGGCAGTGTTGCTGCATTAATAGCGAAAATGTAGCAAGCGTTAAAAAAAATTTCCTTCCATCATTTCTTGAGGGCTATAAGCGAGAATAAGCATCGTGAAGGTTTGAAATTATGTATAAAGCCTGCTGCAAGTCACTAGTGCTATCATTCACAAATACTGATTGAATAAAGTCTGCGCGGAGTGGGCTAAGATTGCTTTTCACCCACACCCCACCCCTTTAAGAAGTAGCTGGTTTTAACTGCCACAGCGATTATTTTCTGACGTTTAGTGATACGTGTACCAAGTGTGGCGGAAATCGATCCAGTGGTATTGAAGGAGATGTGGAACACATATGCATACGTTCACAGACTAAAATAACATGTGTGTATTCTCGGTGACTACGTTTTCCTCTTTTCTCTACGTCTCCCAGTATTACAACAGCCGTGTTCATACGGATGCCTGTATACCTTCCTATTTTGACGAACAGACAAGCACTGTGTCGTACCTCGACCAGTCTGGTAAATCGCACTATCTCTGCCCCATAGAAAAAATCTGCGAGTATTTAGAAGAGCGGGTGAACACTCAGTTTTGTAGCTCTACGGGATCTCTCTATAGCGATAGGTTTCAGGTGGTATAGGATACCTTGTAGCGGTTCCTTTACCCAGCTGCCCAAATAATTAACTAATTAGGATGACATACGGAATGTATTTGCCCTATCTCATTGCCCTGTATGGCATGCTAACGGAGCACGTTCTTCTTTGCAGATTGTTGCCTGTGGAGTGCTACCTTGACCTATTCGCATTGAAACCATCTAACAAATTTCCTTCTTCCCTGATTGGAGAGAAGGGCAGATTTGCTTACCTTGTCTCGTCTAAAATTGTCTTGGTGTTCCCATTGGTTTTCTTCCCTGCCGGCCACAGAGCCCAACAGGCGACTTATGAGCACTGAATAATCGAATGGCAAGTGGTGAATATCTCAACGTTATGGCAATGAAATTCTCAAAATAAACGAATGCCCCATGATTTTATTCTCTAAATCTCAAATTCAACTTGATGAATCGGTATAATGATGTATAACTTCAGAGCCAGTCTAAAAAGAATGTATGCAGCAAATTTCACAGAAATTAGTTATAATTTATAGAGCACTCTTAAAGTCCAAAGATATATTCCAACACTATTACTAGACCGTACACATGAACGTTTCCCAAAGTAGATTTAAACTTTACTTCTCGTTTTATAATACCAAGTAGTTTTTTGTACTATTAACGTGTTGTCAGCATGAATACCAACACGAGACTGCCTAGTGAACTAAATAAATGTAAATGTCGTGTGACTGAGGCCTCCCGTCGGGTAGACCATTCGCTGGGTGCGAATCTTTCGCATTGACGCCACTTCGGAGACCTGGGCCTCGATGGGGATGAAATGACGATGATTGGAACAACACAACATCGAGTCCCTGAGCAGAAAAAATCCCAGACCCAGGCTGGGATAGAACACGGGTCCTTAGGATTGACATTCTGCCTCGCTGACCTCTTTTTTTTTTTAATTGCTGGCCATTTGTTTTTTTTCCATTGTCAGGCTTACCATCTTTGCTGACATTCATTTTGTTGTACCACCGCACAGTGTCTACAATGTCCATATGTTGACAAATAGTGGATAATTAGAAAATTAATTAATTAAGGAAATGAATAAAACTGAAAATGCCCAAATGAAAGACATGAAGACTTTGCGGATAGTACAAAAACAAAAAAACATGCTCCTGTATCAATGAAATGAAATCTTCTCGAAATTAACTAAGGGTCCGTAAGTGTGAAGGATGTCTATCTCGGCTTCTTCGTCTATCTCATCTCCCACCCGTCACACCTCATCTGGACGGCGGGTCGGTAAATGTAAGTCGCAAGTAATTAGCGAAGTCTTGCCCATATTTCTTGTGCTGTTGCAGCGTCGTGTGTCCATCCAGGAGAAAATGCCAAAAATCAATTTTGTCCTTTTCTGATTCGTTATACACGTAGCCCATCACCATTCCCCGTACCCATGTCACTGCATCGGTTTTTTGGACCGGAAAATAAGATTCTTGGGGGAAACAAAGTGTGTCTGATGAAATTGTGTGAGGGGCGGAGCGTAACAGGAACGCCAAGCCACTCGGCTACCGGCAGCGGACGCCTAGTGAACCTGCCGCCAATGACTTAGAGAGTTAAATAAGATCTTAAATTAATATCTGAATACGAATTTGAAGTTATTGAAAGTATAGTTAAACGGCCATCAGTGTGGGTAACGCCTCCAAAATAGCTGGAACATTTAAGGAGTAAATATACACTGTTCAGTCAGGACAGAACGACCACCGACCTCATATCGATATAAATCTGTCCGAGCAGCGTCACGTGCCGAGCAGTCACAGCCAGTCAGAGACACGCACGGTGCGTGTAGTATCAGGGAGCGTGCTGTCTGTGTGTAGAACAGGGAAGGTGCGAGATCTGTTTCAGTTTGACCGAGGGCTAGACTGCGATGGCCTGGAGGCTCGGCACGAGCATTTCGGAAACTACATCACTTATCGGGTGTCTGAGGAGTGCTGTGGTGAGTGTCTTCAGCACTTGGTTAAACGAAGGTGAAACCACCGCATGACGTCTTTGGGTTGGGGATCGCCCTCTCATTATAGATGTCGGGCGTCGTAGGCACGGCAGACTGATAAAACAGGACAGGCGGCGAATTGTGGTAGACTTTAATGCTGGGCAGAGTACAAAGATGGACCTCCATAGTTGACGACCCAAGCATATGCCAATGTTAACCCCACGGATTCGGCAATTACGACTGAAATGGGCACGTGACAATCGGCATTGGGCGTTGGCGCAATGGCAGAGCATTGCAAGGTCGGATGAATACCGACAGTTTCTTCATAATGCTCGGCGCGAATCCATCGCCTTTCAGGGAAACAGTTCCTTGACATTGTACTGCGGGATGAAGAAGCTGGCGGCTTCTCTGTTAGGTTCTGTGGAACAATCACATGAGCATTCAAGGGTCCAGTAGAGCTCGTACAAGACACCATGACGGCCAAAGAATATCGCACACTGACTGCAGACCACGTTCAGCCATTCATGACGATCATGTCTCCCGACGGCAATAGCATTTTTCAACAAGATAATGCGCCATTCAACAGAGCGAGGAGTGTGGTTGAGTGGTCCGAGGAACACAGTGGCGAGTTCCACTTGATGTACTGGCCTCCTAACTCGCCAGATCTGCATCAGATTAAACACACCTGAGATGTGATTAAAAGTAGCGTTTGAACTCATCCTCCCCATTCCCGGAATTTATGGGACTTTTTTTTGTCATCAGTCTTCTGACTGGCTTGATGCGGCCCGCCACGAATTCCTCTCCTGTGATAACCTCTTCATCTCAGAGTAGCATTCGCAACCTACGTCCTCAATTATTTGCTAGATGTACCCCAATCTTTTTCTTCCTCCACAGTTTTTGCCTTCTGCACCTCCCTCTAATACCATGGAGGTCATTCCCTCATGTTTTAACGTATGTCCTATGATCCAGTCCCTTCTCATCAGTGTCTTCCACATATTACTTTCTTCTCCCATAATGCACAGAACCTTCTCATTCTTACTTTATCATTCCACCTGATTCTAAACTTTCGTCTGTAGTGCCACATCTCAAATGCTTCAATTCTCTTCTGTTCTGGTTTTCCCACAGCCCATGTTTCAAAAATGGCTTTGAGCACTATGGGACTCAACTGCTGTGGTCATTAGCCCCCTAGAACTTAGAACTACTTAAATCTAACTAACCTAAGGACATCACACACATCCATGCCCGAGGCAGGATTCGAACCTGCTACCGTAGCAGTCGCACGGTTCCGGACTGCACGCCTCGAATCGCGAGACCACCGCGGCCGGTGGTCCATGTTTCACTACCATACAGTGCTGTATTCGAGGCGTACTTTCTTAGAAATTTCTTCCTTATGTATAGGCCGATATTTGATATTAGTAGACTTCTCTTGGTCAGGAATGCCCTTTTTGCCATTGCAAAAAGATGGCTCTGAGCACTATGCGACTTAACTTCTGAGGTCATCAGTCGCCTAGAACTTAGAACTACTTAAACCTAACTAACCTAAGGACATCACACCCATCCATGCCCGAGGCAGGATTCGAACCTGCGACCGTAGCGGTCGCTCGGTTACGCATTGCAGCGCTTATCGCACGGCCACTGCGGCCGGCTTGCCATTGAAAATCTGCTTTTGATGTCCTCCTTGCTCCATCCGTCACTCGTTATTTTACTGGATGGGTAGCAGAATTCCTTAACGTCATCTACTTCGTGACCATCGATCCTGATATTAAGTTTCTCACTGCTCTCATTTCTACTACGTCTCATTACCTTCGTTTTTCTTCTATTTACTCTCAATCCACACTCTGTTCTCGTTAGACTGTTCATTACATTCAGCAGATCCTGTAATTCTTCTTCACTTTCGCTCAGTACAGAGAAGTCATCAGCGCATCGTATCATTGATATTTTTTCACCTTGAATTTTAATCCCACTCCTGAACCTTTCATTTCCATCATTGCTTCCTCGATGTACAGATTGAACAGTAGGGACGAAAGACTACATCCTTGTCGTACACCATTTTTAATGGAGAACTTCGTTCTTGGTTGTCCACGCTTAGTATTCCCGTTGGCTGTTGTACATATTGTATATGATCCGTCTCTCCCTATAGCTTACCCCTATTTTTCTCAGAATTTCGAACATCATGCACCCTTTTATACTGTCGAACGCTATTTTCAGGTCGACAAATCCTATGAACGTGTCTTGATTTGTCTTGCCTGTCTCGTGCCTTTACCTTTCCTAAAGCCAAAGTGATCGTCACCTAGCGCATTCTCAATTTTCTTTTCCATTCTTCTGTATATTATTCTTGTCAGCAACTTTGATGCATGAGCTATTAAGCTGATAGTGCTAGAATTCTTGCATATGTCAGCTCTTGCCGTCTTCGGAATTGTGTGCATGATATTTTTCCGAAAGTCACATGGTATGTCGCAGACTCATACATTCTACACACCAAAGTGAATAGTCATTTTGTTTCCACTTCCCCCAACGACTTCGTAAATTCTGATGAAATGTTATCAGTCCCTTCTGCCTTATTTGATCTTAAGTCCTCCAAAGCTCCATTAAATTCAGATTCTAATATCTGGTCCCCTATCTGTTCTAAATTGAGCCGTGTTTCTTCTTCTGTCACATCAGACAAACTTCTGCCTCATAGGGCGCTTTCAATGTATTTTTTTCCAGCTATCCGCTCTCTCGTCTGCATTTAACAGTGGAATTCCCTTTGCACTATTATTGTTATCACACTTGCTTTTAATGTTACCGAGGGTTGTTTTGTGTTTCCTGTATGTTGAGTCAGTCCTACCGACAATCATTTCTTTTTCGATTTCTTCACATTTATCACGAGGCCATTTCGTCTCAGCTTCCCTGCATTTCCTGTTTATTTCATTTTTCAGAGACTTCTATTTCTGCATTCCTGAGTTTCTCGGAACATTTTTGTACTTTCTCCTTTCATCGATCAGTTGAAGTATTTCTTATGTTACCCATGGTTTCTTCGCAGCTACCTTATTTGTACCTATGACTTCCTTCCGAACTTCTGTTATCGCCCTTTCTAGAGATGTTCATTCCTCTTCAACTGTGCTGCTTTCTTAGCTGTTCCTTATTGCTGCACAAACAGCCTTAGAGAACGTCAAGTGTACCTTGTCATTCCTTGGTACTTCCGTATTCCACTCCTTTGCGTATTGATTCTTCCTGACTGATGTCTTAAACTTCAGCCTACTCTTAGTCACTATTATGTTGTGACCTGAGTCTGTATTTGCTCCTTGGTATGCCTTACAATCCAGTATCTTATTTCGGAATCTGTGTCTGACCGTGATGTAGTCTAACTGAAATCTTCCCGTATCACCCAGCCTTTTCAACGTATACCTCCTCTTCTAGTGATTCCTGAACAGAGTATTCGCTATTACTAGCTGACGTTATTACAGAACTCAATTAATCCTTATCTTCTCCCATTCCACGTCCCAAGCCCATATTCTCCCGTAACCATTTTTTCTACTCCTTCCCCTACAACTGTATTCCAGTCCCCCATGACTATAAGATTTTCATTTCCGTTTACCTACTGTATTACCCTTTCAGTATCCTCACTCTTTCTCTATCTCTTCATCTTTAGATTGCGACGTCGGCCTGCACAGGTGAACTATGTGCTGAAATGCCACTTGTGGCCTCTCTTCCTCGACGAACCAATGACATAGCTACGGTTTCTGTTACACTGTAGTAGCATGATGCCTCGTGGGGCGACAAAAATTTTTCTCAGGTGTGCTAGCTATCTATGGTAAGTCACTGAACATTTATTGCCTAACAGGAAAAGACGAAATATCCACAAGGAAAAGTGGAAATGAAATAAAACTTGATGATTTGAGACAGTATGTGATGGTATTCGACTGATAGCAATATCGAGTCAAATATACAAAGATGTGGCAGAATGAGCCCATGTATGACCTGGCAGCATTTCTGGCCCGGATGCATGCCCCGATAAGGTTCGAGGGTGTGTCGTGAATCCGACGCATCCTCCCCTGAGGCTAGCTGGCTCAAGTCAGCTGTAGCTCGTGCTCGACACTTGTACTGGTGCGAAGAGGATATCCGAGATGGTGCCACTCACGTTCCATCGGCGACAGAAGTGGGGATGCGGTTGGCCACGGACGTGCGTCAGCAGCTTGCACACAGTTCGTAGAGGCACATATCTGGAAGAGCAGTGTCATGTTGAAAATTGGCAGTACCATGCTGTCACACAAGAGGATGCAGCACGCCCATAGCTACCGTTGTGTCATCAGAGTCTTAGCAATCAGTGACAGCCGTGAGCTGAAGTCATACCCATTGGATGCACACGCCACCATTCCAGTCGTGCTACTGAGCCTCTCGGAAACATTAGAAGAATGTGGCCGAGCGGTTCTAGGCGTTTCAGGCTGGAACCATGTGACCGTTACGATCGCAGGTTCGATTCCTGCCTCGGACACGGATGTGTGTGATGTCCTTAGGTTAGTTAGGTTCGAGTAGTCCTAAGTTCTAGGGGACTGATGACCTCAGATGCTAAGTCCCTTAGTGCTCAGAGCCATTTGAACCATTTTTCCCGGTAGTGCGACCACTGGAATGTAGACTTTTATGCTGGAATGGACGGTAGCTCTGTAGACCGGCTGCTGCTAGTCTCCAACCAGTCGTGTGGAATGACACAGAGCGTTGCGAGGCGTCCATGTCTCGTTCAAAAATGATTCAGATGGCTCTAAGCATTATGTGAGTAGACTTCCAATGGCAAGGAAAGCGTTTCTGAAGAAAAGAAATTTGTTAACATCGAGTATAGATTTGTCACAAAGTCGTTTCTGAAAGTATTTGTATGGAGTGCAGCTATTTATGGAAGTGAAACGTGGACGATAAATAGTTAAGACAAGAAGAGAATATAATCTTTCGAAATGTGGTGCTACAGAAGAATGCTGAAGATCTGATGGGTAGATCACGTAACTAATGAGGAGGTATTGAATAGAATTGGAGAGAAGTGAAATTTGTGGCACAACTTGACAAGAAGAAGGGACCGGTTGGTAGGACATGTTCTGAGGCATCAAGGGATCACGAATTTAGTATTGAAGGGCAGCGTGCAGGGTAAAAATCGTAGAGGGAGACCAAGAGATGAATACACTAAATAGATTGAGAAGGATATAGGTTGCAGTAGGTACTGGGAGACGAAGAACCTTGCACAGGATAGAGTAGCATGGAGAGCTGCATCAAACCAGTCTCTGGACTGAATACCACAACAACAACAAGGGATTGGTATCTGGTTCCTGGTTCACGCCAGATAAAAACCCGGCGAGAATCACTGTTCAGACTATAGCTACATTCGTCCGTGAACATAACCTGGTACCACTGTTCCCATGAACATGTACTGCATTACGGGCTCTCCTGTGAGCACGGGTCAGTGGAATGTACGTTACAGGTCTCCGTGTGAATAAACCTTGTGTGTTCAGTCGTCTGCAGACTGTGTGTCTGGAGACAACTGTTCCAGTGGCTGCTGTAAGGTCCCGTGCAAGGCTACCTGCAGTACTCCGTGGCCGACTGGTGAGATATCGGTCTTCTTGTGGTGTTGTACGCTGTGGACTTTCCGTAATGTAGCGCCTGGATACTTTTCCTGCCTGCTGTGTTTGACCAGCCTCCAGTCGTTCAAATATTCTAGGCCTCAAAACGCCATCAATATGTGTTCTTTGATCCATTTGCAACTCACAGTCACCATTAGCACGTCTGACAACGTCTGCACACATACTCGCTGCACCGTACTCTGACATGCACCAACCCCACCTCTGCGTATGTGGACTGCTGCCAGCGCCACCGTGCGACGACCGCAGGTCAGATGCACCGCATGGTCATACCCCGAGGTGATTTAAGCCCGCAAACCGCCCACCAGAGCGTTGTTTCACCATGTATCAGCATTATCCTTAATTTATGAATCGCCGTAGTATCTGAGAATCATAAGGTTGTGACGTACAGAATCAGAAAGTTAACTTTACTTTTGAATATTAGTCAAATTGTATTCTTAAATAAGCAGTACATCTTTTCCCTAGCCGTCCCATGCAAATTCTCTGTTCGTTAACTCACAACACTTACAAAGTCAACATGTAATTGAAATTCCGTAATGGCGACTGCTAACAATGCCTAAACTATAAAAATGGATTGAGACGTGTGTTACGATTAATCAAGGAAAACCCCCAGTTGGGAAATGGGGCCAAAATTCGTTGGTTACTGTCGAGCTGCAATTTACAATTTCTTTATTGATTATTTCAACCATTAAGTCATTTCATTATCACTTGACCAGGAACAGATACAAAAAAAGCTAGCAAGCATGAGTGCCTTTTCAAAACAATATACTTTACAGTTAACGGCCAAGCCATTTTACTTAAAACCGGCTTTGATAAAGCAAGTGATAACAAATCAAAATTTTGCAAGTAATTAAATTAAAAACTTTACTTTACCGTTAATAGCCAAGCCATTCTACTTAAAACAGACTTTGATAAAGAATTTAATAACAAAATAAAAACTTTCCTAGTAATGAAACAAAAACACCAATTTGCATACAATTTCGCTACCGAACATGTAGGGAACCACTTCTTTTAAATTTTGACACAACAGGATATTAAATTACAAGGGCTCGCTAACAGGGAGGCAGAACTAGTATTTTCAAAGGATGCCAAGTAGATTAAAACAATCAAAGTAAAGAGACAGTCATTTACCTTTTACAAAAACTAACGATTTTAAAGCCACGTAATTAAAAAAAAAATCAACGAAAGGCAAACTTAACCTTTGTAAACAGTGGCCAAAAACTATCAGAGTAAAATACAACCACTTAACATTTTACAATAATTAACAACTTTAATATCATGTCCTGCCACCAAAATGCTCTGGGATAGAAATAATTAACCGACCGGGTGTAAGGGCGGCCACAGTTATCTCCTCAAAGATGCTCAGGCTAGAAGCGGACTAACAGACCCAAAACGCCTCACATTCAGCAATTACATCGACCTCACGCGAGGCCAGGGAGGAGGATGAATCAAATCGGGATCCATAATCCCTGCCTAAAAATACACTTCCTACCGGGCAGTACTAATAAGAAGCGGAAAAGATCACTGTCTATAAATATACCGGAGACAGGGACAGGAAACCCGAACGCAGGAGGCCACAAGGCAGAAAAGACGCTGTTTGCACAAACCAAAATTCTTCAATTAACATATAAACCTTTAATCAACTTAACTTGCAGTTTATCAGAGAAACAGCAGGTAAACTCCGATGCAAAGGTTCCTCACACCCGAATGTGTCCACATCGCCAGCGTACCCAACTGGGCACAGTCACGCAGCCATGCACTCTGTCCCGGAGTCCTCGTCTTCTCTGCACCCACGGCGACGAAGTACCACTCCTCAGGTTAGGCCAGTTACTAGTCCATCATTCCCGCCTCCAAACGGACAATTTAAAGACATCCGTAGCCGCTCCCAGCAAGTAGTGACTTGGAACTACAGCCATGGCCCCCAGGTGTTCACAGCAAGAGCTTACAGGCTTGTCCCGTCAACTCGTCCCACACGTCTCTCACCGCCAGGATAGACAACGCGGCTTCTCGGAACAACAGCCACGCCACGCCGCGGTCTCCTCCTACAACATTCTCTAATTCCCGAGTTTAAAAACCGACCGACCGACTCGTCACCGCTGGGCAACGAACCGGCCATCCTCCCCAAAGATCTTATTCCCTTACACAAGGCTAACGGGAAGCAACGACTTTAAGATCTATAAGACCAGACACGTCGCCCGAGGGGAATCTCAACAGAATCGTACCCATCATAACGATTAATATGAAAGAATCAGTTAACGATGGAATGGAAGGACTCAGAATACTCTTAACAGCACTATATATATATATATATATATATATATATATATATATATATATATATATATATATATATATGTTGAGACCCGACACACGGCTCATGGATCTAGTCGTAATAAAATCTACCGAGGTCTAGTTCTACGACAGAAGTTAGACTATCACCGTTTCATCTTCGTCAACTATCATTTCGAGGAGTAAACGCCACAATGCAAAGAACGCTAAGCTCTTTCGCAAGCGAACTCACATGGTTCATCTGTATATCTTAGTCGCATAACTCACTAGACTTAATTGAATCATTGTTCAAATTAAATTCCGCGATCAGATCACAGTAAAAGGTGTACTGTCAATTCGTGTACTAGTAACGCGTTCCCTTGGCTGCTCGTTCGATTGCACTAGGTAACACAAGCGCTGCCTGGTTCCACTCGACGCCGCTGGCTGCGACACCGTCGTTAACCGTCGCCAGCAGTGTCGCTGTAGGCGCATGCGCGCGCCGCCTGGTTTATGGCTAGTAATCATATTTCACCGTTTTAATGAATCGCCATTAAAAAGCCCGTCGCACGGCGAGGGAGGGCCGAGGCGAGAGCGAACTCGGTGGGTAGGGTAACCGCCGTGGCGGAAGAAGGTTAAAGTGTCGGCGGGCGACGTGGTGTGGGGCTGCGGAAAGCTAGCGTACCAACCTCGCGAGCAATAAATTCCCGCCGCGGCCGCCTCGCTTTATGAACTGTTAATACAATGACTGCACGGTTTCGCGCAGGGGCCCGGCCACCCTCCTCTCCTCCAAAGTTTTACTTTTAATTATTGCTCTTTCCGCTAAAGAGGAAACATTTTGCAATTTAGGTAATGCGAAAGTTTCGGCAATTAAAATACGCAGTTTCTCCTCGCCGGCAGCAGCCTTATCTAGAATAGCTGACGGTCTAGCCAAGATGGAACTAGGCTGCAGACGAGAAGCTGTTGATTTTTAGCCCTTTATTTCTTTATCCTTTTACCCTTCTTTTCCTTCCGTGCCCCGCAACGGAACTGCGAACAGCGACCAGGGGAGGTGGTTGGTATTTTTTTAATCAGCGGCCGGCAGAGAACCTGCAATGGATTCTCTCTGCCGCTGAATAGATTACTGCTTCTGTTAAGGCAGGGGCCGTTAGCTGTGGGTCCTGGCAGCGAATTAATGAACCGTTTCTGCCCTCGCGGTGGTCCAGTTTTATTCGTGACTCTCAGACCATCCGTCAGTACACATACATCACGAATACTTTTCTGACCCACACAAATTCTTATGGACATAATCAATAATGAGTTTCCTGGCAAACTGACGTCGTAAATAATCCGTAAACATAGGTAAGTAAGAGTCTACGTTACTCGTCACACCAGTAATTAATTTGTCTTTGATCAGGATTGAGTTACAGGTCATCAGAGAACAGAAAATGGAATTTCTAGTTCTGTTGCTCTTTGCACGCAATACTAGGAGCATATCATGGGTAACTTATTAGACGCTGTGTGGATCTTAGTTCCGACTGAAAACACCTCTTTAACTTTCTTCGTCGAGCGTGTATAGTTACGTGGACATATTGTTTTCTCATCTTTTGTAGTGGTTCATAATGTTGCAGATTCTTGCTTCGTCACCGACAGTAGACGCGCTATCTTATGAAGACTTCTTAGTATAATTTTCGCATTTCGTCATTCGTAATGGAGTTGGTGACTTTTGCGGTGTATATTACCATAATGCTTTAGATTACACTGGGACTGAAAGACCTCCAAAGTTGTGAAAGGTGTGCGTGTGTTCGGTATTGTTGATGAAATACACTGATGGAAAAAAAACACAACACCAAAAAATTATTAATGTAGAGTAATGAAATTCTGAATGTACATATGTCGAGGTAACGCATTTAGTTGATTGCAAGATCTCAGGTTAGTGTAAGGACAAGACAAGCCATTGCGAATGCCAAATGCTGGTACATTAATAACTGGTGAAACAGCCAGAATGTTCAAACGTGGATGGAATTCATGCCTGTTGCACGAGGCGTGGTTTTTAAGTAAGTACCGTTTTGAAATTAGAAAAAAAACGTGCTAAGATATCTCAATACTTTTATTTTTACATGAAAGCCTGTACCTTAATCTACGCACTGACGCCATTACAGTCTGATTCTTCCTTGTATACGTTGTGTACTGAGTGTTTAAGGTGCCTCCGATAATCGTGAGTCCCGCCGACTGTGAAGTACGGGCTGTTATAAAATTTCTTACTGCTAAAGGCCTAAAAGCGATCGATATTCATCGTGAGATCTGTGCAGGAGAAAACATTATGCGTGATAGAATGGTAAGAAAGTGGGTGAGAGCATTTAAAGATGGCTGCACAAATGTGCATGATGAACAACGCAGTGGGCGTCCTTCGGTCGTTAATGAAAGTTTGGTGTAGGAAGTGGACAATAAGGTGAGAGAAAACGGACGCTTTACGGTTTCCTACTTGGTGGATGACTTTCCTAATGTTTCTCGTAGTGTTTTGTATGGCATTGTGACCGAGCACTTGAATCACCGAAAATTATGCGCTCGTTGGGTACAGAAAATGTTGACGGATGTGCACAAAACCGAACGTTTATACAGTGCATTGACTTTCCCTGAGAGGTACTACATGCACCGTGCGTGTCTCTGACTGGCTGTGACTGCTCGGCACGTGACGCTGCTCGGACAGGTTTATATCGATATGAGGTCGGTGGTCGTACTGTCCTGACTGAACAGTGTATATTTACTCCTTAAATGTTCCAGCTATTTTGGCGGCGTTACCCACACTGATGGCCGTTTAACTATAGTTTCAATAACTTCAAATTCGTATTCAGATATTAATTCAAGATCTGATTTAACTCTCTAAATAATTGGCGGCAGGTTCACTAGGCGTCCGCTGCCGGTAGCCGAGTGGCTTGGCGTTCCTGTTACTCTCCACCCCTCACACAATTTCATCAGACACACTTTGTTTCCCCCAAGAATCTTATTTTCCGGTCCAAAAAAAGCCGATGCAGTGACATGGGTACGGGGAATGGTGATGGCCTACGTGTATAACGAATCAGAAAAGGACAAAATTGATTTTTGGCATTTTCTCTTGGATGGACACACGAGGGTGCAACAGCACATGAAATATGGGCAAGACTTCGCTAATTACTTGCGACTTACATTTACCGACCCGCCGTCCAGATGAGGTGTGACGGGTGGGAGATGAGATAGACGAAGAAGCGGAGATAGACATCCATCACACTTACGGACCCTTAGTTAATTTCGAGAAGATTTCATTTCATTGATACAGAAGCATGTTTTTTTTGTTTTTGTACTATCCGCAAAGTCTTCAAGTCTTTCATTTGGGCATTTTCAGTTTTATTCATTTCCTTAATTAATTAATTTTCTAATTAGCCACTATTTGTCAACATATGGACATTGTAGACACTGTGTGGTAGTACAACAAAATGAATGTCAGCAAAGGTGGTAAGCCTCCGTACAGCCCCAATCTTGCACCCAGTGACTACCATCTGTTCCTGCACTTGGAATCGAGCGAGGTGGCGCAGTGGTTAGACACTGGACTCGCATTCCGGCGGACGACGGTTCAATCCCGCGTCCGGCCATCCTGATTTAGGTTTTCCGTAATTCCCCTAAATCGCTCCAGGCAAATGCCGGGATGGTTCCTTTCTAAGGGCACGGCCGACTTCCTTCCCCTTTCTTCCTTAATCCAATGAGATCGATTACCTCGCTGTCTGGTCTCCTTCCCCAAAACCAACCAACCAACCAACCAACCTGCACTTGAAGAAACACCTGGGCGGTCAGCGTCCTCAGGATGCAGTGGTTAACAAGTCAGGCGGCAGACTTGTATGAGAAAGGTATTCGAAACTGGTACAACGTAATAACAAGAGCCTCAATATTCACGGAAATTATGTAGAAAGGTACATTAAGGTACAGGCTTTCATGTAAAAATAAAATTATTGAGATATCTTAGAACGTCTTTTTTTAATTTCAAAACGGTACTTACTTTAAAGAAAAAACACGTCTCGTACTTAGTCGGTCAATAAGAGGACGGTTAATGGTGTTTGCTGATGACTCTGGAGTTTTCGTTCGATGATATTGCATATGTGCTCAACTAGAGACATCCGGTGACGCAGCACGCCAAGCCGACGTGTTGACACTCTGTGAAGCATGTTGGGCTACAACAGCGATATGTGGGCGAGCGTTATCCTGTTGAAAGACATCCCCCGCAATGCACTTCATGAATGGTGGAATCAGGAGACAGATGTACAAATTTTCTGCCAAGGTGCGTGGCTTAGCCACGGGAGTGCTCCAGCCGTCGTACGAAATGGCACCGCTGACCTTAACTCCAGGTGTAGGTCCAGTGTGTCCAGCAGACAAAGGTTGGCTGCAGGCTCTCAGCTGGCCTCCTCCAAACCAATACGCGGCCATCACTGGCACCGAGACAGAACGAGCTTTTCATGGAAAACACAACAGACTTCCATCCTGCTCTCCATGAGCCCTCGCTTGACACCTCTGAAGCTGCAGTTGGCGGTGGTTTGGGGTCAGTGGAATGTATTGTACAGAATTTTTTGCGGTTAGTGGAATGTATCTTACAATGTTCCTGACTCGGATGTCTTCTTGACGTAACCGATTTGTAATGGTTGTGTCAATGTGGAACCACCTGCTGCTCAAACTGGGGCTGCAGATGCAGTACGACGCGCCGGAGTCGTACACCGATCACGCTGGTCTTCCCTCTCGGTAGGGCCACGTGGCCGTCCGGAGCACCGTATTCTTGCCACCTTACATGCGCATGACCACCGCTGCGAGCAAACTTGAAAAATATGAAGATGGTTTCTGTTCTTTCGGAGATGTCCGAAATGTCCGAGAGCTGAGACACCATTAGTGATCTTGCAGCTCCCGAAGAATGAAATTACAATGAAATCCAGACTATTAGCTGCTTATAGTCGTTGATAAATATCAACAGGGACAGTTGAAAATGTGTACCCCAACCGGGAATCGAACCCGGGTGCCTTTTACAGTTACACACAATTTATTCCAGACTCGACCCTAAATCAAAATACGACACGTTATTAATGAAGTGTAAATAATAGTGTTTTCAGTGAGTTAAAATTTAGCAAATCACCATTAAATACAGATACATCTGGGAATGTTTTAATAGTAAGCCACTGTGATCTGGGCTGAAGGCCTTACACCCTAGGAATGGCAATAAATTAAGAATTGTTTAAAACTCGCTGTAGCTTACAACTTAGGTATTGAAATATTAAAGGCAAGTCGCCACAAACACAGTAGAAGGCATCATACGCCATGAATCGCAGTAAATAAGGTTTAAATGCTTACTTAGTAAATACAAATACCAAATTAGAATTTTTAGGCAAATGACCACAATCACGGCTGAAGGCCTTACACGCCTGGAACGGCAATAGTATAAAAAATTTAAAAACCTGCTGTAAAACAGCAAATACACTCCTGGAAATTGAAATAAGAACACGTGAATTCATTGTCCCAGGATGGGGAAACTTTATTGACACATTCCTGGGGCCAGATACATCACATGATCACACTGACAGAACCACAGGCACATAGACACAGGCAACAGAGCATGCACAATGTCGGCACTAGTACAGTGTATATCCACCTTTCGCAGCAATGCTGGCTGCTATTCTCCCGTGGAGACGATCGAAGAGATGCTGGATGTAGTCCTGTGGAACGGCTTGACATGCCATTTCCACCTGGCGCCTCAGTTGGACCAGCGTTCGTGCTGGACGTGCAGACCGCGTGAGACGACGCTTCATCCAGTCCCAAACATGCTCAATGGGGGACAGATCCGGAGATCTTGCGTGCCAGGGTAGTTGACTTACACCTTCTAGAGCACGTTGGGTGGCACGGGATACATGAGGACGTGCATTGTCCTGTTGGAACAGCAAGTTCCCTTGCCGGTCTAGGAATGGTAGAACGATGGGTTCGATGACGGTTTGGATGTATCGTGCACTATTCAGTGTCCCCTCGACGATCACCAGAGGTGTACGGCCAGTGTAGGAGATCGCTCCCCACACCATGATGCCGGGTGTTGGCCCTGTGTGCCTCGGTCGTATGCAGTCCTGATTGTGGCGCTCACCTGCACGGCGCCACACACGCATACGACCATCATTGGCCTCAAGGCAGAAGCGACTCTCATCGCTGAAGACGACACGTCTCCATTCGTCCCTCCATTCACGCCTGTCGCGACACCACTGGTGGAGGGTGCACGATGTTGGGGCGTGAGCGGAAGACGGCCTAACGGTGTGCGGGACCGTAGCCCAGCTTCATGGAGACGGTTGCGAATGGTCCTCGCCGATACCCCAGGAGCAACAGTGTCCCTAATTTGCTGGGAAGTGGCGGTGCGGTCCCCTACGGCACTTCGTAGGATCCTACGGTCTAGGCGTGCATCCGTGCGTCGCTGCGGTCTGTTCCCAGGTCGACGGGCACGTGCACCTTCCGCCGACCACTGGCGACAACATCGATGTACTGTGGAGACCTCACGCCCCACGTGTTGAGCAATTTGGCGGTACGTCCACCCGGCTTCCCGCATGCCCACTATACGCCCTCTCGCAGTGTCCGGAGCAAGTATGGTGGGTCTGACACACCGGTGTCAATGTGTTCTTTTTTCCATTTCCAGGAGTGTACAATAGCAAAGGTTAATGAAAAACAAACAAAAAAAGCAACTGAACACGAAACGGGTGAAATAAGATGATGGTAAACTTTGTAACACAACCATTAACATCGACTGAGCACTACACTGCTAGTTTCATTCCAGAAGGCGACCAGAACTATTAGCTAGACCTCTATAACCTTTAATGTAGGCATTACAAGGTGTGGTAATAAATAATACAATAATAAAACACAAGCACCAGTACCTAAGTTCTTAAAGGATACTGGGGCAGTTTATACCTGGAGAAGGCGTTGACTGAAGGAACGTTACACTGAACTATTGGCCATCAGACGTCCTTTTAGAGTACACATGTCTTACAAGAACCAAGGGGCCACAGACGGTGCTCCAGAAACCGACGTCTGAGGAGGTCCGGCAACAAACACTTTCGCGAGCGATGAGATAAAATGGTTGAAATGGCTCTGAGCACTATGAGATTTAACTTCTGAGGTCATCAGTCCCCTTGAACTTAGAACTACTTAAACCTAACTAACCTAAGGACATCACAGACGTCCATGCCCGAGGCAGGATTCGAACCTGCGACCGTAGCGGTCGCGCGGTTCCACACTGTAGCGCCTACAACCGCTCCGCCACTCCAGCCGGCGAGCGATGGGATAGGCACCCACGAGTTCCATTCGCTTCACAAGATGGTAACTCAGACTAGTAGCAGCCTAACGAATGACTAATGATGACCTTGCTGAAGCTACCTGACGTCCGATAAACCAAATGCAACGATGGAACAATACGCCAAAAGCGGAACCGGCGGTCTGCACTACGTCCAATATACTGTGTTTCGAGCGCCCGGAATGAGAAAGGAATCACTACCAACAGAGTAGAAGAATCACCAAACGGCCCCCGGGCAGCTAACTGGGAAGTTAGTGGCCACCAGGCAGGAAAAATTCCCGCTGGTGGAACGTAACAAATTATAACAAGTCTAACGCAGTAAATAGTAATAAGAAGTCGAGGAAAGCTAATCAGATCCGCCTTCCCCAAGCACACCAGTCGCTGCTCTTCACTTCGGTGTCACTAGGATCAGCAACATGAACCATGTCACTGGAGAATCGCGAGATGTCACAATGGTAGAGGTTGCTCTACTTCTATCGAAATGCACTCATCTTAAAGCTTGCTGGCTCCGGTTTACGACGAGGTCGTGCACCCTGGTGACCACAGCCCTTCCATCCGGCAGTCCATGCGTGCTGCCAGCGGTCCCAGCGTATTCTGGCACAGCGCGGACCTGGCTCCTCCTGAGCCCCCAACCGAGCTGCCACACTCACACGACCCGGAAAAACAACGACGTCGCCCCTAAGATAGGGCAACAGTCATTACATATCGATAACCGTCGCTGCTGCCACCACCAGACAGGGAACGCTTGTGAAACAGAATAGCGTCAGTCAACACGAGAAGAAGACAAACAACCGCAATCATGCCAACTAAACGATACCGTCTGGTCTCCAACAGAGAGCAGAAACCTACAAACAGCACAACGCTAACCGCAGCATGGCTTACCAGGACCTGCTTACATGGCAGATGCTCTATCCCACTGCGCCCTGGAGGACACAGAGGACAGTGCGATTCTGTGGCACGCTCCCTGTGAGACCCACATTTCCAACATTCTGTCCACACACTACATTTGTAGTGCCTCAGCCCACTATACTCATTACTTGCGTCTGTCAATCTACCGATTCCCGTAACAGTATGAGCAATGTAAGTGCATCTGCACTGAAGATGATCATTAGCCGGTAAGGCTTATGTATATGAAGATGGTATCTGTTCTTTTGGGCACGTCCCCATTGATATTCATCAACGCCTGTAAGTATCTAAAGGTCCGGATTTCATTGTAATTTCAACATGAACAATGGCTACGCCCTGCCAAGTGTTTCTGCAGTATTGCGGAAGGGACATTAAGCTTCTCGTAGTCCCATAAGACGACCTCGTTTTATCTCAGTGAGGCATTCGTGACTAACATCAGCTCACCACGTCCAGTGTCAAAGGTAACTAAGGCTCACAACCGTTACAGCTTGTGTTTGAAGCTGGCCTGATTTGCATCTTCATAGTAGCGATAGTAGTGCCACTCCTATGTGAAATGTGACTCTACATCTTCTTTCAGATTCTGGTGTTATAACTTCCTTCCTTCAGCGTAATTGTCCTTGGTTTTATCCTGAACATGGTGTACTGAACAAGACCCCAGGAGAAGACAACATAACATTAGAACTACTGGCAGCCTTGGGAGAGCCAGGCCTAACAAAACTGTACCATCAGCGAACAAGATGTATGAGACAGGCGATATGCCCTTAGACTTCAAAATGAATATAACAATTCCAATCCCAAACAAAGCAGGTGTTGACAGATGTGAAAATTACCCAACTATCAATTTAATAAGCCACTGCTGCAAAATACTAACACGAATTCTTTACAGACGAAGGGAAAAACTGGTAGAAGCCGATCTTGGGGAAGATCAGTTTCGATTCCGTAGAAATGTTGGAACACGTGAGCCAATACTGATCCTACGACTTATCTTAGAAAAATAAATTAAGGAAAGGCCAACCTACGTTTCTCGCATTTGTAGACTTAGAGAAAGCTTTTGACAGTGTTGACTGGAATACTGTCTTTCAAATTCTGAAGGTGGCAGGGGTAAAATACAGAGAGCGAAAGGCTATTTACAATTTGTACAGAAACCAGATGTCAGTTCTAAGAGTCGAGGGGCATGCAAGGGAAGCAGTGGTTGGGACGGGAGTGAGACAGGGTTGTAGCCTATCCCCGATGTTATTCAATCTTTATTTTGAGCAAGCAGTAAAGGAAACAAAAGAAAGATTCGGGATATGAATTAAAATCAGTGGAAAAGAAATAAAAAATTCGAGACTCGCCGATGACATTGTAATTCTGTCAGAGACAGGAAAGGACCTGGAAGAGCAGCTGAACGAAGTGGACAGTGTCTTGAAAGGAGTATATAAGATGAACATCAACAAAAGCAAAACGAGGATAATGGAATGTAGTCGAATTAAATCGGGTGATGCTGAGGAAATTAGATTAGGAAATGAGACGCTTAAAGTAGTAAATGAGTTTTGCTATTTGGGGAGCAAAATAATGTGATGATGGTCGAGGTAGAGAGGATATAAGACGTAGACTGGCAAGAAGACAAATTTGTTAACATCGAGTATAGATTTAAGTGTCAGGAATTCGTTTCTGAAAGTATTTGTATGGAGTGTAGCTATGTGTGGAAGTGAAACGTGGACGATTAATAGTTTCGACAAGAAGAGAATGGAAGCTTTCGAAATGTGGTGCTACAAAAGAATGCTGAAGATTGGAGGGTAAACCACATAACTAATGCGGAGGTATTGAATAGAACTGGAAAGAAGAGGAGTTTGTGGCGCAACTTGACTAGAAGAAGGGATCGGTTGGTAGGACATGTTCTGAGACATTGTGGGATCACCAATTTAGTATTGGGGGGCAGAGTGGAGAGTAAAAATCGTAGAGGGAGAACAAGAGATGAATACACTGAGCAGACTCAGAAGGATGTAGGTTGCAGTAGGTACTGGGAGATGAAGAAGCTTGCACAGAATAGAGTAGCATGGAGAGCTGTGTCAAACCAGTCTCTGGACTGAAGACCACAACAACAACAACAACATGGTAAACTAAACCATGCTCTAAACATGAATCAGTGCCACAAGTTATTCAGAAATCTTCCGAGTGATGATGTTCCGTTTCTTTTTTACAGGGTAAGGGATTAAAATGTCTCTAATCATTCCACATTAAAACTTTGAGCGTTTTTGTCGATGTGACCACGTGAAAAGGGGGCTGAAGCCAAGGTGACTGCGGTGCCTTCCGCCGCTGCTCTATGAGAATACAGGCTCTGTCGCAGGGCACGTCTCGCTTCGTTGAGGCGCCTCGTTGTTCCCTCGGTAATACCCATAAACACTATCGTGGGAGCATCTCGGAAGCGCAGCGCAGCAGATGGAACCCACCGCCTCGCCCCAACACAGCTCGGGGCGGTGGCAGTCCGCTGTTTGCGGCAGTAAAGATGCGGCGATAGACCGCCACTGGAACAGCGGTGGCGAAGCCTAGTTGGGAAACGCCCCCGAGCTGTCTTTTTAAGACCTACAGCCGCGGCCGAGGGTATTCCACCAGGGGCACTACGCACATGCGCAGTGGCGTCTCGGGTAGCCGCTGTATAATGCAGCTTCAGTTTACGGCGGCGGTAAACACTCCGGAGGTTGCGAACGGTCAGATCTGTACCAAGATGGTCCAGCGCCCCTGACAAAGCTGACTTACCCAACCCTCCGTGCCTTCCACACATAATACTGCTCCGACATTGTTTATACGCAGATTTCGCAGAGTTATTATACGGGATGGTCCATTGATAGTGACCAGGCCAAATATCTCACGAAATAAGCATCAAATGAAAAAACTGTAAAGAACGAAACTCATCTAGCTTTAAGGGAGAAACCAGATGGCGCTATGGGTGGCCCGCTAGATGACGCTGCCATAGGTCATATGGATATCAATTGCGTTTTTTTAAATAGGAACCCCCCATTTTTTATTACGTATTCGTGTAACACGTAAAGAAATATGAATGTTTTAGCTGGACCACTTTTTTCGCTTTGTGATAGATGGCGCTGTAATAGTCACAAACGTAAAAGTACGTGGTATCACTTAACATTCCGCCAGTGCTGACGGTATTTGCTTCGTGATACATTATCCGTGTTAAAATGGACCATTTACCAATTGCGGAAAAGGTCGATATCGTGTTAAATTGAGGCTATTGTGATCAAAATTCCCAACGGGCGTGTCCTATGTATGCTACTCGCTATCCTGGACATCATCCAAGTGTCCGGACCATTCACCGGATAGTTACGTTACTTACGAAAACAGGAAGTGTTCAGCCACATGTGAAACGTGAAACGACCTCCAACAAATGATGATGCCCAAGTAGGTGTTTTGTTTCCTGTCGCACCTAATGCGCACATCAGTAGCAGACAAATTGCGCGAGAATCTGGAATCTCAAAATCGTCGGTGTTGAGAATGCTACATCAACATCGATTGCACCCGTACCATATTTCTATGAACCAGGAATTGCATGGCGACGACTTTGAACGTCGTGTACAGTTCTGTCACTGGGCACAAGAGAAATTACGGGACGATGACAGATTTTTTGCACGCATCCTATTTAGCGACGAAGCGTCATTCACCAACAGTGGTAACGTAAACCGGCATAATATGCACTATTGGGCAACGGAAAATACATGGTGGCTGCGACAATTGGAACATCAGGAACCTTGGCGGGTTAATGTATGGTCCGGCATTATGGGAGGAAGAATAATTGGCCCCCATATTATGGATGGCAATCTAAATAGTGCACTGTATGCTGATTTCCTACGTAATCTTCTATCGATGTTACTGTAAGATGTTTCACTGCATGACAGAATGGCGATGTACTTCCAACATGATGGATGTCCGGCACATAGTTCCCATGCGGTTGAAGCGGTATTGAAAACCATATTTCATGAAAGGTGGATTGGTTGTCGAAGTACAATACCATGGCTCGCACGTTCGCCGGATCTCCGGATCTGACGTCCCCGGATTTCTCTCTGTGAGGAAAATTGAAGGGTATTTGCTATCGTGATCCACCAACAACGCCTGATAACATGCGTCAGCGCATTGTCAATGCATATACGAGCATTATGGATGGCGAACTACTCGCTGTTGAGAGGAATATCGTTACACGTATTGACAAATGCATTGAGGTTGACGTACATAATTTTGAGCATTTATTGCTTTAATGTGGTATATACAGGTAATCACACTGTAACAGCATGCGTTCTCAGAAAAGATAGGTTGACAAAGGTACGTGTATCACATTGGAACTACCGAAATAAAATGTTCAAACGTACCTACATTCTGTATTTTAATTTAAAAAACCTACCTGTTACCAAGAGCCATATGTTTGTGAGCCATATGTTTGTGACTATTACAGCGCCATCCATCACGAAGCAAAAATGTGGTCCAACTAAAACATTCATATTTCGTTACGTACCTCACGAATATGTAATAAAAAATGGGGGTTCTAAATGGATCAAATGGCTCTGAGCACTATGGGACTCAACTGCTGTGGTCATCAGTCCCATAGAACTTAGAACTACTTAAACCTAACTAACCTAAGGACATCACACACATCCATGCCCGAGGCAGGATTCGTACCTGCGACCGCAGCAGTCGCACGGTTCCGGACTGCGCGCCTAGAGCCGCGAGACCACCGTTTCCGGCAATGGGGGTTCCTACTTTAAAAAAAAAAAAACGCAGTTGGTATCCGTTTAACCTGTGGCAGTGCCATCTAGCGGGCGAACCATAGCGCCATCTGGTTTCCCCCTTCAAACTAGACAAGTTTCGTTCTTTGTAGTTTCTTCGTTTGACGCTTATTTCGTGAGATATTTGGCCCGGTCACGATGAATGGACCACCCTGTATACTGACGGGGCTAAAATCATGGGATAGCGATATGCGCGTATACAGATGGCTATGTATCGCGTACACAAAGTGGAAAAGCCAGTGCTGTAATTTGTACGCAGGTGATTCATGGGGAAAGGTTTACGACTTGATCATGGCCGCACGACGGGAATGATCAGTCTGTGAAGGCGGAATGGTAGCTGGACGCTTGGGACATTCCAGTTCGAAAATGTAGGGAATTCAATATTATGAGACCCATAGTGTCAAGGGCGTGCCGACAATACCAAATTTCACACATTACCTCTCACCACGAATAACACTGTGGCCCTACGACCTCCACGTAACGATCCCGAGAGCAACAGCGTTTGCGTAGAGTTGTTAGCACTAACATATAAGGACCAATGGATAAAATAACCGCAGAAATCGATATAGGACTTACGACGAACATATCCGTTTGGACACTATGGTGAAATCTTTCATAGCCAGCGGTCTATAGCAGCAGACAACAGACTCGATTGCCTTTGATAACAGCACGACGTTGCCTGCAGAGCCTCTCCTGGGCTAGTGACCTTATCGATTGGACCATAGACGGCTGGAAAACCGTGGTGTGAAGTGCAGATTTCAGTTGGTAATAACTGATGGTTCGAGTGTGATGCATGTTCCACTAAGCCAAGTTGTCGACAAGGCACTGTGCATACCGGTGGTGGCTCCATAATGGTGCGGTCTGTGTTTACATGGTATGGAGTGGGTCCTCTGGTGCAACCGAACCGATCAGTGACTAGAAGTGGTAATGTTCGGCTGGTTGGAGACGATTTGCAACCATTCATGGATTTCACGTTTCTACACAACGATGCGTCATGTCACCACAGTTGTTTGCGATTAGTTTGATGAACGTCCTGGACCTTTCTGGCGAAGGATTTGGCCACCCAGATCGCCCTAAATGAATTCCATCGACCACTTATGGGACATAATCGACAGTACGTGCACAAAATCCTACACTGGCAATGCTATTGTGGATGCCTATAGAGACAGCATGGCTCAATATTTCTGAGGAAGACTTCTCACGACTTGTTGAATCCATGCCTCATCGAAATGCTGCACTACGCCGGACGAATGGAGGTCCGACAAGATGTTAGGAGGTATCTGATGACTCGTCACCTATGTGTAATCTCGCAGGTAGGTTTCATATGCCCACATGGGCATGAGTACCACCTACAACGAAACTGCCTGTTAAGTGAGATATGATACGAGGAGTAAATGGTTTACACGTTTAGCACAGTGATTAGCTATGAAACTTATGAATATCAGTGCATAATGTGTGTTACAATTCAGTCACGCGAGAATAACGACAAAATATCTATCACATACCGTAACGCCTACTTCTAATGGTCTTATGACAAGATGCGTGATCAGTTTAGAACAGCAGATTGTAGCTGTCTTTAGGCATAGCAACTGTAGTCATCAGCCCCTCAAGGTTTATACTTGGATTCTTTTTTATTAACACAGTAGGTCGTACCAACCGAAATGCAGCAACAAAGGGAGTACATAGGCTTATAACGAAACGTTATCGCACAGTGTTTTCTAGAGTTTTCTGTGAGTTGAAGTCGTTTAGTAAATTTAGTTCTTTAGTTTGCAAGCCGGCCGTTGTGGCCGAGCGGTTCTAGGCGCTTCAGTCCGGAACCGCGCTGCTGCTACGGTCACTGGTTCGAATCCTGCCTCGGTCATGGGTTTGCGTGATGTCGTTAGGTAAGTTAGGTTTAAGAAGTTCTAAGTCTAGGGGACCGATGACCTGAGATTATTAAGTCCTATAGTGCTTAGAGCCATTTTTTAGTTTTCAAGTGAAGTTTCTTATTGTTTCTAGAGAAATATTTCAGGAAATTTTCATTCATTGTTTTAACTTGGTTTGGTGTTGTTGCGGCCGCTTGAATTTTTGGTTTTAGCTACTAATTTTGTGAGGTTTTGTTGGTATTGGTATTAGCTGTGGTGTAGTAGTATTAATACAAGTAGTTGCTTTCTTAGTAGACAGAATTTCGAGACCGCTGTTGTTACTATAAATAGGTCTACTGGCGTAATTCAACTTAGGAACTGTAAAATTTTACCATAAGTGAGAAGTGTGGGCTCTGTCGTAGGTTTGTGAATAGTGGGTTGCGATGTGGGATTTTGTCAAAGTACGAGTATTTTCATTGGGAGGATTGCAGTGGGGAAGCCAGTGGGCATTCCAGCGAGATCCTCTCCTGGGAATGCAGAATCTATAGTAGAAATAAGGTGATAGAGGAGCAACAGCCTAAGATCTGTGCTCTTCAGGTGCAGCTACAACGCGCAAAGGAGGAACCAGATAGGTTGAGGAGAGTGAAGGGCTGTGGGGAATGGGAACTAGGAGGAGGAGGTATTCAGACAGTTATACTTTGGGCATGTGCAATAGATTTGACCAGTTGTCAGAGCTGAGTGGAGAGGAACATCTTATAGCTGTAGATGTAGGGATCATGCAGCAGTCCTCAGCAGTTAAGAGGCCTGGGTCAGTCGCAACGTCTAACAGAAAGAAGGAGGTTCTGCTGCTAGATACTTCGCACGGTAGAGGTGTGGGCCAGCAGTTTCAGGAAGTGTTGGGGAATGAGTACCTGGTCACCATCATTGTGAAGCCTAGTGCAGGGTTGGACCAGGTGACTAGCAGCGTAAGGAAGTTACGTAGGAATTTTATGAAGGAGGATCAGGTAGTTATAATGGGTGGAGCCGGGAACAAACTTGATAGGGACGGGGAATATGATGTAGGGGGTGAATTGGAAAAAAGAGCTACTCAGACTGGTTGTACTAATGTACATTTCGTGCAACTGTTTCTGCGTCACGATCGGCCTCATATTAATGGAGGCTGGCAAAGCTTATAGGTGACAGTGTAATAGGTGGTGGTCGGATCACTCGTGGAAAACTTCCTGTAGTAGTTTGTGTTAGATCTGCACCTTTTTTTTAGACTGAAGTAAGCAGATAGGTATACCTTCTTACAGGAAGTCCCTCTAACTTTCACCTTCAGAGTATGTCATGCTTCCCAGTAGAGAAGGAATTACCATATTTCATCAAAATATAAGAGGTATTAGACGTAAAGTTAGTGAATTACTTATAGAAGTAGACTCTGACATTATTGATGTATCGGAGCACCACCTAAATAATTTGACAATTCAGAGGCTTCCTTTATCAGGACAGATATTAGCTGGCTGTTTTTCAAGGAGTTCCTTGCGGGGTGGGGCAGTGGCTATGTTCATAAAAAACAGTATTCCATTAAAATCCATAGATGTATCACGGCACTGCACTGAACAGGTATTCGAATGTTGTGCAGGGGCTGTTGAATTTAATGAAACTAAACTTCTAATTGTTGTTGTTTATAGGTGCCCTAACACTGACTTCAGAGCATTTCTGCTCAAGCTAGCGACGGTTCTTGATTCACTTGTAATTACCAGAAATTAGTTACATGTGGTGACTTCAACATAAATATTGTATATAATGGTGCAAAAAAAAAAAAAGATGTTGGTAGATCTTCTAAATTCATGTGATCTGATGCAGACTGTGTTTTTTCCAACTAGAGTGTAGGGGACAAGTAACATAGCCATTCTTAATTACTAGATGTGCTTTCTGTTAGTGAAATTTTACCACTAAAAGGCTTTTGTAATGAAACAAATGTCACATGTGATTACAAACTGTGTAGGAAAGTTAATCCAACAGTAATAGAGAGTTTTTTAAACCTTGCTAAGGAACAGTGGCAGGATGTTTATAGAGTCAATAACATAGATGATAAATATAATGCTTTCCTTCACACATTTTTCATGCTCTTTGAGCGTTGCTTTCCATTAGAACGTCCTAAGTGGGGCACTAGCAGTAATCAGGAGCCCAGGTGGCTGACTAGTGGGATAAGGATACCATGTAGAACAAAGCATGAACTATGTAAAAATATTAGCAGTAGTCACAATCAAGGTACAGTAGTCCATTACAAACCGTATTGTAAGGTGCTTAAAAATGTTGTTAGGAAGGCAAAGAGTATGTGTTATGCAAATAGAATAGCTAATTCACAAAATAAAATTAAAACCATATGGTCAGTTGTGAAGGAAGTGTCTTGTCAGCAGAAAAAAATATTTATGTTACTGATAAATCAGATATATATATACTGTATTTAAAAATCATTTTCTGACCATTGATGGTGAATTAAATAAAAATTTAGCTTCTACAGGGAATCACGTAATTTTCTTGGCAAATGCCTTTCCGGGATTGATGTCTAAAATACTCCTCTGTGGTACAAAACAGGGAGAGATTGACTCAGTTATTAAATCACTGAAGACTAAGGACTCTCGTGGTTATGATGGAGTGCCTAGCAGATTATTTAAGTACTGTGCTGCTCATATTAGCCCCATATTTAGCCATATTTGTAATTTTTCCATTAGGCATGGTCAGTTTCCTGAACGATTAAAGTCCTCAGCAGCAAAGCCGCTTTATGAAAGGGGATAAAGGGATAATGTAGAAATTTTTGACCTATTTGTATGGCATCAGTGTTTGCTAACGTTATTGAAAAGGCTGTGTATTTAAGGTTAATTGATCATTTTATATCACACGATTTGCTATTAAATGCCCAGTTCGTTTAACAACTGAAAATGCTATATTCTCTTTTCTCTGTGGGGTACATATGGGCGAAGAAAAACTTTTCAAACTAAGGCGTTTGACTGTGTTGATTACAAAGTATTGCCCCAGAAGTTGGACATTAAGAAATAAGGGGAGTAGCTCACAATTGGTTCACCTCTTACTTTAACAACAGGCACCGAAAGGTCATTATTCACAGTATTGAGAATGGCTATGTTGTAGAGTATGAGTGAGGTACAGTCAAATGAGGGGGGGGTGGGAGGGGGGGGGGGGGGGAGTGCCCCAGGGATCACTGTTGGTGCACTCGTGTTCCTTCTTTATATAAATGATATTCAATGATATTCTAGTATTACGGGGGACTCTAAAATATTTCTGTTTGCTGATGACACTAGCTTGGTTGTACAGGATGTTGTGTGCAGCATTGGCTCGGTTTCAAAATGTGCACTTAATGACCTAAGTTCATGGCTTGTAGAAAATAAACTACCGCAAAATCACAGTATGACACAGTTTTTACAGTTTCTAACACACAGTTCTAATTTCTGTGTGTTCAGATAGACAGCAAGCTGTCGTGGAAAGCCCACGTTAAGGATCTTTTTCATAGACTTGATGCAGCCATTTTTACTATTCGAACGGTATCTGAAGTGAGTGATCTTTCGACAAGAAAACTAGCTCACTTTGCTTATTTTCATTGGCTTATATCGTATGGTATAATATTATAATATTTCAATTATAAAGGGATATTTTTGGCTCAGAAACGTCGGTTCCGGCAATAAGTGGTGTAAGTTCACGAACCTCTTGTCGACCCTTGTTCAAGAGTCTGGGTATTTTGACATTGGCTTCTCAATATATATGCATATATTCCTTAATGTCATATCTTTTTAACAATATTAGCTTATTACCAAGAATAAGCAGCTTTCACTCAATTAACTCTCGGCAGAAATCAAACCTGCATTAGGATCGGACTTCGTTAACTCTTGTGCAGAAAGGTTTGCTGTATGCAGCTGCATCCATTTTCAATAAGTTGCCACTTGAATCCAAAAATCTTAGCACTAATCTACGCGCTTTCAAATCGAACTGAAGAGTTTCCTCATGGGTCACTCCACCTCCTTGAAAAAATTAAGGGAATTCTTGTTGTATTGTTGATTGCGTTTACTTATACTTATGGACTGACTTTTTTCTGGTTCATAAGTATTTTATTTTTATCTGTTATTATTTTTATGTTGAAATTTCATGTACTGACACGTTCGATGACCTTGAAGATTTGCTCATCAATTTGGTCCTACGGATCTTGACGTGTAAATAAAAATAAAATAAATATACATTCTCCATCTTTTCTGTTCGCTTCCTCCTCGGTCGCGACATATTCCAGTCCTCATTTGCCAGAAATAGCCAAAAACTGGAAGATTTCGGTCATACAGCGTATCTGATTTAGCACGCGCTCGCCGGGAAAGTAACAGCAACGCTTACATTGTCGAACATTAGCGAGTTGTGTAGGCAGCAGCTGTGTGAACGGAACACTGTATTTCCCGATAAACTATGTAACGGTAGAGGTTTATTCTAAAGTAATTGATTCTTTATGATGCCACTTGGACGAAATGGCACCGTAGAAATGGTACTGTGACAGCGGCGTGCGTTTACAGCCGCGGGTTGAGGGTTGGGGTTGAGTTGTTTGGGGGAAGAGACCAAACTTCGAAGTCATCGGTCGCGGATTGAGGGAAAACCTTATTCTCGTACGCAAAAGATAGGGACGCTCATGTGCCTCTCCCTGATAATTCAAGAACTTTTTTGTCAGTTTTGCGCCCCCTCCGTCTGCACCCTCGGTCGGGTCCTACCTAGCCAACCGATCGATGCCACCCGGGAAACAGTTTTACGATATAAGGGAACTGTGCTTTTGGGAGGCCAGATACAGTAAGACATTCAGCCGATTTAATCGTCCCCTGAATTCACGAGTGCCTGTAACAGTGACAATGGATATTCTGTTGTAAACTAGTTACGACTTTTTACACCTCTTCTGCGAAGACCAAAGTGGACAGTTACAGTTTCAGGTCATCATCAGGAGAGCTCGTGAGACAGGTGTTTCTGAACCGAAATTATATTTATAATATTGTATAGGCCTCTATACTGAAGTGACAAAATTCGTGGGATGTCTCCTGATATTGTTTCAGACCTCCTTTTTCCCTGCTTAGTGCAGCAACTCGACTAACCATGGATTCAAGAAGTCGTTGGTAGCCCCCTGCAAAAATATTGAGCGATGCTGCGTCTGAAGCCGTCCATAGTTTCGAAGGTGCTGCCGGCATAGGATTTTGTGAGTTACCTCAACCCTCCATTAGGTCCTATGAAAGTTGGATGGGATTCATGTCGGGTGATATGAGTGGCCAAATCATTCGCTCGAACTGTTCAAATTGTTCTTCAAAGCAATCGCGAACAATAGTGGCCCAGTGAGATAGCATCGTTGTTTGGGAACAAGAAGTACATGAATAGCTGCAAATAGTCACCAAGTAGCCGAACATTCCAGTTAATTATCGGTTCATGTGGCCCAGAGGACCCAGTAAATTGCACATTAACACATCCCACACCATTATGGAGGATCCAATAGCTTGCACTGTACGTTGTTGACATGTTGGGTCCATGGCTTCGTGTGATCTACCCCAAACTCGAATACTACAATCAACTCTTATCAACTGGAATAGATACTCGTCTGACCAGGCCATGGCTTTCCAGCCGTCTAGGGTCCAACTGCTGTGGCCAAAAGTCCAGGCGAGGCGCTGCAGGCTATTTAGTGGTGTTAGAATGGCACTCGTGTCGGTCATCTGCTGCCATAGCCCATTAACGCCAGATTTCGCCGCACTGTACTAACGGATACGTATTGATATCTGCGGTTGTTACACCATATGTCTCTTGGCTGTTAGCAGTGAGAACACTATGCAAATGCCGCTGTTGTCGATCGTTAAGACAAGCCCGTAGGTCACTGCCTTGTCCATGATGGGAGATAATTTCTGAACTTTGGTTTTCTCGGCACTCTCTTGATACTGTAGATCTGCGAAAACTAAATTCCCTAAAGATTTCCGAAATGGGACGTCCAATCCGACTACCTCCAATTACCATTCCGTATTACAATTCTGTGTACGCGTTACTACCGTCATCTGTATCTGTGCATATCGCTATGCCATGACATCTGTCAACTCATTGCAAAACACAGCCTACAAGGACCCACATGGATAACTAGTTTCTAGATTCAGTAGTTAGCTACCTGTCAGACACGTATAGGCAGTAGTTTGTTTGGATTTCAGGGAATATTTCTTTGAGATTCAGTCAGGAGACAGGACAACCATTTAGTGCACAATGTACCATTGCAGTGAAACCAAATGAAGATGTTGTGACTGATAATTCACAAGCTACGAGTATCTTTAACAATCATTTTCTAAATGTGACTGGAAACGTAGGCTTGAACTATTCAGTTGAAGAGGAGATAGAAGCAGCACCAACATCCATCACTGAAATTAATTGAATGGTATAAATTCTGAAAAACAAAAACTCGTATGGTGTCGATTGAACTTCAAACAGATTTCTAAGCAGTTGTTCTAGTTTAGTAGGTAATGTAATATTTAACGTACCAATATCAGAGGCAAGTTTGCCAGATACATTAAAAATTGCGTTGTTAAATATAGTTATCTTCCAGATTCTTTATTGGCGTCGTTTTTCCAACGTACTGGATACGTAATTTACTCAAGAGTAGCTCACATACAAGTAGAATCAGTTTTCATAGAACAGCTTGGATTCCAGAAGTACTGGTTCACAGAGAACGCTACTTATACATTCACTCACCAAATATCACAAACTGTTGCCAACTAGTATTTTCTGTGATAATTTCAAGGCGTTTGAGCGTGCAGATCACGTTACTGTCCTAGAAAAACTTAATTTTTATGGACCTTATGGGTTTGCAAGCAAGTGGCCTGATTCATACAGAAAGCAAAAGCTGTTCAGAATAAATGAAACAGCGTTAGAGGGACAGAAAATTTTAGCGACAGCGGAGAAATCAAGAAGGGAATCTCACAAGTTTTAATTTTGGGTCTACACCTATTCCTTGTATACATGAACGACCTTCCATTTAACATTCAACATGGTGAGCTGATACTTTTAGCAAATGATATTAGTGATATAATAAATTCTGTTAGAGATATAGATGGAGAATGACCTTTTAATGACGTTTTCCAAAGAATTATTAAATAGTTTCCTGGAGAGTGACTCTTTCTAACTACATTCAGTTCTGAACAAAAAGTAGAGTCATAGCAACAACTGATGTAGCACATGAACAGGAGTCAGGGAAAGGATCGAAAACTCCAATTTTTGGTGCGTAATTAATAATGAATATTTCAGCTGCATCATCCATGTTGAGCCGATCAAACAATTAAGTTCAGCTACTTTTTCGTTTTGTATGGTAGGTAGTTTTGGAAACGAAGAAATCAACCTCCTAACTTACGGTGCATATTTCCACTCAGTAATGCCTTAAGGAAAAATTTTCAGCAGAAACTCAACAATTAGATGGGAAGTATAGATGGCACAAACGCGAGTATCTATTTAAAGAGTTAGCACATTAATTTCACCTTATATATATTCGTTAGCGCTCTTCATCGGAAATAAATCGTCTCAAATTATGAAGAATAACCATGTCCATACCTATAACACTAGAAGAATAAATTTGACAAATCCATCTCTGCCACAGAAGAGGTTTTATTTAAAAACTGGTAGCCCATAACAAAACCTAATTTTTAGGTGCTGTTGCTTGAGTAGCGCTGAAAAATAATATGCTGGTCAATATTAAAATTAATCTCAAAAACCTCCTGTTGCACACCATTCAGACAAAATCACTCATTGAAAAGTTCTTTAGTACATTTCAGTAACTCACTACAATTAATTATCTACACAGTCCAAAATATTTCAGAGTTACTCAACAACATTTCTTATTTTTTAACTGAAAATACGAATCAGTAACGCATTCATTTTCTTTTGCGTATGTGTTTCGTTATTATTATTGTTATTATAATTCCATAATGTAAACGTTTCGCTGTGGGCTTATCTTCAGTGGTCTAATACTCAACAACTGAAACTGCGGATAGAAAAGTACTGCTACATCACCAAGACCACCAGGTTCAACGTTATTCTATTCTTGTTTATGCAACTAGCTGAGTACACTGTCTAACATGAGGAATGTGGATATACGAGATTTGCTGGAGTTTGCACCGTAGACAATGCTCCTTCCAGGCGTGTAGACATGACGCTTTTATCATTACTCCACACCAATGGGTGCAAAACAGCGTGATTACTATGACACGCAGCTTAAACACCAACAATAAATTAATATAATTTAACCAACCTGAGCTTCAGTGTCCTTTTATTCATTTTGTACTAGCGTATAAGCAATAGTTTCCTCATTATTTTGGCTTTAACATGGAGACCTTAGAACCTCCCTTTTATGTATATTACAAAGCAGCTGAGCAATGTGTGTGTCAGGTAATCACAGCTTCGTCTTTGTACTAAACGAAATACGAAACAAAACGGAGGAGGTGGGCGGTGCAGTGGAGATGGTACTTCTCGGTAATGAGTAGCTGTGTTAACTGTATTACTTTTATCACTGGTATAGAGCAGGAAAAGTAAATAGCTCTGACAGTAAAGCTTCAGATTTTGCATCAAATGAGGTGGGTACGTAGTTAAAGCATTCGACTAACTTGGAGGGGAAATGAGACGTTCAAATCACCCCCCCCCCCTACTTCATAACCAGATTTAAGTTACGGAAAGTTAGCCAAAGTGACTGAATTGAGTGGTGGCAGTGTTGCTTAGTAAGGAGACAGAAGATTTTCTTTCCCCCCTGTAGTCTGTGATTACGTGGTAGTCGACGAGCGTTAATCCTTACTCTTACGTTTCGTTTTTTTCAGATAATGCCTTGTACTGAGCCCTCATAGCATATTTCAAGTTTCTAACTCTGGGATCCATGTTAGGACGCAACTCGAGGAAGCAAATAAAGATCAGCTCAACATAGATATGTACTTAGATACTTCTTTCAACCTCCTGACTCTTCGTTATTTTAAAGTTGTATTTTTTTAGCGCATTTTCATGCCAAGCAGCGTTGTTGACACATGCCATTTACCCGTTCGAGAAATATGCTTTATAAACATACTGTTTTAAGGATTCATTTCGGGCTCAACCTTAACGTTTCTGCGGCGATGTCAAGAGAATTAACACTCAAGACAATGGCGAACCACAGGGTGCACTCTGCAGAAGTCTTCCGGTGTTCTGCAGCACAGGCTGTGCTTGTGGGAGAGTTGGACGGCTGGCAGTGTCGTGCCCAGATTATCTCTCGGACAGGGAAAGCCTCGCAGTCCTGCTCCGCCAAGTAAGCAACCGTGTAACCCTCCCCTGCTTTGTTCACCGAATGGTCTTCCGCCCCTTCCCTGTAAGGGATTTTTCATGTGTGCATTTTTTCTTGCTCGTTTTATTCTTTGGACGAATAATGTGAACGTCATTGCAGATTGTGTGCGTGTGTGTGTGTGTGTGTGTGTGTGTGTGTGTGTGTGTGTGTCTGAGAGAGAGAGAGAGAGAGAGAGAGAGAGAGAGAGAGAGAGAGAGAGAGAGAGAGAGAGATAGGGAGGGAGGAGGGACGGAAAGTAGTTAGCACGAGAGTAATCGAGCCATGACGCTTGCTGGACTGATGTCGTTCATATTCATGTACTCTGGAGGATAGAAACAATCATCATGGTCATTTTCTAGCTGGAAGCGTATCGTATTCCACTACTAGAAAGCCCCATCGCAGAGCATAATGACGCCAGTAAATAGCTTACTACACTAAATAAGAAAGAAATCGCAACACAACGAAGGAGTTGTGCTCCATATACGAAAGTTGGTCTGCGCTGAAGTATTGCTCCATTTCCTTGGATGGGTTGCATTTGCTGGAAATTGTTCTAGTGAATCTCTGTGTGTCACTTGACTATCCTATGAATAATTGTGTGATCGTTACACTTCAAATCCCTACGAACGCACATCCCTATATAGTTCGTAGATGAGACAGCTTCTACTCGTTGCTCGGCCGCCATTTAGTCATACTGTGACAGATCATATTTCTGCATAATACGTTTGATTTACGCAATGGGCAGTGTCTTGAAAGGAGGGTATAAGATGAACATCAACAAAATCAAAAAAGAATAATGCAATGTAGTCGAATTAAATCGGGTGACTCTGAGGGAATTAGATTAGGAAATGAGACTCTTTAAGTAGTAGATGAGTTTTGCGATTTGGGAAGCTAAATAACTGATGATGATCGAACTAGAGAGGATATAAAATGTGGACTGGCTATGGCAAGGAAAGCGTAACTGAACAAGAGAAATTTATTAACATAGAATCGGGTGATAGGAAACGTTCTGAGACATGAAGGGATCACCAATTTAGTACTGGTTGGAAGCGTGGAGGGTAAAAATCGTAGAGGGAGACCAAGAGATGAATACACTATACAGATTCAGAAGGATGTAGGTTGCAATAGGTACTGGGAGATGAAGAAGCTTGTACAGCATAGAGTAGCATGGAGAGCTGCATCAAACCTCTCTCTCGGCTGTAGACGATAGCAACAAATTTGATTTGTTTACTTAGTGGTTCATCTTCTATGGCCTGCAGCGAACATTGATCTCCTGTAGATATTACTGGCATTTCACAACAATTTACAGTGTTTTGACCTCCCTGCATAGAACAATGTCATCTACAAACAGACTCATGTAGCTTCCATATTCAGCCTGTCAGGTTATTTGTTTCTATTGTGAACAGCAATGGCCCTATAACTCACGTCTTAAATTGTGCTATAGCTACATGCGTTTCCAGTTCGTTCTCTGCCTGACTGAAGTCCATGTTTTTGATTGGGAAGAGGATGAAATACAGATTTTTAGTTATTGACTGTGTCCTTTCACATGTATATACCATAACCCAGTGGAGAAAAGGGGAATAGGCTGCTGTTTAAAAGACTCGGACTGAAAAGTGAATTATCAGTTGCCTTATGCCATCTTCCGCAGAACCTTCAAAAATTTTACCACAAATTTTGGCATACGTACTATTTGAACTATTTTTAGCAGGCAACTCACCTCTCACTCCCACAAGCTCTGCTCACTCTATCTCACTCACATCCACTTAGCTATCGCTGTAAGTCGCTCATACTCATCCTTTCTCACTTGCCCAATCTCACTCTGATTCAGCCTAACTCATTGTCATTATCTCTTTGTATCTCTGTAACTATCACTGTCTCCTGCCTCACAGCCACACTCCCCTTCGTTCTGAAATATTATTATTGTCTGTGCTCATTGTCGTTGTCTCTCTCTCTCTCTCTCTCTCTCTCTCTCTCTCTCTTACTGCTTTTATCTCATTCATTCATTTCCGCTGCTTCTGCGTCTTCCCACTCTCTTTTCCACGTTGACATTGCTGTAGACTTTGTCTCTCATTATCAATTGCTCTGCCCACTCCCACTTCCTCCTTCTCTTTTCCTAGTATGGTTCTGTTACTATCAACTACGTTCCATTGTCACTGTGTCCCTCTTTTTCTCCCTCTTTACCGTTGTCTCCATTGTTTTTCTATGATCACGGGCTCCCGGTTTTGATGCCTGGACAGGTTGGTGATTTTTTTAGCCCGGGAACTAGGTGTTTGTGTTATCCTCCTCATTTCATCGTCATCATCATCATCATCATCATTATCATCATCATCATCACTCGTGTCAGTGGCTAGAGTGAATTGTCTAAGATAGGACTGTGTATAGATGGGGACTTTGTACCTCGTAGTAGAGCGTCCCACAAACCGATCATCATCATCATCATCATCATCGCTTTTCTATACTACAAGCACTGCCTAATACTTCCCGTATTTATTACTATTCCGTCTGTTTCTCGCTGTCACTGTCTCCGCCTCCCTCAGCATACAAAAGCGCGAATGTGTTCGCATGTCAATATTGTTGGGAAAATATTTAAAGGAGCTAAGTAAGATGAGTGAGGTAGCTAGTACCTCACTTTTCAGTGCGAGTCTTTTAAACAGAAGCATATTCATCTTTTCTGTGCTCCGATAGTAGCATTTTCCCACTGTTTCCCTTCTGTTCCTTGCCATAGCAGAGTATCTGACTCACATGAAAATAGCCTTATGTGCCAATAAAATCTAGATAGTTTACTTAAGTGAAATGTAACCAACGCAAAATTAATTTTGTATCTAAGACCAGCTTCTGCATGCATAAAAATTTTGCATGAGCTTTAGTACTACAATATGGGGTTTCCATAACTGTTCTCATGGTAACGGAGACGCTTTCAACATATTTCTCCGTGGTATGTTACTTTATAAAAGTTTTCGCCGCACACCGTATTTTACGGGTACAAGTGAGGTAACGTCGAACCTCTGTATGTGAAATAATCGTATGGCATTTATTGGCCGGGATATCCTCTTCGGGGTTCGGCCGCCGAATTGCAAGTAGGTCTTCTTATTTGAAAAGTTAATTTTCGGGTATATTCGAGAACAATATCTTAGGAATACGTCGTAAAAATTAGAGCCACTTCCTGTGTATAACTGTCTTGCAATCGGCGGCTGTGTTTTGCTACCCATTGGGGTATTTCTCGATAAAGATTTTTGGAAATGGGAAGATGACACTTCTAGAAAAACGCCTAGAGGTCATACCGTTAACATTTCAGAAACTTGGTGCTGTTAATTACTTATATTTATATGTTCGCTGCTGACGGAGAAAAATGCTGAAAAACGATTTTATTAGGTTTTGCCAAGACCCAAGAACTAAATGGTTCCTCCATGAGGCCAGTTAGGTGCATCAAGGACCACACCTAATGCAGAAAGAGCCAACCTATATTCTCCATTTGCATAATGTGGAGAAAGTGCGTAATATTCGAACTTTGACCCAGTACTGTTCGATATTTACTGTAAGACTATCCTTCTGTTGCTTATACAAATGGTCCCTAGCCAAACTACTATCCAAAACACTTGACCATAGCTTTTTGTCACCAACAGATCAGACGTACGAGGCCCGAAAAAAGTCCATTCTCAATGCTCCACGTTGTGGAACGTATTACATAGCGCACGCTGTCGCATGCTTGCCAGTGTTGTTGGTAATGTCGTCAGCAATCTGTGTTTGGCCACAGTACTCAATTGCAAACCGAGTGATGTCACAGCACAGGAATATTGTTGCGAGGTGTTGCTGGGCCTGCAGATGTTGAGTATACTGGCGGTTGACGCAAGAAAGTGCAGTGTATGATTACTTAGACAAACAGACAAGATATAGTTCAACTACGTACGTAACTAAACTGCAACAATATGTTTATATTTGGTTTCTGGATACTTATTCCGAGATGTAATTGAAAATAAGCAAACTCTGTAAATTAGCCAGTAGTACTTACCAAATTACTAATTTAAACTAGTGGAAATAATGTAGTTCTTCAGCTATATCTCGACGGCAGATTTCTGAATATGATTATTAGCGGATGAGAGATTTAATAAAGAATCCAGAAGAGAAATTAGTATAAGGGCATGTCTACACAAAGTGTTTGTATCTCCCCGGACGAAACATTTGTCTTCAGAAGGGTCACAGATCGCAGAAGAAGACGAAAGAAGACAATGAAGAGGAAATGTTAACCCGTACGTAGATTAGAGAAAAGGAAAAAAGTAGCTGGTGTCTCAACTTCTAAAGCAAAATACTAAACAAATCATAGAATTTTTTCACGACTTTCTGTATTTTTTCACTAAGCTGTTCATAGGGTTAAATAATGGTTAATTAAACTGGGAAGAAAGCAGGAACATGTATTATGATGTAACGTCATTCCGACGACAAATTTTTATTCTCGAAACTACATTTTGCATTAACTGTTTTCAAATAAGGTATATTGTTTAGAATTCACAGCTAAAGTTTAACGAAGAACGCTATATTTGTGCTCATGTGTGAAAACATAGCTGCAAGCCCCTCATTAACGCAAGTGTAATTTTAAAATAAAATCTTAGTCTATTTAATGAAATAAGCACACCACGTACATACAATTTATTCATAAATTCAAGTATGGCGTGGAAGGAGTTATTAAATAAAAATGATTTCGGTGTGTTTTAAAACTTAACTGCTATGTAGCATACTAGGTGGCATTTCAGTGAAATATTCTTGTACAACTTTGACATCTTTTTAGTATATTAGATTGTAAACATTGTCCAACGACTCTCCATTCTGCGTCCGGAAAGCAGCTATTCCCGTGATGAGGTGAAAATTGTGTATATGCGTATACAGGGTGTAAATTTTAAGTTGATGAGTCAGAAAAACTCGAAAAATAAGCTTAACACAAAAAAATGTGTAGAATCCAAAGTTGATTATTTTCTAAGGGGTCATCTGCTGGTGCTAAAATTAGCCCGCCACCCAAGCCCCCTGGGGTGGGGCGGGAGGAAACTTTAAAGTTTCAAATGGGAAGCTCAATTTTTTATTGCAGAATAAGATTCTACATAAAAAAACTACGTACATTTTGAGTTAAACTTTTTTCTATTCTTGGTAGTTGGAGCTGTAATTAAAGAAAATCCACTTTCTCCTTTTAGCGCAGTGAATGGTTACGGATCAATAAAAAATACTTATTCCCTTCGTAAATTTTGATTCGCTAAAACTAAAACTCTCCCTCTCTCCCCATAGGGTTGGGTTTGAGATAGAGGAATTATAGTTTTACAAATGTTGACAAAAATATTTGGGTCAGTTTTTATAAAACTCTTAATTCCTCTCTCTCAAACCCAGATATTTGTAAAATTCTTAATTCCTCTCTCTCAAACCCCACCCTATGGGGAGAGAGGGAGAGTTTTAGTTTCAGCGAATCAAAATTTACAAAATAAATATTTTTTATTTATCCGTAACCGTTTTCCGCGCAAAAATGAGAACATAGATATTCTTGAATTACAGCGCCAACTACCAAGAATGAAAACAAATGTTTAAGACGAAATGTACGTAGTTTTTTTATGTAAAATGTGGTACAGTAATAAAAAATATGGGTTCTCATTTGAGATTTCAAAGTGGCTTCCCACTCCACCCCCATGGGGCTGGGGTGGCGGGTTAATTTCAGCACTTGCAGATGTTCCCCTCTAAAATAATCAACTTCATATTCTACACATTTTATTTCGAGTGAAGCTTATTTTTCGAGTTATTCTGGTTTGTCAACTTAAAATTTACACCTTGTGTATGGAGATAGAGAGAGATGGATGGAGTGAGGGGGGGGGGGGGGCTTATTTAGAGGTGAGAGGGCGAGTTGGGGGATGAGGGGTGAGTAAAGCAGTCTGGAGACTGCCACCCGTTTTGTGGCCATACGTCGTAATGAGAACGAGGTGCTTCTGTGGTGGACCAGCGGACCGCCTTTCATTCACCCTGACTCGATGCCGCCGCCGTTGCCTGAAGTGTCACGTAAACAAAGGAGTGGTTAAGTGACAGAAGAAAACATTTCGTATTTCATTGTGAACGCCCGTACACAAAGAAAGGCAAAGCCGAATGGCAAACACGACGAACGGCGGGGAGAATAGAGCAGCCCCTTCTATAACAGACGTGATGCAGAGAATAGCCTGGCGGCGGCGGCACGGCACTTGGTGAGCGGTGCTCTCAGCTGGTGCGCAGTGCACAGTGTTTGTACTTCCGCCAATGAGTGCTCTGTAGAGACAGCCTCAGGCGAAAGTCGTTCCGGAACTTCGGGCTTTTCTTTCAGAACGGTGGCACCTGGAGAACAGCTCTGAAAGGTTTCAAAACAGGCGCCACGGCCCCGTTTATATCTCTCTCCCTCTCGATGTGAAGTCTATAAGTACCTTAATCTTAAATTACTATAATACACTGCGGTTCAGGTGGAAAGATCAGTATTCCTATAGATCGCTTACTGTCCATCAGCCAAAACATTATGAGCACCTGCTTAATAATGCCTTTGAAACGCTATGCAGAAGCTATATAGCGTGGTATGGACTAGACAACTCCTGTGCAGGTTTCCAGAGGTATGTGACGCTGTGTGTCTTCCCGCGTAACTCCGTGAAATTATAGGTCTGTTAGTTACGTAAGTGGCGCTGACATGCTTACGTCAGAAATGTGTCCCATCTCGTTCAGGTCAGGCAAATTTACCGAGCGAGGTAGCGCAGTGGTTTGCACACTGGGCTCGCATTCGGGAGAACGACGATTGGAACCGGCGTCCGGCCGTTCAGATATGGGTTCTGCGTTAAATCCCTAAACCACTCCAGGCAAATGCCGGGATCGTTCCTTTGAAAGGACACGTCCGATTTGCTTTCCGATCCTTGACACAATCCGAGCTTGAGCTCCGTTCTATGTTGACGGGACGTCAAACCCAATCTTCCTTCAGGCAATATTGATGGCCAAGAAATCAGCAGGTGATCAATATCATGCCCCTCAAAACACTGTAGCACGTTTCTGGCCTTGCGAAACAGATAGTTATCGGCGATAAGATGACAGCAGCATCGGCGAAGACGTTAATCATGAATGGGTGAAAGAGGTCCGCAATACAGTTACTCTGCAGGTGTTAAGGTGCCATCGATTACTTCCACAAGTCCAGTGTAAGCCGGAAGAGTACCATCCACAGCAGAATACTGCCCCTGCCGGCCTGCGTCGATGGAGAGGTGCGTGTTTCGAGCAACAGTTTGCCTGTATTGACGGCTTATACGGACCCGACCATCGCCCTGCTGGAACAAGGACTCAGATTCATCCGACAAAGGATTTTAATCATTTTGTGGGTGGTTGAAAGTAGGCCTAACTCCAATCAGGAACAGGAACTAGAAATAGGGTGACATCCCGCCAAAAAGTCATCTTCACAATGGAAAACTGCGAAGAAATGGAGAAACAAATGCTCGTCGGAAGCACGAATTCAGCATGTAGAAAAGCCAAAACAGCTTCCAGTGAAATTAAAAGCAAAAGCGTCAACATTAAGAGTGCAACAGGAATTCTAATGTTAAATGCAGAGGAGAGAGCATATACACTCCTGGAAATTGAAATAAGAACACCGTGAATTCATTGTCCCAAGAAGGGGAAACTTTATTGACACATTCCTGGGGTCAGATACATCACATGATCACACTGACAAAACCACAGGCACATAAACACAGGCAACAGAGCATGCACAATGTCGGCACTAGTACAGTGTATATCCACCTTTCGCAGCAATGCAGGCTGCTATTCTCCCATGGAGACAATCGTAGAGATGCTGGTTGTAGTCCTGTGGAACGGCTTGCCATGCCATTTCCACCTGGCGCCTCAGTTGGACCAGCGTGCGTGCTGGACGCGCAGACCGCGTGAGACGACGCTTCATTCAGTCCCAAACATGCTCAATGGGGGACAGATCCGGAGATCTTGCTAGCCAGGGTAGTTGACTTACACCTTCTAGAGCACGTTGGGTGTCACGGGATACATGCGGACGTGCATTGTCCTATTGGAACAGCAAGTTCCCTTGCCGGTCTAGGAATGGTAAAACGATGAGTTCGATGACGGTTTGGATGTACCGTGCACTATTCAGTGTCCCCTCGACGATCACCAGAGGTGTATGGCCAGTGTAGGAGATCGCTCTCCACACCATGATGCCGGGTGTTGGCCCTGTGTGCCTCGGTCGTATGCAGTCCTGATTGTGGCGCTCACCTGCACGGCGCCAAACACGCATACGACCATCATTGGCACAAAGGCAGAAGCGACTCTCATCGCTGAAGACGACACGTCTCCATTCGTCCCTCCATTCACGCCTGTCGCGACACCACTGGAGGCGGGCTGCACGATGTTGGGGCGTGAGCGGAAGACGGCCTAACGGTGTGCGGGACCGTAGCCCAGCTTCATGGAGACGGTTACGAATGGTCCTCGCCGATACCCCAGGAGCAACAGTGTCTCTAATTTGCTGGGAAGTGTCGGTGCGGTCTCCTACGGATCTGCGTAGGATCCTACGGTCTTGGCGTGCATCCGTTCGTCGCTGCGGTCCGGTCCCAGGTCGACGGGCACGTGCACCTTCCGCCGGCCACTGGCGACAACATCGATGTACTGTGGAGACCTCACGCCCCACGTGTTGAGAAATTCGGCGGTACGTCCACCCGGCCTCCCGCATGCCCACTATACGCCCTCGCTCAAAGTCCGTCAACTGCGCATACGGTTCACGTCCACGCTGTCGCGGCATGCTACCAGTGTTAAAGACTGCGATGGAACTCCGTATGCCACGGCAAACTGGCTGACACTGACGGCGGCGGTGCACAAATGCTGCGCAGCTAGCGCCATTCGACGGCCAACACCGCGGATCCTGGTGTGTCCGCTGTGCCGTGCGTGTGATCATTGCTTGTACAGCCCTCTCGCAGTGTCCGGAGCAAGTATGGTGGGTCTGACACACCGGTGTCAATGTGTTCTTTTTTCCATTTCCAGGAGTGTAGTTCCAGACAGTACATTTAAGGCCTCGACGATGTGGAGGAACTACTGATGTGATAGAAGAAGCAATGTGTGTCTATGTGGAAGACATAGTATTAGAGTTTAACAGAACTTCCGACAAAATTAGGTGTAATATTTATAACTAGATTAGAAATAACAGCTGTCCAATTGCAAAATACAACTTTATTAAACCTTGACCATGTTTTCTACCATTAAAAAGTAGTTTTCTTCAGAAGATGTACGTAGAATCGCATTAGCTATAGTCAATGTTCGAATCCTTGAATCTGTCTAATACATGTCATCTACTTAATCACCATTTAAAATAATTTATATAAAAGTAGTAGCCGTCTACTGTAGCGCTTTGTTTTAAAACTTAAATTTTTTATATATTTTTTTTAAGTCTGTTCATGTCACTAGGTCTAGACGTGACATATTACGCTCCGTAGGAGCTGATACCACGTATTATGTTTAAATGTCGGTTTTATACAACTGTTTTAAATGGCATACCGTGTTATTCTAACGTACGTTAAGTATGTGATATTAAAATAAATAAATAAATAAAGTTTGAAGACAAAGCTCTACAGTAGACAGCTACTACTTTTGTATAATGCATTTTAAATGGTGCTGAAGTGAGCGACATTCACTAGACAGTCAACGACTCCCACGTTGACTACACACAGTGTGGTTTTACGTACGACTTCTTCTGAAGAAGGCGATGGTAATGTTTAAATAAAACCTGTATTTTGGAAGTGGTTGGCTGTTATTTCTAATCCATGAAGCTCACGAATTCACAGTTGCAGAAGCGCAGACATATTCAAAATGTTGTGTAGGATTTAGATAACATTCATTCGGGGTAGGTTAAGTTATTGTGCGAAGTAGTAAGCAAGTTATAACTATTAAAGTACGTTTGTGGAATCTGTGTGTCTGTAGTCATAGCAACAAACTTTCAAAATTACATATGTCATCCAACAGTCCATAAGATGCAACGACGTATTCAGGTAAGTGCGAGAGTTATCGCAGTATCAGCTAAACAGCTAATGCATGCTAGATACTGACAAGAATAATATACAGAAGAATGAAAGGGAAAATTTAAGATTTGTTAGGTGGCGATCAGTTTGTCTTTAGAAAAGCTGCGGGCACCACAGGAACAGTTTAGAAGTGGCACTTGATAAAGGAAGCACGATTTACGAAAACATCACGACACGATAATGAGATTTGTCGATGTAGAAAAAGCTGTTGCTCCACTGCTCGTTTAATTGGCGACTGAAGTCCATGGGAAAGGTGGCAGAAAGTGCCACCTAGGCCTGACTCAAGCAGCTTTAAGGAGGCGAGGCAAAGGGAAGAAGGCAAGGTCTTCTTTTGCAAGAGGCTACAGGCAAGTATTGCTCATATGGCAAGAATCATTGCCTGTGCCTCACAGTACAACAAGTTAACACATATTCGGCCTCGAGGTCATTGCGAGGGCTCCAACAACACTGACAATGCAAAGGAAAAAATTTTTCAAATGGTTCTGAGAACTGCAGCGGATAGGCACTGACCCTTAACATAGACAAATGTAATGTATTGCGAATACATATAAAAAAGGATCCTTTATTGTATGATTATATGCTAGCGGAACAACAACTGGTAGCAGTTACTTCTGTAAAATATCTAGGAGTATGCGTACGGAACGATTTGAAGTGGAATGAACACATAACATTAATTGTTGGTAAGGCGGGTGTCAACTTGAGATTCATTGGGAGAGTCCTTAGAAAATGTAGTCCATTAACAAAGGAAGTGGCTTACAAAACACTCGTTCAACCTATACTTGAGTGTTGCTCATCAGTGTGGGATCCGTGCCAGGTCGGGTTGACACAGGAGACAGAGAAGATCCAAACAATGGCGGCGCGTTTCGTCACAGGGTTATATGGTAAGCGTGATAGCGTTACGGAGATATTTAGCAAACTCAATTGGCAGACTCTGCAAGAGAGGCGCTCTGCATCGCGGCGTAGCTTGCTGTCCAGATTTCGAGAGGGTACGTTTCTGGATGAGGTATCTAATATATTGCTTTCCCCTGAGGCTTTCCGGCAGTCGTTCTTCCCGCGAACCATACGCGACTGGACCAGGAAAGGGAGGTAATGACAGTGGCACGTAGACTGCCCTCAGCCACACACCGCTGGGTAGCTTGCGGAATATAAACGTAGATGTAGAACATCTGAGGTCATCAGTCCCTTAGACTTAGAACTACTTAGATTAGTTAAGTTTAAGGACATCACACACATCCATGCCCGAGGCAGGATTCGAACCTGCGACCGTAGCAGCAGCGCGTTTCCGGACTGTGGCGCCTAGAACCGCTCGGACACAGATGCCGGTAACAAAGGTACAGAAACCAGACTTTAGCAATGATGACCTGGATTGTCAGACATCAGGCTTAGCACTGGCTTACTTCCTTGACCCACAAGATGACGAGTGATGCCCCTGAAAACCAGTGGTGGTTTGAGCCACCATAAGTACAGCCAGTTTCAGCTATGAAGTATCTGCCACCACGTGCAGCCAGCTTCGGAAGGTACTCTGCAACAGTCGTTGACTTGAAGTGAGGTATTCAGATGCTATTACTAGGCACTGTCTCCTATAGTTGCAGAACTATAGGCTGCACCTAGACCTGTTGGCAATGGGAGCTAAATTGTGCATTCCAGCCGGGAAACCAACTGTTGGCCAACCTCTACTCACTTCGGGTTGGATACCGGGTGGTTCATGGTTCATACCTGGGTCTGATTAACTGCTGATTCACAACCCACCCTGTTCAGGCACTCTCTACCAGTGCAAGCTTGCTCAGGGGGCCACTTTCGCTGTCACTGTCCTACGCTCGGGCCTTTGCTTCAACTCTTTGTACTCGGATGTTTTCAGCATGAAGTACTTCAGCAGCAGCCATTTGTGAACTACTTCTGCAGACACTGTCGTAGCAGCACGCTGGCTGCCTGCCTGGGACCCGGCGCTGCTTTCCTTCGCTCGCCAGTGGGCTAACAGGGGGACTCCGCTCCGTTGCCGGACGCTTGGCAGGGCGTCGCTGTGAGCTGATGCTTCTTCAAAGCCACACGCTGAGTTCGGCGTTCTCTCCACACTCCATGGCGAGTGCCCATTCCAGCTTCTGACTGCAGCCAGACAACTATACAACCACTGCAACTTACTAAATAAATGTCCTGTTGTGTACTGCTTCTGCGATTAATCTATGGACATGCACCCGACTCCATAAACCTGCTACCTTACCAATCAACTCGCCAGGCGTTCGCGATCTGTTGTGGGATACCTAATTATTGAATGTTGGGCTCCATAAGGGTCCCTTTCTGTGCAGCGACCGTGGAACATAAAATTATGAAGAATGTATCAGCCAGTCGCGACTGGCTGCTACATTATTTATCTTGTTGCAAATCGATTTCGACTGATATCAGTCATCATCCGCGCACTTTTCTAACCTATAAATCCAATAAGTAGAAGTACTGTCCTTGACAGATTTCCGCCATGACAGAAATCTGCCGAGGACAGTACTTCTACTTATGGCATGTTATACCTAATTATAGCCGTAATCCTGACCGCACTAAAGCTGGCGCCAGAAGTGGCCAAACTGATCTTCTACAACCATTGACAGAAGTAGCTAAGTGGATTTATGGTGACCTCAAGAGAGACCAACAATTATAACTAAATGGGCAGCATAAGTTAATGGTAGTACAAGTAAGTCGTGAGCCACTTGTTAGATGCATCGCACTACGGCACTTACGACACTTAAATTTCCCCAAAAATCATGTAGTGTCTGCCAGTCTGCACCAGATGGTATCCGGGAGAGAAATAATGAGCAAAATAGCCCAGAAAGTTCTTTCTCTGCCCTCAACTCTCAACTTAAAAAAAAAAACACCTCCACATGGAGGTGGAGACACCTCAGTGCTGTGGCCAATGTGACAAACCAGATTACCGCTTATTTCACAAAAGACAAGGGGGACGGAGCAGAAACTTCCCACTTCAGACATGCAAAATGCACGTTAACAAGTAAAGTGTTGGTATTGGTATGCAGCAGTGCCCCACTGATTGGGTGGTCTCTTTGCGCAAAGCATCCTCGGGTAACTCACAGATGGAAACACCAGAAGCGAAAGCAACAGACTTTATTACGTTGCTTTGGCAGCACAAATGCATTCTGTCACTTGATGTCCAAACAGAAAAGGCAAAAATGTCCTACTCCACTATCCTCTGGGGATGACGCCATTGTATCTGTCCTCAGTGAGGACAGGCACCGGCTCCAGCCGACGTAAGTACTATGCGACTCCTGGCCACACTTCTGTGAAAGTGCTCAACTCCCTGGGCTGCTCTCCACTCCTAATGAGACTTACCAGCTTCTGCTGACAAACGGGGACTAAAAATCACTCCGGGAGCGCATCTTCCCAGTGACAAACACGCAAATCTTTCCTCACAACGTACCTTGTCCAGTGCTCTCAATAAGACAACTGAGAAAAATGAAACAAAGTGGCACAGCGATATGTGACTGTCATGTCAAAGTTTGTGGTTTCTACTCTTATGTAGTAGCATTCTCACAATGCACAATGGCTAAGTAAAACTCACAGGTGGTTACCATCCAGGTAGCTGTGCAGTCGGTAGATCTGGTAGCTAGTTGAGAGCTGATTGTATTGAAGTGCATAAGAAGTTAAATTCTGTAAGAGACAATAGTCTCATCCAGTTTAGCCGCTCCCACTCTAAATTCAAATGCCATTAGCCTAATTAATCCTGTCGAGAGTTTTATTTTATAGATCGGGTACGGTGAATTAATGACGCGAGAATCGTTGTACATGGGAAGCAGAGAGGAGCTGATGAATGTGGATATCTTGATGATATGGGGATTGGATACTCTGCAAATCACTCTTAACTGCCTGAAGGAAGGATGATCTAATCATCTTCACAATAATGCCCTATTATTGCAGTCTCGAACAGCGCGTGGAAAAATCGAACACCTATATCTTTCCGTGTGAGCTCTGATTTCCCTTATTTTATTATGATAATCGTTTCTCCCTATGTACATCGGCGTCAACAAAAAACCTTCGCAATCGGGGGAGAAAGTTGGTGCCTGACATTTCGTGACATGATCCCGTCATTGCCAGAAACGCCTTTGTTTTAACGATGTCCACCCCAAATCCTGTATCACGTCCCTTACTCTTTCTCCTCTATTTGTCGATAATATAAAACATGCTGCTCTTATGTGAACTTTCGATGTGCTCTGTTAATCCTGTCTGGTAAGAATCTCACACCTTGCAACAGTACTCCAAAAGATGACAGACAAACATAGTGCAGGCAGTCTCTTTAATAGATCTGTTACATGTTCCAAGTGTTCTGTCAAGAAAATGCAGTCTGTGGTTCGCCTTCCACACAACTCTTTCTATGAGCTCTTTACAATAAAAGGTGTTCGTAATTGTAATTCCTAGGTATTCAGTTCAGTTTAAGGCCTTTAGATTTGATGGATGTATCGTGAAACTAAATTTTAATGAATTCCTTTTATCACTTCTGTGGATGACCTCACACTTTCTATTATTTAGGGTCAATTGCCAATATTCGCACCATACTGATACCCTTTCTAAATCGTTTTAAAATTTATTTTGGTCTTCTGCTGGCTTTTCTAGACGATAAGCGACAACGTCATCCGCAAACAACCTAAGACGGCTTCTCAGATTAGCTCCTAAATCGTTTATATACATAAGGAACAGTAGAGGGTCTATGTCACGACCTTTGGGTACGCCAGAAGTCACTTCCGTTTTACACTCTGACTTTCTGTCAACTGCTATGAAATGTGACCCCTCTGATAGAAAATCGCGAGTCGCATAACTCAGACGATAACTCAGCACGCATTTGACTACAAGACGCTTGTGAGATACAGCTTCTAAAGCCTTTTGCAAATCTACAAATATGGAAAAAATTTTAAATCCGTTATCAACAGCACTCAACACTCGTGTTCGTAAAGAGCTAATTGCGTATCACTAGAACGATGTCTTCTAAATCAATGACTATTCGTCAGTAGACGGTTCTCCTGTAGGTAATTCATAATCTTCAAACACAATATATGTTCCAAACTCATGATGCATACCGACTTTTATGATATGGGCCTCTAATGTAGTGAATTACCTCTGTTGACTTTCCTGATATTGGTATGACCTTTTCAACTTTCCAGTCTTCGGGATGGATCTTTCTTCGAGCTAGCGGTTATATACGATTTTTAAATATGGAGCTATTGCATCAGCGTATCATGAAATGAATCTACTTGCCATACAATCTAGACCGGAATACTTGCTTTTGTTGAGTGATTTAAGTTGCTTCACTACCCTGAGGATAGCGGCTACTAAGTTACTCATGTTGGCAGCTGTACTTGATTCGATTTCTGGAATATTTCCAACGTGTTCTTTGGTGAAGAGATTTCGGAAGGCTGTGTTTAGTAACTCTGCTTGAGCAGCACTGTGATCGACAGTACTTCCATTTCTATCGCGCAGAGGAGGCGTTGGTTGCGTCTTACCGCTAACATATTTTATATACGACCAGAATATTTTTGGATTTTTTGCAAGGTTTCGAGACAAAGTTTCATTGAGGAAACTATATAAGCAACTCGCACTGAAGCTCGCGCCAAATTTCGACCTCTTGTGAATGATCGCCAATCTTGGAGATTTTGCGTTCGTTAGAATTTGGCATGCTTTTTGGTGCTACAGGATTAAATCTCACAACTACTGTCGATAATATTCTCTTAATTGAAGCCACATCTGTTCTACACTTACGTTGTTAATTTAGAATGATTGGAGATTGTGTCTCAGTAATGCGTCAAACGAACTTTTATCTCATTTTCCGAATAGGTATACTTATCGTCCGTTTTTTAGGAATTTGGGAGTTACGCTATTTAGTCTCGCTATGAAAACCCAGTGTTCATTAATACCTGTATCTGTTCTGATTCTCATTATTAGCTGAGGATTATATATTGCTAAGAGGTCAATTGAGTTTTCGCAATCGTTCAGCATTCGAGTGGGCTCAGGAGCTAACTGCTAGCGATAATTTTAAGCATAGTTGCTGGTGTTTTTTTTATGCGTACCTCCGTATTAAAACATGTATTTTCGCCCACATATCGAGGGTAAATTAAAGTCACCACCAACTATACCTGTATGAGTCGTGTATGTGTTTGAAGTGGGACTCAAGCTTCCTTTGAACGTTTCAGCAGTTGGGAGGTCGGTAGAAGGGTCCAGTTATTGCTTTATTCCGGTTTCCATGAGTGACCTTTACCCATACTAACTCGTAGGAACTATCTGCTTCAATTTCTGCTTCAAGACAAACTCCTTCTAACAGTTAGAAACACGCCACCGCCATCTGTGTCTAGCCTATCATTTCTGAACACCATTAGATCCTTGACAAAAATTTTGGATGAACTTACCTCGGAGTTTAGTCAGTTTTCAATGCCTATAACGATTCGAGAGTCAGTGTTTTCTATTAGCGCTTGGAGCTCTCTTTCTCAACACAGCTACGACAATTTAGAACTGTTATAGCGATGGTACTTAGATCTACGTTCTTCCTGTGTTGACCTGCACCCTTTGGCACTGAAGCCATTTTTTGCTTCCCCGAAACCTTCTAACCTTTAATTACCTAGTCCACGACACAGCACCTGCTACCAATCTAGCCGCCTATTCAGCGGATTTCGAAACCTAGCCATCCTACGGATTGTCAGGGTATCTGCACCCTACAAGGTCGCAGAACCTCTGATTCACACCCCTTGCAATCGGCCCTGTCGACTATGCTGCAAACGGTGAACTCTGCTTTCATCTCTCATGCAAAACTGGCAGCCTTACCACTTCTAATAGCCACTCGAAACCAGAGAGAATCCCTTCCATTACAAAGTGGCACACATTATTGGTACTGAGGTGAGGCACCAACTGCAGTTGGCTGCTCCCTGTAGTCTTCATGGTGTCTGAAGGGACCGTTCCACGTCTGGAATGACTCCAACCGGTATTCACACTGAGTGCACATCGGCTTTCTTCAGCTCCTTGGAAGCCATATTCCTAAGGTGCCCCACAACGCTCCCAACATTGGAGCTCCAAACAACATACAATCCCATCCCCTGTGATTGCCCAGATCTTGCAGGCCAAGAGATTTCCTCCATAACAGCACAAGCGATGGCTGAGGGACAGTGTCAGTGACAGATAGCATCTGAAAACTGTTTGTCAAACTGACTGGGTACGCCTTACATACGGCCCCCAGGGAAGTCTGTAGCTGCATTTCACTCCCCGTGGTGACCTCTCATTCAAGTATGAGGGGTCAACATCAGTGCGAACAGAAACTGGGCTGGCCGCTGGTCTGGATCGACCAGCTGACTCGTGTGTCGTGCTGGACGTCCTTTGGATCCACACAGCCTGCCCACAATGGTGAAGCCCGTCCACTGCCGCGTTAGTAGTGTAGACGAAGCAATCACAGCCTGGAGCTGAGAGCGAAGTGTCACCAACTCGTCTTGTAGGGAAGCAGCCTACTCACGCCGTATAAAATTCACAGCAGTCTTTCCATTGTGTGCCAGCCAGTCCGCTGTAACTAGCTCTGACGTCATAGATGTTGCACAATACTTTAAAAATGAAGTAAATAACCTGAAACGATTCTAGCATGTCAAGAGTAATACTAAATCAGTATGTATTGAATATCAGTTCAATAACTTAAACCATTTTCGAAATTTGGACTTTTTCTGTAAAAATCATTGGTGCAACAGAAAAGAGCTAGAAACTTAAAAATTTATATTTAGATTCCTTTTGCACAATAATTTAGTAGAAACAGTATTCTGGATCTCACAAATTAAAATTTTACTTGAAATTCATGATTTTCTGGTTTTTATCTTAAAAATTAAGGAAGCAAGATAGTTTAAGTAGGCGAATAAATAAAGCCAGGATGTTTAAATGTAAGTAGAAGGGAGATACGCTACAATCATAAAGATGTGAGAAGTTTTTATTATGATTACTTACCTGTGTGCTGATAGCATATTTAAATTGAGAGCTTCATTGGCCGTCAGCAAAGGAAGCAATGATTTATTTGATACCTTAAAGTGGTGCATTACTAGCCCAGCGGCTAGTCGGGAGAGCGGATTTAATCACGCGTTTCCTTAGCCGTCCGCACCGCGGCTTTATATATAAGAACGCTGCGCGAGAAAGAAAGGCCCCAGTTCTCTCCAGACGCTGATCAGCGCACCACCTGTGCCGGGAGTTGCGTCGCATCATTGCTATAAGCAGCCTCGGATGCCGTAATAAGTTACTCGAGATACGCGTAACCATGAAATCGTTTTCGAGTGAAAATTCTGGGATGACTTTGATGATCTACCTTCAGTTCGCGTATGTCGTATTTTCACGTGCCGCCGCGGGACAGACATTCTACCACTATTTAGCGTGGCGTTTGATGAACATTATCATCAAATTATGGCGAGCATTCACTTAAACATTTAATTTGAACAGTTATAGTTGCATCATCGCATTAGACTGTAAACTGCTCTGGTAGTTGGATTGTGGGGATTCTTTTTGGTCTGTGACTTTCAGAATATAGTGAACCTCTTAGAGTGAATCGTTTTCCATTATGAATCCCAGACAGTCTCGTAATTACTCAGAGCTATAAGCTGTAGCTATAAGTGTATTTCTCATTTGAAGTGGGCACTAGGAATTCTAATTACAGGCTTTACGTTTTGCTAATCACTTTCTGGTTGCCAATATTGTAGTTAGAGAGCCAGTTTTGAGAACGGCAAACAACAGCATTAAATAAATCATAGGAACATTTTAATAACAAAGATTTCCACACACCGCCGACATATGGTGCATCGTTGGGAAAGATATTCCACAAAACATTTTAATTACAATAAATTCCACCCGCCGCCCAACAGTCTGGCAACCGCACACAACAATCACAGTTCCTATCCACTTTAAAGACTTTGTATAACTGCACGACGAAGGCGAAGAAAGGATTATGGACATGCACTACGGACCTCTAGTGTAGTGTAGACCCAGTCGGAAACACAAGAGCTGTGTCTAAAAGATGACATTAAAACGTAGAGTTTCAAAAGCTGTATTACCAAAGGACTCAAGTGAGACAAAGTAATTCGTTTCTGCTTAGGAAATCGCAAAATGTCACCACATCTGTTACTTGCCTGTTGCTGCTTGTGCCTCTGCCGGCTGCTGCTGCTGCCTGACGTTAACAAGTGGACTCCATGTGTGGCTGCCGCTGGCCACAGCAGGCGGCGCTGCTGCGCTGCCAGCGGTTTTGTGGCAATCAAACTTTTCAATGAAAGTTGTGGAATCGTGAGAATTAAAGAAAGTATCGTGAGATTGACAGTGTGAATTCGGATTCTACATTTGCTGTAGTGTCACAGGAAGTAAACGTGTGCTGTACAGAATAAAAGAGTGTGTGAATAGCAACATGGAAGATACTGATTTATGTGCAGTGGTATCTAGGCCATTCGAACTTGATGAGTGATATATGCAGGCTGCAGACCTTATATCATGAGCATCCGTGAATGGACATGTACAACTAAGTAAATGTGTCATATCTTCCTTGTGTCTGGCAGAGTGTAGCTGCAGACGACAGTTTTGCTGTGGATACTGCAAAGGATGCTGTGGAGGCTATTGATGGTAATAAAAATTGTTACAAATGTTGCAGGTAAAGAGATGGTTCACACAAATTTTGTCTTAAGAGGTACATCACATTGGTTGCCACTGGCCAGCAGTTGTACTAATGCAGAATGAACAATGTTATTTGGAATATTATCCACATGAACATGAATGAACCCAGATTAGAATTTTACGAAAACTTGAGTCGACATTGAAACGGTTGTAAAGAGAACATGAAACGAATAAAAGTCTCCAGTGTACAAAAGCTTTCTGAGAGGTACACTACTGAGTTTCCTCCGTTTTCATAAAATTGAAGGGTGGGCATTCCTGATCGTATCATCTCTTCAAGTTACTTCCTGTACCAAAATATGACAACTGAAGATAGTAACTCGTATTATTCGACTGATTCCCCTATTCAGTTTATTTTTGTAAGTGGTTTTTCAGCTTTTCTCCTAAGCACGCTGACATTGACCACAGCAAGAAAAAATAAGAATTCATAAACGCTTAGCATTAGATACTGCACCTTTTCCAGGGCGACTGATGCGGTAATGCCAACTGGACGAGATGGAAGCTTTGCTGAGTCATTGCTCTTTCAATACTTTTGCTGTACATCACACATCATTGTGCCACGTTGTTTGTGCTGCAAATTGTAGCAATTCAAATCAGCTGAATGCGATGAGAACATGTAGTTGCTGTGTTACATAGACGTAGTAGATGAAAGACGTGTGAGGTGAGAGTACGAAATGTGTTCCTGGCACTAAGCCAGCTCTTGTCATAAAGTGGTAACTGGCTCGCCAGGCTTCAAGTCCCGAAATCGCTGAGCATTCATCATCAACAATGTTGTATCCACTCATCCCGTAAGACACCAGACACTTGGTATAAATTGTGCTCATGATGACGGCATACAATGTGATTATCTGTAAAAATATTTTGACTCTTCTTCACTGCCTTGAAATTTATTTTCGTTGTCAAGATTGGCATAGATTAAACTTATTCTTGAGGCAGTGATTTGGATGCCACTCTTCGAAACATCTGTGTATATCTACAATTACGTCCAACGGCAAACGCAAATACGCATGTCGATGAGTGAAAAATACGGCCGCCCCCCTCCACCGACAACTCTGTGCTAACAACTCCACCTGCTGCGGAAGAAATGGATACGTTTCCTACGGTTCCATGGTACATTAAGCTTTGAGTGTTTAAAGCTTCAAAGGTGCCGTCAGGCTTCTCAACCACCTCCAAAAAGACGGCAACGAATGGCAATCAGAAGGACAGATGGCTCCCCAACGAGCGGAAGAAGATCGTCGCCGGGGACTCACAGACCGCCGCGGACGGGCATTCCGATCCTGTGACCGATGCGAAGCAAGCTGAGGTGGGCGACAACGGGCAACACCGGGACGCCACTACAATAGCGTCAACAATGGCGTCATTACACAGATACTGAGGGGGAGGTGGGGCTGTTCACCATAAACAACAAATAGAGTCGTCTACCAATTATCGAAAAGGACGTCCCTTGCCACCACTGAAAGTTCATGAGATTCCACAGTCTGGGCAACGTTGACTAAGGATGGGTTGCACAAAATCAACGCCTAATTTCGGCATCAAACCCTAGCTGGAGGATCAAGTCCCGAATTAATGAGTCTGCAGCACATTTCGGACACTCAAAACGATAATCGCGCGAGGAGCTCAGAAGACTGTCTATCCAGGGCATATATGACTCCCCAGGATATATGTCGTGCCTGTGAAACTACAACTGTGCTGCCATCACTTGGTTCAAGGCCGCAATATGGCGTCAGCAACCGATAGTGCTCGTCAAAGGGCAGTTTCTTGGGCTCTGTGGAGGGCTCGAAATTTTGGAGAACTTTGTATGAATCAACTACAAAGCGGCCTCGTAAACTGGAATGATGATACCTGGCAGTGCTCATACAAGCGGTGTAAGTGATTATGCCACCTTTCTGCAGACACTTCAAAATCGGAAAACCGCATCCGCATTGGCGTGGGCTAGTAAGAAAACTAGAAACCTACCCAACGGACGTCTGCAGGCGGGGCAAGAGCGCGCAATAACTATCCATTTTGGATCATTGACAGCTGCATCTGCCTCTACTGTTCCTTCCGTGGGCGCAACTGTTCCCGCCACCACGGCCTAGTGTTAACGCTGGCTAAAGAGAAACAATAAAATAGGGACATACACGCACAAGAAAGTCACCCCGTCAGCCCTGTAGTATCTGCACAGGCATGAGAACGCTGCTGCACTACGGTGTTGGTGCAGGCACTTCATGGGCGGCCGGTGGCTCATTAATAATATGGGAACAGATTTTCTGGAGAGGAAACGAAACTCACTGTGAGAGTCATTCCAGGGGAAGGTGAGGGCCCGAAACGAAGGATAAAAGTGCGCGAGAATAAACTCAGCCACGCAATTGCCGCGGGCAGCTGACGACTGAGCACTCGGTACAATCCGCAAGGTATGGCCCGCGGTGGTTGGACTCATCGTGTAGGGTCTGGTCTGCTCGGTCTCACTGCCGCTCACAGGTTGTCAGTGGGTCTGCCCACGCTATGTTTCGCAGTTTTCTGCAATACTCCGCCGCACTAGCAACGTTCGTTTATCTGCCTTCAGCACGATGGTGTGGAAACTGAAAAACTGAATAAATTACAAGCACATTATCAGTTTGTAACGAGTCACAGCAGACCATATTTTCCTCACACCTAAGTACTCAGACAATATCCCAGGACAACACTCGAAATTTGTTGATGGAGTTCGGGTTCACAGTGTACATGCATAGAAAAAATAATTATAGTTCATACTACCTTAGTTGTCAGTATAACTATATTACGACTTTTAGCTCATGACTGTTATGTACCACGAATAAATGCTATTTTTGTTTGCCACACGTTTTCCCTTCAGTTCTTTTAGGCGTTTTCCTTCCACGAAATGGGTATACTTGTTGTCTTAACCTTGGGTATACCAAAGCATGTTCCGCAAAGCGCGCTTTTTTTGGAAATTTGTGGTAAGTTCCTATGGGACCAAGCTGCTGAAGTCATCGGTCCCTACGCTGGACTCGCATTCGGGAGGATGACGGTTCAGTCCCGCGTCCGGGCATCCTGATTTAGGTTTTCCGTGATTTCTCTAAAATCGCTCCAGGCAAATGCCTGGATCGTTCCTTGAAAGGGCACGGCCGGCTTCCTTCCCCGCCCTTCCCTAATCCGATGAGACCGATGACCTCACTGTCCGGTCTCCTTACCCAAAACAACCCAACTCATCGGTCTCTTAGTTTACACACTACTTAATGTAACTTAAACTGTATGGCCTCTGTGACCGAGCAGTTCTAGGCGCTTCAGTCCGGAACCACGGGGCTACTACGGTCGCGCGTTCGAATCCTGCCTCGGGCATGGGTGTGTGTGATGTCCTTAGGTTAATTAGGTTTAAGTAGTTCTAGGTCTAGGGGACTGATGACCTCAGCAGTTAAGTCCCATAGTGCTTAGAGCCATTTGAACCATCTAAGTTAAACTAACTTACGCAAAAGACAACACACACACACACACACACACACACACACACACACACACACACACACACACACACACACACACACGCCCGAGGGAGGACTCGAACATTCAATGCGGGAAGCCGCGCGAACAGTGGCATGGCACCCGAGACCGCGTGGCTACCGCGTGCGGCAATGCGCGCTACCAAGGGTAATGGTGGGGTTGTGTACTTCATGTCCACCCTCAAATAAATTTTAAAAAAATTTCCTTAATTGTTGCTGAATTATATTAATAAGATGCTTTGTAAAAAGAGCTGGTTTGTGAGTAGTGCCCAGAACCTGATAATATCTTGTAGCACCACTCTTAGCACTATCAGCGCTGTTTCAATAATGTATACTAACCCCGGGGAGGGGGGGGGCGGGTGTGTTACTTTATATGACCTCAAAAAAGGCACATTTCGTTGTTTGTTATTGACTTTTACACTCTTGATAATTTTTTCAGAAATAATGTGTAAATATGACGCTGAAGTTCTCGCTTCCCACGCCCGGGTTCACGGGTTCGATTCCCGGCGGGGTCAGGGATTTTCTCTGCCTCGTGATGACTGGGTGTTGTGTGATGTCCTTAGATTAGTTAGGTTTAAGTAGTTCTATGTCCTAGGGGACTGATGACTTAAGATGTTAAGTCCCATAGTGCTCAGAGCCATTTGAACCATTTGACGCTGAACCTGGAAATATTGAATAACATACATCGCGGAAAATTACTACTGCTACTGAGACTACAATTCTTGGGTTACATTAAACTAAAAATTTTAAAACATATATGAAATCTGGTAGAACAATTCATTAAAAAATAAATACTTATCTCAAAATTTTAAATCGTAAACTTACAACTTACTCGATTCCAATAGTATCAAAAGGTCGGTATTAAGCCCCCCCCCCCCCCCAACTTGGTTTCGGCTGCTTGGCTTTTAAGTTGCATATTATGATGCTGAATACTGTGCTACGAAACCAAAAATAGTGTAGTTGTTGGCACTTTTGCACCCAATATTCTGGTAAGATAGGCTTCTGGTAAAGATAGGCTTTTGCCTCAACAATTAAGAATCCTTGCCACTACAGCACGCTCTCTGTCTCTCTCTCTCTCTCTCTCTCTCTCTCTCTCTGTCTGTCTCTCCCTCCCTCCCCCACCCTATTATTATGTTTGTTGTTGTCGTTAGCCAACTGAAGGCGTTATTTATGACGTTTATGGTGACATGATATATTTCTGTCAGTGCGTGCTTGTGTGTGTGTGTGTGTGTGAACTTTTCTTCTTTCTTGCCACATGCCTTTGAAGCACAGCCATCTAATTTTGCAAGTTTGCGTCCACTCTTCCCGAACTCGTATCCTCAACAACTTATTCGGCCTCAGCGTGGGTCTCGTGAGGTCGCCTTCCAGGGTCCCCGCTGCCGCACTGGCTGCCAGTTATTGGGCACCGCCGTCCCTGCTGTACGCCGCCGCGGTCACGAGTGTTTTGTTAATGAAGCTCGGCGCGGTCGGGGTCGTAATTCCGGTCTGGGGACGTCTGTGAGACCCGAGGCAAACGCCGCGCTCACCGCCAAATGGGCCGGCTCGTATGCGCGCCGCACGCGAATTATTCATGTGCCACGATCCGTCTCCTCCCCCACACACGCGCGCACACTTCCTTCCGCGCTCCGTCGCATTTTCTTCTCGAGCACGATGTGGTGGGCCGCCCCCCGCCGTGTCGTCTGCCGCTTTCACGTTATTGGCGCACGTACCGCCGCAGCTGCGACGCGAGTAGCCCCGTGCACTTTGAAAGTGCGAATAACGGGCGCCGGGCGGCGTATTGTCGGAAACACACAATGTCTGCGCCGGCGGCGGTTAATATTCTGATGTTCGCTCCTGCATCATTCCTACTTCGGGTAAAAGCAGAAGAAGGGAGATACACTTTCCTACTACAAAACCCGTGTGGAACACGCATTCGGAGCAATTACATTACCGAATATCCAGCTGTTATCACTGTTAGTTGCTACAAGAATCGCTCCTTTCACTACCAATTTCGATTTACACTATTCTACATCTACTTCTACATAGATACTGCGCAAGCCACCGTACGGTGCGTGGCAACTACCTTGTACCACTACTTGTGATTTCTTTTCCCGTTCCACTCGCAAATAGAGCGTGAGAAAAACTATGGCCTATATGAGTCCTAATCTCTCGTATCTTACGTCACTTGTCCTTACATGCAATATACACTAATGACCATTAAAATTTCTACACCACTAAGATGAAGTGCTGTTGACGTGAAATTTAACCGACAGGCAGAAGATGCTGTGCTATGCAAATTATTGGCTTTTCAGAGCATTCACACAAGGTTGTCGCCGGTGGCGACACCTACGACGTGATGACATGAGGAAAGTTTCCAACCGATTTCTCATACACAAATAGCAGTTGATCGGCGATGCCTGGTGAAACGTTTTTGTGATGCCTCGTGTAAGGAGGAGAAATGCGTACCATCGCGTTTCCGACTTTGATAAAGGTCGGATTGTAGCCTATCGCCATTGCGGTTTATGGTATCGCGACATTGCTGCCCGCGTTGGTCGAGGAATAATGACTGTTAGCAGAATATGTAATCGGTGGGTTCAGGAGGGAAACGCGGAACGCCGTGCTGGATTCCAACGCTCTCGTATCACTAGCGGTCGAGATGACAGGAATCTTATCCGCATAGCTGTAACGGATTGTGGACCTACGTCTCGATCCCTGATTCAACAGATAGGGACGGTTGCAAGACAACAACCATCTGCACAAACAATTCGACAATGTTTGCAGCAGCATGGACTATCAGCACGGAGACCATGGTTGCGGTTACCGTTGACGCTGCATCACAAACAGGAGCGCCTGCGTTAGTGTACTTAACGACGAACGTGGATGCACGAATGACAAAAACGTAATTTTTTCGGGTGAATCCAGGTTCCGTTTACAGCATCATGATGGTCGCATCCGTGTTTGGCGACATCGCGGTGAACGCTCATTGGAAGTGTGCATTCGTCATCGCCATACTGGCGTTATCAACCGGCGTGACGATATGTGGTGCCATTGGTTACACGTCTCGGTCACCTCTTTTTCGCATTGACGGCCTTTGAACAGTAGACGTTAAATTTCAGATGTGTTACGAACCGTGGCTCTACCCTTCATTCGATCCCAGCGAAACGCTACATTTCAGTAGGATAATGCAGGATCGCATGTTGCAGGTCCTACAGTACACATATACAGAAAATGTTCGACTGCTGCCCTGCCCAGCACATTCTCCAGATCCCTCACCAATTGAAAACGTCTGGTCGATGGTGGCCGAGCAGCTGGGTCGTCACTATACACCAGTCACTACTCTTGATGAACTATGGTATCTTGTTGAAGTTGCATGGGCAGCTGTACCTGTACACGCCAATGCCCAGGCGTATCAAGGCCGTTATTACGGCCAGAGGTGGTTGATCTCGGTACTGATTTCTCGGGATCTATGCACCCAAACTGCGTGAAAATGTAATCACATGACAGTTCTAGTATAGTATATTTGTCCAATGAATACCCGTTATCATCTGCATTTCTGTTTGGTGTAGCAATTTTAATGGCTAGTAGTGTAGTTAAAATTTTGCACCTTTAAAATGGCCCTAAAGCAGTTTCGTGCCTAGATTTATGATAATCTTTACGAGCATTAAACGTTAGACGACGCATTTGTGTCGACTATAGTTTCGTTGATGTTTCCCATTCGAAGATGATTCGAGATGCCGAAGCGTCTCTCGCCGCCTTTTCCACACCGAGACGATTACACAACTCTTACGGAACAGATGTCGTCTACAGGTGAGGACGCAGAAGCTGCGAGACAAGATTCAATTAAGAACGTCGCTTGACGGATCGGACGAGCGCTTCCAGAAGTAACGCCGTCGACGACGCTGTTGCTGTATAGACGTCTCGAAGCTCTCCGGCCTTCGAATAGTCGCAGAAGACGCCTCCGGTTTGGAAAGTGCCGCCGCTTGTGGCTGAAGCTCGGTGGCCTTTTGCTGCTTGCCGTCTCATAATACTACCTCCAAAGGCAGCCGCCGCTCCGGCTGCTCTGGAGAGACCCGCCGCCGCCGCCGCCCGCGACTGCTCCTCCCGCCGTTATTGAGTTAGGGGGCCCTGAGAGCAGCGACGCACAATCGGCCGCCGCCATAGGCCCGCCAGCCCGCCGCAAACGAAATCAAATAACGCGTACCGAAACAAATTTTGCGGCGCGTTGTGAGGTCTGCTCTGCCGTCTTGAGCGTTACGCTTCGCCAGTGCTGCCCACGTCGCCGTCTTTCGCTACTTCCGGATCCGCTTTTCTTCAGAGCGTCTGCAACACGCCGCATATTTCGTGTACCATCTACCATCGGAACACCCTCACGAATGCCCTTAAACAACTTTCCAGATACTACATGTACAGTCGTGGACAAAACGAGCGAGACCCCTTGCCTTTTCGTTATGCTGATCCGCACAGCTTTACAGTCTGCGTCACAGCATAACAGGCAGCGCGACTAAGTTCTACCAAAAGTACTATGCACAGGCGTGAAATTGAAAATTTATCCGAACTTTGTGATCGTCTGTAATACTATACTAATGCTGATTAGTTTCTTAAACACAACACGTAAATATAAGATAAGAAGAAACGCTAATTAGTATGAATTGTATTAATAAAAATGAGTGTCAGTTTATGGAGATAAAATCTACATCTACGTCCATACTCCTCAAGCCACCTGACGGTGTGTGGCGGAGTGTACCCTTAGTACCTCTATCGGTTCTCCCTTCTATTCCAGTCTCGTATTGTTCGTGGAAAGAAGGATTGGCGGTATGCTTCTGTGTGGGCTCTACCATCTCTGATTTTATCCTCATGGTCTCTTCACGAGAGATACATAGGAGGGAACAATATACTGCTTCACTCTTCGGTGAAGGCATGTTGTCGAAACTTCAACAAAAGCCAGTTCCCATTGAGTGTCTCTCCTGCAGAGTCTTCCACTGAAGTTAATCTATCATCTCCGTAACGTTTCGCGATTACTAAATGAGCCTGTGACGAAGTGCGCTGCTCCCCGTTGGATCTTCTCTATCTCTTCTATCAACCCTATCTGGTACGGATCCCACACTGCTGAGCAGTATTCAAGCAGTGGGTGAACAAGCGTACTGTAACCTACTTCCTTTGTTTCCGGATTGCATTTCCTTAGGATTCTTCCAATGAATCTCAGTCTGGCAACTGCTTTACCGACGATCAACTTTATATGATCATTCCATTTTAAATCACTTCTAATGCGTACTCCCAGATAATTTATGGAATTAACTGCTTCCAGTTGCTGACCTGCTATTTTGTAGCTAAATGATAAGGGATCTATTTTTCTTTGTATTCGCAGCACATTACACTTGTCTACATTGAGATTCAATTGCCATTCTCTGCACCATGTGTCAATTCGCTGCAGATCCTCCAGCATTTCAGTACAATTTTTCATTGTTACAACCTCTCGATACACCACAGCATCATCTGCAAAAAGCCTCAGTGAACTTTCGATGTCATCCACAAGGTCATTTATGTATATTGTGAATAGCAACGGTCCTATGACACTCCCCTGCGGCTCACCCGAAATCACTCCTACTTCGGAAGACTTCTGACCATTTAGAATAACGGTTTAGGTACGACAAAGTACCCCAGATCATTACGAATTAACAAAATATTATGTGCATTCGGCAGCGAAACGGTCTGTGTCATTGTTCAGACCAGTCATACTGGATCCTAACATAGAAGCTCACATATTTACACCACCGAGGGACCGTATACCGCAGGAACTGCGATACATCTCTGCTTATTTTGTCTACTCGACGTAAACGGGTTTCAAAAGTTGGGTAGACAGATAGACGGTCAAGAAAGTGAAACTAGTATAGTTCGATTTTTACCGAATTAGGCCACGAAATCCTAAGAACGAAATAGCTAAGACAGTTACTAAAGATGACGGACGCCTAAATAATTCTCTCCACTCTTTATTCGAAATGATCTACTTGCAGTCGATACATCAGCATATTAATCGTAGCTACGCTTTCGAACCAAAACCCGTTGACAGGAATGCAAATATAGTTCATTTGCCTATACACGTGATCATTCAGATGCCAGTATAAATGCCAATGCGTTTTAGAAGTGCTAGCATTCCCATTGCTAGTTAGCTTAAGAAACACTTCGGGTAACGAACGTTTCTTCGCTGTGGCGAGTCTAATGGAGAATCCGAAACATTGTAGAATAGGTTTGGCAGCTACGTCACCATTTATTTCTTGGGTGGTGCAGAATTATCCTACTAAATTTACTCTCTAATAACAGTATTTTGTTATTTCGAATAACAGTCCCATTCATTGTCACATGAGCGGTGACATAAAGGTAGAAAATTCATGTTTTTGAGTCCAGAAAGCTCTATGCAGCAGAAACTGCAAATGATTTAGCCATTTTCATTGCGAAATTGCTGGCTGGGGTAAAAATAGAGGGCTGTTTGCCTGGGTTGTCTGCTAGTGTAGTGAAAGGTGTTTGCTACTGCAAGGGAGGTCTGGTCTGTTTTCTGTTCTAATCTCGATGGAAGCAGATAGACTATCAGTAAAGCAATCTTAAGAAATTCTCGCGCCCCCAATACGTTTTATTGCTACCTTTATTCTGTGCCGGCGCTCCGTGGATGTCGATTTGAAACACTTGTAGAATTTCTTACTTGTTACTGCCTACTTTTTCCGCTTCTGTCAATAGCTGAAGTGACTTAAGTGTGACACTGAAATATTTTAAACTGAATTTCGTTATAAATCTTCACACATTGCTAAATATGCACACTTTTATGGTAGGTCAGCTACAGTAGTCCAGTATGACAGGTCTGATCGTTGACACAGATCGTTCCGCGGTTTGCTAATTCGTGACGATCTGCGGTACTTTATCTTACTAAAACAGCTAGGTTATCTCGATAAGCTGAAATTAATTTTTATTAATACAGTTCATACTAATTATCGTTTCTTCTCTCAATTATATCTTATTTACGTGTTTTGCTTAACACACTAATCAGCGTTGCCGGCCGCTGTGGCTTCAGTCTGGAACCGCGCTACTGCTACGGTCGCAGGTTCGAATCCTGCCTCGCGCATGGATGTGTGTGATGTCCTTAGGTTAGTTAGGTTTAAGTAGTTCGAAGTTCTAGTGGACATGACCTCATATGATAAGTTCCTTAGTGCTCAGAGCCATCTGAACCATTTGAACTAATCAGCATTAATGTAGTCTTACACATGATTAAAAACAGTCTGACAAAGTTCGGATAGTTTTTCAATTTCATACCTGTGCATAGTATGTTGGTAGCACTTAGTCGCCTTGCATGTTATTCTGTGTAGTAGACTTTAAAGCTGTGACGATCAGCATAACAAAAAGGCGAGGGGTCTCGCTCGTTTTGTCCAAGACTCTACATGTACATCTACGTGATTACTCTGCTATTCACAATAAAGTGCCTAGCAGAGGGTTCAATGAATCACCTTCATGCTGTTTCTCTACCTTTCCACTCTCGAACAGCACGCGAGAAAAACGAGAACTTAATTTTTTTCGTGCGATCCCTGATTTCTCTTATTTTATCGTGATGATCATTTCTCCCTATGTAGGTGGTTGCCAACAGAATGTTTTCGCAATCGGAGGAGAAAACTGGTGATTGAAATTTCATGAGAAGATCCCGTCACAGCAAAAAAAAACGATTTGTTTTAATGATTGCCACTCCAACTCACGTATCGGTGGTCAAGCGGTTCTAGGCACTTCAGTCCGGAACCACACGGCTACTATGGTCGCACGTTCGAATCCTGCATGGTTGTGTGTGATGTTCTTAGGTTAGTTAGGTTTAAGTAGTTCTAAGTCTAGGGGACTGATTACCTCAAATGTAAAGTCCCATAGTGCTTAGAGCCATTTGAACCATCCAACTCACGTATCATGTCTAAGACACTATCTCCCCTATTTCGCGATAATACAAAACGAGCTGCCCTTCTTTGTAATTTTTCGATGTCATCCATCAGTCCCACCTGATGCGGATCCCACACCGCACAGCAGTACTCCAGAATAGGGAGGACAAGAGTATTGTAAGTGTTCTCACCAATGAATCGCAGTCTTTGGTTTGCTCTACCCACAATATTATCTATGTGATCGTTCCAATTTACGTTATTTGTAAATGTAATCCCCAAGTATTTAGTTGTATTTACAGCTCTCAGATTTGTGTGACTTAAGGTGTAATCGAAATTTAGTTGATTTCTTTTAGTACTCATATGAATAACTTCGCGCTTTTCTTTATTCAGAGTCAATTGCCACTTTTTGCACCATTCAGATATGTTATCTAAATCATTTTGCACCTCGTTTTGATCATCTGATGACTTTACAAAACGTTAAATGACAGCATCATTTGTAAAAATCTGAGATGGCTACTGATTTTGTCTCCTATGTCGTATATATAGATCAGGAACAATAAAGGGACTATAACACTTCCTTGGGGAACGCCGGATATTAATTCTGTTTTACTCGAAGACTTTCCGTCTATTACTACTAACTGTGACCTTTCTGACAGGAAATCACGAATCCAGTCGCACAGCTGAGGCGATACTCCGTAGGCACGGAGTTTGGTTAGAAGACGCTTGCGAGGGACGGTGTCAAAAGCCTTCTGGAAATCTAAAAATATGGAATCAATTTGATATCCCCTGTAGATAGTGCTTATTATAAAGAGCTAGTTGTGTTTCACAAGAACGATATTTTCTGAATCCGTGCTGACTATATGTCAATAAATCGTTTTCTTCGAGGTACTTCATAATGTTCGAATACAGTATATGTTCTAAAACCCTACTGCAAATCAACGTTGGTGATATAGGCCTGTAATTCGGCGAATTAATCTTACTTTCCTTTTCGAGTATTAGTGTGACTTGAGCAATTTTCCAGTCTTTAGGTACGGATCTTTCTGTGTGCGAGTGGTTGTATATAATTGCTAAATATGGAGCTATTTTATGAGCATACTCTGAGAGGAACCTGACTTGTATACAATCTGGACCGGGGGCCTTGTCTTTATTAAGTGATTTAAGCTGCTTTGTTACACCGAGGATATCTACTTCTATGTTTCTCATCTTGGCAGTTATTCTTGATTGGAATTGAAGAATATTTACTTCGTCTTCTTTGGTGAAGGAGTTTCGGAAATCCATGTTGAAAATTTTGCGCTAGTGGCACTGTCATCAGTGACTACAACATAAACCAGATCAAACCAAATCCCCCAAAGACATAAATTTGTGCTTTTCGTTTGAGAAACATAAAAGCTAGCCGCCATTTGAAGACGGTATGGTCAGGTGTTGAACTGGAACTCTGAGGGATCCCAAAATATCTAAGAGTGGCATGTGATAGATCTCTTACTTTCTAGAACCACTGCATTGACTGCAAGTCAATAGTTTCCACCAGGAGCAATCTCCTACGGAAACTAGCAGGATCACAGTGAGGTAGACAACCTGAAACTCTACGAAGTTCGGCAATGGCACCATGCTCTTCTGCGACAGATTATGCGTGTCCTGTTCATATAATTCAACCTATGCGAAATAGAAGGAAGCAGCTATCAATGACACCTGCAGAAGTCCACTCTAATCGTATGATTTATGCACCTCACACGAATAGCTCCACTTCATATTCGAGGAGAAATAGCTGCGAATAAGAAAAGGAAGAAAGAAGAGCAGGAGAGTACGCATCCCCTGTTAGTCAAGGAGTCCCTAAAACATCGATGGCACGTGGAACCAGAACTGAAAGAAAACTAGGTTACAACTATCAGGTGCTACGACCTACATTACCCCTGGCTGGAACAGGGTTTCAGAAACCCCACCTCCTGACTATCGTGATAAAAGGACGACTTGGAAGTCCCTGCACATAATTAGGATTGGTGTTGGCAGATAAAAGGATAATTTGGCATGTTGGGGCTACACTGATCAAGATGATATTCAATGCGAATGTGGCGAAGGCCAGATTGTTCATCATATGCTTAAATGACGACTGTGGTCAGCCTCCTGCACAGCAGGTCAACTTCATCGAGGGGCATTAAATCCATTGGAGGTCGGCAAGATTTGGGCTAAAGTGTCTTATACGAGAACAAAATAAATCGGAACACAAAATGTTTTATGCTTGCTAGAGATAACTCTACCACTGGTGAAATTTATTTTATTCAGCTACTTAACTGATTTACGTAATTTGCGCCGATTATGGCCATCAGGGCCTGTCTCATATCGTACTAGTGTTTCACACATACTGTACCTTTCTTGTCTCACAGTTATCTAAGAAATGACAACCAATAATGTTAAAATGATTTGACTGTCTATAGCGGCAGTGTGAGTGAATAATGCTGCCTGTGACGTAATATAGCTAATACTGACAGTATCTGTACTACTGCAGCTATTGTCACTAGCGGCCATAATAGGAATAATAATAATAATAATAATAATAATAATAATAATAACAATAATGACAGTATCAGATACAAAATAATTTAAAGGTGAGCGGTGCGCGGCTCGCGCTCATGCCATTTATTGCTCGTCATCTTGTTTTAACGGTTCTGTCTCCTCGTTTTTTCTTTTAATTCGATTTACTGGTGTCACTAGGTTGCTGGTTTGCTTGCCTGTGAGTGGAAGCATCAGCGCTTATCGATAAGTGCACCATCGTACGATCTCTGGAGCGACCGCTAGTATTTCCGGGTCGTCGTGTGTCTGGAGTTCAGTTGGGGGGTTAGTCGGGAAGCAGCAGCAGTGAAGTCGGGGACGAGGCAGCAGTCGGGACGGAGCGCAAGTGAGGTGCGGACAGCCAGTGCTCGCCCACCGCTTTCGACGCACATGAACTGTCTGATGGAAGGAGATTGGAGCGGGACGACCGTTGGTTGGTCGTTCGGTTGGTCGTCTCATCGGGCGACGTGTATTTGGTCTTTTGACCGTTTCTGGGCCTCGTCACCTTGTCATCTTGCCGGACGTGGGTCGGATCCTTCCTTGGACGGAGATGTCGGGTGCCCAACGGGCAAGAGTTCCCTCTGCAGGGTTGGGTCCGAGCCAGTCTGTCAGGGTCGCCGTGTATGTCTCGCCCAATACGTATGTCTCGCCCAATACGTTGAAAATGGTTCAAATGGCTCTGAGCACTATGCGACTTAGCTTCTGAGGTCATCAGTCACCTAGAACTTAGAACTAATTAAACCTAACTAACCTAAGGACATCACACACATCTATGCCCGAGGCAGGATTCGAACCTACGACCGGAGCGGTCGCTCGGCTCCACACTGTAGCGCCTGGAACCGCACGGCCACTCCGGCCGGCCAACACGTTGACAATTCGATCGAAACTTAACCTTTTGAGGCACAGTAGTTTCTTAGCCACATGGCCTGATAAGTATAACGATGTTGTGGTTTATTTTACGCTGTTAAAATTCACATAACTGCTAGGTAAAATTGACAGAAATGACAGTTTTACATTTTTTGAAAATGCTTGACTAAGCCGGTGGCGTAATAAGCCCAGTCAATGACGAAAAAAAGTGGTCGAATGCGGGAAATAATTCGCGCAGTCGCAATTTTTGTGCAGTGGTACCTGTATGTTGTATCCACGGACCCAACTAACCAAACAACTCGCGCACGCTCACCCTGAGCTTGACATCGCTGGCCACAGTTCCTGTCGCGGCCGTCAGCGTCTCAGGACGTTACCGCCGACGCAAGAGGTCGCGCCATGGCTCAGCTCGGGTCCGCAGCGCCCTCTGCCTTTTGCATATAAGGAGGAGCGCTGGCCCCGAGACGGGGATTCCCACACCCTCCATCTCCTTTCCCAACACAACTTCCACCGTCTACCCCTCCCGGATAATGAGCTACGCCCTGACATCTACCCTTCCTACCAACTCTAACCCCTTCTTCCTGCCTCCTCCTCAGGGCTCCCTTTCCTCCCCCTCCCTCCCCCTCCCTCCTCCTGAGCGGTTTCCCCCTCATACTCCACCTCCATCTCTTGTGCCTCCTTCCAGTGTCTCTGCGCCCCCTCCTGCCCTATCTTCTCTCTTCCTCTCCCACCCCACATGTATTCTGCCTCTTCCTGAACCCACTGATGCCCCTCCTCTCTTCATCCCGCCGCTTCCCCAGCTGCCCCATGCTCTCCCCTCCTCTTCCATACTCTCTGACCTTTTCCCTCGGCAGGTCCCACCTGGCAGTTTTATTCTTCGTCGTGTGTGCTCCAAGTAGGTTTTAAGTGTGTTGTTCCGGAGTGTTTTTACTACTGTGTCCGACTTTTAACCTGTGCCTGCGCATTCAGTGTCTTCTCTGTGTTTTAAGAATCGCCAGCTGTGTTTTTAACTTTCTGGTGACTTTTTAACTGTCTCCCATGATCGTCTCCATGTCAGTGTATATTTTACCTCCATTTTCTCCCCTTACTCTGTTTTATGTTGTAAGTAGGCTGTTTAGGTTTTTTTTATTGGTAACGCCACATAGCGCTCTGTATGAAAAACCACTGGCTGTGATGTGTGCAGTCAGTGGCTGGTTGGAATTGTTGTAATACTCGCCATTGTAGTGTTGGGCAGCTGGATGTTAACAGCGCGTAGCGTTGCGCAGTTGGAGGTGAGCTGCCAGCAGTGGTGGATGTGGGGTGAGAGATGGCAGAGTTTTGAAATTTGTAAGAATGGATGTCATGAACTGCTATATATATTATGACTGTTAAGGTAAATACATTGTTTGTTCTCTATTAAAATCTTTCAGTTGCTAACTACTCCTATCAGTAGTTAGTGCCTTCGGTAGTTTGAATCTTTTGTTTAGCTGGCAGTAGTGGCGCTCGCTGTATTACAGTAGTTCGAGTAACCAAGATTTTTGTGAGGTAAGCGATTTGTGAAACGTATAGGTTAATGTTAGTCAGGGCCATTTTCTTGTAGCAATTTTTGAAAGTAAGATTGCATTGCGCTAAAAATATTGTGTGTCAGTTTAAGCACAGTCTTAAATATAATTTTTCTAAGGGGACGTTTCAATGTTCCCCTTTTTTATCTCCTTATGTATGAATCATTTTATTCTTGTTTTAGTTGTTGTGTCACTCGGCTGAAGAGCGGCGGATTGTGCCGCTGACAGCTCTCCCCTGCCCCAAATGGGGCAAAAAAAAAAAAAAAAACCGAGATGGACAGTCTATTGCCGATTGTCTGTTGCTAGCCTTTCGTGGATTATAGCGGAGCCATTGCAGTGTGATATTTGCTATTGTATTCGACTAGGCTCAGTACACGGATTACTCTTGGATGTTACTTGGACTTGTATTGCTGTTGCACGTTTCGTCAGAAATAAAGATAAGCTCTCTCTTCATTCTAGTTGACGCAATTCGTGTCATTATTTTTCGGCCAACAGACATAGCTACATCCTGGTCATTACCCACGCTTCATATAATTTGTGGTGTGTTGTGTACATAGTTCCTCGTAGTCAGCGCGTACACAACTTTCCCACTAGAGCGCGCCCCGCTAAGCACAAGAGCGCAGGCGCAGCGGTCCTCCGTCTCCGCACTCCGAGATGGCGCTGTCATAGAGATGGACCAAATTGTGCTTCCGCTGATCCACGTATTAATATGGAACGAAGCCAATGAGATTGGTGCTAACGTAGAACCTTTTCTCCTCACGAGTCACCCTCGTGCAGTGATACCTGAATGCACGAGGTATTATAACGAGTGTACAGACCTCTGATTAGTCAGTCTGCATTAGTCTATAGTCAAGTTTCAGTCTGCGCCTAGTAAGATTATCATATTCCTGTACATAGCCATGAAGAGAAATGTATAGACACTTTGTCAAGTATCAGAGATTTGTGAGAATAAGACTAACGTACCAAGACCAGAGGAACTTCAGATTGTCAGTTGTAAATAGCATCCAGAATCAAGTTACGTAATGTCTATGCTTGTTATTATTTTAATAAATGTGTGTGAACATTAATCAAGTTCTGCTTAAAGTTGGTCACCGTCAATTTGCTACTCTAAGTGTGCAAGTGGCATTTCTATCGTCTGAGCTAATGGCAGAAGATAAACACGCCACGATAAGACCACGAGACATATTGCTGACACTCTCCTACTTCACTAGAGCGACAAGTCAAATAATCTGATGGTGTGTGTTCCGAAGGTCTTAAAGTACGCACACCACATTGTGGCTGCCCCAAAAGTACCGTCGATGACCTTGAGATAGGGAGGCGTCACAAAAGTGGTGTAAGGGAGTCACATGAGAAACATGATAGAGAACCTGACTGGGGGGAGGGGTGGGGTGAGGGCGGCCTGGATGTGGGAATGGAAGATCACGTGTGTACGTTTCAATTAAGTAATTCGAAAACTCCAGCCTCCAGCGAAAACTTATCCCAGAACAAAACTTATCTACGTCAAATTTCCTACAAAAAGTTCCTGTTCTGTAGAACTAATCGTTTCTGGGTAGCGAACGAGACAATGTGAAAATTTATCGCGTGGTTTTTGAATGGAAAATATAACACTGCGGGTTGCCCGAGATGACATCGGTAGGGGCAACTCAATCACCCAGCTTGTAGACGAGGGCTCTGCTGTAGAAACAATTTTCTTGCATGGGGGCCGGTGTCGCGTCCCTTTCGGGAGGTGACGTAGGCCGGGCCGCGTGTGTTTGATGCGATACAAGGGCTGGTGACGCGCGGCCAGCATGTGGTGATATGAAAGCGAGCAGCCTGCTGGCTGGCCGTAATTGCCGCCAGAGACAAGGCCGGCGACGCGCCGCCATTAATCTCCGTCAGCGCGGCGGCGCGCGCCACGTGCTGCGACCGGAAATAGCGGCAGCGGCGCCGCGCACGGGCCGTGCTGGAGCAGCAGAGCAAGCTGCTGTCACAATCACTCTGCGATCTCGACTCCCCGTTAGCCGTCATCTCTACACCTATTGCGGGGTTGTACACAGACGTGAAAGAAGTTATGGATAGCAATATGCACGTATAAGGATGGCGGTAGTATCGCCTACACAAGGTACAAAAAGGGCAGCGCATTGGCAGAACCGTCTCACGGGAAAAAGTTTCCGACGTGATTATAGCTACACGACGGGAATTAACAGACTTTGAAAGCAGAATGGTATTTGCAGCTAGACGCTTGGGACATTCCATTTCGGAAATCGTTACTGAATTCAATATTCCAACAGTCACAGTGTCAAGAATGTGCTAAGAATACTAAATTACCTCTCACCACGGACAACGCAGTGGCCATCATCCTTCATTTAACAACTGATAACAGCAGCATATGCACAGAGTTGGCATTGCTGATAGACAAGCAACCTTCCGTGAAATAATAGCAGAAATCAATAGGGAGGTGAGGGGAGGGGGGACTTATGACGAATGTATACGTTAGGTCAGTGTGGTCATATTTGCGTTAATGGACTACGGCAGAGCATGACCGACTCGCTTTATTTGTTCATCAGACCCAGAAAATATTAGATACTGGCTCCCAGGTAGATGCCATTTTCCTTGACTTCCGGAAGGCGTTCGATACAGTTCCACACTGTCGCCTGATAAACAAAGTAAGAGCCTACGGAATATCTGACCAGCTGTGTGGCTGGATTGAAGAGTTTTTATCAAACAGAACACAGCATGAAACTTCCTGGCAGATTAGAACTGTGTGCCGGACCGAGACTCGAACTCGGGACCTTTGCCTTTCGCGGGCAGAGTGAAAATATCATTCTGAGAACACAGCATGTTGTTTCAATGGAGAGACGTGTACAGACGTTAAAGTAACCTCTGGCGTGCCACAGGGGAGTGTTTTGGGACTATTGTTTTTCACAATATATATAAATGACCTAGTAGATAGTGACGAAAGTTCCATGCGGCTTTTCGCGTATGCTGCTGTGGTATACAGAGATGTTGCAGCATTAGAAAATTGCAGCGAAATGCAGGAAGATCTGCAGCGGATAGGCACTTGGTGCAGGGATTGGCAAGTGACCCTTAACATAGACAAATGTAATGTGTTGCGAATACATAGAAAGAAGGACCCTTTTTGTATGATAATACGATAGCGGAACAAACACTGGTAGCAGTTACTTCTGTAGAATATCTGGGAGTATGCGCACGGAACGATTTGAAGTGGAATGATCATATAAAATTAATTGTTGGTCAGGCGTGTGCCAGGTTGAGATTCATTGGGAGAACCCTTAGAAAATGTGGTCCATCAACAAAGGAGTTGGCATACAAAACACTCGTTCGACCTTACTTGAGTATTGCTCAACAGTGTGGGATCCGTATCAGATCGGGTTGATGGAGGAGATAGAGAATATACAAAGAAGAGCAGCACGTTTCGTCACAGAGTTATTTGGTAAGCGTGATAACGTTACGGAGATGTTTAGCAAACTCAAGTGGCAGACTCTGCAAGAGAGGCGCTCTGCATCGCAGTTTAGCTTGCTGTCCAGGTTCCGAGATGGTGCCTTTCTGGATGAGGTATCGAATATATTGCTTCCCCCTACTTATACCTCCCGAGGAGATCACGAATGTAAAATTAGAGAAATTCGAGCGCGCACGGAGGCTTTCCGGCAGTCGTTCTTCCCCGCGAACCATACGCGATTGGAACTGGAAAGGGAGGTAATGCCAGTGGCACGTAAAGTGCCCTCCACCACACACCTTTGGGTGGCTTGCGGAGCATAAATGTAGATGTAGAGTGCCTTTCCTAACAGAATGACGTCGCCTGCAGCAGCTCTCCTGGACTCGGGAGACAAGTCGGTGTGATCCTAGACGACTGGAAAACAGTGGCCTTGCCAGATGAGCCCCGATTTCAGTTGATACGAGTTTATAGTTGGATTGGAGGATGGGGCATGGACCAAATTTGTCAACAAGACACTGTGAAACTTTGGCGGTCGCTCCATAACGACGTAGGCTGTGTTTACGTGGAATGGACTCCGTCCTCTGGTCCAACTGGACCGATGATTGACCGGAAATAGTCATGCTCGGCTACTTGTAGACCATTTGCAGCCATTCATGGACTTTTTTACGGATCACAATGCTCCATGTCACTGGGCTGGTTTGAAGAGCATCTTGAGCAATTAGAGCGCAGAATTTGGCCACCCAGGTCGCTCGACAAGAATCCATCGAACATTTATGGAACCTAATCGAGAGCTCAGTTCCTGCACAAAATTCTGCACCGGCAACAGTTTCACAATTATAGACGGCATATGGAAAGAGCATGGCTCAATATTTCTGCAGGGGACTTCCAACAACTTGTTGAGTCCATGCCACATCGAGTTGCTGCGCTACACCGGGCAAAATGAGGTCCGACACAAATTGGAATGTGTGCCACGACTGTTGTCACCTAAGTGTAATTATGGTGCAACTAGTCAAGGAGGTCCATATTGGCCTGTAATTATCGTATGGCAACGGAAGTTGGTACATACGCCAGTTCGTTAATGTGGAACTGATTTACGTTAGAAAACAAATTGGTTCCAGCTGTGGCCACCAGGTGCCAATCTGGCCTATACGCTTCAATTAACAAGCCGTAACATGAGTGAGCAGTATGGCTATCGACAAGAGACACTGTGTGCCGTTAGTGAATCTGTTTTATGTGAACGGCAGCAATTACCGTGCTGCGTTGAGAGAGGTTCGCTGACTGGAAGGTCTGAGGAGAGACCCGATGTCATTAAATGGTTTAAAGATGCTGTTGTGTTCTTCAGTCGTGAGACTGGTTTGATGCACCTCTCAATGCTACTCTATCCTGTGCAAGCTTCTCCATCTCCCAGTACCTCCTGCAACGTACATCCTTCTGAATCTGCTTACAGTATTCATCTCTTGGTCCCCCTCTACGACTTTTAACCTCCACGCTGCCCTCCAATACTAAATTGGTGATCCCTTGATGCCTCAGAACATGTCATACCAACCGATCCCTTCTTCTAGTCAAGTTGCGCCAAAAACCCCTCTTCTCCCCAATTCTGTTCAATAGATCTACTCATCTAATCTTCAGCATTCTTCTGTAGTACCACATTTCGAAAGCTTCTATCTCTTCTTGTCCAAACATTTTATCGTCCATGTTTCACTTCCATACATGGCTGCCCTCCATACAAGTACTTTCTGAAACAACTTCCTGACACTTAAAACTATACTCGATTTTAACGAGTTTTTCTTCTTCTGAAACGCTTTCCTTGCTATTGCCAGTCTACATTTTATATCCTCTCTACTTCGACCATAATCAGTTATTTTGCTCCTCAAGTAGCAAAACTCCTTTCCTACTTTAAGTACCTCATTTCCTAATGTAACTCCCTCAGCATCACCCGACTTAATTCGACTACATTCCATTATTCTCGTTTCGCTTTTGTTGATGTTCATCTTACGTTCTCCTTTCAAGACATTATCCATTCTGTTCAACTGCTCTTCCAAGTCCTCTGCTGTCTCTGACAGAATTACATTGTCATCGACAAACCTCTAAGTTTTTATTTCTTCCACATGGAATTTAATCCTACTCCGAATTTTTCTTTTGTTTCCTTTACTGCTTGCTCAATATAAAGATTGAATAACATCGGGGATAGGCTACAATCCTGTCTCACTCCCTTCCCAACCACTGCTTCCCTATCATATCCCTCGACTTTCATAACTGTCATCTGGTTTCTGCACAAATTGTAAATTCGCTCCCTGTATTTACCCGTGCCACCTTTAGAATTCGAAATAGAGTATTCCTGTCAACATTGTCTAAAGCTTTCTCTAATGCTACAAATACTAGAAATGTAGGTTTGCCTTTTCTTAATCTAGCTTTTAAGATACGTCGTAGGGTCAGTATTGCCTCACGTGTTCCAACATTTCTACGGAATCCAAACTGATCTTCCCCGAGGTCGGCTTCTATCAGTTTTTCCATTCGTCTGTAAAGAATTCGCGTTAGTATTTTCAAGTGTGACTTATTAAACTGATAGTTAGGTAATTTTCACATCTGTCAACACCTGATTTCTTTGGGATTGGATTAATTATATTCTTCTTGAAGTCTGAGGGTATTTCGCCTGTCTCATACATTTTGCTCACCAGATGGTAGAGTTTTGTCAGGACTGGCTCTCCCAAGGCTGTCAGTAGTTCTAATGGAATGTTGTCAACTCCTGGGGCCTTGTTTCGGCTCAGGTCTTTCAGTGCTCCGTCAAACTCTTAACGCAGTGTCATATCTCCCATTTCATCTTCATCTACATTCTCTTCCACTTCCATAATATTGTCCTCAGGTACATCGCCCTTGTATAGACCCTCTATATACTCCTTCCACCTTTCTGCTTTCACTTCTTTGCTTAGAACTGGGTTTCCATCTGAGCTCTTGATATTCATACAAGTGGCTCTCTTTTCTCCAAGGGTTTCTTTAATTTTCCTGTAGGCAGTATCTATCTTACCCCCTAGTGGGATAAGCCTCTACATCCTTACATTTGTCCTCTAGCGATCCCTGCTTACTCATTTTGCACTTCCTGTCTATCTCATTTTTGAGACGTTTGTATTAATTTTTGCCTGATTCATTTACTGCATTTTTATATTTTCTCCTTTCATCAATTAAATTCAATATTTCTTCTGTTACCCAAGGGTTTCTAGTACCCCTCGTCTTTTTACCTACTTGGTCTTCTGCTACCTTCACTACTTCATCCCTCAAAGCTACCCATTCTTCTTCTACTGTATTTCTTTCCCCCATTCCTGTCAATTGTTCCCTTACGCTCTCCTTGAAACTCTGTACAATCTCTGGCTCTTTCAGTTTTTCCAGGTCGCATCTCCTTAAATTCCTGATAATGAAATTGTAAATCAGTTGTGAGCTTGGTGTGGCACGTGGAAGAGAAGGCGCCTTATCCCAGTGAAAGATAATGATAAAGTAACAGTTGCTGGGTCTGACCATACAGCATGTGGCCCAGGTAGCACTAGTGCTCGGCAGTGGTAATAAAGATTGTGTATGCCATGTCCAACAGCACACAATGTTTTGAATCCCGCCTGGAAGGCGGCACAGGGGTCTGCTCCTGTGATCTGCAAAATAGGCCGAATGAAGGAAGCGAGTAGGAGCAGGAGAGGTGAAGCACTTCGGTACTACATGTAAAGTAAAAGCACATTTAATAGAGAACACTAGTCAATGACACATACGTAACTTTCGGTAAAGACAAGCACGTAGGTGCGAAGCTGTTGTCCATGCATTACAGCTAACAGTTACTAGTAGCTGGCCAAACTATCATTTAAGTAACAAAAACAAAATCTGTAATGGCTTGGCCCCTATGAAGTTGAATCTAAGTTGCTCGGTCTTCTGCTCTTGATCAACTGGACAGAAACCAGAGCGGTGCCCGTTGAGCTCCACAGCGTCGGCTAGAGAGCGCTGTGATCGGCGTAGTTCGTCCGCTCTCGTAGTGCCAACCTACATCTACATCTACATGGATACACTGCGAATCACATTTAAGTGCCTGGCAGAGGGTTCATCGAACCACCTTCACAATTCTCTATTATTCCAATCTCGTATAGCGTTCTGGAAGAATGAACTCCTATATCTTTCCGTACAAACTCTGATTTCCCTTATTTTATCGTGGTGATCGTTCCTCCCTATGTAAGTCTGTGTCAACAAAATATTTTCGCATTCGGAGGCGAGAGTTGGTGATTGCAAAGTTGTGAGACGATCCCGTCGCAACGAAAAACGCCTTTCTTTTAATGATGTCCATCCCAAATCCTGTATCATTTCTGTGACATTCTCTCCCATATTTCGCGGTAATATAAAACGTGCAGGCTTTTTTTGAACTTTTTCGATGTGTTTAGTCAGTCCTATCTGGTAAGGATCCCACAACGCGCAACAGTATTCTAAAAGAGGACGGACAAGCCTAGTGTAGGCAGTCTCCTTAATAGGTCTGTTACATTTTCTAAGTGTCCTGCCAATGAAACGCAGTCTTTGGTTACCATTGTCCACAACATTTTCTGTGTATTCCTTCCAATTTATATTGTTCGTAATTGTAATTCCTAGGTATTTAGTTGGATTTACGGCTTTTAGAGTAGACTGATTTATCATGTAACCGCAGATTAATGAGTTCCTTTGAGCACTCATGTAGATGATCTCACACTTTACGCACCATTTCGATATTTCTTCTAAATCGTTTTGCAGTTTGTTTTGATCTTCTGATGACTTTATTAGTCGACAAACGACAGCGCCATCTGCAAACAACCGACGACGGCTGCTCAGATTGCCTCCCAAATCGTTTATATAGATAAGGAACAGCAAAGGGCCTATAACACTACCTTCGAGAACGCCTGAAATCACTTCTGTTTTACACGATGACTTTCCGTCAATTGCTACGAACTATGTCCTCTCTGACAGGAAATCACAGATCCAGTCACTTAAATGAGACGATATTCATTAAGCATGCAATTTCACTACGAGCCGCTTGTGTGGTACAGTGTCTAAAGCCTTCCGGAAATCCAGAAATACGGAGTCGCTCTGAAGTCCCTTGTCAACAGCACTTAGCACTTCATTTGAATAAAGAGCTAGTTGAGTTTTAGAGGAATGATGTTTTCTAAACCCATGTTGACTATGTGTCAATAGACCGTTTTCTTCGAGGTAATTCATTACATTCGAACACAATTAATGTCCTAAAATCCTCCTGCATATCGACGTTAACGATATAGGCCTGTAATTTAGTGGATTAAGAGCGTGCACCTACGCTGTGGCATCGGAACTATCGACGCCACACAAAGTTTTGTGGTATAGTTTACACTAGCACCAGTGCAAGTTGCAGGCGGGGCTACAGCTGAAACCTCATTGTCTGCAGCAACGTTCTGAATCTGCTCTTCTGTTTCTGTCACGGATCGAAGTTTATGACGTGTAGCTCGGCAGTATACTATGGAATGACGAACCATATTTTACACTAAGGGTGCAGTCGATACACAGAGTTAAACCACACTGTTAAACTTGAGAACAATGGACTCCACCCTAAAACAGGATTAACGCTAGGTAGTGGTAGTAGAGAAAGAAGAAGAAGTAGAAGAAGCGAGCTTGTGTGGCAGTCATCAAAGGAAAGGTCTGTTTCGTTGAGGGGACATCTTTTACGAAATTTTATTTTCAAACTTTTCCTCCGAACGCTAAAATATTTTGTTCACTGGCTCCTAAATAGAGGAAATGATAGTAGTGACAGAATAAGAGAAATGAGAAATGGCTCAGAAACTTGTAGTTGTGTGTTTGTCCCACGCGGTGTTCGAGGTTTGAACGGTAGATTAATAGTCGGCAAATGGTCTTATGAAACCTCTACCAAACACTTAAATGTGAACTGCAGAGTAATGATTTACTGGGTGGATATAATTAAATGAAGCATCCCGCAGAGGCCAAGTGTGAACTGTTATTACCAAATGGTAGCAAACCTCGGTAGATACGCTATTGAGTTAATGAGAACCGATTTACACTGCTAAATGGTGGTTCCAATTTCGTTGACCAAGATTGGATAAGAATTCAACAAAGACACACAGAAATGTTTTGATATTTAATGGATTAGAAACTGGACGCGGAAGAAAAGGTGAAACAAGTAAGAAAGGCATAATGTTGATTTTCTATTAACCGCCGCTTTCACATTTTGTTCAACAGGAGCATTGGAGACGTGAATGAGACGCTCCACCCTTAAAACGACGTGTTCAACAGCTGCTCATAGCAGTTTCCTTGGAGTCTGAGCAACGTATTCCTATATCCTGGCCTTCATACAAAATGGGATGCCTTTGTTTCAACATTTTCGATATCCATCGTCAGTCTTATCTGGTGAGGATCCATACAGAGCAGCAGTACTCCGAAACAGGAAGAACAAGTTTAATCTAAGCACTCTCATTAATAGACTGGGTGTACCTTCTAAGTATTCTGCCAACAAGTGCGGTCTCCGTTTTGTATTTCGGCAACATATGATCTGAAGGCGACTTAAAAATTAGACAACTTTGTTTAATTTTAATCGTTTGGTATTCAGTTGAATCCACCAGCTTTGTGTGTTTATCGTGTAAGTGAAACTGAACATTAATTTTTTAGCAATAAGATGGTATACGTCGCGCTTTTTATTATTCAGGTTCAATAGCCACTTTTCGCCTGTGTTGGCAGACATTTGCTGGACTTCTTTCTTTTCCTTAAGCTGCAGCTTTTCCCTCGGCACCTCTAAGTTCGTTATTTTTGAGCAGTGTTTGTTTTTTTTTTGTTTTTTTTTGGGGGGGGGGGCTTTCTTTCCCTTGGTGCTTTTCGTTTCTCTTGTCTGTAAATATACGTTTTCATTATACATATATACTCATTATAAGACCGTACCAAGTAACATAACGAACCATGTAAAGTCGAGCTCTGCTTGAGAGCTTGTGAAAAATTTTTGGTCCATAACGAGAATCGGTAATTTATTGAACATATTATTATCAATAACTTGAAGAAAGGACAAAGTGGTAGTCTGATATCCAGGTTCAGCGATTTTGAAAGCCCGCCTGAGGGAACGCACTATAAATCTAGCCGCGCTGTGAATCTGCTTTCAGTTGTTCAATTGGTTCAAATGGCTCTGAGCACTATGGGACTTAACATCTATGGTCATCAGTCCCCTAGAACTTAGAACTACTTAAACCTAACTAACCTAAGGACATCATACACATCCATGCCCGAGGCAGGATTCAAACCTGTGACCGTAGCAGTCGCGCGGCTTCGGACTGAGCGCCTAAAACCGCTAGACCACCGCGGCCGGCTTTCAGTTGTTTCTTCGCCTCATTCTTGTATCGTTCTCATTACACACATCTAGTTATTTTGGTCTCAGATTTCGGTAGGTCTTAGATTTTCGCACCTGGATTACCCATGCTTACTTTTCATTTCGCCGTGCCGCCTCTGGTGTCGGTTTTCTCATTTTTACACTCGGCAAACCGCTGTTGTCGACCAACCAAAGTAGATTATGTGTTCGTTCCTGACTCTCTTGCTATAGGCAGAGCATGTCTGAAACTACAATGAATGTGCAGAGTACAAAAATCTTAGCAGATCGGTGACTAGGACCCAGGATGAGTCAGCTAAGACGGCCCGCCACGAATTCATATCCTGTGCCAACCAATTACGTTCAGAGTAGCACTTGCAACCTACCTCCGGAATTATTTGCTGAACATATTCAAATCTGTATGTTCCTCTACAGTTTTTCCCTCTACAGTGCCATGAAAGACATCCCCTGAAGTCCTGAAACATGGGCTATCATCGTGTACCTACTTCTTGTCAATGGTTTCCACATATTTATTTGGTTGTCTATTCTGCGAAGAACCTCGTCATTCGTTACCTTATCAATCCACCTAATTTTCAAAATTCTTCTGAAGTACCACATCTCAAATGCTTCGAATCATTTATGTTCCCTTTACTCACAGTCCATGTGTCACTGCCATATAACACTGCGTTCCAAGAGACCATTCTCAGAAATTTCTTACTAAAATTGAGACCTATGTTTCACACCAGCAGACGTCTCTTGGCCAGGTATCTTCTTATATTATAATGCCCCGTCCGTCATGGATTATTTTTCTCCGTAAGTGGGAGACTTTTTTAACTTCGCCCACCTTGTGATCACGAGCTCTGATGTTATCTTTCTCGCTGTTCTCACTTCTATTACTTCATATCACTTTCGTCTTTCTTCCATTTATTCTGTATTAATTTGACTATTCTTTCCGTGCAACACATTCTGCAACTGTTCTTCACTTTCACTTAAGATGGCAATGACATCGGCGAATCTTATCATTGAAAGTCTTACACCTGGAATTTTAATCCCACTCTTTAACCTTTCTTTTATTTCTGTCATTGTTCCTTCGATGTACAGATGAACAGTGGGGGCGGAAGACTACATTCCTATCTTTGACCCTTTTCAACACGAGACCTTCATTCTTAGTCTTCCACTATTACTGCTCTCTCTTGGTCCTTGTACATATTGCCCATTACGCGTCCATCCGTGAAGCTTACGCCAACTTTCTCAGAATTTCGAAAATGTTGCACTATTTTACAATTTCTAACGCTTTTTTGATTTTTCATCTGTCTTGCTTCCATTATCAACAGTAACGTCAGAAGAGTCTCTTTAGTGTCTTTACCGTTCCTAGTTAGTTAGTTACGTGTTCTATTGATCGATCTCACGGAAACCGTTATGATGTGGAATGTGTCAAGTGTATAAGAAATGCACACATGAGTCAAGGTTTGTATTTCCCTTTTTTTAAAAAAGCTTTAAATTTTTGTTACCTACGCTCATTCCCTTAAGTGAACCAAATGCATATACTATACCTATAGATTCATTCATTCTTCTTCGAGAATTCATCTATGGTATTTTTTAAACATTTACTGCTGTCTTGCGGACATTTTATTTCATCTGGTATTTTATCAAGAAGTTTTACAGCAGCATATTTACCATTTTCTGTGCCAAAGAAAGGTTAAGTAGAGGATTACAATTACGATTCTCATCTACATGTACACCCAAAAACTTAGTATTCTCTAACATGGCTACTGACTTCTGTTGACCCTTTTTATTTATTGAAGGATCTGTACTCCTTGCAGTAGAAAATTGAGTGTTCTGTGATTTTTTCAAAGTTAAGAGCACGCCCATTAGCAGAAACCCAATCTATAACTTTTCCAAAGACATTATTTGTATCATTTTCTATTGAGGATAATTTTAGTGGATTAGTAATGATGCTTGTATCATCAGCAAACAGTGTCAGTTTAGTTTCTTCTTTCATATAAGAAAGGAGGCCCTTCACACATATCAAGAATAGAAGATGATCGAACAATGTGGAACACCTAATGTAATATCACCCAAGTTAGATAAAGTGGGAAACTTCTGTAAAATGTCATGGTTCACACAATCTGATCTTGTCGACAAATCCTCAATTTTCTTTTCGATTCTTCTGTATAATATTCATGTCAGAAATTTGGCTGCATGAGCGCCTGTCGGCTCTTCCTATCTTCGGCATTATGTGAAAGATGTTTTTCAGGAAGTCCGATAGTACTCCGCCAGTCTTACAGTCTTCACTGTACTCTCTCGATCTATCCGTTCTCTCCTTTGCATTTAACAGTGAAATTCCTATTGCCCACCCTAGATATATTCGGAACAAGTACATGTGTAAAGGTGTGGTTTTCGCTGCGTTACAGCAGAAAATATGTCGGGTCGTCTTAAGTACTCAGGTAGTTTTTAACGCCTGTAGCTGCCAAATTGTGACACCGGTTGACATTTCTGTGCCAACAGAAAGAGCCTTTGAATAGGAATTCACCGACATAACATGTGTTGGACTTGGACAAATAGTAACAAGAAAAAATCATCATGAACCCCTTCCTCTCATATCCAAATGAAAGAAAACATGAAAGTCAGATAGTATTCTCGTGTTTATCATCATCACTGTCGTATCTATTTCTCAAAATATTGACCTTGACCTATGAGACATGTTATTAAAAGAGTCAGCAGAGACAATGTTTCAGTCTTTATCTCATGTGATTTTATCCCGGCACTGGCCCGTGTTAATTGCATTTCATGTGTCTGAGAGAAGTTGATGTCTCCTTGTAACAGGTCATTCTTTGTTTCTTTAATGACCGATACAACCATCTCCAAATGTCAAGTTAAGGTGGTATCTAAGTAGTTGCGTGGCAGAGGTGGGGCATCCGTCATATTGGTACAACGTGGCGCGCCTGTTTTCAGTGGAATATATCCCAATAGCTTTGGCGCTATATCTTCTAGGAATACCAGTAAGACGTTTACGAATAACCAAGTGGTCAGCACCCTCGGTACAGTTCCACGCAGGGATAGATGCGAAATCCTCATTGCTCTTACGGTTTTGTGTCCTGTCCAATCTGTTGCCTCGGATTTTAGGGAGAAGGTTTTAATGTGCTGCTGGGTGACTGGCTCACCCAGGTTTTAGGTGAGAGGTCCGCCAGTCACGATTACCTCCTTGTTTCCCTTCGGTATCTGTTCTCTTTTCCTTGTGTTTCCTTTCCTTTTTTAGTGTGTTTCTTCTCCTCTTGTTTTGCCTCTGTATGTGCGCATTTGGAACTGCGTCAGGCCTGCGTCTTTTAGCCGTTCTCCTTGTTCGGCGTCCGTCTTCGTCCCTTCACCGCCTGTGTTCCTGTTTCTATGCGTTTGGGCGCTGATGACCACGCTGTTTAGCGCCCGTAAACCTCAAACACACACACACACACACTTGCGCGCATCTGAAACTCGCTTGAGGACGAACCAGCGAGACTTTTGAACATTTCGTGACACCATTGACAGAGCATCTTCGAGTGGTTCCAGAGGCATAATAGGTGACAGACTTTTCCCACTGCTGCCCGAGGCAGCCGCTACAATCCTGTCGGCAAAAGTCACAGGGGCTTACAGCTATTTCTGAACAGGAGGCAGTTCCCATTTTCTGCACACAACTAACCAACTTTCCATCCATTCTGTACCAGTTCACGCAGCATCTGCCCATCCCAAACCAAATGAGCCGGTTTGTGATTCCACATGCTCCACCTGTGGCCAACGATTATCGCATCATAGTTAAGTAAAGTAGAGGTTGTCAAGCTCTAGAGGCTAGCAATCATATCAATTAATTTTGACTGTCATTTGATTAGTGACTACATTGGTCCTACGAGGTCCAACAAGAGATAATTTATAGACAGTAAGGATGTCCCTGTATAGATCTATTGCTGGTAACTCTTGTCAGTCGTAGATTTTCAGAAGTCGATGCTTTTCGACAACATGCCGTTTTCTGTTGTTAGGAAGGCCTTTATTTCTTGTCTGATCGATCCTTCGTGCATGAATACACCAGATAGGGGCCACCGAAGCCGTTCTGCCGGTTAGGCATCAGTGTCTGACTCAGATAAGCAATCTGCCCAAAACTGTGCAAATGAGCACGTTTAGCTTCATTAGAAACACAGCCCTTCGCGTAGTCGACCGTTTTCTCTGTAAACCGTGGTGTTAAGCAACCTCCGCATCAATACCTCTGTCTCACTGGGTCCCGGTTTCTCTGTCATCAAGTCACGATTCCGTGTCTTGTACTGGAATTCTCCAGACCCAACGGCCCGAACGTAAAGAAGCCATGTTGATATAATGTAATGGAGTGCTACAGGCATCAGATGGGTCGATGATACCATGTCGGTTAGTTTAGTTTGAGAGAAATAGTCAGTGCCGTTGTTACAAGCTACCTGCAACAATCAGACTATCCGGAAGTACCATGGGATCTCGTAATTACGATTGCATTTCAGCTGCCGACGCCTCAGTTCCGTCACTGAGGTGAGCTGCTAAGTTCTGCAGTCGTGTGCCATCATTATCCTCTGTCTCACGTTCGCCTTCTATTAAACTTTTTTTTGCATTATCTGTCCTCTGATTACTTATGTGTGTGTGTGTTTCCTTAATTGACCGAATGCAATCTACCGGTTCCATTATACTGCTGTGTGAACACTTTGGCACCATTCCAGTACTGTCTCAACTATTTCAGTCGTGAACTCCTATGGTAATACGTTCGTGTATCTTAAATACATGGGACGAAAAACTATTTACAATTTGTACAGAAACCAGATGGCAGTTATAAAAGTCGAGGGTCATTAAAGGGAAGCAGTGGTTGGGAACGGAGTGAGACAGGGTTGTAGTCTCCCCCGATGTTATTCAATCTGTATATTGAGCAAGCAGTAAAGGAAACAAAAGAAAAATTCGGAGTAGGAATTAAAATCCATGGAGAAGAAATAAAAACTTTAAGGTTCGCTGATGACATTGTAATTCTGTCAGAGACAGCAAAGGACTGGGAAGAGCAGCTGAACGGAATGGACAGTCTTGAAAGGAGGGTATAAGATGAACATCAACAAAAGCAAAACGAGGATAATGAAATGTAGTCGAATTAAGTAGGGTGATGCTGCGGGAATTAGATTAGGAAATGAGATGCTTAAAGTAGTAAATTAGTTTTGCAATTTGGGGAACACAATAACTGATGTTGGTTGAAGTAGAGAGGATATAAAATGTTGGCTGGCAATGGCAAGGAAAGCGTTTCTGAAGAAGATAAATTTAACATCGAGTACAGATATAAGTTTCAGGAAGTCATTTCTGAAAGTATTTGTATGGAATGTAGCCTTGTATGGAAGTGAAACGTGGACGATAAATAGTTTAGACAAGAAGAGAATTGAAGGTGTAGAAATGTGGTGTTACAGAAGAATGCTGAAGATCAGATGATTAGATCACATAACTAATGAGGAGGTATTGAATAGAATTAGAGAGAAGGGGAGTTTGTGGCACAACTTGACTAGAAGAAGGGATCGGTTGGTAGGACATATTTTGAGACATCAAAAGATCACCAATTTAGTATTAGGGGGCAGCGTGGAAGGTAAAAATCGTAGAGGGAGACCAAGAGATGAATACATTAAACAGATTCAGAAAGATCTAGGTTTCAGTAGGTACTGGGAGATGAAGAAGCTTGCACTGGATAGAGTAGCATGGAGAGCTGCATCAAACCAGTCTCTGGACTGAAGACCACAACAACAACAACTTAGTGAAAAGATACACATTTAATTGAGTCTTCGAGTGGCTTTTATTCAAGTGGAGTTGTGTTGTCTCCTTCCATTGATAATATATTGACAGTAATTGTCAAGGAAGGTCACATCGAGTTTGTAGTGGCTGATGAATTCAATGCTGAAGGGTGTGTTTATATTTCCACTTCGCAAACGTTCCAACATGTAACGTTCTCCGACATACGACTCTCGACGTGACCAGGAAGGGTAAGTCAGAGAAACGTATAATTTGAAGCCTTCCGACAGTATTCGTTCTCTTGCATATTCACAAATGGAAAAAAATCAAGTGAAAATTATATAGAGGCATCCGATAAACCCTCCACCACATACTATAAGGTCGTTTTACGTAACATAGTTGTGAATGGAGATGAAAGTATATGACCACCTTATCAACATGGCTTTCTTTATTCATAGATCTTAGGGTGGGTTTATGCCGCTACCTCACTGCTCGCCGGCGTGGACCGGCGATGATGAGCGAAACCCACTGGTGCTTACCGTCCCATTTAACCTGCACCAGTGCTGCTCACCCCCTGCTAGCTTCGATCCTCACTGGACGATGATATCAAGCTGATTTGTGTTTCGGATGTGACAATAGCCGAATGTCTTGGTTCAAATGGCTCTGAGCACTATGGGACTCAACTGCTGTGCTCATCAGTCCCTTAGAACTTAGAACTACTTAAATCTAACTAACCTAAGGATATCACACACATCCATGCCCCAGGATTCGAACCTGCGACCGTAGCAGTCGCATGGTACCGGACTGCGCGCCTAGAACCGCGAGACCACGGCTGCCGGTCCGAATGTCTTGAAACGTGAGCTATGATTGGTTGTTTGAAGGTCACTCCAGCAGTCTCCCGTCTGTCGCTGCCAGCACTGTGCTCAGTACGTGGACAGCTGCATTGTAATTACTCCCTACGGGCAGCGCGCATAAAGCGTGAGTGAACATGCCTCCCAGCTAGCAACCAGATGCGATGTTCCATCAGCGAGGAGAGAGCAGCGAGTTTCCAACAGGACAACTTTGGCAAACATAGGGCAGAAAGTAGAGTAGTGGATGCTTGTTTCCTATAAACACAGTTGAGATTACTGTTTCACCTTCTGACAGAGGCTTTAAAGTTCGATTGACTTCTCGACAAATTCACTGTTTATACCTTTCTATTGAGTAGTAGGATGATTACTATAGTTATTGGTGACCTCCAGCAGTACAATGACCACGATGTTTTCCATGAACATTAAGTTTCATTAAACGTTATCCAGTTGTGCCTTTTGCAGGAAAGCAAACATTTCTAATGAAAATAATGTTTGACAGACAGCGAAAGGCTATTACAACTTGCAGTATCTGAGAACGGAGTGAGACAGAGTTGTAGCACAACCGATGTTATTCATTCAGCACGTTGCATAAGCAGTAAAGGAAGCATAGTAGTAATTTGGAAAGAGAATTAAAGCACAGTGAGAAAAAATAAAAATCTGGAGGTTTGTTGATTATATGGCATTTTTTTTTTTAGAGACGGCAAAGCTGTTGCAAGAAAATTTGATCGTAACTGATAGTGTCCTCAAAAGGCGCAATAAGATGAACGTTAACAAAATTAAAACAGGGGTAATGCGATACAGTCAAATTAAATCAGCAATGCTAAGGGAATTGCATTACGAAATGAGATACTAAAAGTATTAGATGAGTTTTCCACACGATAAAGGATGATAGCCAAAACAGTTGCAGGATAAAAATTTAATAAAATTCTTGACCAAGATTTCCGTATATATAAATATACCTTCATCAGAAGTAAAAAATCTAAAATTACATCATGCAATGGAGATTAATAAAACAATTGTGCCAAAGGCGTCGTCAATAACTAAGACATCTTCTCCATTTGTTCAACATGATTATAGGCACAAGGTCAATGCGAACAGTTTAGTACCAGTACTTCGCCTAAGAACTTTGGCACAATTGTTTTATTAATCACTCTTGCATGATGTAATTTTAGATTTTCTACTTCTGATGGAGGTATATTTATATATACCGAAACCTTGGTCAAGAATTTTAATAAATTTTTGTCCTGCAACTGTTTTGGCTGTCATCTTTTATCTTGAAGAATTTCAACAGTTGCTGTTTCAGCCATGTTTAAAATCTTGAAATATGTACCTGCCCAGGTTTAAAAGGCTGTTTCGAAATACATGGGCATCTCATTTAAAATCCTGAAAACAGGTATCGCTATTGACTTCACTAAACAGTGTGAGAGACGCCATTTGACACCGAATTACGTGAAGGCTTTTATCAATATGAAGCAGTGTAACAATGTTCCGTCTACTAAAGCAAAACTGATGAGACAAATTATGAGTAACAGAATCAGTGACCTTTATAAGAAGAAAGATAAACTAAATGAAGAAGCTTACTCTTTGTATCTCTTGATTACTAGAACTATTAAAGAATATTTTAACTTCCACGTAGACAGTATTTGGCATGGTGTTAATGACTGGTTACAGAATCGCAGGGTTGAAATTCAGCGTAGGCACGATTTTAAACGTCAGAAGCTAGAAAACGCTGTGCCTAAATCTAATGTTGTTCATGCACAAAGAACTGTCGATTGCGAACACAAATTTTTTGACAGAGTACTAAATAAAACTTCCATAAGCTTTACTCTTCAAGAAAGCGCCATGCTAGCGAGAGATTTTAAATACAATTTCATGCCTAGTCGCAACGACCCTAAAGTGGTGGATAATTTTATTGTTGGCCTTCAAGTTGGTCTTAACTCTATAAAAACTGAAAAATCCCAACAAAATAGGATTGTTCATGAATGTAGCGCAATTTTAGAAAGAGAGGTCAATTCGGTAAAAAACAATGATTTAAAACACAGATAGGGTAGCATTATTACTAGTATTAACCATAAATTAAAATATAATGAGATTCTTATAACTAAATCTGATAAAGGAAATTCGCTTGTTGTAACCTATAAAAGTGAATATATTGATAAAACTTTGGCTTTTTTCGAGAAAAATGGGATATTCGAAATCGAGCAGGAGCCTACCCTTACATTACAAAAGAAAATTAGTGATATTTTAGGAAAAATTAAACATCTTATGAAAGAGTTTCAAAAGAAAACTTTAATTAATATGAACCCTCGAGCACCTACCCTTAGAAGTCAGTTTAAGGTAGACAAAAGTCAACACCCGATTCGTCCGATCGTTAACGGAATAAAGAGTCCACATCATAAATTAGCGAAATTCTTACACACTAAAATTAAAGAAGCCTTTGCTTTTGGAAACAATTATTCTGTTAAAAATAGTGCTGAGGTAATAAACAAGCTAAAAGCGGTAGAGATCACTTTCTCCTCTCGTTTGGTTTCTTTTGACGTCGTAAGTTTATACACTAATGTTCAATGGATATCATTCTTAAGATTATTGAAGATAACATTCGACAACATAGAACTCTAAGTGACTTACAATTGTCGGAACTTATGTCATTACTGCAGGTTGTACTAGATTACAATAACTTTCACTTTAATGGCAAAATGTCTGAGCAACCATTCGGCTTAGCCATGGCTTGCCCGTTCGCTGGTATCTTAGCTGACATCTTTGTGAATGCGTTAGAAGAAAATTTCTTCAAAAATAATCCTGTATTGGGTAATAGATTTCTTTCTATGCTCGTTATGTTGATGATATACACATAATATTTTAAGGGCGTGACCAAGATCTACAACAACTGTTTCATGTTTTTAACAGTTTTCACGAGAAAATGAATTTCACAAAAGAGATACAGAACAATGAGAGAGAACTCCATTTCGTTGACTTGAAACTTAAGTTATTAGATAACTCTATTAGCTTCGACATTTTTCGTAAAGAAACTTTATCTGATAATATTATCCCAGTAGATTCTTGTCCTCCACAAACTCACAAAATCGCCTTCTTTCATTCTGCAGTTCATCGTGCTGTGAGCACACCTTTAGAACAGAATTGTTTAGAAAAGGAAATATCTTTATTAAAGTCAATGGCTACTAACAATGGATACGACCCTAAATTAATTGACCAAATTGTTAGGAAAAAAAACAGCTGTAAAATGTTCAACCTTAGGAGATAACAGGGCGAAAAAGAATGATGATGTTAACTTTATTTCAATTTCATTTTTGGGGAACTTATCATATAAGTTAAGAAGACTTTTACAGAAACAACACGGTTACAGAGTTGCCTTTTCCATAAATAGCAGCCTGAAACAAATAGTAATTCATACTATTAGAGCACGGGAAGAACTTGGCACTAAATCCGGTGTATACAAAATTACTTGTAATGACTGCGCAAACTATTACATTGGACAGACAGGTAAACCCATTAAAGTAAGGTAGAAAGAACACATGCTAAGTATAAAATGGGAAAACGTGCAAAATTCCACGTTTGCCGAACATCTATGGCTCTTACAGCACACGCCACTTAAACTGGATGACTTAGAATTGCTTCATGAAGTGAATAAGGGTTACAAACTGGACTTGCTCGAAGAATTAGAGATTTTCAAGCATCAGTCTCTAAAAGATGGTTTTGTTCTTAATGAACAGGTGCAGCTCAGAAACAAAAATTTTTTAGGCAGTTTCAAACCCCTCCTTGCCTTAATGTAATATAGTTTGGCTGACTAGAAGTAAGTTTTCTTGCTTGTTCATCCCGGTGAAATGCGCTTTTCCTGTCTTGTTGGGATTGTACGTATTTTTGATGTTTGCTGTTTGTCATTTTCGATGTGTATATGTGGTTAGTTGACTAGTATGTTTTTATTCACAACGACAGATGGTTTCGTTTTACTTAACATTTTGGTTGTTTTCGCTAGTGTGTATTCCACCACCTACGTTACGCGAGATTCTCGCGCATTACACTAGTGCCCTGTCTCGTTAGACGTGTTCCATAGCGCAAGCTTCATCAGTTTAACACAAGGGCACAGGTAAATTGGTTCCAAATTTTCTATTTTACATAAATGTTTTTAAATGGTCTGATATGTTTTATTTATTAGACAGATGGTTTGAATTAGCACAACTTTTAATAGTTTTGATGCGCTTATGTAGGTATCCATAGATTTTAATATGCGCAAGTGTCTGGCACATACCACAAGTGCCGTCTCTCGGCGAAACCATCTGCCCTAGTGCTTTCACACCCTCGTCTCGATAGTTCATAGGCGAAGTACTGGTGCTAAACTGTTCGCATTTACCTTGTGCCCATAATCATATTGTACAAATGGAGATGATGTCTTAATTGTTCACGACGCCTTTGGCACAAATGTTTTATTAATCTCCATTGCATGACGTAATTTTAGTAAGTAACTAAAAGATTTTGTGCCTGTATTGCTCTGGTAATTTCACTGTTACTTAAGATTTAGTGTTTCTCATTTCTGATGCTAAGGTTTTGCTAATGAAAGTGTCTTCCTGTTCAGGATTCTTTACTTCTGATGAAAGTATATTTGTGTATATCGAAACCTTGGTCAAGAATTTTAACAAATTTTTATCCTGCAACTGTTTTGGCTGTCATCCTTTATCGTGAAGAATTATTATTGAGATTAATGATAAATTATATATGGACATAATGGATAGCATTGGAAATGTATTAGGATGTAATAAACAAATTATTACAGCCCCTGAAAAAACTATTGCTAATGGTGTCCCAATATTATTCAATTCAAATTAATCAACATTAAATTTAATTTCGCTGATGGAATATATGTAAAGTATGGTCATCACTTTCATAGGGAAACTAATATTATTCATTCAGACCCAATACAGAATTAGGTGCACCATTAATTCACAAACCATTTATCCTCCATATATACTCAATTTTTGATACTTTACAGGTTTTAGATATGACTGTGAGAGATGTAAATTATAATTTGAATGACTGCAATGGTGCTTGTGAGACAGTTACTTTTGAAACACCTTAATAAATTTTATCCTGTTTAAATGAATAAGATTGAGAGCTACCCAGTTTTACTCATTCTCTGTGAATGAGAAGACAAAAAAATCATTTGAATATTCCTAAAAAAAGAGACAGAGATTAATGTAGAAATTGGTTATGATTGGCTTCTTCCTAAGCATGCTGAACTGTGCTTGAGCTTTAGTATTATTGGAGATGATTGTACAGAATATTCCGCATATGATGGAAAATCTAATAAAAAAATTAAAGGATGGTAATGTGGCAAATCTGTTTTATGATAACATCATAAAGGAAGTCAACAAAATTTTGTTTAGGAATGAGTATCATCTCATATCTTCATCTGCCCGTATGTGATTGACTTCATTTATAGCCAATAAGTTAACCATGGAAGGCCACATCCATAATAGTGCGAACATAAAAAATAAGAAAAATGAAGTTCATTTTTCACTAGATTTGCTTGGTGGGTTCATTAAAAATATATGGCAGATGTGTGGTTTGGAGATTTAACTGTAATTTTTACCTGGAGTTCTATTGCAATAGGTGCCCTTCTTCAATGGTAATGTAATCAAGCTGAAGTTGAAGAAATAAATGATATGTTTCCTAAAGAAGTAAAGTTGTTAGGGCAGTTAATGAAAACTCATGTTCTTGTGGCTAGATATGAACCAGCGTATTCACTCAAGCTAGACTAAGTATGACTGTAACATTCAAAATGTCTGATATCTTTCTTTTAATCGTAAAGCATTGAGACTGCCAGACTACATGGAAAAATAAATTTTTAATTTTATATCGCCAACTTATGCTGGGCTGAAGAATTTGGTATGCCTTACTTTATTTTTATTGTTTCTCAAAGTAATTGAAAAAATGAAAAGTTGATTGATTCCTCTGTATTCAGTCATCTTAAGTTACATAATATCTATATCATTAAAAGTAGAATGGAAGTTTTTCTTCGAGAAATGGGGAATCTACATCCTCCAATTAACTTTTTGAATGCTGATGGTCCTCTCCAAGAATTTAAATGGGCCACAAAATTAAACTGTGTTCTGTTCCATTTTATTTTATTGAACACTATCCTGTTTTTATTCTAACTATGTCCTGGAGAATGAATATGTTGGGTACACAAGTAGCTATTATGCAGTTGTGTGGTACTTCTAATGATAAAATTCTTATTGATACTATTGTTTCTATAAAAATGTATGGCAAGAAAAATTTAAAATATGATACTCTACAAAGAATATTAACAAAAATTAAAAGAAAGAACTATTTAATTTTCATACCTATCAATTAGAATCATTGTCATAAACACCATAACTTTTTGAGATCTCTTCAGTTTAAAAAATTATTGACCATATGAAATCCATACCAGTTCTTCTTCTAAATTTTTTCAATATTATCAGGTAAATATTTTCTGTCTAATTCATACAAATGTACATTATTTTTACATTTTCTAAAAATGTTCTGATAATTTTTGCATTATACAAATATGAAAGCAATATACTTTACCTTTAAATTCTCTATTAAAATTTTTCAGTAATTTTTGGTATTCAGAACTATGACACCAATTTATCTCTAATGACGTTCTCTGATAATTTACTGGAGAAACAAATACCATGCCATTCATATTCAACTTGGAATGAGATTTTACATTTAATAAATCGACAACAGAGACACGTGTATGTCTCATTCGTTAAATATAAATTATTTTAGTCTTTAAATTCTAATTTTTGTATAAATTTTATATAGAGAATGATTATTAAATATTAATAAGATGTTGTTATGATTAAACGTTTTTTCATTCTCTATTCATGAGCAAAATATATTAATGCATTGTTGTACATTTTTGAACAAAGAACGAAAACCTATTTTTAAGAAAATTATATCCTTTATTCACAAATCTAGATATTATTCATGTGATAGATTTTTATATTTTTTCATGATCAGTTAAAATACGTAATTCTTTCAGTTGTCTTAGCAATCTTTTGGTTAAATTTACTGAATAAATTAGATTGGTGATGAGAGTTGATAGAAAGATTTGACATTAGCAGATGGAAATTTCTGGTAACACCAGGACAAGGGTGGTAGTGGCATTTCCATCCAACCTTGATAGTGGTTTGAACAGAAAGCTGAAGTATAGATGACTGGTATATGAAGGGTAGATGTTTTAAGAGATGGTTTAACAATTTACAATGTAATGTATGAAGGAAGTATGGATTGTATAATCTACTGTTTAAAACTAGACCTCATTAAGGGAGTTACAGAAAGCAAGATCTTTAAAAGCATTTTAGAATTCTCTGGGCTACCAATGATCATAAGAAAACTCTCCTTCAGAGGAGATTTCTATATAATCAGCTTACTTGAGAAAAAATCATGGTGAATCATTATTGATTGTATAACGTACATATTGGGATATTTATGAAGGAGCAAAAAAAAGTGTATTTAATTCTCACTATCGAAAGACAGACTCTACTCAATCACCACAACATACTAATTTTTCACGGGAACCATCGAAATTAGTTGGTGCGGCAGATAGTTTTCTTACTGGCTTTGAAACCAGTGGGAAGTAAATCACAAGATACTGAAGTAATATGTATTGAAGAGGAGTTTTGTGAACTATGAATTATTACTTGAAGTTTACTGTGATTGACGATAATGAAGTAAGAGACCCAACTGTGGTTCTTCATAAAACATTCCACCAGTTATAACAGTTGCCTGCTAAAAGTTTGTTTTGAAAACTGTTCATGTATTTCTAGAGCATTATTATATCTCCTGCCTGGTAATAGAACAGAAAATTGCATTTCAGGGTGTCAACAGCTGGACATCCATATCATCGCAGTGGGGAGCAATGACTACCAGCCATTATTTTGGTATGTGAGGCATGCCAGCTTGGGGAATCACATTTGCATTAATAAGTGCTGGCGAAATGCTTTGCCGTAACATTCTGGCCAGGGACAGCACGGGGATGAAGAGATGCATTTGAGATCCCTGAACACCAATAACTGTTTCCGTTTGATTTGAAATGCACAGATATAACTTCCATTATCCATATTGAGATTCATTGATTATGTACTTCTCGAAGCTTGTATCTCTTCAATATCATGTCTCTATTGAATGAGATAAACCGATGTATCAAGCTTGCATCAACATGACAGGACTTATTGAATGATGCATATGAACCACATTTGTTGCCTGTTGGAACATACATATTATAAAAGCTGAAGATTCACTGTGAGTAGACTGTTGCTGTTGCCACAACGTTTGAAATGACATATCATCATAGTTGTAGCCATCATTAAATCTTCCTTCTTCTTGCACCAGAAATGTACATCTGACATGCACTGCATACTACTAATGGAATCTGTAGCCTGCTTTTCAGTTTCTTGTAAAACAAGAAAGCAGAGATTCTTCTGATTGCTTGTTACAGAACTTGTAACATTTCTATGCAGGTGGACGCACTATATGTGCTGAAACACTTTCGCCATTGGAGAAGGGACAGCTTTGTCAAATATTTAGCTTGAAATACTCAACACCACATATTGGATGGCGGTGCTTATTTATCTGAAAGACTGCAAAATATATCTGCTGTCCTGATTCTCGACTATCAGTGATGGTGAACTTTACTTTCTCAACTGCAGCACCATATGTATGACTTATTGTTGAAGAGCAAACACCACGGACATAGTTGATTTAGAAAACAGTGATACGACCGAACTGTGTATGTAAAATGCGAGTTCCTAAGTATAAAATATCAACTAGTGGAATTATATGATATGATAGTGTTATGTATCTAAAATAGCTTTCTTGTGACCCTCTTTGAATTGCAAGTGTGTTTCGTTCTCACATATGAAGCTTTTGGTTTTGATTGTGATATACAAGCTTTCCAAAAGTGATTGAGAATATAATACACTTGCTTCAGACGGAATGCTTTAAAGACTGTGAACACTGTGCTGCTTTTGAAGAGTTTTGCGTTTGTAACAAAGTTGGGATGACATGTTATTAGATATTAGCTCAGATAGCCAGAATAACAGAACTTTATCAAATCATGAACAAAACCGATAACAGATTATAGGAACATAAGTTGATACAGCATTAGAGTCAGTCACTGTATGTCCTTGGAATGGTTGTAGGTCGTTGAACTAATGGTAGAATGAAGCCCTGTAAGGGAAATGGCTTGGAGATGATGATAGAGGCGACATTCCACAATGTGGTATTGAGAAGAATTCATCAATGACCCTCAGTGAGGGTCCAGTGGTGACACATGTTGTTGGCTATGTGCTCCTCAATCTGGTGGTAGATTCCGACTTGAGCGACCGTGAGATACAGCCAGAGTTCATCCTAGAGTAACTGGTGCTCTTGACAGAGGGAGCTGCATACTTAGAGAAAAGGACAGTGGCACTTGGGCATGGAGTGGGGTGAAAAACTGCGTTTGGTGAAGGGAACTGCAGATTAACAGTACTTCGGGAAGAGAGCAACTCCCAATGTGAAATGCTGTATTTGGTCAAGGAAACTCCACACTGAGGAACTGCAGATGGTCAGAGCTTGAGCATGATGTGATCCCCAATGTTAACTGCTGCATTCGGCGAAGGAAGCGCCACATTCAAGTACCACAGATGGTTGGCTCTTGGGCGAGAAGTGACTCCCAGTGCGAACTGCGATAGCTCATTGAAGTAGCGAACTTAATATCCGTATCATGTGCGGATACAAGGACCAGTGTTAGGAAGCACTCAGCTGGCATCGAGGTCTCAGGGTTAAATTTCAAGTAAAATATTATATTCTGGAAGAAGGTAGTTATCTGGTAATTTCCGAAAGAACGTGGGGTATTTTTACATGGCGCGTGCTTCTATGTAAGCGATTTATGAATTGTGAAACAGTTATGGTAAAAAATTATAAAACCAGTTTTTACAAAACAATGAGTAATGCAATAGAGTAAAAATTAGTTATACAACACATGCACCTCTAAAACAGAGGATTGCCACCTACAAGGACTTTTGAGAGCATACATAGATGTACCCATAGTATCTTTTTAGTTAACTTTCATAAAGAAAGCTTAAAATGCCACGCTACATGAGGAAATGAAATATTTTAAACATTGGAAGGAGTAGGGTGTACGTGATGTTCCCTTCCAAGAGTATCACTCAGAGTGAGACACATGAACTCTTAAGCGACAGAACAGTAACGACAGAAGTCGTCGCTCAGCTTCTGGAATTTTTTGAGAATGTGGTGTATCTTCAAGCAATATCGCGCAGGAGGCAGAGAGGCGGTTCTGCACATTCCAGAGGAGGGCAAACGCAAGGGGAATGCGGGGAACTGACGGCGCTGATGCCAAGTGATACAGGGTGATTAAAAAAGAATACCACAACTTTAAAAACGTGTATTTAATGAAAGAAACATAATATAACCTTCTGTTATACATCATTACAAAGAGTATTTGAAAAGGTTTTTTTTCACTCAAAAACAAGTTCAGAGATGTTCAATATGGCCCCCTCCAGACACTCGAGCAATGTCAACCCGATACTCCAAATCGTTACACACTCTCTGTAGCATATCAGGCGTAACAGTTTGGATAGCTGCTGTCATTTCTAGTTTCAAATCATCAATGGTGGCTACGAGAGGTGGCCGAAACACCATATCGTTAACATACCCCCATAAGAAAAAATAGCAGGGGGTAAGATCATGGCTTCTTGTAGGCCAGTGATGAAGTGCTCTGTCACGGGCTGCCTGGCGGCCGATCCATCGCCTCGGGTAGTTGACGTTCAGGTAGTTACGGACAGATAAGTGCCAATGTGGTGGCGCTCCATCCTGCTGAAATATGAATTGTTGTGCTTCTTGTTCGAGCTGAGGGAACAGCCAATTCTCTAACATCTCCAGATACTGTAGTCCAGTTACAGTAGCACCTTCGAAGAAGAAGGGACCAAAAACTTTATTGGCTGAAATGACACAGAAAACGTTCACCTTAGGCGAGTCACGTTCATACTGAGTTGTTTCCCGCGGATTCTCAGTGTCCCATATACAAACATTGTGACAGTTACCTTTCCCGTTAGTGTGGAAAGTTGCTTCATCACTAAACACAATCTTTGAAACGAAAGATCCATCTGTTTCCATTTGAGCAAGGATAAAATCACAGAAATCGATTCTTTTAATCTTATCAGCTTCACACAGTGCTTGAACCAATTTCAGACGATAAGGTTTCATAACTAACCTTTTTCGTAGGACTCTCCATACAGTTGACTGTGGAATCTGCAGCTCTCTGCTAGCTCTGCGAGTCGATTTTCCTGGGCTGCGAACAAATGCTTGCTGGATGCGTGCTACATTTTCATCACTCCTTCTCGGCCGTCCAGAACTTTTCCCTTTGCACAAACACCCATTCTCTGTAAACTGTTTATACCAACGTTTAATACACCACCTATCAGGAGTTTTAACACCATACTTCGTTCGAAATGCACGCTGAACAACTGTCGTCGATTCACTTCTGCCGTACTCAATAACACGAAAAGCTTTCTGTTGAGCGGTCGCCATCTTAGCATCAACTGACGCTGGCGCCTAGTCAACAGCGCCTCAAGCGAACAAATGTATAACTAAATGAAACTTTATAGCTCCCTTAATTCGCCGAAAGATAGTGCTTAGCTCTGCCTTTTGTCGTTGCAGAGTTTTAAATTCCTAAAGTTGTGGTATTCTTTTTGAATCACCCTGTACGTGAAAACCAATATCGTGCTGCGGATAATGCTGGTTGGTGCTGTTTCTTGTAGGGGGATCGTTGGGCCTATCATGGTTCATGAGTGAAGCTTGGATTAATTTATTTGGCTTCTGTCATTTCTAAAATATGCGTGAACATAATCCAAACACCGAACTGTCGCTCTGTCGCTCACGGCATACCTCTTCACGATGAAAATGTTGATGAGCAGTGTCTTGTAGATTTGCTGAATGAGTGAGAAAGGCAGCCAGAAAGAGCGTTGAGTATTAAATTTATTAGTAATTTATTTGATGGAAAGGAAACTTATTTTATTTAGTTTCGGCATTAGGAAATTTCTAGTTGCGGCAATGTGATTGTCTGACATTAGAAATACCGCAAATATAGAAGTGCTCGAGATGATCTGATTCGCTGCTTAACATACTACCCGATAGGAATTGAACATTCTCCCTCGCAATTGAGTGGTACTTTGTGCCTCAGATCTGTGAGTCGATAGAGTAGCTCGTAGCTGTCTTCTGGTAAACACCTATGTTAAACCGAACGAGTCACATTTTTACCAAACTGAAGAAATTCACTGTTCTGACCGGTTCTCCTGTGGTTCACGAAAAGCGACTGCAGTAATGATTATTTTGTGAAAATTTGAGCCTTGTGAGTGCTTTATTTTAGGAGATATTTACGTGTGAAGATTTCATGTCGTACAGTAACACAAAGCGGCGTGTTTCGTGCAGATCAGGAGATGTTATGACGAGCACTTCTTTACAAGATGCCTGCTGAACGACCGAATGTGTTAACTCGTAAGTAGTTGTCGGGCAGTGACTTTTTAGGACGTTAAGAATATCGAGTCGGGCTAGACATATTCTGGCTAATTTCGGGTCGGAACTTGTAACTGAGAGAGTCAGTAACGTTCCAAAATTGATGTTGTGATGTTAGAAACGGACTTGATAGCCGTTTTCTGTGTTTTAAAGACAATAAAATAAATGAAAGGAAATTTTAGATGTTTTGTTTTGTCAGACGAGTCATGGAACAAGGCCGACGCTCGATGGTTTAACTAACTTTCAGTTTCTGCCCATGGACTGGAGCTACGTGGTCTTTGCGTGGTAGATAATTAATCGAATTTTCGTCAACGCTGCTTTTGTCGGCTAAACCATATCAACCACCGCAGAGTGAAGGGGCAGACAATAAATAATCTATCCAGGTAGGTGCACTGATTGTTTTAAGAATATGAAGAGGCCAACCCGACCCGCCGCAGCAGTAACGAAAGGTAAGACAATGGTGTTCGGCATGTGGCTCTGATGCATCATGCTGCATTTGCAGTAGCAATTTGAACAGCATTTGGCACCACAGGGACAAAAAGAACTGTTAAAAATCGCTTACTTCAAGGACAGTTCCGAGCCAGACATCCTGTAGTGCGCATTCTAATTACCCCCAAACCACCACCATTTGCGAATTCAGTGGTGTCAAGCGAGAGCTCATTGGAAGGCAGGGTGGAGACCTGTTATGTTTTCTGGCGAAAACTGGTTCTGCCTCGGTGCGAGTACCTGTACAGCATAATGCAGGGAGCTTTGCATGCTTGAATTTCTACATTCGTGTGGTTATTCCGGTTATTAATAAACCAGCATTTCGCATTCCCAATTGCTTATCTCACGATTAAATTAACCTTTGATATTGCAATGTTAATCGTTTCGTATCACCTGGACATATGTGTTCCAAAATTTCATTGCTCTACATCAATGATTTTCTGGTGTTGCGATTTTATTTACCGTCAGTGTAGATTCCCAATGAAGCAATACTACAGAGGGTGATTCTGTAATGATGTTATGAACTTTCATGAATTATGGAGAAGGATAAATGTCTCGGTCTGAAATAAGGGGCTCTGGTCCAGAAACGAACGAGTCGAAAGCTACATGGGAAAATCGTTGTGATACAAAGATACACCAGAACAGCTGCTCATAAGATTTAATCTTTATTCACGACACACTGTTTCGGAATTCATCACAAAGTACATCTGGACTAATGTGGCGTCTATATTACGTCGTTGGTGAACTGTCTTACAACTGTCCCTTCTTTGATAAGATGTAAATTGACGTAAATAAGTTGTAATTGACAGCAGTTTGACAGTTCATCTCATACGGCGTTATATATTCATATAACATATAACGTTGTACGACTTGAGCTGTCAAACTACTTTCAGATCATAACTAATGTGTTAATTTCAAATTACTTACGTCATTTACTATATTAACAAAGCAGTGATAGCCGTACGATAAATCACTAACCATCGTTGTGGTGATACCTTAAGTAGTGGAACAGAAACAACATACTGCTTTTGCTGCAATAGTAGGGAAAGCAATTTTCAGTGGTGGTAGTATGGGCAAAAAACGGAAGAAAATGTCCAGTAAACATGGGTTCTAAGATCAATATGTTAACAGCTATGTGCACTTGTTCATCTACGCTACTGTGAGACACGTCTCATCCACTGAAAGCTCTTTGCTTTCCGTATATTTGGAAGAGGTAGTACGGACCAAAACAAGAAGTAGTGTCCATTAAACATGGACTCCAAAACGCATACCCTATGATCATTTGTTCAGAATAACAGGTGTGTTTCACAATAGCGAAGACGAACAAGTGTTAATAGTTCTTATGGTATGCACTTTGGAGCTCATATTTACTGGGTACTTATTTGTAGTTTTGGTCCGTATTAGCACATCCGAGCGCACGCACACTACCTCTACGTGGGTAGCGATATGTGAGGCATCCTTGTTTCAAGCATGCACTGTACCTAAGCCAGAGAGACGGAGTGGCAGAGAGGGGCAATCATATCTGGCCGTGTCCACGACCGTGCGGTGTGTGAAGTTTCTAGATCTGTTGGCGTTTCGCAGCAGACTGTTCAGTGTGTGTACAAGGAGCTGCGGCCACGTAACGGGACGTCAGTATACTGGCGGAAAAGGTCCTAACTGGGAGAGACCGGAGATACATTTCACGGCTTGGAAATCAAAATCTCATCCAGACCCGACAGGGATAAGTTCAGGCAGTGAACGAAGGACCATCCCAACCTGCTAGTGATAGAACATTGCGACGGGAACTGTATGCCATGAACATTCGGTGTCCGTCACCTTACAATAGGCCGTTGCTCTCTCTCTCTCTCACACATGAACACAACAGCACGTTTTATACTGATGGAACAACATGTAACTTGTTTTTGGAACACTCCCCCAATCCTGTCACATCTCAATTGTCTTGTAAAATCACCTTACTTGAAACCCACAAAAATCTGTGGAAGATGTTGAAACAGTAAATACAAGTCTACATCAGCATCATCGCAGTTTGGTGGAAATACGCGATCAAACAGCCAGTGAGTGGCTTAACCTAGATGCGACGTACCTGCACAGGCTTATGGTATCGCTTCATAACCCAATATAGGCGGTTATTTATTCCAGGGGAGTTTTCTCTCTCTCTCTCTCTCTCTCTCTCTCTCTCTCTCTCTCTCTCCCCCCTTTTTTTTACCGGTTTGATGCTGCCCACCACGAAATTCTTCCTTGCGCCAGCCTATTCATCCCAGAGTATCATTTGCAACGTGCGCCCGCAATTACTTGTGGGATATACTCCCACCCTGTCTCTTCTTCTTGTCAGTGTTTTCCAAATGTTTCTTTCCTCGGGAATTCTGCGCAGACCACCTCATTCTTTACGTTATCAGTACACCTAATTTTCAACATTCTTCTGTAGAACCACATCTCAAATGCTTCGATTCTCTTCTTTTATGGTTTTCCAACAGTCCATGTTTCACTACCATTCAATGCCATGTTCCAAAAACACATTCTCAGAAATTTCGCCTTCAAATTGAGGTCTGTGTTTGATACTAATAGACTTTTCTTGACCAGGAATGCCCTTTTTGCCATGGGTAGTCTGTTTTTGATGTCCTCCCTGCTCCGTCTGTCATTTGTTATTCTGCTGCCTAGGTAGCAGAATACCTCGGATTCATCTACGTCTTGACCATCAGTCGTAACGTTACGTTCCTCGCAGGTCTCATTTCTACTACTTCTCATTACTTTCGTATTTCTTGGAATTACTCTCAGTACATACTATGTACTCATTAGACTGTTCATTTCATTCACTAAAACCTGTAATTCTTCTTCAATTTCACGGCGGATAGAAATTTCACGAGCGAATCTTATCATTGATATCTTTTCATCCTGTATTTTAATTCCACTCTTTAACCTGTTTTTGATTTCCATCATTGCTTCTTCGATTTATACAGTGAACAGTAGGGGCGAATGACTACACGTCTTACACCCTTTTAAGTTCGAACATTTCGTTCTTGGTCGTTCACTTTTATTACTCCCTCTTGGCTCTTATACATTTTCCACATTACCCTTGCATCCCTTCAGATTTTTGAACATCTTGAACCATTTTCCATGTCGAACGCTTCTTGCAAGTCAACGAATCCTATGAAGATGTCTTGATTTTATTTTAGTCTTGCTTCCATTATCAGCCGCAACGTCAGAACTTTCGTCTTTACATTTCATAAAGCATATTGGTGGCCATATTACAGATCCTTCGTTGTCTTTTCCGTTCTTCTGCATGTTATTCTTGTCCTCAACTTGGATGGAGGATATCATCAGCTGACTGTACGCTAATTCTCGCATTGTCAGTTCTCACAGTCTTCGGGATTGTGAGGACAATATTTTTCCGAGAGTATGTCGCAACTCATACAATCAACACCAAATGGAACAGTAGTTTTGAATGCCACTTCCCTCAGTGATTTTATGAATTCCGATGGAATGTTATGCTTCCCTTCTGTCTTCAATCTTCCAAAGCTCTTTCCATTTCTCTTTCTAATACTGGATCCCCTGTCTCTTATAAAACGACTCTTCTTCCTTCTTCTAACACATCATACAAATCTTCCCTCTCATTGAGGCCTTCAGTGTACTCTTTCCACCCATCCGCTCTCTTTTCCGAATTTAACAGCGGAATTCCCGATGTACTCTTAATGTAACCACCCTTTCTTTTATTTTCACGAAACGTTGTTTTAACTTTTATGTATACTGTGTCAGTTCTTCCGACACTTATTCTTTTTCAATTTTTTTCTCATGTTTCATGCACCCATTTCGTCTTAGCTTCCCTACAATTTATGTTTCTTCCATTTCTCAGTGACCTGTATTTCTGAATTTCTGAATTTCTCTGAACTTTTTTCTGTTTCCTTGTTTCATCTGTCAACTGAAATATTTTTTCTGTTACCCATGATTTCTACGCAATTAGATTCTTTATACCTTTGTTTCTCTGTACAATATCTGTGATTGCTCTTTTTAGAGATGTCCATTCCTCTTCTACTGAAACGCCTACTGAACTATTCGTTACTTCAATATCAGTAGCGTTAGAAAACTTCAAGCGTATCTCTTCATTCCTTGCTAACACCATATCCCACTTCTTTGGGTATTGATTCTTTCTGACTAATCGCTTAAACTACAGCCTATACTTTATCACTACTAAATTGTCTGCTCCTGGGTACGCCTTACAATCCAGTATCTGATTCCGAAATCTCTTTTGACCATTGTGTAATATAACTGAAGCCTCCCCTTATCTGTTGGCCGTTTCTAAGTACATCTTCGCCTTCTGTATTTCTTGAACAGAATATTCGCCATTATTGATATATATTGCATAACACAGTCTTTCCTCTCACTTTTCTGCTACCAAACCCATATTGTCCCGCAACACTTTCTTGTACTCCCTCCCCTATAACTTCAATTGGCTTCCACGGCTAGATTTCCATTTCCCTTTACTTATTGAATTATCCTTTAGATATTTACATATACTTTCTCTCTCTCTCTTCATCTTCGGCTAGGGACGTGGCATGTATACCCCGACTATCGTTGTCGGTGTTCGTTCGCTGTCATTTCTGATGAGAACAACCCTGTGACTTAAGTGTTCACAGTAATTGACTCTATGCCCTACCTTCGTGTTCAGAACGAACCCTATTCCCGTTATACCATCCTCTGCAGTTGTTGATATTACGTTATAGTCATCTAACCAGAGAGCTTTTCCATTTCAGTTCAGTGACCTCCACCACATCTAGATTCAGCCGTAGCATTTCACTTTTCAGATAGTCTAGTTTCCCTGTCAAGTTCAAACTTCTGACATTCCACGCCCCGACTCATAGAACGCTAAGTACGTGAACTATATCCTCACAGGTAACACTTGCGCAATTATGGACTTCTACAGAGGCAGGATGGCTCAGTATTACTGCAGGGGGCATTTAACGAATTGTTGAATCCATGCCACGTCAAGACGTTTCGCTAGGCTGACAAGATGAGCTCCGATACGATATTAGGACGTATCCCAAGACTCTTGTCACCTTAGTATGAATAATTCGATCCTCCCATATAAATGGTGTCAGTATCATGTATTTAAGATGAGAGTTGGTGAGATTAGAGCTTTAAGCAACCGTCCACGGTTCTGGGAATACCGAGAGCATGTGACTCCAGAGTGGCGAAGGCTGTCGTGCGACTGCGCGGACGCCGGGAAAGCCGAGAAGCATCGCCCTGGTGTGCTCCGTGGCGCTTTCGGTGGTTTCTCAAATTTTTTTTCCCCGTCATGGGGACGTCCCCCACGACAGTAACCTCCAGGAGATCGGAATGGGGACTCTTACGGAAGCTTTTGCTAATTCTGACAGTTTTCAATTACAGGCCACTTGTCCTGTGGATACACATCATGTACCTTTAATGCAACGACGTCATCTACTCTTGAAATCTCATGCTGTTGATCATTGCTGATTCTTCCGCCTTTAGGGGAAGTTTCCCACCCCAAGTGCAAGAGAGTGCCGTGAACGTCTGTCCGCTCCTCCGCCGTCTTTGACATGATCGTTGGCAGTGTGAGGGTAACATCATTTGCAGGAAGTCTTCGGGCACCAGTGCTGACGATTTTTTATGCAATACTTACGCGGTGGTAGGTTGCAATGTCTGTAATAACTTTTATAGGGGTGACAAATGTTTTTCTCTTATGGAAATGGAATTGACCGTTTGGAATCATTGGCCGGTAGGCCCCTTACGGGGCAGGTGCGGCCGCCTTGGTGCAGGTCTTATTACATTCGACGACACATTGGGCGACCTGCGCGCCAGATGGGGATGAAATGATGATGAAGACAACACAACACCCAGTCCCTGAGCGGAGAAAACCCCGACCCAGCCGGGAATCGAACCCGGGCCCCTTAGAACGGCAGTCCAACACTCCGTTTTTGTCCAGTTTATTTATTTATTCGTGTCAGAAGCATTTACGATATATAAAATAATGTAAAATATTTACATGTGATGTGTATGTACATTTACAAGACAATTACTTACACTTTAGCCGCCCAGAAGTTAGCGACCTCTATTTCATTTGGCGTTGCATGTTGCAGGTCTTCTGTTGCGCATGTTGCTGGACATTTGGTACACTGGAGCAGGTGGGAGGTCGTCTGCATTGCTCCACACTGGCAGAGTGGCGGCTCCTCTAGGAAACCCCATTTGGTCAGACTGCTCTTACATTTCGTGACACCCGAGCGTAGTCTGTTGAGCGATCTCCATGTACTCCAATTCTCCGGGTGGTAGTCTTTCGCTTTGTGTAATCCATCCCACAGTACTGGTAAGCCTTGCACGACATAGTCCGATTCGACATTGCTGTGGTGCCTCAACTAGAGCCTCGGTAGACCTGACGAACCTGTTTCTGGATTTTAACCGTGGGTTTGCTGGTCGATAGCCATATAGGGGGTGACCTTGAGATGTTCCTGATTTTTTCTTCTCACTTTTTGCTGCTACTTCTCGGTGGAGTTCGAGGTGGAAGGAGGGGGGCGGTGCTATTTCCGCGAGGCTGTACAGTTTATCCAGAGGAGCAGGCTTCAGGCACCTGGTGATGATACGACAAGTATCATTAAGAGCGACTACTGTTTCGACATAGCAAGACTTGAACCACACTAGGCTTGTGTATTCTCCGGCAGAGTAACACAGTGCAAGGTAAGAGATTCTCACAGTGTTGGCGTGTGCTCCCCACGTAGTGCCTGTTAGCTTTCTGATGACATTGTTCCTGTTTACCTCTTTTTGCTTGGTATTTAGCCAATGCCTCTTATAAGTTAATGCACGGTCAAGGGTGACCCCTAGGTATTTGGGATACGTACAGTGCCTAGTTATGTTTCTTTCCAGGTGATTTTGAGGGCTCTATCAGCCTGCCGGTTTTCAAGATGGAAAGCGCAAGTCGGTGTTTTTTCCAGGATTTGGTCTCAACTAGTTTTCCCTGTAGTAAGCTGACAGTTCTCCCAATGCTTTGGACCAATTTTCTTCAACAGTTTCAAATCAGCGGCCTTGGACGGTGATACAGGGTGTTACAAAAAGGTATGGCCAAACTTTCAGGAAACATTCCTCACACACAAAGAAAGAAAATATGTTATGTGGACATGTGTCCGGAAACGCTTACTTTCCATGTTAGAGCTCATTTTATTACTTCTCTTCAAATCACATTAATCATTGAATGGAAGCACACAGCAACAGAACGTACCAGCGTGACTTCAAACACTTTGTTACAGGAAATGTTCAAAATGTCCTCCGTTAGCGAGGATACATGCATCCACCCTCCGTCGCATGGAATTCCTCATGCACTGATGCAGCCCTGGAGAATGGCGTATTGTATCACAGCCGTCCACAATACTAGCACGAAGAGTCTCTACATTTGGTACCGGGGTTGCGTAAACAAGGGCTTTCAAATGCCCCCATAAATGAAAGTCAAGAGGGTTGAGGTCAGGAGAGCGTGGAGGCCATGAAATTGGTCCGCCTCTACCAATCCATCGGTCACCGAATCTGTTGTTGAGAAGCGTACGAACACTTCGACTGAAATGTGCAGGAGGTCCATCGTGCATGAACCACATGCTGTGTAGCACTTGTAAAGGCACATGGTATAGCAGCACAGCAAATCATGATAACGTGATCCATTGAGCGTAGTTGCAAGAACATAGGGCCCAACCTAGACATCACCAACAATGCCTGCCCAAACGTTGACAGAAAATCTGTGTTGATGACGTGATTGCACAACTGTGTGCGGATTCTCGTCAGCCCACGCATGTTGATTGTGAAAATTTACAATTTGATCACGAAACTAAAATCAGCACTAACATGGAAATTAAGCATTTCCGGACACATGTCCACATAACATCTTTTCTTTATTTGTGTGTGAGGAATGTTTCCTGAAAGTTTGGCCTTACCTTCTTGTAACACCCTGTATAAACAAGTTGGAGTGCAAATAATGGTTACTGCGTGGATGTTTGTAGTTAGGGTTTGGTTTCCCAGATACCAGTGGCCGCTTCCGCGGCTGGGCAGCCCCGCCAGACCTCGCCGTGGTATGCGGCACCCCCCCTCCCTCCCCCCTTCCCCAACCACCGCCTCAGCGGCCACTGTGCTCGCGCCATTAATCAGCGTCTACTGTCGCTTGACCCGGCCTGTACAAGGCGGCCGTCGCGGCGTTCCGAAATAGACGCCAGCCGCCGCAGGGCGACGCTTCGCGGCTTTCCCGGTGTCCTCGAAGTCGCAGACGGCCTTCGCCACTCTAGAGTCACATGGTCTCGGTATTCCCAGAACCGCGCACGGTTGCTTAATCTCAACAACTCTCTTCTTAAATACATTATATTGACACCATCTATATGAGAGGGTGAAAGTATTTACACTGAGGCGACGAAAGTCTTGTGACACCTCCTAATATCGTATCGGACCACCTCTTCTCGGCCTAGCAAGCGTCTCGACGTGGCATGGACTCCAAAAACGGTGAAAAGTCCTCTGCAGAAATGTTGAGCCATTCTGCCACTATAGGCGCCCATAATTGCGAAATTTTTGCCAGTGCAGAGTTTTGTGCACGTACTGACCTCTCGATTACGCCACATGAATGTTCGGCGGGATTTATGTCGGGCGATGTGGGTTGGCAGATCATTCGCTCAAATTCTGCAGAATGTTCTCCGAACCAGTCGGGAGGAGTTGTGGCCAGGTGACATGGCGTATTTTCATCCAAAAAATTCCATCGCTCTTTGGGAACATGAAGTCCACCATCAGTTGCAGATGGTCTCCAAGTAGCTGAACTTCACCGTTTCGAGTAAATGGTAGGTTCAATTTGACTGGTTGATCCAGTTCATTCCATACAAAAAGCGCCCACACCATTGTGGAGCACCACAACTTACACAGTCCCGTGCTGTCATCTTTGGTCCATGGCATTGTGGGGTTTGGGCCACACTCGAACCCTACCACCAGCTCTTCCCTGCTGAAATCAAAACTCATCTGACAAAGTCGCGGTTTCCCAGTCGTCTAGGGTATAATCGATATGGTGACGTGCTGCGGACGCAGGTTCGAATCCTGCCTCGGGCATGGATGTGTGTGATGTCCTTAGGTTAGGTTTAAGTAGCTCTAAGTTCTAGGGGACTGATGACCATAGATGTTAAGTCCCATAGTGCTCAGAGCCATTTTGGTATGGCCACGTACCCAGAAGAAGCGCTGCAGGCAACGTCATGCTGATAGCAAAGGCAATCGCCTCGGTCGTCTTCTGCGATAGTCCACTGACGCCAGATTTCACCGCACTGTACTGATGCATACGTTCGTCGGAATTCCCACATAGTTTTCTGCGGTCATTTCACGCTGCGGTGCTTGTCTGCTAACACTGACAACGCCACTCAAAACGGCTGTGCTCTCGACCGTTAAGTGATGGATGTCGGCCACAGTGCTCTCCATGGTAGAGGTAGTTCATGAAATTTTATATCCTCGGCACTGTCCTGCCACTGTGGATCTCAGAATATTGAATTCTCTAACGATTTTGGAATGGAATGTGCTATGCGTCTAGCTCCAAAAACCGTTCCGCATTCAAAATACACTACTGGCAATTAAAATTGCAACACCAAGAATAAATGCAGACGATAAACGGGTATTCATTGGAGAAATATATTATACTAGAACTGACATGTGATTATATTTTCACGCAGTTCGGGTGCATAAATCCTGAGAAGTCAGTACCCGGAAGAACCACCTCTGGTCGTAATAACGGCCTTGATACGCCTGGGCATTGAGTCAAACAGAGCTTGTATGGCGTGTAAAGGTACAGCTGCCAATGCAGCTTCAGCAAGATACCACAGTTCATCAAGAGAAGTTACTGGCGTATTGTGACTAGCCACTTGCTCGGCCACCATTGACCAGACGTTTTCAGTTGGTGAGAGATCTGGAGAATATGCTGGACAGGGCAGCAGTCGAACATTTTCTGTATCCAGAAAGGCACGTACAGGACCTGCAACATGCGGTCATGCATTATCCTGCTGAAATGTAGGGTATCGCAGGTATCGAATGAAGGGTACAGCCACGGGTCGTAACACATCTGAAATTTAACGTCCACTGTTCAAACTGCCGTCAATGCGAACAAGAGGTGACCGAGACGTGTAACCAATGGCACCCCATACCATCACGCCGGGTGATACGCCAGTATGGCGATGACGAATACACGCTTCCAGTGTGCTTTCACCGCGATGTCACCAAACACGGATGCGACCATCCTGATGTTGTAAACAGAACCTGGATTCATCCGAAAAAATGACGTTTCCATTCGTGCACCCATGTTCGTCGTTGAGTACACCATCGCAGGCGCTCCTGTCTGTGATGCAGAGTCAAGGGTAACCGCAGCTGTGGTCTCCGAGCTGATAGTCCATGCTGCCGCAAACGTCGTCGAACTGTTCGTGCAAATGGTTGTTGTCTTGCAAACGTCCTCATCTGTTGAATCTGGGATCGAGACGTGGATGCACGATCCGTTACAACCCTGCGGATAAGATGCCTGTCATCTCGCCTGCTAGTGATACGATGCCGTTGGGATCCAGCACGGCGTTCCGCTTTACCCTCCTGAACCCACCTATTCCATATTCTGCTAACAGTCATGGTATAACGACCAACACGATCAGCAATGTCACGATACGATAAATCGAAATCTCGATAGGCTACAATCTGATCTTTGTCAAATTCGGAAACGTGATGGTACGCATTTTTCCTCCTTACACGAGGCATCACAACAGCGTTTCACCAGGCAACGCCGGTCAACTGCTGTTTGTGTATGAGAAATCGGAAACTTTCCTCGTATCAGCACGTTGTAGATGTCACCACCGGCGCCAACCTTGTGTGAATGCTCTGAAAAGCTAATGATTTGCATATCACAGCATCTCCTTCCTGTCGGTTGAATTTCGCGTGTGTAGCACGTCATCTTCTTAGTGTAGCAATTTAAATGGCCAGTAGGTATGTTAATTCCCGTCATGCGGTGATAATCACATCAGATTTTGAGATTTCATTTTAAAGTAATTTTAGGTGATTCTTAAGTTTTATTATATGCCATAGGCTTGTATCTCTTAAAGTTTATTCCTAAGGTAATGATGAAGATTGAGAAACTGCACCCTAAACTCTTACACCATCTAATGAAAAGCATCCGAACACCTCTGTGTAGGCCAGCCGGGGTGGCCGAGTGGTTCTAGGCGCTACAGTCTGGAACCTCGCGGCCGCTACGGTCGGAGGTTCGAATCCTGCCACGGGCATGGATGTGTGTGATGTCCTTAGTTAGATAGGTTTAATTAGTTCTAAGTTCTAGGGGACTGATGACCTCGGACGTTAAGTCCCATAGTGCTCAGAGCCATTTTAGCCACATCTCTGTAATGCAGAATTGACCATTAAACGTCGAAGTAAGGTGGGTACACCAGTATAAAAGGAGACAGTGTGTTGTCAGTGTAGCAGAATGGGTCGATCATTAGGTTTCTGTGACTTCGAACATGGCCTAGGCAATGGATGTCATCTGAGTGACAAATGCATCAGGGGAATTTCAACCTTTCTAAGGGTATCCTGAGCAACAAAGCCATCAGAGGCCTTTTTAAAATTGGCCTAGTAAACTGTCGGTGACGTGATTTCAGAGGGGGGAACGTGTGGGAAGAGCCATAACCAAACCAAAACAAGACAGATGTCCTGACGGATAGGGACCGTCTAGCATTTCGGAGGATGTTTTTTTTTTTTAAAAAAAAAAGACAGCGGAAGGGATCATTCGTGAGTTGCAAAGAGCTGCCACAAGTCCTGCCCGAACAGAGAGTGTGCGTAGAGGGTTAAAAAGATTTTGGTACAACGGTCGAGGTGGAATGATCGAGAATCGTCTCTGTTCCAGTAACACACTTTCCTTATTTCGTCACGCGCTCACCACATGACCAGGCGGCATTCAGTCTTAATGGCACTGACAAGTGTTTATTTGCACGCAATGAAAGGATCAGATTTCTAGTCTTACTCCTATATGCACTGTGCGGATAATGCGAGCACCTGTGAAAAGCCTGAGTAACGATCTTTTGTAGGGTGGACTGCTGCGAGATCTGCGGGGCGACAGTCAGTGAGGAAGAGACTTCTGGAAGCTACAAATGAGGATGTCGAGCCATGTAGACACCAGTGCAATGACCAGCTGGAATCGTTGCCATAATCTTGAGATCACAAAAAAAAGGTTCTGAGCACTATGGGACTTAACATGTAGTCATCAGTCCTCTATAACTTAGTACTTGTTAAACCTAATTAACGTAGGGAAATCACACACACCCATGCCCGAGGGACGATCGGAAACCTGCCATCGTAGCGGTCGTGCGGTTCCAAACTGAAGCGCCGAACCGCTCGGTCACCGGCGGCTTGAGATCACACTTTGTGGCACACGGATTGCCCGTGTTACGACCTGCTGTGTTTGAACAGCCTCCAGTCACCCTAGTATTCTACCCCTCATAACGTCATCAATATCTATTCTCTGGGCCATTTTTAACACACAGTCACCATTATCACGTCTGAAAACATTTACTCGCTGCACCGTATTCTGACATGCGCCAACACATCTCTGCATAGGTGGACTGCTGCCAGCGCCACCGTGCGACGACCGCAGGTCAAAGGCCCCGCATGGTTACACCCCGATGTGATTTAAATCCACAAACTGCCCACCAGGGCATTGTTTCACCATGTATCAAAATGGTTCAAATGCCTCTGAGCACTATGGGATTCGAACCGGCGACCGTAGCGGTCGCGTGGTTCCAGACTGTAGCGCCTAGAACCGCTCGGCCTCCCCGGCCTTCTCACCATGTAGCGGCATTATCCTTAAATTTAGATCATGAGTGTAGGTTCTGTTTGTTTGAAGATAATGGCCGCATTTTGGTTGACCGACGACAGGGGGTACAGCATCACAATTATTGCATTCGCACAAGTCATATAGTGCCATCTCAAGGTCTTATGGTATGGTGTGGTACTGGGCACAACCACTAATCACAGGTGGTGTGTGTGCAGGGCATTGTGACCAGAGTGATCTACGTGAATGACATCCTGTGATCCGTGGCCGTACGTTTTCTGCACACCACCACAGACGCCAGTTTTCAGCAAGACAATGTTCGACTACATACTACTGCACGCACACATGCCTTCTTGGTGTTCCAGAATGTCAGCTTTGTCCCTGGCCCGCCAGATCACCGGACTTGTTGTCAATCTAAAATATGTTGGATATGGTGAAATGACAGGTGCAGCGCTGTGTCCAAGTGCCACCCACCACAGATGAGGTTTAGAACCAGGTGAATGCAACAAGGATGGCTATACCACAGGACGCCACTCGCGCCGTATACGCGTCGACACCGTCACGCATGGAACAAGTTACCAGCGCAAATGGCGGACCCTGTGCCTACTAGGCAACAGGTCACGTGCTGAAGCGACCTGACTGAAATGCTAATATTTCTGCAGAACATACTGATGTACATGTCTTGTGAATATGAATATCCTACCTCTAGTCGTTCAAGCGGTTATCTTTTTTCTGAACTTGGTGTATTTGTTCCATATACCGCCAGTATTTCAGAATAACTGTGTATGCAGTTTAGACGTTGGACCCACAAGTATCGTACTTTCCCGCATAGTTCAGCTTAGGACTACATTTCCAGGTGCCGCAACATTACACTCTCATTCTGTGATGCACTTGTTATCTATACCACCGCTGCAAAACTGTCTCTGCAGGAAATACGGAACGTGTACTGTTATTGCAAAATTGTCTTAGCATTACGCCAAGTCATTTGTAACTTCATTTCCTCAAGTCCCTACGTACCAAAGATAAGCAAACCCGTAATTCAGGTATGGTTCGTATATTTACAAGCGCGCTAGTAGCCGATCAGTCTTTGCTATACTGTTTTAGGGATGAGGGAGAGCTTGCATGTGAAATTATTCAAACGTTCGCTGTATGTAGTGTAGTCAGAAACAGTCTGAAAAGCTAGTAATGAACTTGGAAACTGGGCGATATGTTCAGTTGTTTCTTAACAGTTATCTCTTATCACAACTTAACCTGTATCATGATAGAAGGCTTTTCAGGCTGTTTCTAACCATCCTATATTTCCACTACAGTGGATTACCGAGCTTTCCTTCACCTACTGGGAGATGAAGAAGCTTGCACAGGATAGATTAGCATGGAGAGCTGCATCAAACCAGTCTCAGGACTGAAGACCACAACAACAACAACAACATTCTGCTATATGCTCATCAGTTTTATTGATTTTTAACATCTATATTTTACTGCTTGAAATTTCCTTAAACTACGTGTTAGATTGAGCTGTTGCTGTCCTTCTTTTAATCAAACTGCAATATAAGAAAATTTTTGTGTGATATATTTCGAAACAAGACAGCACACAGTCCCACATCGCATTGTTTACAGCAGTAGCGCTATCCCTTTCGTTTTTTGCTCTTGCTGCATACGATATGTCTACTTACAGATCCGTGTTGTTTTGCTCACGATTCAACGATACTTGGAAAGTTCCTTCTTTGAAGCCGCAGTGGATTTTCCACATCTGATCGACGACCATCTTATGCTATCCTGCCCTGGTGAAAAGTCTCTAAGCTCTTACGAATGAAGCTGAGATGAAATTCGACGAGCGTACAATCCATTCAAATATGTACGTTGTAAATAGAGTGGAAATTTAGGTCACACATTTCCAAGCAGTATGACACACACACGGGGGGGGGGGGGGGGGGGGGGTGGTACGGTTACTACAAGGCACACCACAAGTTGGGAAACGGGGCCAAATTTCTAATAGTTTACTGTCGAGTTGAGATTTTCACGCACAAATGTTTTATTCATATCTTATAGAAACTAACAGTACGGCAATAAACAACCTTTTATACACGCCGCTAATGGCAATCAAATCATTTATAGTAATACAACAATTTTTGAAAACATTAAAGAACATTAGTAAACAGGCTACTAATGTAAATACAGAATTTTGTTAATAAAGTACGTTGAGGTAGTGAAAGTACCAACTCCGCCATTAAAAAAGAATCAAAGGTCTGAGCAAACACACGATTAATGGCAATAAAGGAATGGAGGAATTTAAAAAGTTTTTAAACCAAAAGTGTCCTGGAATATCATTAGAACATAACAGATATGACGGACCCGTGTAAGGCGGCAACAAATCACCCACTCAGGGATGCTCTGGCTAGGCAGAATACTGACCAACTTAAATACGCCCGTAAACACAATTGCCACTTTCGAACTGGTCACTGCACCGACTTTTAGTCAGCGAAAACTTGTAATAAGATGGCTGAACTTGCTGACAGAATTAGAGATAACCTCGTGCAAGGAAACATTACACCACACAGTCCTGAATGAGCGACCACATGATGAACCAACAAGAAGCATGAATTTACTCGTAACACACGACAGAATAGCGAAACGATTAAACTGCCAGAACTATACCTCCCATCGAGCAGTAACGAGAGCAGGAGGAAAGATCACTGTCCTCAATTACAACGGTGCCGGGGACAGGAAACCCGGTCGCCGGAGGCCACAAGGCAGAAGAGACACTGGTTACGCAAACTTACTACTTAATGATTAAACCTTTCACTAACTTAACTTGCAATTATGCTCGAAAAGGCAGTACACGACCTCCGATGGCAAGGATCCGCACATCCGACCGCGCACACGTCGCCAGTGTACCCAACAAGCCACGGTCAACCGACAACACTCTCTGTCGCCGGATTTCACGTCTTCTCTGCAACGTAGACGGGTAGTGACCGCTCCTTCATGTTAGGTCTCCTTTTTAAACTCCAGTGTTGAAACGGAGGATTTAAAAGGAGCTTATTAACTTCCCACCAAGGTGAAATGCACGGCAACTACTCGTGGGGAGATTTCTGTATACAACCAACCCGCGGGGAGTTCTTCCGTCAACTCGCCCGCTCGCTTCACACAACCGACATACACCACGTGGCGACTCGATACAACCGACCACGCCTGGTCCGCGCTGGCGAGCCACACTGCCCTCCCGTCTCCACCAGACTCTCTGAGCGCATCCCCTACTTCCGCGCCACCACACGAAGTTACCACCGGTCAAAGATCTCACTTCCTCCATAGCAGCTTCCCGGAAGCAAAAACGCACATATCGACAGCACTGAGGGAAAAGACAACCAAGCAGCCACTTAATGACAGACAACATATCAAACAAACATGTCAGGGGAAGAAAAGGAAAACCAATGCAATTTAAACACAAGGTGTAGCTCAAGCCGATACACGGCTCACCGTAAAAGAACTTTTTTCCATTTTCTGTGTTTTTCAAACGTATTCCGTTGATCTAAGAACATGTCGTATTTGTCGGCTGCACGCATCGCCTTACTGTAATCCTAAACATATTTTGTTTGAAATTTCGGTATGAGTTTGGTGGTCAATTTTCGTAGCTGATATCACTGGAGCTGTAGGGCATGTCGGAAACGCACACGTCTCTTCTGCGATGCCACTACAAAGGTAGCGTAGTTTCTGTTGACCTAAATTCCATCTCACCTCTTTTTAGTTGGCTTCAGTTTTTCCGTGCCTTTCTGTTCTTGCGGACTGTACCTACTGCATTTGTTCTCCTTTACGCAAGTAGTGGTCGAGAGATGGGCTTGTGCACTAGTTGTCCAAATATACCATATGTTTTAGAGCGTGCATTTACTAAGAAAACCTCGAAACTTGCCTATCCGATGTTAGCACTCTTGGCACACTGAGCTGCTGTCGCATATTTTTACGTCGATAGCACTGGAGTTACGTTGACTGTGTACGGGTAATATCGCGGTATCGCGGTAGCTCTTAGAGGGTTAACAGAACATCACACGTATTTCGAACGATCGTTCGATAAACGCAACTGAGCGCATAATATGGGGAAAATTAAATCAAACACTCTTCAAAAAAACACTGAGCACCTTCAAACGTATGAGAGTGTTGGGAATTGGTTTTATAATACTTTATGTTTAATTTATTTTTAACATACTAATGACATGTCCTTCGTATGAGCAGGAAAGCGAGAAGTAAACTAGCATCCGGTGATTAATGTTTCCTTCGTCGTCAATGCTGTAGATGGAGGGCATAATGAAATCGCACATCGCCCTAACGGCAGATGTTCTTGGCATGGCCACTTACGTGGCAACTCCATTACAGGAAGAAGAGAAGGTTCATCCCACTGAGCATCAGTGAGTCAACGTTTCCTTTACAGTGTCAGCGCGCTGTTCCATCAGGCACAGCTGTGTCCTGTCAAGAATTGTACGCCTGTCGCCGACACACGAGATGCTTGTAGTTGCAGAAGTAAAAACAAAGGCATACGGGAGAGGGGAGTTGGGGAGGGAAGGAGGCCGGGTGACGTCATTGGAGAACACAGGTGGTGCCGGCCTCCTGGGAAATAAGCGCCAACTTGCCGACCGCACTTCCCTAAGTGGGATACGGCCGCGCCCTTATCTTCTTCGCTGCATGGAGCGGTCGCAGTTTCTTCTCACCTCACCGCTCCCGCCTCGGCATCTGCTCTTAAATCACAATTTGCACCTGGTCTTGCTCAAGCCGAGGTTCACGATTACTTTTATACGACCAGCTTATACGGGAGACAGCTGCAATATGCTCTGTAATAAGGCCTGTAACCATCTACAGCAAGTAGAAGGTACAACTTCTCACAGGCTTAGTATTTTATTTTGTTTACTTTTTTGTATAGCTCAGGGATCATGTGATACCGTGTGGCGTTAATGTTTGTTTGCAGTATTACTTGTCACTCAGCGTGAGACTACGTGAATACACCAAACTATACAGAGGAATACTAAATCTCACTTTGCATCTGGCCTTACAAAACAGACATCCGTGATAACCTCTATGTGCACAGCTCGTGCCTGAGATAGAAGCGGCCTACATCTGATCTACGCCGGTCGGAGTGGCCGAGCTGTTCTAGGCGCTACCATCTGGAACCGAGCGACCGCTACGGTCGCAGGTTCGAATCCTGCCTCGGGCGTGGATGTTTGTGATGTCCTTAGGTTAGTTAGGTTTAAGTAATTCTAGGGGACTGATGGCCACAGCAGTTAAGTCTCATAGTGGTCAGTGCCATTTGAACCATCGGTATCTACCTGCCTACTCTGCAATTCACAGTTAATTGCCTGGCACGTGGTTCATCACACTAGTTTCAAGCTTTTTTCTACCGCTCCAATCTCGAAAATCGCGCGGGAAACGAACACACATTTCCATGCGAGGTCTGATTTCCATTTTATTATGATGATCATTTGTCCATATGTAGGTTCAAAAATGGTTCAAATGTCTCTGGGCACTATGGGACTTAACATCTGAGGTCATCAATCCCCTAGAACTTAGAACTACTTAAACCTAACTGACCTAAGGACATCACACACATCCAAGCCCGAGGCAGGAGTCGAACCTGCGACCGTAGCGGTTGCGCGGTTCCAGACTGATGCACCTAGAACCGTTCGGCAACACCAGCCTGCAATATGTAGGTGAGCGCCATTATACCGGGTGATCAGAAAGACAGTATGAATTTGAAAACTTAATAAACCACGGAATAATGTAAAAATTGACACACATGCTTGGAATGACATGGGGCTTTTATTAGAAACACCGCACCACCCTATATTGCTAGACGCGTGAAAGATCTCTCGCGCGCGTCGTTTTGTGATGATCCTGTGCTCAGCCGCCAATTTCGTCATGCTTGGCTCCCCAGGTCCCGAGACCTCAGTCCGTGCGATTATTGGCTTTGGGGTTACCTGAAGTCGCAAGTGTATCGTGATCGACCGACATCTCTAGGTATGCTGAAAGACAACATCCGACGTCAGTGCCTCACCATAACGCCGGACAAGCCTCACAGTGCTGTTCACAACATTATTCCTCGATTACACCTATTGTCAAGGAATAATGGTGGATATATTGAGCATTTCCTGTATAGAACGTCATCTTTGCTTTGACTTACTTTGTTATGCCAATTATTGCTATTCTGATCAGCTGAAGCGCCATCTGTCGGACATTTTTTGAACGTTTGTATTTTTTTGGTTCTAATAAAACTCCAGGCCACTTCAAGCATGTATGTCAATTTGTACCTCTCTATATAACATAAAAATACAGTAAATGAAGCACTCAAAAAGGAATACAAACGTCTCAAAAATGAGATCGACAGGAAGTGCAAAATGCCTAAGTAGGGATGGCTAGAGGACAAATGTAAGGATGTAGAGACTTATCTCCCTAGGGGTAAGATAGATACTGCGTACAGGAGAATTAAAAAGACCTTGGAAGAAAAGAGAACCACTTGTATGAATATCAAGAGCACAGATGGAAACCCAGTTCTAAGCAAAGAAGGGACAGCAGTAAGGTGGAAGGAGTATATAGGGGGTCTGCACAAGGGCGACGTACTTGAGGACAATATTCTGGAAATGGAAGAGAATGTAGATGAAGACGAAATGGGAGATACAATAATGCGTGAAGAGTTTGACGGAGCACTGAAAGGCCTGAGTCGAAACAAGGCCCTGGGATTAGACAACATTCCATTAGAACTACTGACGGCCTTGGGTGAGCCAGTCCTGATAAAACTCTACCATCTGGTGAGCAAGATGTATGAGACAGTCGAAATACCCTCAGACATCAAGAAGAATATAATAATTCCAATCCCAAAGAAAGCAGGTGTTGACAGATGTGAAAATTACCGAACAATCAGTTTAATAAATGACGGCTGCAAAACACTAACGCGAATTCTTTACAGACGAATGGAAAAACTAGTAGAAGTCGAACTTGGGGAAGATCAGTTTGGATTCCGTAGAAATATTGGAACACGTGAGGCAATAGTGACCTTACGACTTATCTTAGAAGAAAGATTAAGGAAAGGCAAACCTACGTTTCTAGCATTTGTAGACTTAGAGAAAGCTTTTGATAACGTTGACTGGAATACCCTCTTTCAAATTCTGAAGGTGGCAGGGGTAAAATACGGCGAGCGAAAGGCTTTTTACAATCTGTACAGAAACCAGATGACAGTTACAAGAGTCGAGGGACATGAAAGGAAGCAGTGGTTGGGAAGGGAGTGAGACAGGGTTGTAGCCTCTCCCCGATGTTATTCAATCTTTATATTGAGCAAGCAGTAAAGAAAACAAAAGAAAAATTTGGAGTAGGTATTAAAATCCATGGAGAAGAAATAAAAACTTTTAGGTTCGCCGAAGACATTGTAATTCTGTCAGAGACAGCAAAGGACTTGGACGAGCAATTGAATGGAATGGACAGTGTCTTGAAAGCAGGATGTAAGATGAACGTCAACAAAAGCAACACGAGAATAATAGAATGTAGTCGAATTAAGTCGGGTGATGTTGAGGAGATTAGGAAATAAGACACTTAATGTAGTAAAGGAGTTTTGCTATTTGGGGAGCAAAATAACTGATGAGGGTGGAAGTAGGGAGGATATAAAATGTAGACTGGCAATGGCAAGGAAAGCGTTTCTGAAGAAGAGAAATTTGTTAACATCGAGTATAGATTTAAGTGTCAGGAAATCGTTTCTGAAACTATTTGTGTGGAATGTAGCCTTGTATGGAAGTGAAACATGGACAATAAATAGATTGGACAAGAAGAGAATAGAAGCTTTTGAAATGTGGTGCTACAGAAAAATGCTGAAGATAAGATGGATAGATCACATAACTAATGAGGAGGTATTGAATAGAATTGGGGAGAAGAAGAGTTTACGGCACAACTTGAAAAGAAGAAGGGACCGGTTGGTAGGAAATGTTCTGAGGCATCAAAGGATCACAAATTTAGCATTGGAGGGCAGCGTGGAGAGTAAAAATCGTAGAGGGAGACCAAGAGATGAATACACTAAGCAGATGTAGGTTGCACTATGAACTGGGAGATGAAGAAGCTTGCACAGGATAGAGTAGCATGGAGAGCTGCATCAAACCAGTCTCAGGACTGAAGACCACAACAACAAGATCTACATTATTGCGTGATTTATTCAGTTTTGAAATTTATACTGACTTTTTGATCACCCGGTACTTAACACTATAAGGATAACGTTAGTGATCGAAATTTCATGAGGAGAATCAGTCGCAATAAAAACGCATTTTTTATAAAAACATGATTGCCACCATAATTCGCGTATCATATCCGAGGCACGCTTCCCTCCACCCCCCACCCCTCACCTCCTCATTTCACGACAGTACAAGGGCATCTGGACTCCGTCAATTCTTTCTGAAATGGGTGCCACACCGCAGAACAGTACTCCAGAAGAGTGAGGAGAAGCATAGTGTAAGCAGTCTTTTTAGTAGACCTGCAGTGTTTTCTAAGCGCTTTGTCACTAAATCGAGGTCTTTGGTTTGCTTTACCTGCGGTATTATACAACACCTTTCCAATTTGATTTGTCCGTAGTTTCAATTCCTAAGTATTAGTTGAATTAACTGCCTTGTCATTTGTGTGATTTATCGTTAACCGAAATTTTTCGGATTCCTTGTAGTAGTGTTGTGGATGACTTCACACTTCCCATTATTTAGAATCAACTGACACTTGTGTTGTGAAACATTTCTTCCTGCTAAATTTCATGATTACGCAGGGTGAAGCGAATCTCGCGCACTCTGGCTTCGCAGCGCGACTCCTCATATGCCGCCGATAAAAAAATGTATCTCACAAAATGTCTCCAGCAACTAGATTAGGTAGAAAAAGGACATTACAGAGTGTGACTCTGGCAACACTGTAACCACATGCACTGTCACTTCATCGGTCATTATATTTTAGTCGTGCTGTACAGTTGGTACAGCGGATATAGTTTTGGGTTAGCATGCAGGAGGTCGAGGATTCGATCCTGGGTTGGGACGCATTTTATTATTTTCTAATTTCACTACGACATTTCGTACGGTAATATATACCGATTCGTAGGCCACCTGTCTCTTAAATGTACAACATTTTGTAACACTGAACAGATACGTGGTTAGACAGATAAGAAATGACTTGTCATAGGGTACAATAACTACAAAAACAGTATTAATTTCGAGATGCTAAAGATGATAGTACAGTACAATAACACAACATCTACCTGTCATTTATGCTACTTTTAATTTGGGTGCTCAGCTGTCGGACATTAGCAACCAGTGACAATAATAACGTCCATACCAATGACCGCATGACCTTCACAACAGAATACGTTGTTCTCAGAACAACAGATGATCAAAGCGACCTCCCTGCATATCCAAACATTGCGCAACCCACCGGATCTTACAGCTATGGACCCTTTGCATCCACAGTAACAAGAGCTGCATGAACACGCGCCACCAATTCTTCCACATTCGTCGGCGGAGCAGAGTACACATGCTCCTTCAAGTGCCCCGCAGGAAGAAACCCAGAAGATTCAGCACACAACCATTCAGGCAACATGTTGGGGACCAAATACCTGTCGCCCAGTATTCCGGCCCAGACGTTGATACACCGTGTGCTCAAAGGTATCCGGGCACCTGGCTGGAAATGACTTACAAGATTGTGGCGCCCTACATCAGTAATGCTGGAATTCAGTAAGGTGTTGACCCACCTGTAGCCTTGACCACAACTTCCACTCTCTCAGGCATACGTTCAATCAGGTGCTGGAAGGTTTCTTGAGGAACAGCAACCAATACTTCACGGAGCGCTGCACTCAGGAGAGGTATCGATGTCGGTCGGTGAGGCCTGGCACGAAGTTGGCATTCCAAAACTCTCCCAAAGGTGTTCTGTAGGATTCAGGCCAGTACTCTGTGTAGGCCAGTCCATTACAGGGATGTCATTGTCGTGTAACCACTCCGCCACAAGCCACAAGTCGTGCAAGATGCAATCGCCATTCCCGAATTGCTCTTTAACAGTGGGAAGCAAGAAGGTGCTTAAAACATCACTGCAGGCCTGTGATATGATAGTGACACGCAAAACAACAAGGAGTGCAAGCCACGACCACACCATAACACCACCGCCTCCGAAGTTTACTGTTGGCACTACACACGCTGGCAGATGACGTTCGCTGGGCATTCGCCATACTCAAACCCTGCCATCTGATCGCCACATTTTGTACTGTGATTCGTCACTCCACACAATGTTTTTCCACACATTAATGCAATAAATGCTGAAAATTATGTCCGTCAACCTCAATATATTTGGCAATACGTGTAACGACATTCCTCTCAACAGCGAGTAGTTGGCCTTCCGTAATGTTCGCACATGCATTGACAGTGCGCTGACCCATGTTGTCAGGCGTTGTCGGTGAATCACGATGGCAAATATCCTTCAACTTCCCCCACAGAAGGAAATCCGGGGACGACCAATCCACCTGCCATGAATTATGCTATACAATACCACTTCAACCGCACGCCAGCTATGTGCCGGACATCCATCACGTTGGAAGTACATTGCCATTCTGTCATAGAGTGAAACATCTTGTAGTAACATCGGTAGAACATTACGTAGGAAATCGGCGTACATTGCACTATTTCTATTGCCATCAATAAAATGGGGGCCAATTATCTTTCCTCCCATAATGCCACACCATACACTGACCCGCCGTGGTCGCTGATGTTCCACTTGTCGCAGTTATCGTGGATTTTCCGTTGCCCAGTAGTTGGTGAATGACGCTCCGTCGCCAAATACAACGCCTGCAAAAAATCTGTCATCGTCCCGTAATTTCTCTTGTTCCCAATGGCAGAACTGTATACAACGTTCAAAGTCGTCGCCATGCAATTCCTGGTGCATAGAAATATGATACGGTTGCAATCGATGTTGATGCAGCATTCTCAACACCAAGGTTTTCGAGATTCCCGATTCTCGCGCAATTTGTCTGCTACTGATGCGTGGATTAGCCGCGACAGCAGCTGAAACACCTACTTGGGCATCGTAATTTGTTGCAGGTCGTGGTTGACGTTTCACATGCGGCTGAACACTTCCTGTTTCCTTAAATAACGTGACTATCCGAGCAGCATACATAGCACACGACCGTTGGGCATTATGATCACAATAGTCATATATCAACACGATATCGACCCTTTCCGCAATTGGTAAACGGTCCATTTTAACACGGATACTGTATCACGAAGCAAATACCGTCCGCACTGGCGGAATGTTACGTGATACTACGTACTTATACGTTTGTGACTATTACAGCGCCATCCATCACAAAGCGAAAAGAGTGGTCCAACTGAAACATTCATCTCTGTTTACGTACTACATGAATATTTAATAAAAATGGGGGTCGCTATCTAAACATTACGGAATTGATATCCGTTTGACCTATGGCAGCGCCATCTAGCGGGCCAACCATAGCGCCATCTGGTTTCCCCCTCCAAGCTAGACGAGTTTCGTTCTTTGTAGTTTTTTCGTTTGATACTTATTTCGTGAGATTTTTTCTCTGTCATTATCAATGGACCACCTTGTATACTACGTTCTAAATAAAATCCAAGTCGGTGTCACATTTCCGTAGCTATAAACTTTAAAAATTACTTGCGTGCATCAGAATATTCAACACATTGTTTACTCTAAATTAACACAAGTCCCTTCTCGATAAGTTTATTCGTGCCAGAGACATTCTGAGTGGTCTCTCTTTAGTACTTGAAGTGCCATGAAATCGGATCTTCTATCGCACGATACAGGACTTTTGTTGATTACAACAAATTTTGTATTTTGGTTGCTTAAGGTTCTCCTTGTATAAATTCTACCTAGTAGTTGGTGGAGGTCATTCAGCTTTCCGTTATTATTAGTGGGCATACTTACAAGCATATATGATCGAGTGTTAAATCGATCGTATATGCTTGTACGTAGGGGCCAGCGTATGTGAATATGTTCTACAACTACGCCCCTACTCTACTAAACTTTTTGAAGTGAGTGGCGAAGGGCAAAGCCGTTACAGTTTATCCTGGCGGTTGTCGGTCACCCAGCCGCAGTCTTGTAAGTTCTTTGAACGTATTAGTGTTCCTTCCAGTTCTATTATCGCATGCAGCGTTCGAAGAACGACTTTTTGAACGCTTCTGCAGTCGCAGAAATTAGTCAAATTTTGCTCGTTTCCGTAATGGAATTTTTGCTTGAAAAATTAGTATCTTGATATGCTTTAGCGTTATCGGGCGTCTTAATTTCCGAATGACAAACCACTGTCCTCATTCAGATTGAAGGACCTTGCCTCATACATGACGCGTTCGGTATCTAAAGCAGAGACATCATGAAGAGAGCATCGGCTCTTTTAGCTTACCCCCACCATGAGATAGCATGCCTCTCGGTATGAAACAGCTTTTCATAGTTCACAAAAAAGCTTTGACACTGTAAACACATTCAAAGACGATATATTTTGCGCCAGTGAGCAAATAACAGGATGCAACCTGGCGAATTAAAGACGAGGGTCGGTGTGCCGGTCTGCCTAGATGTGGTTTTTAGGCGGTTTCCCACATTCGAATAGGTGAATATCAGGATGGTACCCATGTCCAGCCTCAGTTACGTGATTCCAAAGATTTAGAAAGCTTTTTTCCCCACTTTCACATAAATAACACTACATGCAGTCACTTTGAGTACACGTCTACTCACCTGGGAACTAATATAGTGGCGACAGGAAAAGCATCCGGCCACCATCTAACCTGTTGTTGTTGTGGCCTTCAGTCCTGAGACTGGTTTGATGCAGCTCTCCATGCTACTCTGTCCTGTGCAAGCTTCTTCATCTCCCAGTACCTACTGCAACCTACACCCTTCTGAATCTGCTTAGTGTATTCATCTCTTGGTCTCCCTCTACGATTTTTACCCTCCACGCTGCCCTCCAATGCTAAATTTGTGATCCCTTGATGTCTCAAAACATGTCCTACCAACCGATCCCTTCTTCTGGTCAAGTTATGCCACAAACTTCTCTTATCCCCTATCCTATTCGATACCTCCTCATTAGTTACGTGATCTATCCACCTTATCTTCAGCATTCATCTGTAGCACCACATTTCGAAAGCTTCTATTCTCTTCTAGTCCAAACTAGTTATCGTCCATGTTTCACTTCCATACATGGCTACACTTCATGCAAATACTTTCAGAAACGACTTCCTCATACATAAATCTATGCTCGATGTTAACAAATTTCTCTTCTTCAGAAACGCTTTCCTTGCCATTGCCAGTCTACATTTTATATCCTCTCTACTTCGACCATCATCAGTCCTAAATAGCAAAACTCCTTTACTACTTTAAGTGTATTATTTCCTAATCTAATTCCCTCAGAATCACTCGATTTAATTTGACTACATTCCATTATCCTCGTTTTGCTTTTGTTGATCTTCATTTTATATTCTCCTTTCAAGACACTGTCCATTCCGTTCAACTGCTCTTCCAGGTCCTTTGCTGTCTCTGACAGAATTACAATGTCATCGGCGAATCTCAAAGTTTTTACATCTTTTCCATGAATTTTAATACCTACTCCGAATTTTTCTCTTTCCTTTACTGCTTGCTCAATATACAGATTGAATAACGTCGGGGAGAGGCTACAACCCTGTCTCACTCCTTTCCCAACCACTGCTTCCCTTTCATGCCCCTCGACTCTTATGACTGGCATCTGGTTTTTGTACAAATTGTAAATAGCCTTTCGCCCCCTGTATTTTACCCCTGCCACTTTCAGAATTTGAAAGAGAGTATTCCAGTCAACATTGTGAAAAGCTTTCTCTAAGTTCACAAATGCTAGAAATGTAGGTTTGCCTTTCCTTAATCTATTTTCTAAGATAAGTTCTAAGGTCAGTGTTGCCTCATGTGTTCCAGTATTTCTACGGAATCCAAACTGATCCTCCCCGAGGTCCGCATCTACCAGTTTTTCCATTCGTCTGTAAAGAATTCGCGTTAGTATTTTGCAGCTGTGAGTTATTAAACTGATAGTTCGGTAATTTTCACATCTGTCAGCTTTCTTTGGGATTGGAATTATTATATTCTTCTTGAAGTGTGAGGGTATTTCGCCTGTCTCATACACCTTGCTCACCAGCTGGTAGAGTTTTGTCATGACTGGCTCTCGCAAGGCCGTCAGTAGTTCTAATGGAATGTTGTCTACTCCCAGGGCCTTGTTTCGACTCAGGTCTTTCAGTGCTCTGTCAAACTCTTCACGCAGTATCTTATCTCCCATTTCGTCTTCATCTACATCTTCTTCCATTTCCATAATATTGACCTCAAGTACATCGCCCTTGTATAAACGCTACCACCTAACCTAACCATACCATATTCGTTCGTAATCACGGCGCACCTGCACTGAAGGCGGGACAAAGGCACAGAAAATGAGATGATATATTAATAATAATAACCCTTACTCGGTTAAATAAGACGTCAAATACGCATTTCAACAATCGCATTTATAAAACAGAAAACGTAACCTCTCGCGACATGTTAGATACTGTACAAGCAAGGGGCGAGAGTGGGCGTATCTTCCTTCTTCTCTAAAGGAAAAAATAAATCCTAGCAAATCGAGGTCTTATTTATAGAATAAAAATCTGCTTTTGTCCCCAGTAATTTTTTAATTTATTCCACGGCCGGTTTCGAAGCTTAAATTACGGGCACATCAGTGTGTCTCGTGCTGTCCAGGAATCCCTGTGGTTGCTGATCCGACTCTTCCATGAGTGTCATCTCCCAATGACTGGCTGGCTCAACAACTATACACTTACTTTCTCACAATTATTTGGTATATGAAGCCTTGATCAAGAGGTAGTGTCTTTGGTTAGTAACCAGAACGTCTCGGTTCTGGATTCTAATCTCGCCAGTGCTTAAATTCTGAATGGAAATAATCACCTTCGGAGGCTGAAGTTTTCCTGCGAAAGAGTCATCCTCATTCTGCCAACGGCACTGTCAAAGAGGGCGGAGGAACGGACAGAGGTTCAGGGTATACTCTCTTCCTTGGGGTGGGAAACTGCCCGTAAAGGCGGAGGAGTCAGCAATGATCAACGACACGTGGATGCAGAAGGCAATGCAACCCACTGCACATAACGTGTATCCACAGGTCATTTGGACTGTAAATGAAAAAGTGTCTTGATATCTCCATTGGCAGAAGACTGCGTAATAATTCCCAATTCGGATCTCCGGGAGAGGTTGCCAAGGACGAGGTCAGCAGGGGGAAAAAGACTCAATAATCAACGAATGGATAATGTTCTACGAGTCAGGGCGTAGAAAAAATCTGAAAATAGAAACGCTAAGGATACATGTAGATAAAGTAGGGATCAGTGAGGTGAACTGGAAATAAGATAAGGATTTCTTGTCAGATGAGTATAGAGTAGTATGAACAACAGAAGCCGGCCGGAGTGGCCGAGCGGTTCTAGGCGCTACAGTCTGGAACCGCGAGAGCGCTACGGTCGCAGGTTCGAATCCTGCGTCGGGCTTGATGTGTGTGATGTCCTTAGGTTAATTAGGTTTAAATAGTTCTACGTTCTAGGGGACTGGTGACCTCAGAAGTTAAGTCCCATAGTGCTCAGAGCTAACAACAGAAGAAAATGGTATAGTTGGAGCAGGATTCGTTGTGGATAGGTAGCTAGGGCAGAGAGTAAGTTCCTGTGAACAATTCAGTGATAGGGTTGTTCTCATGAGAATCGACAGCAAACCAACAACGGCCACTATAGGTCACGTAAACACGCCTATGTAGCAAGCTGAAAATGAAGAGAGAGAGGAAGTATCTGAGGATATTGAACGGGTTACTCAATACGTAAAGGGAGATGGAAATCTAACAGTCACGGGGAACTGAAATGCGATTGTAGGGGAAGGAGCAGAAGAAAGTGTTTCGAGAGAATATGGGCTTGGTACTAGGAATGACAGAAGAGAAACACTAATTGAGTTCTGCAGTATACGTTAGCTGGTACTGGCGAATCACAAGAAGACAAGATATAATTGGAAAGGGCCGGGAGATGCGGAAAGAGTTCAGTTAGTTTACATCATGGTCTGGCACACTTTTAGAAATCCGATACTGTATTGTAAGGCGTGGCCCCAGGACCAGATATAGACCAAGATCACAGTTTATCAGTAATGAGGAGTAAGCTGAAGTTTAAGAGAATAGTCAGGAAGAAATTGGAAAGTTGGAAGGAAAAACATAGGTACAAAGAAGGGAACTCCAAGGGAATCGTTGGTAACAGAAGAAATACTTCTGTTGATCGATGAAAGGAGGAAGTACATAAATATTTAGGTGCATTCAGGGATATAGAAACGCAGGTCGGTTAGCAATGAAATAAATAAAAAGCTCAGGGAAGCTAAGACGAAATGGTTGAATGGAAAATGTGAACAAATCGTCTGAAGGGCTGCTTCACTATCTAGAAAAGTCAAAACAACCTTCGGTGACATTAAAAGCAAGGGTCGTGACATTGAGTGCAACGGGAAATCTGATGTTAAGTGCAGAGGAGAGAGCAGATAGGTCTAAAGAAAACAGTGAAGGCCATTATGACGGGTAAGACTCGTCTAACAGGCGTCGATAAAGAAGAGATAGAGAAGGAAGTATTAGAGTCAGAATTTAAAAGAACTTTGGAAGACTTAAGATCAAATATGGCAGAGGGTTCAGTAGCATTCCATCAGAATTTCTGAAATCATTGGGGGAATGTATGTAATGCGGTATACCATCAGACCTTCAGAAAATTATCATCCAAACCATTCTGAAGATAGCAAGAGCCGACATGTGTGAGAATTATCACCCTGTCAACTTAACAGTTCATGCTCCAAGTTGCTGAAAAAAAATCGAATACTGAAGACTGGAAAAGAAAATTGAGGATGTGGTGGATGACGATCAGTTTGTCTTTAGGAGAGTTAAAGGTACCAGAGAGGCAGTTTTGACTATACTGTTGATAATGGAAGCAAAAAATGTCAAGATACGTTCATAGGATTTGTCGACCTCCTAAAAGCGTTCGACAATGTCAAATGGTGCACGATGTTCGAAATTATGAGAAAAATAGGGGTAAGTTGTAGGGAAAGACGGGTAACGTGCAATTTGTGCAAGAGCGAAGAAAAATCAATAAGAGTGACAGACGAAGAACAAAGTGCTTGGTTTAAGAAGGGTATAAGAAAGGAATGTAGTCTTCTCGCCCCTAGTTTTCAGTCTACATATCCAAGAGGAAATGCAGGAAATAAAAAAAAGGTTCAAGATTAGAATTAAAATTCAAGGTGGAAGGATGTCAATGATAACATTCGCTGATGACATTACTATCCCCAGTGAAGATGAAGACAATTTACAATATTTGCTGAATGAAATGAGCAGTCTACTGAGAATAGAGCATGGATTGATAGTAAATTGAGAAAGACGAAAATATTGAAAAGTAGCAGAAATGAGACTAGTGAAAAACACAGCATCAAAACTGGTGATCACAAAGTTGACGAAGTTTAGGGGCCACCACGGGTGAAGCAAGGAGAACGTGAAAACCAATTTAGCGCACCAATAAGGGCATGCTGGCCAAGGGAAGTCTGCTTGTACCAAACACACGCCTTAATTTCAGAAGAAATTTCTGACAATGTACTTTTGGAGCACGGTAGTGAAACAAGAACTGTGGGAAAACCAGAACAGAAGAGAATCGCAGAGTTTGAGATGTGGTGCTACAGAAGACTCTTGAAAATTAGGTGGACTGGTAAGGTATGGAATGAGGAGGTTGTCCGAAGAATTGGCGAGATAAGGAATATGTGGAAAACACTGACAAGTAGACGGGACAGGATGGTAGAACACGTGTTATGACACCAGGAAATAACTTCCATGGTTCGGGATGGAGCTGTAGAGGGTAAAACTTTAGAGAAAGACAGAGATTGGAATAATTGTGGATGTATGTTGCAAACAGTACCCGGAGATAAATTAGATTGGCACAGGAGAGTATTTCGTGGCGAGCGGCATCAGGTCAGAAGACCGATGGCTCAAGAAATTGGTGTCACTTCAAGATAAAGACTTGCGCTTCAAAACCGGCCGTGGCTAAATTATGAAAATTACTGGCAACTCAAGCCTTTTTTGTACTGCGCGTATGAGCCTCACTTACAGATTTCGACCTGATTAAATTTTTCACGCACTCATATTGCTCCCTGTTGAATCGAGTATCGGTTTGAAGAGAGTCTCGGTACAATCTTGGTTATACACCGATGGAATCAGTAAGACTAACAGAATTTATCATAATTATTATTTTACAATCACACCCGTATAATATTCCGTTGCAACAACTAAAGTAAACGCAGCCAAGTTCCCAAGTTTACAAATATTCCACACAGTCACATCGAAAATACGCTCACAGAATCTTGACAATAAACCACACCATGATGAAGAAAGCCTCTCTTGCAGAGTTTGCCACTGTAGTTGTTAGATCCTCTCTGTAATACCTTCTAGTTTACCGCATGCATCTGTGTCTAAAGTGCTGCTCTTCTTTAGATCTCCTTTATTTTGTCTATCAGTCCTGCCTGATATGGATCTAAAACTGACGAGCAATATTCAAAGATCAATCGAACGAGTGTTTAGTAAGATACCACCTCTGCTGTTGGAACGCTTTTCCTGAGGGCTCTTCCAATGAATTTCAGTCTGGCATGTGCCTTTCCTGCGATCAGTTTCATGTGGTCGTTCCTCTTTAATTCGCTCTATAAGCGTATTCCTAGAGGTTTTATGGAAATAACTGCTACAGTGATTGTTCTACAATTGTGTAATCATACAGTAATGGGTCTTCCTGCTACGATTGACTGAGCGGTGGCTTATCGCAACATCATGTCGTCACTGTACGTGCCAAGTAGACTTTCGTCGAGAGAGCAGGTGAGAAACGTCTGCTACACGGACGTCGCAATAAGACGGTCATTATGTCCTCTACACGCCTTCATCAGACCATTAATTTCTTACGAGGACTTCCTGCAGCTATTGCCCCGTGGCCACTCTTTATGTAAAAAAAAAAAAGGAATGTAAAGGACTTTGCTGAAAAGCACTTATCATTGTTTCAGCTTATGAAATGGGCCCCCTCTCTGAAATAAAATGCCTCCAGGATGTTTAATGGGCAAAGCTCGCAGAATATCATCTGGCGCGCCCTCCGGCACGCGATGTCCTGTCAGATACAAATGGACGGCGGGGCTCCGCTCCTTGTCTCCACGGCATCTCCCTCAGTTCATTCCCCGCTGCCTCCTTTACCGTCCGAGTAATTTAGCGCTGCCTCCGTAAGGGGCCATAGTCGTCTGCAAGAACGGCGCTGCGCTCTGCCACCGGCGAGCGCCGACTCCCGGCCAGTATTTTTTAGGTCTTCCTCCAACCTTCCCTCCTCCGCAGCACTCCGCCCACCCCCGGCGCTTCCCTCTTCACGCCTTCGCTGTCACGTGAGTCCGTTTCTCTCTTTTTATTTCCTACTCTTTCCCCTCCCCTCCTCCTCCTCCTCCCTTCCGTGACAGGCGCACCGGCGAAGTCATTTTTATCTCGTCCGGTCGGCGAGGGTTTAAATGACGTATGAAGCGGCCCGCTAACGAGGACTTGTCTCCAGCCGACAGAACTTTAGAAAGAGAACGGGCGGAGCTGGGAGAGAGTTATAAATCCCCAGATTGGTACCTCCACCATGGTTATGAAAGGCACCCCTGTCATTTACATCATTGCTTAACCAGCCACTTATTCATCCATAGCAAATCATTATCTGTACCCCTGGCAGAAAATGACTAATGTCATAAACGTTCGAGTGCCCCGAATACAATGATGGTGTGCATTAGAGTACACACGACATGAGTTGGTGCGAGGGACGGGGCACCTGATACACGGTCCAATAACATTAATGTGACCACAGCCTATGTTCGACGTTCAATAACCACTCTGTTGTGTACATAGTCCCGCGTAGTCAGCGCGTACAAAACTTTCCCACTAGAGCGCGCCCCGCTAAGCACAACAGTGCAGGCGCAGCGCTCGTCCGTCTCCGCACTACGTGATGGCGCTGTCATAGAGACGGACCAAATTCTGCTTCCGCCGATCCACGTATTAATATGTCACGCAGCCAATGAGATTGCTGCTAACCTAGAACCTTTCCTCCTCGCGGATCACTCTCGCGCAGTGATACCTGAACGCTCGAGGTATTATAACGAGTGTACAGATCTCCGATCAGTCAGTCTGCATTAGTCTGTAGTCAAGTTTCAGTCTGCGCCTAATAAGATTATCAAATTCCTATACATAGCCATGAAGATAAATGTATAGACACTTTGTCAAGTATCAGAGACATGTGAGAATAAGATTAACGTTCCAAGGCCAAAGGAACTACAGATTGTCAATTGTAAATAGCATCCAGAACTAAGTTATGTTTATGCTGGTTATTATTTCAATAAATGTGTGCGAAAATTAATCAAGTTCTGTTTAAAGTTGGTCACCGTCAATCTGCTACTCTAAGCGTGCAAGTGGCATTTCTGTCGTCTGAGCTAACGGCAGAAGATAAACACGCCATGATAGGACCACGAGACTTATTGCTGACACTCGCTTACTTCGTTAGAGCGACAAGTCAAATAATCTGATGGTGTGTGTACCGAAAGTCTTACAGTACGCACACCACACACTCACAGACGGCAGGTGGTAGCACTAGCAGTGCAGTCGTTGCGGTAATGGCGAAACGAAGCGATCAGTCCGACATCCAAAAGCAAAAGGGCATGATCGTTTCCTTTTGGGCCAAGGGTGGAAGCATTTCGGAAACGTCTAGGTCTGTAAAATTTTAATGTGCCGCCATGGTTATTGTTTTCTGTGCGTGGCAAAATGGCGCTATCCAAAACTGGGGCCAAGGCAACTGTGGTACTCCATGGGCCATAGGTGACAGGGGTGAACGACGGCTGCAGAGACGTACTACTGTTGATCAGCTGACAGCCTTGATGAACGAAGGGGCTACCGACAGTGTCTCAACAGCGACCGACTCAAAGTAATGTGTACAAACATCACCATTGGTCGATCAAGTTTTTAAAAAAACTTGTATCATTCGTTCCTGACTCTTTACTGGGAATATGAATATAATCAGCTATCTCGAGCTAGTAAGATACGCTGCTGCTGCAATTATTGGAAGACATTCCTCTGGACATAAGTCAATCACCAATATGACAGATGACCCTTCCATTTCGCACATTAGACGTATTCACAGCTGCTATTATGGACAACCATCATCTATATAATTGAATGACGACTATGAAGGTTTGTGCCGGCCCGGGACTCGATATCCGATTTACCTCATGTCACGAGCGGCCGCCTAACCCTTAGGCTATATCAATACTAAACGTCCATATGTCGTCAACCACGCATCTGCAACAAAGACGCCAGGCAACGTTTTCGGGAATACTACAGATAGTGTGCAATAAATTTGCGCAAAGTTTAACTGGATTTTCCCTGTGGTTTTAATTTCTATGGGAGATGTTTTATCATCCACCATAGATTTTGGACTTGGTGCCCCATGATTTTCATCCCTTCGCTCACGACAACTGCTGGCTGTTGAGACCAGCGTCAATTGCCGTGATGTTGCTATTGGAATTTTTCTACCACTTTACTTCAGATGTCCAAGTCGGAAGGCGACTGGTGAGGAGATACACCGACGCTTCATAAAGAACTAAGTTGAAGCACTGGATCTTGGGGGAGGTAGAACTTCTTTCATCTTTTGTTGAACACAAAGTACTATTCATATAAATAATTGATTCAAATAACAACTGTAATGAAAAATTCTCTTTAGTGAGTGGTTACCAGATGTCTAAACAGGCACAAGTTTGCCCTCGAGACAATAATTCCAATACAGATAAAATCAGTAATAGCAAAAAACTAGAATTAAATGACAATTCCCTGAACAGCTTGTTGTTATAGTGATTACTACTTACACATCAGACAGGAGCAGCCCATGTACACTAATGGAACTATCGTGGGATTATCGCACCATGATTAACAGAAGAATGATAAGGATCAATCGTTACAAATCAAAGGACAGAAACCAATTTAGGCTAATGTAAATTTCATGGGATTATAGTAACGTCATTACAATAAAATGCTTTCAAGGCTAAGTATCTCGAGAACTAGACTGAAAACAGCTGAACAGTGACAAAATTTACTTACATGCAGTAAATGACACACTTGATAAGTGCATTCGTAATTGAAATACATGAAAGCCTTCCATATGAAACACAACTTAGCTAACGCCTGAAAAGGACAGGCAGTAATAATTACATGTACAGAAATTCCTTTTAAGTTTGTGGGTCTTGGACCAGTAAACTTATCTTATAAACATATGAGCTCCAGGTGCCAACCAGATGGAGACAAGAACGCCGTACATAACAGGCAACGTACACGATGGCCAAATGTCCCGCTCGACCACCAATTGACGATCCGACAAATAGGGCAAGCAATACAAGTATGAGACAGACTTTGTGTCACATTTACTTCCTCGAACTGTATTAATTTCAAAAGAAGCTACTGTTATTGGGTGTACCTGGAGCATAAATGAAACGTTAGTCTACTAAGAAAGAAAGAAACGCAAGGGTCCGAAGGCGTAGGTGAGACCCACAACTCACGCTTAGAAGTACAACAAATCGTAAGGAATTAACAGGCAAGAAATTACGCGGCCCACCGCGATAACGAACGAATTACAACTTAAACTCCTTAAAAAAAATCCTATCCTAATAAATCCAAGGCAGTGTACTTAGGACAAAAGGAAATATAACAACTTCAAATTAGTACCAAACACGTTAAAAAATTGTCACTGTCTCCAAGCATGCTTGTTAACATCGAATAGAAATACAGTAGTTAGGAAGTCAGATCTGAAGGTAATGTAGCACACCCTTGTGCGGAAGTGAAGCGTTATTGTAGGCAACAATTTAATACAAGCTTCGGCCGGCCGGTGTGGCCGTGCTGTTCTAGGCGCTTCAGTCTGGAACCGCGAGACCGCTACGGTCGCAGGTTCGAATCCTGTCTTGGGCATGGATGTGTGTGATGTCCTTAGGTTAGTTAGGTTTAAGTAGTTCTAAGTTCTAGGGGACTGATGACCTCAGATGTTAAGTCCCATAGTGCTACGAGCCATTTGAGCCAATACAAGCTTCTGAACAGTGGTGCTCCAGAAGAATACTGAAGTTTAGGTGAGTATATCGAATAACTAATGAGGTTTTGAATATGCACTGTCTGAATAAAGAGTGAAGCACCCAGAAGGGAAGGACGAAATGAATTGAAACTTCGCGAGTCGAGAGAGCATGTGCTGTTATTTCACTGATTACGAAATCAGATAAAATTGTGGCCTTTGGTGAAATTGCTTACTTATCGAATATCGTCTCAGTTATGTGACTGTATTCAGGATCTCATGTCAGAGAGGTTACAGTTCGTAGTAACTGACAGAAAGTCATCGAAAACTAAAGTGATTTCTGGCGATCTCCAAGGTAGTGTTATAAGCCCGCTCCTTTACTTACCTACAAAAACGATTTAGGAAACAATCTGGGGAGCCGTCTTAGATTGTTTGCAGATGACGTTGTCATTTATCGTCTAGTAAGGAGATCGGAAGATCAAAACAGACTTCAAAACGTTTTAGAAAAAAAAAAGATATCTGTAAGCTGCTAAAATGGTCATTTGACCTTGAACAATGAAATATGTGAGGTCTTCCACATTAGTGCTACAAGGAATCAGTTAAACTTCGGTTAAACGATAGATGAGTCAAATCCAAAGGCCGTAAATTCAACTAAATATCTAGAAATAACAATTATGAGCAAGGTAACGCATTGGAAACTTTGTAGGAAAGCTGGACCACAGACTGACTTTTACTGACAAAACACTTAGAAAATAGAGACTGCCTACACTATGTTTTTCGGTCCTATTTTGGAGTACTGGTGCAAAGTGTGGGATCCTTAACTGATAGGATTAATATAGTACATCAAGAAAGTCCAAAAAAGAGCAGCACGTTTTGTATTACCGCGAAATAGCGGAGAGATTGTCGCTGACATGATACAGGATTTGGGGTGTACATCATTAAAACAAAGACGTTTTCTGTTGCGGAGAACTGTCCTCACGAAATTTCAGTCACAAACTTTCTCCTCCGAATGCGAAAATAATTGGTTGAATCCGTACTAGATAGGGAGAAATGATCAGCATAATCACATAAGGGAAATCAGAGCCCGCATGGAAAGATATGGATGTTCATTTTATCCACGCGCTTTTCGAAAGTGGAATAATAGATATTTAATGTGAAGGCGGTTAGATGAACGCTTTGCCAAGCACTTAAGAGTGATTTGCAGAATATCCACGTAGACGTAGAAAATTTACAAAGAACCTGACATTATGAGCCCACTGATTAATATGACGCTGCACGTCCCCTGACGTGGATGCACGAACTGATTAGGTTGGGAAGGATGTCATAACGTCGTTGCTTCGTCTCCTGTGGCAGGCTGTCAAACAATAGTTGTTACTGGTCAGCGGTATGTTGGATATTGGCACTGGGACAGAGTTGAGATCGGAGCTGCTCCCACACATATCCCATCGGAGACATGTCTGGGTATCTCGCTAGCCACTGGAGCAACTCAACATCACGCAGACAGTTCAAAGCGACACGTAATGTGTAGACTAGAACTGTCCTGCAGAAAAATGGCACCACCATACTGCCACACGAGGTGTAAGACCTGAGGAGAAAGGAAGTTCGTGCCTTACCTCTATGCCGTCGGAGTTTCCTCAATCTCTACCAGCCCTGACCTGAGGCTGCGGACACCGTAACACCAGGAGTAATACCGTAGTGCCTCACAATATCATTGGAGGAACGGAAATCGTTCTCAGACGGCCCGATACCAGCCGACGACGGGAATCCTGGACGATGCAGAAACGCAGTTGACGCTGAACACGTTGTGGTGCCATGACTAATGTTTCTCAGTCATTCCAACACTACAAAAGTGGCCGTTTGTGGTTTGACAGGCAGGCTACGCACGGGACCGTTATTTCCTAGTTTAGATGCTTCTATGCTCCAGTCAGTGGTACGGGATGACACACAATGTTGCTCCTAGTCCATTACTCGTTCTGAGATGGCAGGCAAAAATGAGGAGGAGCTACGATGTGCTTGGTGCACAAAACAATGCGGTGATTCTGCTTTTTGGTGCTCCAGTCAAGTCGACCTGAGCTGTGACATTGAGTGTGTATGCTCTCACGTTCCCATGCAGTTCAGCATCGCGACACTGTATTCGGTCCGCAGCTGAGTGATCAGCCTAGCTACAGACGGGTACAGGATCGATTCCCAGCCGTAGCAGACATTCTGTCTGCTCGATGACTGGGTGTTGTGCTGTGTCACCACCATTTCATAATCTTCGATGCGCAGATAGCCGAGAGAGGGAGGGCGGAGGGGGGGGGGGGTTAAATAAAAAGCACTAGGTGGCCGAACAACTCCAGATGTGATATTCTGGTTAATAATGTCATATAGTCATTCCATCGGGCCACAAATGCGTGATTCGACTGCCTCCCGGATGGAAATTTACTACACAATTTGAGAAAACAAAGAAACCAGTTCATAGGAAATATCCTGAGTCATCACAGAAACATCACTTTAGTAAGGGAGGGAAGCATGGGGGCAAAAAGTGTAGAGGGTGACCGGGACTTGACTATAGTATGTATGAATGTATGAAACTTCCTGGCAGATTGAAACTGTGTATCGGACCGAGACTCAATTTAGGGTCCTTTTCCTTTCGCAGGCAAGTGCTCTACCATCTGAGCTAGTTTCATATCAGCGCAGACTCAGCTGCAGAGCGAAAATTTCATTCTGGAAACATCTCCCAGGCTGTGGCTAAGCCATGTCTCCGCAATATCCTTTCTTCCAGGAGTGCTAGTTCTGCAAGATCTGCAGGAGGGCTTCTGCGATGTTTGGAAGGTAGGAGACGAGGTACTGGCGGAATTCAAGTTGTGAGGACTGGTCGTGAGTCGTGCTTGGGTAGCTCAGATCGTAGAGCGCTTGCACGCGAAAGGCGAAGGTCCCGAGTCACAGTCTCGGTCTGGCACACAGTTTTAATCTGCCAGGAAGTTTCATATCAGTGCACATTCCGCTACAGAGTGAAAACTTCATTCTGGATACAGTAAGTATGTTCAGCTGAATGTGTGCTGCAGCATTATGCAGAGATGAATGGGCTTGCGCAGAACAGAATAACGTGGAGAGCTGCAACAAGCTAGCGATCGGATTGAAAACGACACCACCACCACCACTACCACCAAAAACAACAACAACACCTAGTCTCCTAGAAGTATTTGAGTGTAAAGATTGTACAAGTTGTCTAGGCCTTTGGAGTCCAAATTGTGAATACGGTATACGAGCCTAAAGTTAAATTTTTGAGTTACAGAAACTATGGGTGGAACCGAACATCTAGTTTTCTACGATACAAACGACTTACGTTTTATAGCAACAACTTAGAGTTGAAACCTACGGCCCGCTGTCTCGATTCACGTGTTAAAAAAATGGCTCTGGGCACTATGGGACTTAACCTCTGAGGTCATCAGTCCCCTAGAACTTAGAACTATTTAAACCTAACTAACCTAAGGACAGCACACACATCCATGCCCGAGGTAGGATTCGAAACTGCGACCGTAGCGGTCGCACGGTTTCAGACTGAAGCCCTTAAAACCACTCGGCTACTCCGGCCGGCCACGTGTTACATCGCTGAGTAATGTTTCGCTCCCACTGCTCGCATACGCTGGTTATGATTGATAGCAAGGTTACAGTACTGCTTTGCCAGTACCCTACACTCTATATTCTAAGAAGTGTGCATTTCCTTGACAAGTGAACGGTAGCTATAGATGAAACTTCTTCCAAAAGTCTCAACTCCATCTTCTAAAATTCCACTGTGTAACCTTTTCTCAAAAAAGTTGGCGCTATAGTGCTTCATACACCCAATCCCTCTGTAAATTTGCATCCACGGCGACAAATTTTTGTCCAGTTAGGGCAGTTCCTATGACGAAACGTTTCGCGTTATAGTCTCGAGCTTCTCATTCTCTACGTCCTTGTGAACTAACATTGACAGCATGTCTGTAATTATGTTTTGCTGCATCTACCATGAACAGAAATGAACTCGAAAGTCTCATGTGTTTATGCCTAGCTCGCTAATAGCAATTAACAGTCCATTTTACTGAAAGCAGTCACTACTTTGATAGTGAGTGGCGCCCATAACTAAGTGAGAAATATTTACAGACTTCAAGTAAATCTACAGTCTTTAAAAATGTGTTCAACAGAATATCTCTGTGCACCTGTCCCGCACTTGGCAGAATCGTGCAGCGACAAATGTACCTCATACACTGAAACTAAACTTTTCTGTATCTGACAAGTGGACTATTATTGTTTATCACAGATTTTCATGAGTCTTCGGTATGTCCTGAGTACCAGGCTAGCGTCTTTTCGTCTATGGCCTCTAGTTTTCAAGAAAATCGATGTTGAAGTTTTACGTACAGCCTGCGTGGTATCCGTGAGCCCTAGCCGTTGGGCTATGCTCACTTGCTAATATTTCGTGTGTAGAAGGTACGCATAAAACTTCATCAGTTTTCTTGGAAACTTGGGACGGTAGAATGAAAATCTGCTAGCCAGGTACTCATGAAAATCCCTGATTGACAGTTTTGATGGTTCCCTTGTTAGTGTGAATTGATCGTAGCTCAGTATGTTACAAAAAAGCGAGATTATGACCATGGAAAAAATAGGTGATAGAGTAAAGAAGATTACGCAGAGGGTCCATAAAATTCGTGACTACAATTTCGAATAAATCTATGTTGAAATGAAAATAGCAAAAACAGTGAACTTTTCTATTTCCATGGAAACGTATTCGTGGCCATATACTAAACGTGTGGCCACGTGTCACCGCTACTGCAAAAAGGCGTGAAATCTTACAATAATATAATTATCGGGATGTTAATACACGAACATCAAAAATTAAAGTACCAATTTTTAATAGCAATTACACAAAGAGGCCAATGAAACTTACGTAATTCGAAAGTAACTTTGTCATAGACGTGTATAAAAAAGTTGTTTACGTTGACGTTAAGAGAGACAAAGCTAAATAGACGTACACACATGAGAAATATTTTCCTCTGTCTGTCACACTGCTACCAACTTTTATGCGGCGTTCTGATCAGGTGCTGTGGTAGAAATGACACACAAAAGTAGCGTTTTGTGAAATCAGATTCTATGGACGTTCATGCTCAAGTGTTGCAGATAGTTCATTTCCAGAAACACATTCACACCAGGCACGTGCAGTGTCATGACTGCAGGTTGTTAATGTTGTAAGCAGTGGAAAATAAAACATTGTGGTAAAAATGCCTTCGAGGGCAGCTATACAGTAGGAAAGCCTTTGGAGTAAACATTCAGATTGATTTTGTGTTGTCTACATAAATTACCATTGTGATGTCGGGATGGCGTCCCTAATGTCCGTAATGAGTGCTATAAATTTTAAACGTCATTATATCACTAGTACGGAAAGATTCCCTTCGTAGGTGCTGAGGTTCTGGTATAGGCTTTTTGTAGACACCATGACAAATTGCACTTCATATCTGGAATAAAGTGGGCCCTCAGCTTGGGGCAGCAAAAAGAACGTCCATCACGATACAGCACAGCTACGTCAGCTTGCATTTGCTTTGTCCGTCACGTCAATTCGCTTAACTCAGTACCGAACTGCGAAGGCGAGGTTACAAATCACCATCCGTGATATAAAAAGGATAGTATCGGAAATGAGGACATAACGACAACGTTCGTTAACCACCAGAGCCAATTTCATAACGTATTTTCTTCAGCAGTTAAAGTGTTGAGAACTGAAACAACATTTCAAAATATCAATATTTATTTGCTGGGGAAATTGTACATACATACACCTCAAACAATAGCTATAAAGGAATAAATGGAATCTGTTTATCTTATACGTTCTGTTTCTTTCTTACGTAACTAATAACGTCATAAAAACTGTATTGTTCTATTTCACTAAAGCTGACCTCTTCACTTGAAATGTCATTTAATGAAAATAACTTCGTTAGCTTATGTTCTTATTTATATGCCTCGGGTGCGTGAGCTCCGTTATGTTAGTTCAAAACCAATATAATTTTTTGCTTTCAGATATCTGACCTCGTTTATGTAAGAATACTGATTGGAAAATTGCGCAGGTCGCACCAGTGTTTAAGAAGGGTAGTAGGAGTAATCCATCGAACTACAGGTCTATATCATTGACGTCGGTTTGCAGTAGGGTTTTGGAGCATATACTGTATTCAAAAATTATGAATCACCTCGAAGGGAACGATCTATTGATATGGAAAACATCGTTCTTGTGCAACTCAGCTAGCTCTTTATTCGCACGAAGTAATGGCCGCTATCGGCAGGGGATCTCAAGTTGATTCCGTATTTCTAGATTTCCGAAAAACTGTCGGCACCATTCTTCACAAGTGACTTCTAATCAAGCTGCGGGCCTATGGGGTATCGTCTGAGTTGTGCGTCTGGATTCGTGATTTCCTGTCAGGAAGGTCGCAGTTCGTAGTAATAGACGGCAAATCATCGAGTAAAATTGAAGTGATATCAGGTGTTCCCCAGGAAAGCGTCCTGGGACCTCTGCTGTTCCTGATCTTTACAAATGACCTGAGTGACAATCTGAGCAGTTCTCTTAGACTGTTCACAGATGATGCTGTAATTTACCGTCTAGTAAGGTCATCCGAAGACCAGTATCAGTTGCAAAGTGATTTAGGAAAGATTGCTGTATGCTGTGGCAGGTTGCAGTTGACGCTAAGTAACGAAAAGTGTGAGGTGATCCACATGAGTTTCAAAAGAAATCCGTTGGAATTCGATTACTCGATAAATAGTACAATTCTCAAGGCTGTCAATTCAACTAAGTACCTGGGTGTTAAAATTACGAACAACTTCAGTTGGAAAGACCTCATAGATAATATTGTGGGGAAGGCGAGCCAAAGGTTGCATTTCATTGGCAGGACACTTAGAAGATGCCACAAGTCCACTAAAGAGACAGCTTACACTACACTCGTTCGACCTCTGTTAGAATATTTCTGCGCGGTGTGGGAACCTTACCAGTTGGGATTGACGGAGGACATCGAAAGGGCGCAAAAAAGGACAGCTCGTTTTGTATTATCACGTAATAGGGGAGAGAGTATGGCAGATATGATACGCGAGTTGGGATGGAAGTCTTTAAAGCAAAGGCGTTTTTCATCGCTGCGAGATCTATTTACGAAATTTCAGTCACCAACTTTCTCTTCCGAATGCGAAAATATTTTGTTGAGCCCAACCTACATAGGTAGGAATGATCATCAAAATAAAATAAGAGAAATCAGATCTCGAACAGAAAGGTTTAGGTGTTCGTTTTTCCCGCGCGCTGTTCGGGAGTGGAATGGTAGAGAGATAGTATGATGGTGGTCGATGAACCCTCTGCCAAGCACTTAAATGTGAATTGCAGAGTAATCATGTAGATGTAGATATATCCAAGTCGTCACAGAACGTTGCAATTTGCCACTAAAACAAAGCGTAATATAAAAATGAGGATTAAGAAGACACAAAGCATGAAGCCCACTTCTATGAGTGAGCGCGGGGAAAATGGTTAACTTGCGATGTTAGCAGGCGACGATAGCGTCTGAACATTGTTCCCGAGAAACTCGAGGTGCTTGAGGTGATGTGACAGACCGTTGACGGCTTGTATGAATTCCGCTATTTGAAATACATTGTGAAATATTTTGACGTGATGTGACATGTCGACCAATGTGAACTGGCCTTAAAGAAGGAACGTCGTCACGAGATCAAGTAATAATCATTCCACCTTAACGTTTACAACATGCGCAGAACGCAATGATCACTCCAGTCACATTTCTACTCCATGAGGGCAACACGGACCATACATAAGTTTGCTTGTTGGCGTTGTTTCTTGGCTTACATCTGTCTAAGAGTGAACAGATCTAACCCTGAGTGTTCATTTGCCACTAATACAAAATTTGAAGCAACTTCCTAATTTTCAATGTTTTGAATTTGAATAGCTACGACTTACCTTATTATACGGAAATTATATTAGTTTTAGTGTATGCCTCGAACAAGAGCACTAATGGGTCTGACCGAAAAATGGAGAGCTAGAAAGACGCAATTTTTGAGCAGATAGTTCATTTCCAGTGACACATTCACACCAGCCATCTGCAGTGCCACGACTGAAGGTCGTTAATGTTGCAAGCAGTGTAATTGTGTGGACATTGATAAAGATAATTCTACTGTTGATCTGAAATATATATTTAAATGTGCACTGAACGTAATTTCAAATAACGTGGGCAGCTACGATTGCGGTTTCATGAATTTACATTGCAGATTTCGTAACGCAAAACATTTCATACCTAAGGTTACCGATTCACAACGGCATTCACATGTGCTGTTGTGAGGGAAACGTTAATTTGCCTCCGTTAACACAAAATCTATATTTTTCAAAGGACTTTTTCAAGGATTCAAATGAACGAACACGTAAAGAGAATCATTGAAAAATTATCTGAATAATATTGGTAGTTACAATGCAACATTTGCTGTAGTCGCTTCTGAGGCTAACATTTCAGACACAGTTTCACGTGGAGTGCATCGCTTTTGATGCATGACATAATTTTTTTTATCGTGGATCATGTCCAATGATTGGCACGGGGACGTTCATCATCATATGCGCATTTTCACTTCTATGACATCCATAAAATTGATCGAATTCCGACCACAGGCGACACTAGTAATTATAAAAATGCATTGAAAAATAAGATAAAAAGCATAAGAGAATCCAGCGAAAGACTGTGGGAAGCAATAAACTCCATGTAGTTGTTTTGCACGTTAATATTCGCTGAAGCTTACTGATAAAAACTCCGTGACCCTAAAACGTCTACGATGAGGATTCAGTTTTGAGTGACGACACACGTAACAGGAATGATCGAACACCCTTCTCGAAACACGCCAAAGTGTTCGATACCCACATTCTGCATCGCATTCCGCCCCTTATAGCTCATCTCTGCCTCGCTGTTAGTACCGAAAGTGGAGGCCAACACAAGGAGTTACAGCTGCGTTTCCTCATAACGGGAAGTCTTCGTCACATTCCCTGTACAACTTAAGGACCAAAGTTGCTCCCGTTTGTCTTGTACCCAAAGAGTTTCTTGCTTCAGGAACATGGATCCTGTCAGGGTACCTTTGCGTCAGCGAATATTTTGTCTTCTGATGGCTGATGGCTGATGATGTACTCGCAACATATGAAAGAGTGATAAAAGTTTCTTCCCATAATTACGGACAACACATCCATCTTTCAATCCGTTAACTATGGTGAACTCTCCGTGGACGCATAGGAGACGAATACATATTGTTTTTCAAGGAAGCGTGACAGGCAACTGATTGTCAGAAACTAGGAGTTTACACACTGTTGCCACACAAGCATTGCTCATTAAAGGCTTCATATCGCCTGATACAATTTCGGACATTTGGTTCTTTATATCAGAATAATAATTCTGTGTATGTTCTCATGCTAATGAACCTCTTATACAAGCTGTAAGTGGTTCTTAATCATCAATATTCTTACTGGTATCATGCGATCCACCATGAATTTCTCTCCTGTGACAAAGGTTTCATCTCAGAGCAGTATTTGTAGCCTACGTCCTGAGATTTTTGTTGCATGAATTCAAATCCCATTCTTCCCCTACAGTTTTTAACCTCTACAGCTCTCTCTGGTACCACGGAAGCTATTCTCTGACGTCTTAATAGATGTCCTATCATCCTAACCCTTATTTTTGTTGGTCTTTTCCATATATTCCTTTTTACATCGATTCTGCAGATAATCTCCTCATTCCTTACCTTATCAATCCACCAAATTTTCCAAGCTGTGCTCCAAATGTACATTCCTAGAAATTTCATCATAAAATTGAGGCCTATGTTTGGTATCAATAGCCTTCTGCTGGGCAGGAATGCCATCCTCGTCAGTGTTAGTCTGCTTGTTTGTTGGCCTTGGTCTGTCCGTCAAGGGCTGTTTTGAAGTTCATATAATTCGTGATCACCAATTCTGATTTTAAGTTTCTGGCTCTCATTTGTGCTACTTATCATACTACTTCTTTCTACGATTTACTCTCATCCCATATATTTACTCATTAGACTGTTCATTCCATTCAGTAGATCCTGTAATTCCTTTTCACCTTCACACTCTTGAAACCTTCTTTTATCTCTGCCATTGCTTCTTCGTCACACAGATTGAACAGTTGGGCCGCCGAAAGACTGCATCCCTGTCCTACTCCCTTTTTAATTTGAGCACTTCGTTCTTGGTCTTCTAGTTTTATTGTTCCATCTTTGTTCTTACCCGTCTTTCCATATCTTACCCCTGTTTTCCTCAGATTTTCTAAAATTTTGCACTATCGTCGAACGCTTTTTGTAAGTCTACTAATCCTGTCATATACAGGATATCTAAAAATATGTGTCGGCGACTTTAGGGATTTATTCTCGACACCAAAGCACTACTCATAGTTCGTATGAACATGGGTGCGAAAATCCTTCGTTACACAGATATGAAATGATTTATTATTCATACCTACCTGGCAGAAGGTTTTCGGATCCACTATCATATGAACTTTTTGTATTGTTATGAAGTCAAGAATAAATCCCAGAAGCATCTGAGACACGTATTTGTACTCCCTGTGGATCAATGTTCCCGGCCTTTCTGAGACCACTACCCCTGTTGAAATGAGATGATAAAGATACTACCCTCCACTCCCTTCCCGTACCTTGATCTACACCAGCATAAGCTAACTTCTTTTTATATAATGAAAGAAGAATGTTATTTAGTTGTTGTAAACGACTTACAGTAGTCAATGAGACAATTGCTACAATTTTTCTTCTAACAACACTTTAAAAAAAATTATAGAATGACGATGCAATTCTCAGTGCAAGAATGCTACCTATAACTCCTCAAAAGAGAAAACTATGCACTCTGAGGGTAGTCACTTGCAACAAAACATCACTTCTCTCCTTACCGACATTAATTTCATCGACGTTCTGTGCCTCAATTAAACTCAATCAAATTAAAATGCATGTGCAATAATTAGGCCCACACACTGTGTATCACTTGACCGCTCGACTCTTTATTTTTTTAACTGGCAGAAATTGGAGACTTCTGGCTGCCAATGCTTTATCCATGTTCAGTGATACTACCACTACTGCTACTACTACTACTAATAATAACAATAATAATAACAATAATTGTAATACTGATACTGTTCAGGCCCTACAACAGTGTAGTAGCTACTACAAGGGTACTGTTGTCTTGTCAGTTACTTCGTTTACCGTTGCGAAAATGATCGTGAAGCTCCGGAGAACTTGTAGAAGGCGTTTACTTGAGCCTTTGAAGCATATGTGATGTATATACTTCCATTGAGATTTGTTTCTATCATTAGACAAATGTATGTGCTCCACTACGAAATTTTTTTATAGGAAACTTCAACCATACACTATGTCCTAACAACGAGAAACTACGCAATTACGAATGTGTAAAAAAAACTAGATTACAGTTCCACAATATTTTTCCTGAGAATCTATTAACACAAAATCTTTTTTACCCTCCACTACACGGCAGGCCAGCTTCAATCCTTTAGCAAAACAAGCACGGTGCCAAATTGTCTAGCACACACTGACAGCTACTGTGATAATGTAAAAACTAACCTCTCTGACCAACACCTATGGTGACATGAACAGGCCTACAAAAAATATGGTTATATCGATACTAGAGGTTGAGCACATTTATCAAATTCACAACTTCATTCACGTTGATGGTCAAAATTTCTTTAAAATCGACATAGCAAATAAGACAGTACCATTCAGTGTTTAATAAGTTATCTTCGTAAAATTTAGCTATGTAGCTGGGCATCCATGATACCCTTTCGCCTCTGATAGTTAAAGTCTCACTTATGTTAAAATTTTCCATAAATAGTAAGTTTTAGCGCAAAATCGGGATGTGATGTCAGAAACTGGCTAAAAAGCTTTGCTAACGATGCCTCATTCTTCCCTGTACGATTAGTATGCGTTTAAAAATGGGATGTTGACTTGAGGAACAATATATAAGAATAATAGTAATGGTCTACAAAAAGTATTTTAGTTTGACTCCTCAGGAAACTATGTTCTACACCGCCCCCCCCCCCCCCCCCATCCCAGGGTATAAGTATCGCCCCTACCTACCCAATTGGTAATCACTGCTGTAGATCGACAAGTGACATCTGAGACATTCTGTGCATAGAGTGGAAAGTTGTACACGCCACACCAATATTCAAGAAAGGCAGCAGGAGTAATCCACTAAATTACAGGCCCGTATCATTAACGCCGATATGATCAGGATTTTGAAACGTGTTCCATACGGACATTAAGAATTCCCTCGAAGAGAACAGTCTATTGAGACATAGTGAACAAGGATGTAGAGAACATCGTTCTTCTGAAACGCAATTAGCTCTTTACACACAAGAAGTACTGAGTACTACCCACAAGAGATTTCAGATTGATTCCGTATTTCTACGTTTCCAGAAGGCTTTTGACACCGTACCTCCCAAGCGGCTCACAATCAAATTGCGTACTTATGGAATACCATCTCAGTTATGCGACTGGATTTGTGATTTACTGTCAGAGAGCTCACGTTTCACAGTAACTGCCGGAAAGTCATCGAGTAGAACAGAAGTGATTCTGGCCTTCCCCAAGGTGGTGTTACAGGCCCTCTGTTGTTCGAGTACAAGATGCTACTCCAGGCGGGTGTAAAAAGAATGTGCACAGTGGAAAGTACTGAACGAGAAAATGAAGATTTGGGCCTGTCTGACTACCCCCTGAAGCAGATCTTATGATCTTTTAGTGGTGGTATTATTTCTTTCGTCTTACTTTTTAACATATAAATTACAACATAAAACATAAATGAACGATTAATGGAACTAGTAACTACAAAGTAATAAAAGATGTTCCAGCTTATACATTTACTTGAAGATTAAAAACCTCTTAATATACAACAAATGTTTATATATCAATGTCCAGTGGAAGTAAAGAGATACAAATGAACTTCATAATTAATATTTACAATCAGTTGCCCAAATCTGCCCTTTTTAGGGATACGCGATAAATAACGCGAGATGACTGACATCATCTAGGTACCAAATTGTAGAGGACACTTCTTTGAAAGGTGATTTATAGTGGTTTGCAACCTCAGTGGAAATAAAGTTACGCGATCACAGCTATCTAGTTTAATAGCCCTAATAAGCCGAAGCTATTAACAATATCACCGTATGTACTACTTTCGGTGCGTTGGAGTGATGGTTCTCGTACACGTTTCCAAAGACAATAGAACTCCAGCCACAAAATATAATAAAAAAAACCGCATTCAAGCACTAGGACGGAAGAAGGCGGTCCTCTGACTAGTATAATTCTCCCTCTGTACAGATTCTTTCGAACGTGGACCAACCATATTTTACTCTTCTGTCGTTCAGCGCGGAAAGTTTGCGTGTAAACACCTATTCCCGTTAATTTTCGCTACAAACCGACCGGTGACCGCTCTATTGTGGTTCAGCGCTCAGGTGCCCGACCGCCCGTCTAGGGCTACTACCTGTGCTATGCAGACAGGAACTTACACCGGCTATTTCCTGTCACGCAACCTGTGTTAAGCTGGACCAACACACCTGTGCGGGATTCTCCACCCACGGCGCGAGTTTCGCCTGCCGTTTCGTTTCCACTGGCGTTCCAGCCTCTGCTAGTACAAGCAATCATTCATTACGCCGTTTTCATAATAGGCAGTCCATCACCTTTCATGCAATAAGCGCTAACAACTATTTACAAAGTGTACGTGACAATATCAGTCTTCATTAAATATTCATATAACGATTGACAACCTGTCAAGTGATATCTAATTCCGATTGTAAATTATGACAAAGTATGTGGATGAGTCCTTGTAAGGTGCGAAATTATAGCCACCTTACACCAGATGTGTATAAACGATTTATGAGACAAACTCAGAAGCCGTCTTAGGCTGTCTGAAGACCATGCTGTCGCTTATAGCAAATATAAAGGCCATAAAATCAACTAAATATCTGGGAATTACAATTACCAACGACTTAAATTGGAAGGAATACACAGAAAATGCTGTAGGGAAGACCTATAAGAGATTGCATTTTTTGGCAGAACGTTTGAAAGATGTAATTGAAATAAAGGCAGGATCTTCTCACGAACTTTCAATCACCAACTTCCTCGTCCAAACGCAAAATTCTTTTGTAGTCGTTGACCTTGATAGGCTGAAACGATTATCATAATAAAATAAGGGAAATCAGAGGTCGCAAAGAAAGATGTGAAGGTGCTTCGATGAACCCTTTGTCTGGCTCATAAGTGTGATTTGCAGAGGTGCCATGTACACTACCGGCCATTAAAATTGCTACATCACGAAGATGTACTACAGACACGAAATGAAAAAAAAGTTCAAATGTGTATGAAATCTTATGGGACTTAACTGCTAAGATCATCAGTACCTAATCTTAAACACTACTTAACCTAAATTATCCTAAGGACAAACACACACACACACACCCATGGCCGAGGGAGGATTCCAACCTCCACGAAATTTAACCGACAGAAAGAAGATGCTGTGATATGTAAATGATTAGCTTTTCAGAGCATTCACACAAGGCTGACGTCGGTGGCGACACCTGCAACGTGCAGACATGACGAAAGTTTCCAACCGATTTCTCATACACAAAAACTGCAGTACACCGGCGTTCCCTGGCGAAAAGTTGTTGTGATGTCCATATAAAGAGGAGAAATGCGTACCATCACGTTTTCGACTTTGATAATGGTCGGATTGTAGCCTATCGCGATTGCGGTTTATCGTATCACGACATTGCTGCTCGCGTTGGTCGAGATCCAATGACTTTTAGAATAATATGGAATCGTTGGGTTTAGGAGGGTAATACGGAACGCCGTGTTGGATCCCAACGGCCTCGTATCACTAGCAATCGAGATGACAGGCATCTTATCCGCATGGCTATAACGGATCGTGCAGCCACATCCCTGAGTCAACAGATGGGGACGTTTGCAAGACAACAACCATCTGCACGAACAGTTCGACGACGTTTGCGGCAGCATGGACTATCAGCTCGGAGACCACGGCTGCGGTTACCCTTGACGCTGCATTACAGACAGGAGCGCCTGCGATGGTGTACTCAACGACGAACATGGGTGCACGAATGGAAACGTCATTTTTTAGGATGAATCCAGGTTCTGTTTACAACATCAGGATGGTCGCATCCGTGTTTGGTGACATCGCGGTGAAAGCACACTGGAAGCGTGTATACGTCATCGCCATACTGGCGTATCACCCGGCGTGATGGTATGGGGTGCCATTGGTTACACATCTCGGTCACTTCTTGTTCGCATTGACGGCAGTTTGAACAGTGGACGTGTGTTACGACCCGTGGCTGTACCCTTCATTCGATACCTGCGATACCAGATCTCTCATCAATTGAAAACGTCTGGTCAATGGTGACCGAGCAACTGGCTCGTCACAATACCCCAGTCACTACTCTGGATGAACTGTGGTATCGAGTTGAATATGCATGGGCAGCTGTACCTGTACACGCCATCCAAGCTCTGTCTGACTCAATGCCCGGGGGTATCAAGGCCGTTATTATGGCGAGAGGTGGTTGTTCTGGGTACTGATTTCTCAGGATCTATGTACCCAAATTGCGTGAAAATGCAATCACATGTCAGTTCTAGTATAATATATTTGTCCAATGAATACCCGTTTATCATCTGCATTTCTTCTTGGTGTTGCGATTTTAGTGGTCAGTAGTGTAGATATAGCTCTAGAGTCGGTCACAGCGGACTCGCCCGGCCTCCGGAACGGCGACGCCGAGGCCCGCAAAAATAGAGCGCCGGCCGAAGAGCGACGTCTTGGCGAGCGGTCCGCCGCCGCCGTCTTTTGTCGTGGCGCCAGCCGGCGTGTGGGAGGCGGGGCGCGGCGGCTGGCTCACGCACCTGCGTCGCCTGACGATCCCGAGGTTCGCTCACGCACTCGCCCTGAGACCCGCAGCTCACAGCCCCACGTAAGACGGAGAGTTCTTGGCGCCGGTTTCTCTGCACTGTGCGGCACGCGCTCACTGGTTTTTGCCGCTCGGGCAAATCTATAGAAGCGCTGAGTCGTACTTGGAGACTTTCCGATCTCGGCCGTACGGCGACTCCTGGCGAAGCTCAGGACCTTGTTTAGAGACATAAATTGTCGTGAAACATCCACTGCGACATCAGAGGCTAATTTTTCAGCTCCCATTCCATCGCAGACTCTGTTTCCTCGTGTTCAATACTCGGTACACAGGAGTTTCTTCCTGTTTCCTGCTGTTGTTGTTGTTGTGGTCTTCAGTCACGAGACTGGTTTGATGCAGCTCTCCTGTGCAAGCTTCTTCATCTCCCAGTACCTACTGCAACCTACATCCTTCTGAATCTGCTTAGTGTATTTATCTCTGGGACTCCCTCTATGATTTTTACCCTCCACGCTGCCCTCCAATACTAAATTGGTGATCCCTTGATGCCTCAGAACATGTCCTACCAACCGATCCCTTCTTCTGGTCAAGTTGTGCCACAAACTTCTCTTCTCCCCAATCCTATTCAATACTTCCTCATTAGTTATGTGATCTACCCATCTCATCTTCAGCATTCTTCTGTAGCATCACATTTCGAAAGCTTCTATTCCTTGTCTAAACTATTTATCGTCCATGTTTCACTTCCATACATGGTTACACTCCATACAAATACTTTCAGAAATGACTTCCTGACACTTAAATCTGTACTCGATGTTAACAAATTTCTCTTCTTCAGAAACGCTTTCCTTGCCATTGTCAGTCTACATTTTATATCCTCTCTACTTCGACCCTCATCCGTTATTTTGCTCCCCAAATAGCAAAACTCCTTTACTACTTTGAGTGTCTCATTTCCTAATCTAATTCCCTCAGCATCACCCGACTTAATTCGACTACATTCCATTATCTTCGTTTTCCTTTTGTTGATGTTCATCTTATATACTCCTCTCAAGACACTGTCCTTTCCATTCAACTGCTCGTCAAAGCCCTTTGCTGTCTCAGACAGAATTACAATGTCATCGGCGAACCTAAAAGTTATTGTTTCTTCTCCATGGATTTTAATACCTACTCCGAATTTTTCTTTTGTTTCCTTTACTGCTTGCTCAATATACAGATTGAATAACATAGGGGAGAGGCTACACCCTGTCTCCCTCCCTTCCCAACCATTGCTTCCATTTCATGTCCCCTGACTCTTATAACTGCCATCTGGTCTCTGTATAAATTGTAAATAGCCTTTCGCTTCCTGTATTTTACCCCTGCCACCTTTAGAATTTGAAAGAGAGTATTCCAGTCAACATTGTCAAAAGCTTTCTTTAAGTCTACAAATGCTAGAAAGGTAGGTTTGTCTTTCCTTAATCTTTCTTCTTAGATAAGTCGTAAGGTCAGTATTGCCTCACGTGTTCCAGTATTTCTACGGAATCCAAACTGATCTTCCCCGAGGTCGGCTTCTTCTAGTTTTTCCATTCGTCTGTAAGGAATTCGTGTTAGGATTTTGCAGATATGGCTTATTAAACTGCTAGCTCAGTAATTTTCACACCTATCAACACCTGCTTTCTTTGGGATTGGAATTATTATATTCTTCTTGAAGTCTGAGGGTATTTCGCCTGTCTCATACATCTTGCTCACCAGATGGTAGAGTTTTGTCAGGACTGGCTCTCCCAAGGCCGTCAGTAGTTCCAATGCTACTCCTCTTATTATACGAAGTCTAAGTACACGACAAACCCTAAAGAGCTAGTGGCTAACGTAGGACTCTTATGAAGCTGTTCACCGATGGTGATGTTGATGCACCGAAGAACCAAAGAATCTGGTACACCTGCCTAATATGGCTGAGAGGTTCTAGGCGCTTCAGTCCGGAACCACGAGGCTGCTACGGTTGCAGGTTCGAATCCTGCCTCCGGCGTGGATGTGTGTGATGTCCTTAGGTGGTTAGGTTTACGTTGTTCTAACTCTACGGGACTGATGACCTCAGATGCTAAGTCCCATAGTGCTTAGAGCCATCTGAACTTGCCTAATAACGTCTACAGCAATTACACAGAAGAGCCACAATATATCGTGGTACAGAATCTACTAATTTCTGAAGTAGTGCTGGAAGGAACTGACACAATGAATGCTGCTGGGTTGTCCATAAATCCGTAACAGTACGAGGGGTGGAGATCTTTTCTGAACAGCACACTGCAAGGCATCCCAGGTATGGTCAAATAATGTTCTTGTCTGGGACGTTTGGTGGAGAGCGTAAGAATGTTCCTGTAGGTACTCTGTAGCAGTTCTTGACGTGTGGGCTGTCGCATTGTCTGTTGGAATTGTCCAAGTCCGGTGAAATGCACAATGGACATGAATGGATTCAGGTGATCAGACACGATGCTTACGGACGTGTCACACGTCAGAGTGGTATCTAGACGAACCAGGTATCCCATGTATCCAATATCACTCCAACTAAACACGCCCCACACCATTACAGATCCTCCACCAGCTTAAACAGTCCCCTGTTGACACGCAAGGTCCACGGATTCATGAGGTTGTCTCCATATCCGTACACGTCAATCCGCTCGATACAATTTAAAACGACACTCATCCGACCAGACAACAAGTTTGCAGACATCAACAGGCCGATGTCGGTGCTGAGAGGCACAGGCTAGGCGTAAAGCTTTGTGTCGTGCAGTCATCAGGGTACAGGAGTGGGTCTACAGCTCCGAAAGCCCAAATCTATTATGTTCCGTTGAATGGTTCGCACACTGACACTTGTCGATGGCCCAGTAATAAAATCTTCTACAATTTCCTGAAGGTGTGCACTTCTGTCACGTTAAACGATTTTCTTCAGTTGTCTTTGGTTCCGTTCTTGCAGGATCTTTTTTCGGTGTCAGCGATGTCGGAGATCTGATGTTTTAACAGATTCATGATATTCACGGTACACTCGTGAAATTTTCATACGGGAAATTCCCCAGTTCATCGCTACCATCGTCGTGCGCCGACTGTAACACCACGTTCAAAGTCACTTAAACCTTGATAACTTGCCATTGTAGCGGCAGTAACCGATCTAACAACTGCACTAGACTCTTTCTGTCTTATAAACGCTTTACCGACCGCATCGCCGAATTCTGCCTCTTTAGGTATCTCTGTATTTAAATACGCATGCCTATACCAGTTTCTTTGGCGCTTCAGTGTATATCGGAAGGTCGAATAGTTTCAGTTACCGAAGCTGGTTCGAAATTTTAATTTTTCTATTAAGGTTGTATTGGAATATTCTTCACTCTAAACAGTACTAGGCTACATTAATTAATAGATTTATAAACCCTTTCGTCCTAAGATTAATTTACATAGTTTCCCACCCTTCGCATTTTAGTTGTTTATATTCTACGTTGGTTGGTTGGTTTAAAAGGGGGGAAGGGGGGAAGGAACCAAACTGTGGGGTCATTGGTCCCTTGTTCCCAGTAGAACAATTACCGAAGGGAAAGAAAAAAACAAAAAAGACGTACGGCACAATAACAGGACAAAGGAAGAACCAGAAGAATGACAGGAGGACAACAAACACTACAATGGACAAAACAGGACAATAAACCCACAGAGAGACTCAAGAAAAATGGAGAGGAGATTAAAAAGAATAAAGCAGTTTAAGATGGCTGGATGACTATGAGAATAAAAAAGGAAAAGCCAGCCACTTTGCAACACATCAAAACCTCCACGCTGAAAGCCCTATGGTGGGGGCAAAGGACATGTACTAAAACTCAGATGAAATGATAAAACCCACCCTAAAGAATAAAACGTAAAACTAAAGTTGCTGTTGAGGCATTGTCTCCCAACACCGAAGGTAGGGCGCTGGGAAAGTTAAAATTCGGCCACAGAGCGGCTAAAAGTGGGCAGTCCAGCAAGAGGTCGACCACTATTTGGGAGCCACAGTGACGCTGAGATGGGTCCTCGCGACGAAGGAGATAAACATGTGTGAGCCACGTTTGGCCAGTGCGGAGTCGACAAAGGACAACTGGTTCCTGCGAGAAGCCCACAGGGAAGACGTCCACACATGCGCAGTCTCCTTAATGACACACAGTTTGTTGTGAATAATGTAATGCCATTCCGTCTCCCAAAGCAGAAAAACCTTGAGGCGTAAGACAGAACGAAGGTCAGTTTCAGAGATGCCCATCTCCGGGAGTGGTTTCGGCGTAACCTGTTTGGCCAGCCTGTCAGCAAGTTCGTTGCCTGGGATTCCGACGTGTCCTGGAGTCCCCCCCCACACACACGCAACTGAACGACTGGACCGTTCAAGGGTAGAGAGTGACTCCTGGATGTTCGCTACCAAAGGATGCCGAGGGTAGCACTGGTGGACAGCTTGTAAGCTACTCAGGGAGTCAGAACAGAGAAGAATCGTCACGCCAGAACATGAACGGATGTACTGAAGTGCACTAGGTATGGCCACAAGCTGTGCAGTGAATACACTGGTTTTGCCAGGCGTGAAAACAGAGGAGTTTCTGCTTTGCTGAATTCTATTCGCAACGTTCATGACTTGATTCCATAATTCGTCAATCGCAGAGGCGGTCCTTATCAGTAATTTTTTTACTTCGCCAGTGGTAACCTGTGGATCATCTTTATCATATTCCCAAACGCGCCGCGTTCAACCGTCAATTTCTATTTTAACAGGTTCAGTCTCGCTCTGTGCTTTTGTTTGAAACTTTACGACGAGTTATTTTACATTGGCAACTGGAGCTAGCTTGATATTTGCAAATTTAGCTATTTACGTCTGTTAATGAAATTCTCAATTTCGTCGTTCTGTTCATGGAACGCGTCAACGAGAAACTTTTTTTAGTCGTCTTCTGTACTTAGATTTTGAGTCAAATCACATTATTTTAAGAAAAAATTTCTCTTGTTACTTTAGTTTCGTTTTGCTGTTTCGTCATCCACCACTTTGACTGAGTTTCCAACACTTCTTAATTTGGTGATCTATTTGAATGAAACTCATTCCTCTCTCCTCATTTGATCATTTATTGCAATCTCCTTTAGGGAAACATTCAACATTGCCTGTGTTGTACTGTCGCACTATTTACATCACTGTAACATTGTTGCACTGTGGACCATATGGCAGTTTTATATAATTGCATGAGTTTCGAAGGAAAGTGGAGAACACTTGTTTTGCAAGGCAGTTTAGCATGGCCATAGCACTCATAATCAGAAGAACTATTGGAGACTCAAGCAATAGAGGGACTGTTCATTACGATACCAAATTTCGTTCACATACCTCTAAAAATATTTTTTTACTGCACAACAAATGTGAATTCCAGTACCTTCCAAAGAACAGTGGCTAACAATTAACAATTGTAAATGGGATTAACGCAAGGATTGCTACCAAAATGACAAATTACACACAAATTCAAATCTTATACTTTGTTCCGTTTTAGGCTGTATCCCACCTTCCCCTACATGAAATGTACTTTCAAAAGCATTTTTTTGTTATCAGGAACAAATCTTCGTTTCCTGTAGTAAATTAACGTCACATGAAAGATACAATGACCTGTAGTTTGACCTGTTTCCAGCCTATCACATCAGTGTGTAGATTTGAAGCAGATGACACGACAGCTCTACACATCAAAGGGCTACTCACAACTCAGACTTCGGTTGGCTATTAAAAACAAATAAATACTTTAAATTTCATGATTCGCTGGTAATTAGGAAAGAAGGCCTTAAGAATCACGATGCCTTTCTTTTCGTCAATGGGCAGCTAGCAACCAATTGGTACACATGGTTTTATTGAGTCTCCGGCGAGTTGCGATATATGTTTGTTGATTCAGTTCCTGCAAGCACAATGAGTCATCGGGATTCATCGTTGACTGTGTCGCGTGTTTCTTTTGAGATGGCGTTACGAGTGATTGTGTTGTGATGGAGTGATGCAGAAAATTCAAGGCTGGCTGCACTGACACACATGATGCGAGTTGTCGAGAAAGACATTCCGGTGTGACTGTTGAACTTGTGAAACATGTAGACGAAACTGTGGGTGTAAGACTTCGGTCACAGTTACCGTACTTTCTGACGACGGTTAGGTTGTTAAAGTCGTGTGTATAGTGGGTAACAAATAACAAGAGTCAAATCGATGTTAACAAAACTGAAATAATGGTCGGGGCATTGACATTCCTTGAAGAACGGATGGACCGGAGGGGGGGGGGGGGGGGAGATTTTTGAACAAATCGTGGCCAGGGACTAGCCGTGGGCCCTTCACGTGAACTCTGACGCTAAGGAGCGGTCCAAACTGTGAGACACCACGCGAAGAGTTTGCAGCAGGTCGTACTAGAAGTACCATGGATGTCCATACGCAGCAGGAACATCGCTGGGCGCAAACCAACCACGGTGCTCGCGAGAATCTCTCCACCTGGTGCTGCAACGCCACCAGGAAGAGGGAGACTCACGCTCAAGTAACAGTGCACGGACAGAAATAGTGAGTTTCAAGTTGTAAGCCAGACCGAGTTTTGCTAGGAAGATCCTGCAGAACGTTTGTTGTGTCTTCAAAAAATGGTTCAAATGGCTGTGAACGCTATGGGACTTAACGTCTGAGGTCATCAATCCCCTATAACTTAGAACTACTTAAACCTAACTAACCTAAGGATATCACACACATCCATGCCCGAGGCAGGATTCTAACTTGCGACCGTAGCGGTCGCGCGGTTCCAGACTGTAGCGCCTAGAACCGCTCGGCCTCCCCGGCCAGCGTAGTGTCTTCAAGTAGTCGACTGAGACAGAAACATCGGCCAATAGATAGAGAACAGTTAGTCTTCAGTAGAAACAGAACAAATTGGAAATTTGTGGAAAGGCGTATGCGACCATACTGCTGGGGTCATCGGTTCCCAAAATTACACACTACTTAATCTAATAAAAGCGTCCCTTCCATCTCTGGTCGGGACTCTGTTTTTTTTTTTTTTATAAAAAAAACTTTATTTCAACTACAATAATAGTTATACTTAATAACCCACTCCCTTAGTTGATTAGTGGGCCTGTATTTTATACAATGATTGTTACAAGTATGCAGCTCTTAATTCTAACTTGTAAGTGAGCTACATTTGTTTCACAATAATGGGCACTACTAATATTATTGTCTATACCTACAATTAAATACTACTTCTTATCACTAAGTTCTAACATCTGCAGCGTCACATATGTGCCAGCAGAGAGTATAAACCTACTGATAATTGCCTTGCTCTTCGAGCTAAACCCGAAGAGCATGCCCCTGGCACTGGGCAGGCCAAGATGTTATTACGCTGCAGTTTACTAAATGTAAATATCCTAGTCTAATTCCTACAAACTAAGCTTATCCTAAGTCAAATCCGGTGCTTTCCATTTTGGTAGAGTTGACCCCTACTCCCCCTATTCCTGCACGCGGCGGATCCCAACTATGGTGGAAAGTCGGCCAGTCCGCGCACAGGCGGTATGGGAACAGGGATCCAGACGAGATCGGTGTATATTTCTGAGTTTATGTTAATTCATGTCCCTCAGATATTCCATCAACACCTTACGTGATACCTCGTTTGCCAGAGTGTTAAGCAGTTGAAAGGTATCTTCGCGTCTCAGAAGTTGGTATGTGTCTTGGTTTGGTAGTCTATCTCGGAGTGTGGCTGCAACATCATTGAAGAGAGGACACTCGTAGATCACATGTTCAGGAGTACCTTCCGGGACGCCACAGTCACACGCGTGCGTTGCCTTCTTCCCAAACCGACATAGGTATGTCGGGTAGGGTCCATGTCCAGTGAGAAAGTGGAACAATCCCCTTGTTGGCTCAAAATACTTCATTTGCAAGCGTTCCCTCACGTCCGGAATGAACTGAAAAGTTCTACGTCCGGTTTCCTCCGTTTCCCAAGTCCCCTGCCATAATTCTTCTCCCCTTTTCATAATTTCCCTCTTATTTGCCACCCTCACCCCCATAATCTCTTCAATTTTACCTAGATTCCCCTTTTTTGCCCAATACCAGGCTGCTTGCTCCCTTATCTTTATATCTAGTGGGCAGAGCCCCATTATGACTAACAGGGCCCCCCCTGGAGACGTTCTATAAGCCCCCACAGATCGTAATATCATACTTCTTTGCACCCTTCTCACTGCCATGGCAGGCACAACCCTCGTGAGTCTGTGCGCCCAGACTCCCGAGCCGTAACCCACCACTGAGGTTAAGATACTATTATGATATAGTTTAATGAGGTGTGGAGGGAGGTGAAATCTTTTATGTCCTATGGAAATGAGGTTATTTAGAATTTGTAGGGCCTTTTGGGTTACGGTTTCAATGTGCCTCCCGAAGTTCCATTTCTCATCAATGATGACTCCTAAGTATCGTGTGTCACGTCTTCGTAATACTGGTGAACCGTCGATTCTGACTGTCGGGTTCCTGGTTAGTTGTCCTTTCAGCAGTAAGTAAGTTGACTTACTTGGTAAGACTGTCATTTTGGTGGTGTGGCACCACTGTTGAAGTTTGTCTATGGCCCTTTCTATCTTAGGTTCAATGTCTTCTCGGCTCCGGCCACCGACCAACAGGAGGAGGTCATCTGCGTAGGCTATCACCTCTAGCACATCCTCGCATTGTTGTAGATTGTCCAATAAAGGCTCCATATGGATGTCCCAAAAAAGCGGTCCAAGGACCGATCCCTGGGGACATCCTTTCGTGATCACTTTACTAACTCTCTCGCTAGAGGATGATAACCAGACCTCTCGTTCCTCGCAATAGCTCCTCAGGCAACCATATAGCGGCCCTGGACACTCTTTCTCCCGCAAGCAGGAGAAGAGCGAAGGCCACCACAGGTTGTCAAAGGCGCCACTGATGTCCACCATGATGCCCACCACGTATTTATACGGGGTTGAGCCGCAGACCTCGGCTGCTAGGGCGATTGCATCAGATGCCGATCGCCGCGGACTGAAACCGAATTGCCTGCTGCTCATCCCGCACAAAACTCTGTGTGCCGCCAGTCTGTCAGCCAGCAACTTCTCTAATATTTTACCAAGCAAGTCCAACAGGCAGATTGGCCTGTATGACTTCACTTCCGCTGGATCTTTATCTTGTCCTTTCTTTATAATGACAACATTTGCCTTTTTCCATCTCCTTGGGAACTGTTGTTGCCTTAGGCATTCATTGTATAAATGCGTTAATGGCGCAACCAGCTGGGGGGCCAGGAATTGCACCACCTCCGCCACAATGCCATCTGGCCCAGGAGCTTTCCCTCTTTTGAGAGATTTTATGTGGGCCGCCACCTCCTCTTCCGAGAAGGGGTAGATCGCTGCATCGTTGTTATATTGCACTTGATCCTCCTCTCGCAGTTGCCGCTGTGCTTCAGTTTCCCCGTCCGCATAGTCATCAGGCAACAGGGACTGGAGGAGGACCCCAGCAGTTTCCTGCCAGGACTCCGTCATCCCGCCCCCGTGCCTGACAGTTGATAGCTCCATAGGAGAGCGGATCTTTTCCCTCACTAACTTGTAGGGAAGTCCCCATGGATCCAGCACAAGTTGACTGAGCACATAGCGTTCCCAGCTCCGTGTCCTGACCTCGCGTAGTTCCTTTTGGAACTGTTGCTTGGCCTCCCTATACCGCAACTGCCATCTTTGTTTCTCTTGCCAGACGACACTGCGCTGGTAGTACCTCCTTAGCCTTCTGACAGACTGACGCAATTCCTCTAGTTCAGGCGTCCATGGTGACGGAGAGGCCGCCATGGCCCTCCTCCTGGTTGGTACAGCAGCCCTCACCGCTCTAGTTATGGCGGTCACTATGTCGTCAGTTCTGTCGTTTACGTCTATATCTTGTTGTGCGTCCCCTCCCGGTATAGGAGGAATGTCGCACTCCCTCGCTAGCCGCTCCCAATCTGCTCTATTAAAGTTATATTGCAATTCCCACCCCATGGCCCAGCGGCACTCTCTATCCCCTATGGTGAAAGTTATTAAATTATGGTCGCTTGTGGTGGCATTCCCTATTACCTTCCAATTTTGGAGTATGTTTGTAACATTCGGTGTTGTTAGAGTTATGTCAATATTTGTCCCTTGTCTTCCTCCCGCCGTGTAGGTAGGAGGATTGCCCGGCCTATTAGCCACCACAAGTTGTGTTGCCATAATAAATTCTTCTACCTTCTCACCATTTGCATCTCGTGTGCCACTGTACCACAGGGGGGATTTGGCATTTATGTCAGCTGTAATTATCAACTTTCTCCCCCGCAACGCCGTGGTCACTCTCGTTAGGTGATCTAAGTGTGTTTCAATATTATCACTGTACTGAAAGTACATGTTTATTATGAAGACGATTCCGGTTGGGGATTGCAACTCCACGACGTTGCAGTGGGTAGTTGTGAATTGAGAGAGCGTGGTGACTCTCAGGAGCTTATTTGTTATTATTATCGCCGCTTTCGGGACTTCTCCTTTACTAATTACCTGCCATGTTGCGGCAGCAAAAGCGACCTTTCCAGCTTGGGAGTACGGCTCCTGTAGACAGAGCACATCCAATCTCCTCTCCTCCACCTCCCTTCGGAGTTCCTGCATTACGAGTCGGCTGTTACGTGTATTTAGTTGTCCTATGTTAAGCTTTGTCATCAAGGGAAGTATGTATGTATGCGGTCATTTGGCCAGGTTTTAGACCAGTCAAATGCAATTCTTCCATTGGCTAGAACTGCCTGCTCGTAAATGTCGTCTAAGTTGAATTTCTCCCCTCTCCTTTCGAAGACTTTTCGTAGCAGGTCCCGCAGGGCTCCGAAGTCGGTGGGGAGATTCACTGATTTTAGTTGGATTCTGTCAACAGGCTCCATTACCGAGAAGGTTACCCTTTTTCCTTCTTCATGTCCTACACGAACCACATGTCTCAGGGCTGTGGTCAGGGTAGCCGGCTGTTCAAGTCTTGCTAGGTGCATAGTATATTCTAAATTAGGGTAGACCCTCACAGGATCCACAGGTGGCAATCTGACCACTGGAGTACTCTGTTCAGTGGAATTTATGCTGGAGCTAGTTACTTCATTTTCTTGAATCGGTTTCTCATGCTTGTTCTGTTTCTTTTCAGAGACTGTTATGGCCGCAGGATGCCCTTGCCGTTTCTGATGTTTTATCGGCTCTGCTCCCCGGCTTTCAGAGGAGGGAGCTGCTGCTATAGGGAGATCTGTTTGTATTGCTATGTTCACCCATTGGGGCTCAGTTTGAATGGCTATATCTGTTGTTTCAGGTTTTCCGGCGCCCGTAAGCGACCTCAGAAATAACTTGAATTTACTTGCCCTCATAGCGTCCCTCCTCCTCTTGCTCGGGGATTTACGCTTCGGCATCCTGTTCGGTATGCCGAGTTCAGCCATAATCAGTTCTGGAGATTAATCTTTGTTCCAACATTCTGTATGTTGGGCAATTCCGACCTACAGCTCCGCAAGACTTCTTCCCTCTGCTTTTGCATGGTATGCAGATTTGTGTACCTTTACAGTCCTTACGATTATGGCCACTTTCTCCGCACTTGGTGCACGCCGGCTCCCTGGTGCACAGCCTGAGAATGTGGTCCAGGTCACCACAGTTGTGGCAACGAGGTACCACGACATAGTCTCTGGTGTTGATGGCATGGAAGCCAACATAGATCCTGCCCATTGTTGTGATGTTCTTCCACATCTGTGCTGTCACTTCAGCGACATGATGTACAACATCACGACCTCGTGGACCCGTTTTAAATCTAAGTTTAAAACAATTATTAAATTCTTCAACGCTTAGATGCTCAAAATTTTGTGCCCTGATTGTCTCTGACAGCTCTTCATTCGTCATAATAGATGGCACGTAATAAAGTATGACGAGAGGATTCCTTTTTCTTGGTGGCTCACATTTCACCACCGAGTTCAGCTTTTGGTTCTTCAACAGCTTTTCTTTATCCTCTTCCGAGGCAACTTCTACGATGACTGAGTTCCTACTCGGTTTGATTCTCTTTATCTTTATTTTTTCCTTCACAGGGTCCACGGTTTTCGTGAATAACTCCTGTATTTTCTTTATGCTTGTGTCTTCTCCAGGAAGTGTTCTCAAAAAGACTGCCGTATCTGGCCTCTTAGTTACCTTATTTATTGTCTCTCTGGTGGTGTTGGGCTTGGTGGGAACTTGCGCTGCCACTGCCGCCCAAGTTTTAACTGGCTGCTTTCTTAGTCTATTGTTTTCTTTTACTAATTCTTCTAGCCTACCTTCTAGTTTTGCATGGACAATGGCCCAAGCTGCCAATTCATTTTTAATGGCTGACATTCCGGCTTGGCTGATCTTGCCATTTTTTACAGATTGCTCCATGAGCGTAGTTATTCTGGCAAGTCTTTGCATAACTGACTCATTCTCGACCTGTCCCAGCTCGTCCTGAGGAGAGGGATCAGGCGCAGTAGGCGCACGTTGAGGCGCACTCTAATCACTCGTATCTGTCGTCGCCATGATTTACGAGTGATATAAAAAAGGTGGGAGCCCGTCTCTTACCCCGGACCGGCTCCTCTGGCATGGGGGGGGACTTCTTGCAGCTCGCCCACCGACCTCGCCCCAAGGTCAAGGGCCCTCTCGAACTGCCGGGTTCAGCGCGCCGTTGCCAGCGCACTGGTCCCCATCGATGGCTCCGTCATCGGCGATTTCACGCGACGCTCCTCGGCAACTACACCCCGCACTCCGGAGAGGCGGATGCACCTCTCGTCCTTCGCCGCCTACTAGCCCAAGTTTCCACCCTTCGGCCAAGGACCCACTCCTACTCAGGTGGCGGGCCGGTCCCCCAGACGTTCGGCGGTCTGGACCCAGTTAACCTGGCCCAGGCAGTGTCACCACCTCCTGGGTTTGGCAGAACACGCCCCGGTTACCCAGGGGCGCGGCGAAGCGCCCTTGCCGACTCGCGCCGCGATCCCACGCCGACGAACGAAGTCGCCGGCATGCAGGGCTCCTGCTGGTCTGGGCCCTGCGAACAGAAAGGGACAGATGTTCGTCCCTCGACACAGCTCCCCCTGTGCCACGCACCCTTCGCTTTCGCATCGGGTTGGGTCGCAGCTCTTCCTTTTGTCGCAAGGCACACCCGGGCAAGCCCGAGAAATGCCGAGCTTAACGTCCGGCACCACTTGAAGGCGGAAAGAGCCACTTGAGAAGGAGAGGCTATATATGACGCATTACTTCCACTGTGGGCACGTCCGACTGGAAGCGATACGCCCCAGTGCGAACCCCTGTGCCTTACGGTGCGCCGGCGCGGACTGGCCCACGCCAAAAAGCGCACCGCGAGACAACAGGTCCCACGCCAGACACTACTTAATCTAGCTTAAACTATCTTACGCTAAAGACAACACACATACACATACCCATGCCCGAGGGACGACTCGAATCACCGATGGTGGCAGCCGCGCGAAGCGTGACAAGCCGCCTGAGACCTCGCGGCTAACCCGCGCGGCAGGAACAGAACAGTGAGTGGAGTTATTGTATATGGGAAGAGACCGCTTACCTACAGATTTCACTGAGTACTGTTAGTTGGGAGCCGGCATGGGTGGCCGAAGGGTTCTAGGCACTACAGCCTGAAACCGCGCGACCGCTACGGTGGCTGGTTCGAATCCTGCCGCAGTCATGGATGTGTGTGATGTCCTTAGGTTAGGTAGGTTTAAGTAGTTCTAAGTTCTAGGGGACTGATGACCTTAGAAGTTAGGTCCCATAGTGCTCAGAGCCATTTTAACCATTTTTTGTTAAAGATCAATTCAGAGAGTATTATTTAGTTTTAGTTCATGGAACTGCAGTTGAAGCATTATAGCCAGTATAAACCTGCATTCCACATTTGTTGTAACCAGTGTTACCAAATCTGAGTAATATAGTTTACCATTCACTATTGCTCGCTTCCCGCGCCCGGGTTCCCGGGTTCGATTCCAGGCGGGGTCAGTGATTTTCTCTGCCTCGTGATGACTGGGTGTTGTGTGATGTCCTTATGTTAGTTAGGTTTAAGTAGTTCTAAGTTCTAGGGGATTGATGACCATAACTGTTAAGTCCCATAGTGCTCAGAGCCATTTGAACTATTCACTGTTATGCGTTACTTTCTTTACGTGTGCTACCCTAGAACCCATGCATCCGTCCTACCAGGACACCTTTATTAGTCGTTTTCAGTGGCAGGAGACAATAGTTCACAACACAAACACTGGATCTACACTCATTTCCTCTGTAAGCACAAAGAATTAAAGCATCAGTTTATTTTGGATCGCAAACGGTTTTGAGAAAGGATTTAATGAGAATACTGTGACAATATGGGTTTATTGTGAAATTCTCACTAAACTTCCTAAGTCAGTTCAAGGCAGGATGATTACCCTAAGAAATCCTCGTTCACGACAGTGCGCTGTCCCATACTGCGATTCGACAGAAGGAAGCAGACTTTGGGGAGATATTTCAACATCCTCCATGTAGGTACGCACGTGGCACCAAGCGACTCTCATCCCTTCCCCAATATGAAGGCCTGGATGGTCACTCAGCATCTCACGACCGGCGATTAGCTACAGAATGCTGTCAACAACTGACTGAAGAAATAATCCGTTGACATTGCTGTTCAAGGTAGGGTTAGAGAAGCACAAAGACAAACAGCAGAAACGTTGGTCCTAAGCGAACAGGCATTATGAATGTAAGCCTAGGACGGCTTGCCACAAAGGGCAACAAACGGTGGCGCAGAATATCGCCAACATACAGCTGTGCTGTAAGGAAACCGTGGATGACAACCAAACGGATCCTGCTATGACACGAAATGACATCCCAGAACATCAGTCCTGGTTGTCTGGCGTGCCCCACTGCTGTCTCGGACTTTTCCAGACGTATTCTCGGCCTGTACTCTCACTGCAGTAGAATTGTCTTCAGTGAACAGTCCCGCTTCGTACTGAGCGCAATGACCAACGAAGAGGCGTCTGAAGTTGTTTCGGACAACAGTGGGACACCAACCTCACAGTCATCCACCATACGGTCCGACAGCAAGGTGTGGTGATCTGGGATACCATTTCATTTCATAGAGGGACCCCTTTGGTTGTCATCCACGGCAGCCTTACGGTACAGCCGTACATTGGAGATATTCTGCGCCCCCTTTTGTTGTCCTTCATGACAAGACATCGGTGGTTTACATTTCAGCAAGAGAATGAATGCCCTCACACGGCGAGAGTTTCTACTACTTGTCTTCGTACATGCCAAACCATGCCTCCGCCACCAAGGACTCCAGATTTTGACGATCTAACGCACCAGTTGGACGGAATTTGGCACCGTATCCCTCAGGAGGACATCCAAGAACTCTTTCAATTAATGCCAAGGCAAATAACCGTTTGCAAAAGGGCCACAGGAGGACCAACGCGTGAAAATTTTTCTCGTGAATAAATCACCCAATTTTTCAGAAATTGTATAATTTTTTTGTCTGTTCATGTACATCGCATCTACCGATTTCCTTGCGACTTACATAATTTCTTCGTTGTGCGTCGTCTACTTCTGTCTTATACAGTTAAAGAGAGTTATTTTTTCTTGTTTTAACAATTTAGACGGATTTCAATGTAGCTTCGTACACGTAAACACCATCGGCAAGTACTTAATTGAATTGTCTTTCAATTCACTGTGATAAGTAGAACGGCGATCAGAGTGAATAAGTGTCGTTCGTCTTTAATATTGTTAAAAGGCGTGGTAGGGAATATAAGGGGCGTGAACAGCATCAAGTGTTGAGTAGTCACTGTGATAGACGAGAGGTGCTACTTATCTCTTGTGAGACGTTTATCGCCACCTGACAGTGGCCTCATTGTGGGTCTTCGTTTGGCCAGCTGATTGAATCCTGAATTGTGGGACATTCAGATCTGACAGTGGCACGATGTCGCGCTACATGGGAACACCGTGTTGTGCACCAAGCACATCTTAATCCCTTCACAACTGTGCGCCCCATCGAAGAACAATAAAGGACTCCCTGCTACAATGTGTGTCATTCCGCACCATTTGTTGGAGGATAGCAGCAGCCAGCTTAACGAATTATCGTCCTTTGAGTAGTCAGCACAGCACAAACTGAGCATTTGGAGCGTTTCTGTGACCGGGAACCGTTGGCTCCTGAGGTGTGGCATCACAACCTGACAAGTGACGAGTCATGGTTTGCCCTACCACGGATGGACATCTACGTGTTGTATGGTGGCGACCTATGTGCTGGGTGCTCACTGCTGTGATAAATGCCGGTTTCATAGTGTGAGGAGATATCGGGTATGACTTGACGTAACGGCTGGTAATAACTGAAGGAAATCTGATGGCCCAACATTACGTCACACACAGCCCGCCTCTTCCTTCGTCACCACCGAGTGAGGTGGCACAGTGGTTAGCACAACGAACTCTCATTCGAGAGGACGACGGTTCAAACCCGAGTCCAACCATCCTGATTCAGGTTTCTCCTGATTTCCCTAAAACTCTTGAGACAAATGCCAGGATTATTACTTAGAAAGGGTACCGCCGACTACCTTCCTCATGCTTTCCTAATTCGATGGAACCGATGACTTCCCGAAACCAACCAGCCAACCTCCGTTCCTCATGCGACAATACAGTTGCGTCATTTTTCAACAGGACAGTTCCTGTCGACAGAAGAAACGTGTCCCTATGATAGGGCTGCGTCATACTGACGTACCCCGTGCCGAACGAGGTTCCCAGATCTGTCCCCTATAGAACGTGTAGTGATAACTCGGACGTCACCTCAGTCCCTGTGTCAGTATCCAAGACATCATGACCAATTGTGACCAGCCGATCTCAGGAGAGGATACAAAGGCTTAGTGACAACATATCCAACCGAGCTTCGTGCATTCAGGCCAGAGGTTGTGCAACTGACAAGTGGTCTCATACTACCAGGTTCTTTGTAAATCTGACCGTATTTACATATTTCTGAAATAACATCACTTTCCCTCTCAACTCATGATGTTTGTCCCTTTCTGGGCGCTTCCCATTTTTGTCAGGATGTGTATCAGCTGCTTTTACACGTAACGACATCTATTACTTGTTGTAGAAATTCTACCTGTGTTCCCGTCTCCTATTATTCTATCATTTTTTTAAATATTTTTCGCCTACGATAGACGAGGTGGCGTATGATTGAAGCTAAAAAATGGCTCTGAGTACTATGGGACTTAACTTCTGAGGTCATCACTCCCCTAGACCTTAGAACTACTTAAACCTAACTAACCTAAGGATATCACACACATCCATGCCCGAGGTAGGATTCGAACCTGCGACCGTAGCGGCTGCGCGGTTCCAGACTGTGGCGCCTAGAACCGCTCGGCCACCCCGGCCGGCTGATTGAAGCCCTCACTACACGCGAACTGCAACCAGTCTATGATGTCATACACAACAGCTGGAGAAATGGAAACCGCCACGGTGCTTATGTAGGTGTCGGATGAAATCAAGGACGAAAACTAAAAGTATAAAAACTGATGGAGCCATCACAAATAATGAAAACAGCTGATAAGACGCAACGTAATGCACGTTTAGCAGGGGGCCAGAAAAGTAAAGTGGTGAAATATACTGACGTCATTATTACATTTGTCACTGGCTGAGGGACCAATAAAGGGAGTTTTATTATACCTCAATGAAATGAGGAGGAGAATATGTTGGAAGACAGGACATGGCCTTTTAGCTTCTGTACTGTGGGAAGTGCCCTTCGCAGTGCCCTTGACACGGGTTTTCAGAGTGTAAATGTAGATGTAGATGTTACATAATGTGTCCGTTTCAGTTATTATTATTAATATTATTATTAAATGGTGAGTATTAAGGAAACGTGCCATGTACTCAAATGGAAATTCCTACAAGAGGGAAGAAGTTCTTTTCGCGAAACACTGTTTGGAAAGCTTAGACATCTGGCATTTGGCGACAGATCGAAGATCAGTTCTACTGCCACTAACGTGCCACTCGCTCAAGTTCCGCGAAGACAAGGTAAGATAAATCAGGGCTCGTACGGACGCAGTCATTTTTCTGTAGTTCCATTCATGAGCGAAACAAGAAGGGAATAACGAGCAGAGCTGCAAAGTAGGCTCCGCGATGCATCGTATTGTGACATTCGAAGTATACATGTAGTGTAGATGACGACCTGTTAGATGATGATCATTTTGACCTTGGAAACGTAAAGTCAGTAGAAAGGCAGTTCTGACATCTCAATTGATAATGGAAGCACGGCTGTAGAAAAATAAAAACATCTTCCTAGGATTTGTCGACCTGGAAAACTCAATTGGCAGTCTAAAATAATACAAGATGTTCGATATTCTGAGAAAAATAGAAGTATTCTCTAAGGAAATAAGAGTAATATACAATGAGTACAAGAAAAAAAGAGGGTTCAAATAGTTATAATGGCTCTGAACACGATGGGATTCAACATCTATGGTCATCAGTCCCCTAGAACTTAGAACAACTTAAACCTAAACAAGAGGGGATAATGCGAGTATACAGGTAAGACAAATAACGAAGTGCTCGATTTAAAAAGGGTGTAAGAGAGGGATGTAATCTTTCACACTACTGTTCAGTGTATACGTCAAATAAATAATGACGTAAATAAAAGAAAAGTTGAAGAGTGGAATTAAAATTCAAGGTGAAAATACATGAAAATTAAGATTCGCAGATAACTTTGTCATCCTCAGTGAAAGTGAAGAAGAATTACAGAACATACTGAATGGATTGAACAGGGTAATCAGTACAGGGTATCAGAGTAAACCGAAGAAAAACGACAGTAATGAGATTCAAATGGTTCAAATGGTTTAAGCAATATGGGACTTAATATCTGAGGTCATCAGTCACCTCGACTTACAATTACTTAAACCAAACTAACCTAAGGACATCACACACATCCATACCCGAAACAGGATTCGAATCTGCGACCGTTGCAGCATCGTGGTTCCGGACTGAAGCTCCTAGAAATGATCGGCCACAGCGGACAGCCAGTAATGAGAATTATCAGAAAACGGAACAGCGAGGAACTGAACATAACATTTAGGTATCACAACGCAGACGAAGGCAAAAAATTCTGCTTCCTAGGCAGCAAAATAACCCATGATGAACTGAACAGGGAGGACATATAAAGTAGAATATCAGTGGCAAAAAGATCATTGCGGGCTATGTACGAATTAATCCGAGAAAGAAATTTCCAAGAATGTACGTTTGGTGCACAGTACTGTATGGTAGTGAAACATGGTCTGTGGGAACAACGGAAGAGAAGAGAATCGATCATTTGAGACGTGGAGCTACAGAAGAATGTTGGAAATTAAGTGGGCTGATAAGATACGGGATGAGGAGGTTCTACACAGAATCGGGAAGGAAAGGGATATGCAGAAAACACTGGCAAAAGGAAGGGACAGAATGACAAGACATTTGTTAGGACATCAGAGAATAATCTCCATGGTACTAGGAGGTGTAGAGGGTAAAAACCGAAGAGGAAGACAAAGATTGGGACACATTGAGCAAATAATAGAGGACGTAGGCTGCGAATACTAATCTGAGCTGGAAAGTTCGGCACAGGAGAGGAATCAGTGGCAGGCCACGATAAACCAGTCAGAAGACGAATGAATAAATACACTATGTGATCAAAAGTATTCGGACACCTGGCTGAAAATGACTTACAACATCGTGGTGCCTCCGTAGGTAATTCTGGATTTCAATTTGGTGTTGGCCCACCCTTAGCCTTGATGACAGATTCCACTCTTGCAGGCATACGTTCAATATGGTGCTAGAAGGTTTCATGGGGAATGGCAGCTCATTCTTCACGGAGTGCTGCGTTGAGGAGAGGTTCGATTTCGGTCGGTGAGGCCTAACACGAAGTTTGCATTCCAGAACATCTAAAGGTGTTCTGTAGGATTCAGGTCAGTACTCCGTGCACGCCGGTCCATTACAGAGATGTTATTGTCGTGTAATCACTCCGCCACAGGCATTATGAACAGGTATTCTATCGTGCTGAAAGGTAAAAGCGCCATCCCCGAACTACTCTTTAACAGTGGGAAGCAAGAAGGTGATTAAAACACCAATGTAAGCCTGTGCTGTGATAGTGCCACTCAAACCAAGAAGGTGTACAAGCTCCTTCCATGAAAAACACGCCCACACCATAACACCTCCGCTTTGGAAGTTTATTGTTGCCACTACACACGCTGGCAGATGACTTTCATCGCGCATTCTCCATGACGATGCCCTGCCATCGGAACGCCACATTGTGTACCACACAACGTTTTTCCACTGTTCCATCGACCAATGTTTACACTTCTTACACCAAGCGAGGTGTCTTTTGACATTTACCGGCGTGATGTGTGGCTTATGAGCAGCTGCTCGACCATAAAATCCATTTTTTCTCACCTCCCCTGTAACTGTCATAGTACTTGCAGTGGATCCTGACGCAGTTTGGAATTCCTGTGTGATGATCTGGATAGATGTGTGCATATTACAAATTACGACCATCTCCAACTGTCGTCAGTCAACAGACGAGGTCTAACCGTACAATTTCGTGCTGTACGTGAGCCCTTCACGTTTCCACTTCATTATCACACGGAAACAGTGGACCTAGGGATGTTTAGGAATGTGGAAATCCTGCGTACAGACACGTGTGACACAAGTGACACCCAATCACCTGACCACGTTCGAAGTCCGTGAGTTCCGCGGAGCGCCCCATTCTGCTCTCTCACGATGTGTAATGGCTACTGAGGTCGCTGATTGGAGTACCTGGAATTAAGTGGCAGCACAATGCAGCTAATATGAAAAACGTATGTTTTTCAGGGTTTCCGGATACTTTTGATTACATAGTGTACTTTACTTTACTTTTTCGTGTCCGGAGATTTATCTCAAAGCCTTTCAGCCCAATGTCGGGCCAAGTCCAATGTTTCTCTCTTCTCAAGCCACAGTTCGTCAAGGGTACACCTTGTGGGGCAGATGGAACACTGTAGAAGGTGTTCCATATCCTGAACTTCACCACAGTCGCATTTGTTGTCTGCTTCGTCCTTAAAGCCCCATTTGACTAGGTTTGCTTTAACTGGTGCTACGCCTGTTCTGATGCGGTTCAGTGCTCTCCAAATCTTCCAGCTTGATGTACTGCCGCTGGGTATTTCTCGTGAGGCAGGGTACTCCTTCGGAGGCTCGTTCAATTCACTAGTGAGAAATCTCTTGCGGGATGTAACTCTGCCACGTCCACATGAAGAACCATGCAGCGGGTGGCGCTCGTCGGAAATCTGTTTAAATTTTTCTGTATGTTTGTGCGCAATTCTTGATGAGAATCCTGCTGATTTGTATATTTTTCCAAGTGGAGTGGGTTTCATGCATCCTGTTGTTAGCCTGCATGTTTCATTAAGGACTGTAGTGACTTTTTTGGCATGTGTGGATCGAGACCGTACAGGGCATGCATATTCTGCCGTGTAGAAGCAAAGTGCTTGAGCAGTTATTAGTAATACAGTCGGACTAGCTCCCCATTTACTATTCGTCAGTTTTCTTAAAATATTGTTCCTGGCAGCAACTTTTTGGCAGGGTTTTTCACAGTGATATCTGTACGTCGGTGATCTATTTAGCACGACACCAATGTATGTTGGTTTGTCCGTATGGTCCAGTTTGTCGCTATTCTAGGTGAGTTCTGCTTCCTGTTTGCCTCTTTTGTGCGGAGGTCGAAAGCGCTAACCTGTGTCTTAGATGGATTTGGTTTGAGGGAGTTCTCTTTAAAGTATTCAGACATTAAGTGTAGCGGGCTTTCTAATTTCCCTTCTACTTCCTCGAAGCTATTTCCTTGCGTTGTAATGGCCAGATCATCGGCCTACAAGAAATGGGTAGTAAGTTCAGGTGTTGGTTGATCATTGGTGTATAGGTTAAATAGTAGGGGGGGGGGGGGGGGGCAGCACACTGCCCTGGGTGAGAACGTTCTTTTGTCGACGCCATTGGCTTTTTTTTCTGTCCGGCATTACATAGAACTGTCTGTTTTGCAGCAGAGATTCAATTATTTTTGTTAATTGATGATCCTTAAATGTACAGTACAGTTTTTCCATGAGCTTTCAGCGGTTGACGGTGTCGTATGCAGAACTTAAGTCCACCAATGTTACACCTATTATTTGTTTGTTTTCAAACCCTTCCTCTATGTGTTCTGTGATTGCTAGGATTTGACTGGTGCCTGATTTTCCGGGTCTGAATCCAGCCTGTTGGGGAATGGGCTTTTGGTCTGCGATATTTGCTATGAGGTTTAGGATTATTCGTTCCTACAGTTCGTACAGATGGCACAAGAGTGCTATTGGGCGGTAGTTCTTCGGTTGACCTGCGTCTTTCCCAGATTTTAGTAGCGCCACTACATATGATTTCCTCCACATTTTTGGGATCTTACACGTTTTTAAGCAATGATTGAAGAGCTGCAGGATCCATTGCTTGGCACTAGGTCCGAGCTGTTTGATCTGTTCCACGCATATATCGTCGACTCCCGCTGCTTTCCCGTTTTTAATTGAATTCATTCCACGATTAACATATTTCATGGTAAATGGTATTTCGAACATGCTTGACTCTTGACTCTGAATTCTGTTGATTTTTAATTTCTGACATTTCTTGTTGGGTTTTCCATTTAGTATGAGCTGATGTGCAATTTGATTGGGTGTTACTGAAGAGCATTGTTTAGCTGTCCCAAAGTCACTATTAAGTTTTTTTTATTAATTTCCAAGCGACTTTGCTACTGTGGGTCATATCCATTCTTTACAGAGTTTCGAACCATTTCCTTTGTCTTGATTCACTAATCATTTGCATTAGTGTTTCTCCATATTGGACTACTTCTTCACTAAAGGGGTCCTGTTCGTAAAGCATTTCGTACTCCCTCAGGATGTTCTTTGATTCGTCAGAGAGACCTGGGATGAAATGGTCTCTGCAGCCTCGGGGTATGTGTCTTGGAGAACTCTTTTGGAGGGTCTCTACGAAAGTTTGATAATTTTCTGGAGTTGGGTGTAGATTTTTTATTTCTGCATCCAGTTCTACAGCATATTCTGTCCATTTAGCTTGTTTAAAGTTGAAGCGTCTGCGCAATGGTATTTTCGTTGCTCTCAGAGCACCGTATATTTGGATTCCGATAGGTCGTCCGTGTTGTGTTTTAGGAAGAGGTGCGTATGCAGTTTTTAAGCATCGGTCTTCCACGTTTGCGCTTACAAAACAAATATCAGGGTTGTATTCGCGCTTCCAGATTTTGCTGCTGAACGAGCATGGTAGCTTGGCATCATGGATCAGGGATAAGTTATTTATTTCCGCCCACTGCTCTAATTTATGTCCGTTGTCGTCTGTATGTTTGTAGCCCCATGATGTGCTGTGGCAGTTGAAGTCTCCTAAGATGAGCTGTGTTTTCTGATTGTTGAAGTTTGGCGGCAAAGTCAAGTTGAACTTCTCTCCGCGCGGCTTGTATTCTGACGTTACGGTGAAGGTGCTACACTCGACAGTCAGTAATTCTATGTTATTGTATGTAGTTCTGTTAGTTGATATTATGGACATCTCAGGTTTTTTGAAGACAGCACTGCCATATTTACGATGTGGATTTTCTATGGCTAATTTCATTCCTTCTATTTCTGGTCTTATTGCCCCTTCTTTCTTGTGTGTTTCTTGTATACATAGTATGTCCCATTTGTGCATGCGGCAAAGTTGTGATATGATTTGCTGTTGGTTGTTGGTGATACCCTCTACGTTTAGGCTTGCAATCGTCAGAGTTGGTTCTTTTTGCTTTTTCCGGTGTTGGAAGCAATGGCCGTTGTTTTTTGTTGCAACGTTTCCGGGGGATGCCGGCATTATCTGACAGATGATTCTCGGTCTCTTATCTCAGATAGTGCACGCGTGGAGGCTCCTTCCTTGTCCCCCCACATAGTGTAAAAAAAATAATTATATTAGATTTAATATGGGAATTTCATTTTCTGTACGCCATGAGTGCTCAATTGTATGCCAGAAGAGTATGGAATGAACGCTGCTATCGATCCTCCCAGGGCCGTAAGCGACTGCCCACCAGACATCAGATCCAGCGGCGAGGCAGTTGACGCCCGTCAATGTGTAGCAAAGGACGTCTGCATGTAAAGTAGGTTGCAAAGTGTTTGCTCACGGGGGTAGTATACGCCCTCTCGTACATTTATTAGATGCTGCCTTTGAAAGCTGGCGTGGCATGCTGCGTCTCCTCCGAGACACGTAGGCGTTAACAACGTTGTTTACTCGTTACTAGATCAAACACAGGCCGCGTGCTCCTGCTCTTCCAGCTCATACAACGCTCCATCGACCTCGTTCGGTGCACACGGCGTGGGTTCTGAGAATGTAAACATCAGCCAAACAATGGCACACTTTGATGAACGGTGGTTCGAAAATACTTTCTTCTTAACCTGCTTTTATGTTTCCTCCTCATTACTCTCTGTTAGTCAGGAATTGTCGTTCTCTCGGCTAGAGAGGTAATGTACGCCGTATTGAAATCCCAGCGTCGTCTGTGGTGAATGGCTTCTGAATCACTTTCTGGTGGAAATCATAACAAACCTCCATCAGTGACAAGTTCCTTTCTTTCTTAGTGTACATTGGTCCTTGATAATCATCACTTGGCTGTCTGAGGACATTTAAAATGCGACGATCAGTGAAACACTCTATTAGGGGAAAAACATAGAATACATAGATTTTTCTGGCCAAGTTCATTGGTTTTGTACAGAAGATCACATATAAGAGGTTCAAATGGCTCTAAGCACTATGGGCCTCAACATCTGAGTTCATCAGTCCCCTAGACATAGAACTACTAAAACGTAACTAACCCAAGGACATCTCACACATCCATGCCCGAGGCAGGATTCGAACTTGCGACCTTAGCAGCAGCGCGGTTCAAGGCTGAGGCGCCTAGAAACGCTCGGCCACAGCGGCCGATTATACAAGAGGCACAAGGGACGTATTCTAGGGTACTGCTACAGAAGTCTTCTGCCAGTTTGTTCAATATAATTCTTATCGACCTTTTAGCAGCTGCACGATGGCTTAGAGACAGCAATATCATAGAAAAATTTTATTGGTTGTATGTCTTGATTTGTTTCTCACTCAAGGCGCTGCAGCCATGGACTGTGCGGGTGATGCCGGCGGAGGTTCGAGTCCTCCCTCGGGCATGGGTGTGTGTGTTTGTCCTTAGGATAATTTAGGGACTGAGGACCTTGGCAGTTAAGTCCCATATGGTTTCACACACATTTTTCTTTTATTTATTTCTCACTCGACCAGCGGTGATAATGGCTATTTTCGATCAAATATTTTGAAAACACTTGACTCTCGCATTTGATTTTTTAATTCTGTAAGTCATACTGAGAAACCTTGCTTTCACTCTATTTTGAGTTATTAATTCTTTATGACTTACTTTGAAATGGTTTTTTTGTACAATTTACAGACTAAGTTGTTATTTCAGCAGTTAACCGAAGCAGTTTAATACTGAGATCTCGTCTAGTAATATTATCTTCGCTGTAAAGCAGTATGTCTAACGCACGCTACACGAAATCATGGAAGACATGCTTTGATATGATGAATGACAGCCCGATTCAGTAATTAACGTGGTTGAACCTGAAAGATTACGTAAAATATTACAGTCATCCATGATATAAATTTTTTGAATACTAACATCCAGAAAATACACAGTATTATCTTCTACATGTTCGACATTACATAAATTGTACTGCTTGTATTGTTTACCGAACGGATTCGAAATTGCAACCATTGAGTACGATTGGCTGTTGTTCATTTTTTACTTTTATATCTGTTATCATCTCTGTTGTATTACGTTTCTCTTTATTTTACGTTGCTGAATGTATTGTGACACTGAAGTGTGTCGCTTTCCTGCTTTCCTCAACACGTAACACACCATCACCGCCCAGTAACACTCCTCAGTTTAACGTAACGGTGGTTGCGTAGCAGCTGACGCCAGCGTCGTATTCGAGGAACTTTGCTGGCTTCTTTAAAATATTTAAAGGCATCGTTGATGCTTCAGTGGCTTTGTATCCTAGCCAGCATAGACGTAACGTCCGTTTCAAGCAGTGGACGCCAACTACATTCACTAAATATATCTATGAGTTCTTCATCTATGACCTGGCCATAAGTCGCTAAAAGAACCAAGCACCTCTGTTACCTTTGAAATTAGGTCGTCGGATTAATCGTCGTTGCTAGCGAGCGCCATACAGATTTTCAGAATACTTTCGAAATGCTATCAAACAATTATTGACATCTCTACATATTTTAAACTTATAAATACAAAACACATTGTAATGGTTTCCGGAGAAAAATCTGTAAATCTGGGTATAACAACATAGCTACTTCTTGGTCTAAAAAGCTTTACTTTTTATCTGTAGTGTATTTTTCCCCATTCATATCCCCTTCCTTCAGTCCCATCCTCACACTGTCTACTGGGAGCTAACCCAAAAATACTTACTGGGTATCATCGTGATCATAATCGTCATAGTCTTAGCAGCAGCCACACGATAACGACTATGTTTTATAGTAAACTGGTTTACTATAAAAGTGACAAGATATGTACATGGTGAAGAAAAATCGGGCACTCGGACTTCACAGCGTGATTGTTCATGTGCTAGCAATACAAAAATATCTGTCAGAAAATTTCGTCCTGCGCATCTTTCCGACAGAAAATGGACGTTAAAGAGTGGCTTCTGGCAACACTGTGGTCGCCGCCCGGTGTGGCCGTGCGGTTCTGGGGGCTGCAGTCTGGAACCGAGAGCCCGCTACGGTAGCAGGTTCGAATCCTGCCTCGGGCGTGGATGTGTGTGATGTCCTTAGGTTAGTTAGGTTTCATTAGTTCTAAGTTCTAGGCGACTGATGACCTTAGAAGTTTCGTTCGGTAGCGTTCTCGCTTCCCACGCCTGGGTTTCCGGGTTCGATTCCCGGCGGGGTCAGGGATTTTCTCTGCCTCGTGATGACTGGGTGTTGTGTTATGTCCTTAGGTTAGTTAGGTTTAAGTAGTTCTAATTTCTAGGGGACTGATGACCATAGATGTTAAGTCCCATAGTGCTCAGAGCCATTTGAACCATTTGAACCTTAGAAGTTAAGTCGCATAGTGCTCAGAGCCGTTTGAACTTTGAACACTGTAGTCATATGCGCGGTAGCTACCTCTCTCAGGAGTTGGTGCAGTGGATTTTGTTTTCGGTTAGCATGTAGGATATCAAGGGTTTGATTATGGGTCGAGACGTGTTTGTTTTTATTTGCTAAATGTAGTGTGCGTGGTACGGTATCTGGTGTCTTAAGCGTCAAACAGGGATTACAGTGAGTCTTCTACACAACATTTGCACTTACATACTACGAAAGCAGAAGTGGAAGTGCAATCGTTTGTATTGGTCAGCTTCCGAAGAAGCCTTTTGTACGTCGTGGAAGGGAATCGTTTCACACAACTGGTTCTACTATAAACCCAAACTTGTTTTCTGTGTACCTTCCCCCCCCCCCCACCCCCCCCCCGCCCCAACCAGTGGTCCCAATGATTAGTACCACCTATTATTCTTGCTACGTTCACGTCCATTACAATTAGTTATGGCCTTTCGTCACCAACAGGCCTAGCAAAACGGTTACTATGAAAGTGTGTGATACATGTGGCTTAAGAAACGGTGTATACCACAGAGTTATATGGCGGAATGAAAATGTCAGTTAAAAAGAAATACGGCTCCACCTTAACCTGCTGCATGCGAAACCCAAAACGCTGTCCACTGCACAGCATTGCTGCTACACGCTGACAAAGGTAATTACCGTACAAGTGATTACAATGTTGCCAGATGCCCAATCTTTAGCGTCCATTTACTGCCGGAAATATGCGCGGAAGGAAATTTAATGAGAGATTTTTGTGTTGCTAATGTGTGAGGAATCGCGCTGTTAAGTCAGAATGTGCAAATTTTTCTTTTTCCTGTATAACATGGAATGGTCGAAGAGCAGCAATATGGCTGCTGCCAGCCGACTTACATTTTGTGTGTGGCATAGAGGCAGGGAAGATTAAATTAATAAGGAGAGAAAGCAAAAGACTAGTCCTATTCAGTCCTCTTGAAAGAGCATCATATTGACCCCTAGCATGCTCTGACGTATGGGTCCAATGGCTCTGAGCACTACGGGACTTAACAGCTATGGTCATCAGTCCCCTAGAACTTAGAACTACTTAAACCTAACTAACCTAAGGATAGCACACAACAGCCAGTCATCACGAGGCAGAGAAAATCCCTGACCCCGCCGGGAATCGAACACGGAAACCCGGGCGTGGGAAGCGAGAACGCTACCATGCTCTGACATAGCTGTAAGCCCTGAAATATTTATGCTTTCTGCCAATGACTTGGAAAACATATACTCTTAACCACTTCGGAAAAGTCGTTCGATTGAACACTTCTCTGATTATTTTGACGAAATAGCTAAGGAAAAGTTGCATTATTTTTAAATAAAGGGAAGTACGGTTGATGTGATATAGCCCACTGGACTCTCTTTTTCTGTCTTTCTAGAGACAAGAACAAATAATACAATATCCGAAACAGGTTTATTGCCGTGTGTGTTCAACTGGCTAGGTGGCCCCAAGCGAATTGTTCACTGCATTGTTTACGAGCGTTATTTCTTGGAACATGTCGGGTTGAAACACGATCTCACACGGGCGCTGATATCTGTGCAGTCAAACATTGTTTCCCGAAGCGTCCCAATATTTGACGTGGCTATCGAACAGCCCGTCTCCACGGACGTGGCGTGAAACCGGCAACAATAAGCCGCTGTTCTCGGGAGCGTATTTGCTCTCTGTAGTAAACACAAACGGATGCTGTGATTATCTCTGACGGACCGTGTCTTCTTTGTACAGACTGTTGCTAGACGCTGGATCTGCAGCCTCGCCCACAGGCACACACTAACAACGAATATAGCGTCTAAAGCAAGGCCTTCTTCCAAGTTATTGTCTCGATTTATGTTCCGAAATAACCTAGCATGATACGCTGACGACAGAGAATGTTTGTATAGTAATATACAGCGTCATCCCAGCAATGGATTACCTTGCTATTCTGTGAGACAATGAGAAACACGGCTTATGTAGCGGCAGTAGACATCACAATGAACTCGTTGTGAAATAATTATATTGAAGTATATGTTTGTTAGTTAGAGATCGATTGCAAGAACTGGATCTATACCTATATAATTACTTTAAACAGAAGGCTCTTCATAATCTACATTTTAACTTAATAGAAGTTTATTCTTGAAACCTGGTAGTCAAGGAAGGCAGGATTCGGTTACGATTGTGGACGAGGCCGTCATCAGTTACTATTGGTTCCCTTTTGCAATTACACACATTTATTTTAACACGGTAATTCCAGACTCAGCAATGAATCAAGATATCACACGTTATTAATGAAGGAATAAACAATTGTGTAATTAATAGTGCTTTCAGCGCGTTACAATTTACCAAATGATCATAAAATACAGACACAGCAAATAATGTTTGAAAAACAAGCCAATGTGATTCCAATTAGAGTTTGAAGGTAAGTGCAGTAACGGCTGAAGGCCTTTAACGCCAAGAACGGCAAGTATAAAAAATTTAACAAACATACTGTAAAAGAGCAATGCAATAGCAAAGGTTAATTTAAAAAGGTAGGCAACTGATCACCAAACGGGTGAGACAAAATGATGATAAACTTGGTAGCAAAACCATTTAAACCTGCTGTAACTCAAGAATGGCAATTATATATAAAAAAGAAACATACAATTAAACAGCGAACACACTCATAGAACACAAGGGCCAGTCATAGACGGTGCACCAGAAATCGACCTCTGAGTAGGTCCGGAAAAGAACACTTTCATGAGCGATGAGATAGGCAGCCAAGAGTTGTATTCAGTTCACAAGCTGGTAACTCAGTCTAGCGGCAGTCTAACGAATGACTAATGATAATCTTGCTGAGGCTACCTGACGTTCAGTAAACCAAATGCAAAGATGTAAAAATACGCCTAAACCGGAACCGGCGGTCTGGACTCCGCCCCCAGAATACTGTGCTTGAAAGCCCGGAACGAAAAGGAATCACTACCACCAGAGTAGAAGAATCGTCAACCAACCTACAATCAAGGAAGCTGTAAAAACTACACGCCTCACCAGACAGCAGCGGCAAGGCGAGGAAACGTACATTGCCATGACATACACTAACCCCAGGGCAGGTAACATGGGCGTTAGCGGCCACGAGACAGGATAAATACCGCTGGTTGAACTTAACAAATAGTAACAAACTGAATGCAGTAAATACGAGGCGTGTTTTTTAAGTAACGAGCGCGTGCGTCGTGTCCCGGCATGCCTAGGGAACAAGTGTGCTCAGTTTCAGCTGTGTAGCTAACCTCTACGGTTCTGTTCTGTGCTTTCAAAATGTTAAAGACTATCAATTCACCCACTGCGTGTGAGTTTCCGTCAGTGATACGGTTTTTGTCAGCAAGGAACTTGTCTGATGCAGAAATTCATCGACAGTTTTGCGAAGTATATGGTGATACCGTTATGAGTGAATGCAAAGTGCGTAAGTGGGTATGAGAATTCAAAGATGGTCATGACAACGTCCATGATGGGGTCTGCGCCGGTCGCCCTTCTTTGATTACAGACGATTTGGTGGATTCAGTTGAAGTGAGGATTCATGAGAGCAGACGCTTCACAATGACAGGTTCCTCAAACGAAATTCCTGACATATAGAGATCAGTGCTTTACAACATTGTTTCTGAAAACTAACGTTTAGGAAACTGTGCTCCCATTGGGTCCCGAAACTAGCAGAGGACCACAAAAACCAAAGATCTGAGTGTGCAATGAAGTTCTTGAACTGTTATCAGGAAGAAGGTGATGGCTTCTTGAGTCAGGTCGTAAGTGGACAGGAAACATGGGTTTCGCTTACCACGCCCGAATCGAACCAACAGAGCATGGAATGGAGACACACTCACACTCCTGTAAGGGTGAAGGACAAATAGACTCTGTCCCAGCGCAAAATCGTGGCCTCCTTGTTTTGGGATAGGCATGGTGTTTTGTTGGTGGACTTCATGCAATGAGGAACCGCTATCAATGCAGAACCATACTGCCAAACCTTGAGAAAGCTAAGCAGAGCGTTTCAAAACAAAAGATGCGGCATGCTCACAAAGGCAAGTGTCCTTCTCCATAACAATACAAGACCTCACGCTGCAGGTCAGACCCGCCATTTAATGGGACAGATTGGCTGGGAAGTTTTAGGCCACCCACCCTACAGTCCTGATCTTGCGCCGAGCGGTTACCCTCTGTTCTTCCACCTCATACAACACCTCAGTGGCAACCGTTAGAATGATGACGACGACGTGAAAACAGCAGTGAACTCTTGGGTACCGGAGCATGAGGAAAGTTTTATGAAGAGGCTATTTTAAAATTGGTTGAGAGGTATGATACGTGTCTGAACAAACTTGGCAACTATGTCGAAAAATAGAGTGAAGTATGTACTTTCTGAAAATAAATTTACGTTTCTGAAATAAATTTTCATTGTGTACTTATGTTTAAACGGACCTTATCTAGAAAACACACCTCGTAGTAATTAGAAGTCCAGAAAGCTAATCAGATCCGCCTTACCCAAGAACTCCACTCGTGCTATTCATTTCAGCAACACTACGAGCAGCAACACAAACCCAAGTCACTGGAGAATCGCAAGATCTTTCAGTGGTGGAGGTTCCTCTTCTTGAATCCAAATGCACTCAACTTGAAACTTGCACGGTCCGGCTTACGACGAGGTCGTGCACCCTTGTGACCACAGGCCTTCAATCCAGTAGTCCATGCACGCCACCAGCTGTCCCGGCGTCTTCTCCCATTGTGCAGGCCTGGCTCCTCCTGAGTCCCCAACCAAAATGCACACTCACACGACCCGGAAGAACCACGATATCACCCCCAAAGATAGGGCCACAGTTACCACTTATAACCGCCACTGCTGCCACTATTGATCAGGCAACACTTGCAAAACCAAATGGCGCCAATCAACACGAGAAGACAGACAAACGCAACCATGTCAGCTAAACGATAAGGTCTGGCTTCCAACAGAAGACGGGAACCTACAAACAGCACTAACGCAAGCTGCAGCATGGCTCAGTTCGGAAGTAGAGTACCAGACGCTTCCAGCTGCAAAATAAAATTACTTTAAATGACTCGTCACTTTCCATTCAGTAGTTCTAATTACATTTACTTTATCAGCTTTCATCGTGTGATTCAAGTTTTCACATTTGGTTTTATACTTAGACGTCCTCCCAAATATTATATATTATTTTCATATTACATTTTTTGGAAGTCGGAAACATTTCTTATTTGCACTGACATTATCGATGTTTCTGGGTTTGGCTCCAAGAACCAATTCTACAAAGCCTGACACGAGACTGCTGACTTACTTAAGACATTTTATAAAAAAGAAGTGTTTTGAACCAATTGAGAATAACTAACCAATACGTATTATAAAAGTAAGTGTACATGTGCGTGCTGCTAAAACTCAGAAACGAGTTTACGTACGATCGAGAGAGTTATGTGGTGTGGTGTGGTAGCCCTCTATCCCTAAGGAGGTTACCTTTTTTATCTAAGGAACGTGTTTTGAAGCTCTAAGGGTTGGAAAGTTTAGCGCTCTACAAATCTCTAGAACATTCAAGAATATTTGCGAGCATTTTACAACATTCCAGAATGTTGCGGATAGTTGAGACTAGCGATCTCATTAACACATGGTGACGCTTTGTGTGGTTCTAGCATTCGGTCATATGTATGCTTGGATTGTGATTGGAACCGCCGTTACTTTTCGTGTTCATGTCTCCATATAGAGGGTGTTACAAAAAGGTACGGCCAAACTTTCAGGAAACGTTCCTCACACACATAGAAAGAAAATATGTTATGTGGACATGTGTCCGGAAACGCTTACTTTCCATGTTAGAGCCCATTTTATTACTTCTCTTCAAATCACATTAATCATGGAATGGAAACACGCAGGAACAGAAACTACCAGCGTGACATCAAACACTTTGTTACAGAAAATGTTCAAAATGTCCTCCGTTAGCGGGGATACATGCATCCCCCCGCGTCGCATTGAATCCCTGATGTGCTGATGCAGCCCTGGAGAATGGCTGTATCACAGCTGACCACAATACGACCGCAAAGAGCCTCTACATTTGGTACCGGGGTTGCGTAGACAAGGGCTTTCAAATGCTCCCATAAATGAAAGTCAAGAGGGTTGAGGTCAGGAGAGCGTGGAGGCCATGGAATTGGTCCGCCTCTACCAATCCATTGGTCACGAATCTGTTGTCGAGAAGCGTACGAACACTTCGACTGAAATGTGCAGGAGCTCCATCGTGCATGAACCACATGTGTCGTAATAGTAAAGGCACATGTTCTAGCAGCACAGGTAGGGTATCCAGTATGAAATCATGATAACGTGCTCCATTGGGCGTAGGTGGAAGAACATGGGGCCCAATCAAGACATCACCAACAATGCCTGCCCAAACGTTCACAGAAAATCTGTGTTGATGTCGTGATTGCACAATTGCGTGCTGATTCTCGTCAGCCCATACATGTTGATTGTGAAAATGTACAATTTGATGACATTGGAATGAAGCCTCATCCGTAAAGAGAACATTTAACTGAAATGAGGATTGACACATTGTTGGATGAACCTGTGGGGCGGCGAAGAAGTTGTCCGAATGAGTTGTTTGAATGTTCCTTTTCACGTAACAGACTATTGCCGATGCAACATATGTGGGACGGCGAAGAAGTCGTTGGTTAATGTTGAATGAAAGTTGAACATTGCCACCTTAAATCACGCGAGCCTGGCAACTAATTTGGTGGCCAGTCAGAAAGCGAAGGGAAACTTACTGACCTTAGTTCCCAGTCTGCACGGCCACATTCCTGTACAGCCCAGCTAAACGAAAAATATCCATAGTTCTTCACGGGATTAGGGCTGCTTCAATAAAATTTAACGTTCCAAACAAGATTTTATTATCTTAAAGGCTCACACAAATTACTCGAAACTTCTGAAAATGCTAAAGACATTAAATATTGTTAATTCAGCCAATCGTTTAATAGTTCAGAGGCGACTTCTACAGCAAGTTCTTCCCGAATAGTTCATTACTCTAACTAACGGTGCTCTATTAATAGTTCGCAATAATGTTAAAAAAAATTAATGCTCGCCTTAAAAGTGGAGTTAGTCACCACTTGCCACGCGGAATTATACTTCACACGGACGGCACAATAACAGTTTGTTACCGAAGTCTAAACGATCCAGGACGGTGTACAGTCCTCGCGATTTTCAATGTCCGTTTACATTGCTAAGTACGCGCATGTCACAGCCCGCTATGACGTCACCCGAGGCGAGGCGCGATCGGATGTTAAGCTCGCGTGGACTAGGCGTTGGTCTAATGCGGAGTGAGCTTACTACTGCCTCTGCCGCTCTTTTTATATAGCTCCGGCGCGTACCGCCAAGAGAGCATCTGTTCTTTTCGTTCCTATGTAGATGCCTGCAGCCTCCAAATGATCGCTGTCTCAGGCACATAATCTTAAATATCACATTTAATAATAGCTTTACAAACTTCTCAATTTTTGTATACATACATCTGAGCAGTACAGAAGCACGTAGAAAATCTCAGCCCGCTAAAATTAAAACTTTACTCTCTAGAATTTTTACAATGGAACTAACGGTAGATTGTTACCTCTGAACCATAGCTTTATCAAGACTTGTATCAGCTGTTAATTATGCTACAAGACTAAAACTTGGTGTAGCTTTGTTAATTGTCCTATCTGATCATTGGTCTTAAAGAATTTGTTTTATCATTAAAATTTAAAGTACTTAATCTATAATGCTTATGTACATTTTACTCACAAAAGTAGTTTTTACTAAATTACTAAAAAACTAGAAGAGGTAACTGATTGTGGTATTTCCATTATTATTATTAGGGTGAACTGAAGCATCCTACCAATTTTCAATATTGTAGCTCTATTATTTCGCGCCTCTGATTTTTCCGAAAAACGCGGATTCTGGAGTCAATTTTAGTTTTATGGTTTTGGAAACCAGCACCACTCATTAATGACTTCTTACTGCACCTTCTCACCAAATTTTGGCTTCCTAGCGTCATTATTTAGCGCCTCCTATTTTTCTTTCAAAACGTGAATTTTACGTAAACTACTAATTTTATAACATTAAGATTTGTTACCTGAAACATTATTACATAGAACTATACTTTAACAAAGTTTTACACACAAATCTTAATTTTTACTTTTATGTTAAATGTGGTGCAATACTATATGCAGGCGCGTTACGATGACGTGACGCTACTAGCAGTGAACTAGGGTAAGTCCCGTGCACTCGCTCGCCTCTGTATCTTATACATGATACAGCGCTTGCTTTGCTTCATCACCCCCTTTTTAATTTTCGTGAAAATCTATTTTTGAACAAAATTAAATTTCTAAAAGAACAAACAAGCGATGGATTACTTTAGTATACCTCTTTCAACTTAAGTTGCTTCTTCTTAGGAAATTCCTTATTACTACATACACAAAATAACCATACTCATATACACATAGAAAACCTAGTACAGAAGACATTCACAAATTATTTACATACATTTACATGGAAATATAAATTTTTCAATGGTTACAAAATAGTTATTTTTTTTTCTTTAAAATCAGTCTCTTCCTGAAAAAGAAAATACACACGACTTTTATCACAGCAACGCACTCACATTTTTCTTTTACTATAATACTCGGCACTGTGGTGGGTGTCCTATTGTAACACTCATTTAATTTCACTGATTGACAAAATTGTGGGAGGAAATTGTATTCACTGTGGTTTGCGTCTCTACTTCCAATCTCCCTACCGCTTGTTGTCAGTCATTCATGCAGCCTGCATGTCCCTGAGAAACAGACAATACAGTCTAAGTTTCTGTTTTCAACTTATATCTAAGGTAGGACAAAGTACATTTTATAGTTTATATTCTGGCACTATTTTACTAATTGTGAAGTTGTCAGAAAGACATTTAGCACTAAGTCGTATCTGATACAATAGCTCCTACTTTCTTCTTTCATAAATAATAGTTTAGGTTCCTAAATAGTGAAAATTCTTTTAGCAGATTAATATATTAAGATCTTGCTTCAACTTAGAAAATTGAGTAACCTTTTAGTTTTAATGTACTCTGGCTTAATTATCGTATGGATTAGTTCATCAAAGAAGTCATTTGCTGACCAGCACTTTGCTTTATTGTATGAATTACTAAAGAAATTAGTTATTTTCAGTATACCGATTCCAAATTTCTGCATTTTCCAATATTTGTGTGTTTCTGTTGTCTGTTTAACTATTTATTTGCCTCAAGCAAGATTTAGCGTTTTTCACCATTTCACGAGACGTGAGGGAATTATTCTTTAATCCTACATCATTTACTTCAATTTACTTACTTTACTTCTTCACCTTATTCATTTTCTCCCTTTTCTTCCAGATTCAAAATACTTCATTTCTCCACTTCTTTCTCCCTTTTCCTTTTGTCAGCCTATTGACGTCCTGTTTCTATATATTTGGTGCGATCCTCACACCACTTCCACACATCTCCATTTATTTAATTCTAAAACGCCATTGCTTGCCTCTATGAGCATTACCTTCTTACGCTGTTTTCCTTCAGACAACCTTATTTCTAGCAACATACTACCTTCTGCATAATCTCATGGATTATTCATATTCATACCGTACTTCGTATACTGCAAAGTGTCTCTCTTAGTTGTAGTTTCTAACCCTTTACAATTACATGAAATATTTTAATTTATTTATTTTAGCCATGTTTGCCTCTTATTGGTACTCAGACTTTTGTTTTGCCATTCACTAGGTAGATCCTTACTAAGAATACTTAAAACCTAATAGCATATATACAACATGAAGACATATGTGATTCTTACCTGTTATGATAGACCAGAAGAAGGGAATGAAACTTGAAAAGGAAATAAAGTTTCACCCAGCTGGGACTGCACGGTACGCCAAACCGTGTATCCGCCAAAGAGTGGCAGACTCCCTACAGTAATTAATTACTGTTAATTTTAAATTCCTTTAGATCCACAATATTTCTTAGACCTAGTTCTCTCTTACTCTTTGGATATTCCAAACGATAGGCATTTGCATGAGGTTTACTTACTATTCTAAATGGTCCATGATATACATGCATAAACTTTTTAGTTTCTGCAGAAATTTTCTTTGATTTTTCTTTTGTTTTGACCAGCACTAGCTCACCAATTTTAAAACTAGTGGGGGAAGCCCTTGCATCATGCCTCTTTTTCCTATCTAAAGGTCTTTCCTCATTCTCACTGAAAACCAAATTTTCCTGCAAGTATCCTTTATTCTTTATTACTCTAATAGGCAGTTCCCAAGTTTCATTACTACCGCCTATATGACTTCCTATAAAAGACTCTCTTATCACTTTAGAGTCAGGTAAAGTTAAAATTAAGTTGTTCTGATCAAAATTGATCTTTCCCTGGTACTTTGATAAGAAATCATTACCAATCAACATATCAACACTTAAGCCTAGCACAATCAAACAAGGATGATCTATTACTACGTCATTTATACCAATGGGTATCAAAGCTTCGTGTTGAACTGGTCTAGAGACTTTTCCAGTAGCACCTATAATCTTTAAGCCACTTACTTTCATAACTGTTAACTTCTCTTCATTGGGTATGGTGTCAAAAAAATGTTTGTGATAAAGCACTTGCTTCACTGCCACTGTCAAGCAGACAACGCACAGTGACTCCTGATATGTTTACTTTGATAACAGGGTGAGTTATTTTACATTGAACAGGTTGCTCACACACCTCGTCTAATAAATCTCGTTCTATGTTCTTCCAGCTAAAGTAATTCTGATCAGTTGCAATTACATTTACATTTACATCCTGGGGCTCATCATGCTCTATAATCTTAGCTGCTTTCTCTAATCTGTCCACTAACTTTAAATCGAAGCATCTGACGACTTTTTCTACTTTTGTTTGCTGCACATCAGCCAAACTATCCTCTACCTCTGAGCAACTGCGTCCCTGCGCAATATTGCTGTTCATAAGAATGTCGTCACCTTCAACCATTTGTGGCACGTTTACACAGCTACTAGATTCTTTCACCTCGTTACCATTTCTACCCCCTTCATTCATCATTTCCTCCTCTCTAAAGTTTTGCAGTACTGATTCTACTTCTGCTACTTCTACTTCAGCTTTTAGATTGCCATTTTCATCGAAGATGTAAGCTTTTACTTCATCATTATTCCCATCAGACTCAAACCCATTATCTATTTCTTCCCCATTATCTACCTTGAGTTCCTGTTCTTCCTTGACCCATTTTTCTAGTGTATCCAAAATACTATCCACTATTTTGTGAGAGTGGCTTAACACATCACTGGTATTATCTGTATTTATTTCGGCATCCATGTTGTCTGTCTGTGTATGTTGGCTGATTGTCTGTGTTTCCGTTACTGGCTGTGTTACTGTTACCGCCTGGTGAGCGCCAGTTTCCTCATAGACGGGATTTAGTTTCCCACACGCGGCCTGTTGTGTTCATCTGTGACACCACTAGATATAGTAGCATCATGACTCCCTTCTTGTCTTAATGGCATAGTATTTACTTCTCCACTTTCGTCATAGTAGTTGTTACGAAAGCGTGGTGAGTATCTACCCGCTCTTCCTCTGCCACGGCTTTGGTTTCGATAGTTTGTTTTGGTGTGCCTAACTTCCATATTTCTAACGTTCACGTTTCCATTATTTTGTACGTGATTGTTAGAAGATTTGTTATTCTGCTGCACCTGCTCCTCAGCAGCAGCTACTCTTTCCACTCTTTCCAGATATTCAATAAATTTGTCTATATTATCTCTAGGGGCGGAAATGATCCTCTTCTGCCAGTACCACGGCAGCTTACCTTCTAAACCCATAATGATCATATCTGGCTTCATCTTTTCTGTCAAATGTGACAGTCTTGAAACCCACTTCCTAGCGAAATCCTTTACTGATTCACGCCCTGGGAAAAACTTCTTACCACTCCAGAATTCCCTTAACACATCATTTTGTTTGTTATGTGACCAGTATTCGTTGAGAAATGCAGACTTAAATTCAGATAAAGTTTTACATTTGATCATTACATCCGCTGACCATCGCAAAGCATCACCTGACAAATGACTTCTTATAAATGAAATTTTTTCTCTTTCTGACAACGTGTTGGGGAGAACATCCTCAAAGTCATTCCAAAATTCAAGAGGGTGAATGTACTTATCAGGATCAAAGCGCAAAAACTGTCGACACCCTATAAAAGCGGCGTCAACTGAAGTCACATGCTGTACAGTAGAATGACTAGAATTAACAGAGGTTACTCTATTTTCTAGGTTAGCAATGTTAGTATTTAATTCCTCTACTTGTGACTCTACTGCTTCTATCCTGGCAGAACATCTTTGTTCCACTGCACCACGAATTTCGGTACAGGTTTCTTTTACTTTCTCAATGTTTTTCTGACAAGTATCTACTTTAATTTGTACCTCTTTAACTTTGTCAGAGCAAAGTTTGGACTCGTTGCTCAATCTTTCGGACAACCTCACTTCCAAAAGTTCATCTGCCTCTTGATAATTTTTTTGAATTTGATCTATTTCACATTTGAAAGTACTATGCATTTTAGTTAACTGTTGCCCTACTTTTACTTGAATGTCATGATGAATAGCATCTATCTTATAATTCAAACTATTCCATTTTGATTGCAGTTCTTCTTTTAGTTCTTTATTACTATCCTCAATTTTATTTTCCAACCCTTTATTACTAACCTCAATTTTATTCTCCAACTCTTTATTACTATTTTCAATTTTAGCCTCAATTTTATTTTGGTTTGATTCGAGTTTGGCAAACAGTATTTGCATCCAATCCGGAGCTTCTATCTTGATACTTTGTATCTCTTGACTTGACTGAGCTGGAGATATATTGAGCTCAGTTTCACTACCTGACAAAGTTAGCAACTCTATTGGCTCCCTTTTGACTTCTATTTCACTTATTGATTGCATCCCTGCACTCTCATTTAAATTAAAGTCATAATTTACTGGTGACAAATTACGTTCTAGTTCAATATTTGAGGGATTAATGGAACCATCCTCATTAAACTCAATTCCTGATCCTGAGGATTCTTGGTCAGAGACCGGTTCCCTTCTGAAATGTACACTACTTTCCATATCTTTTAGTTTGTTAGCAGCAGTTAATAAATATTTTAAAAGTCTTTGACTTAACTTAAATGCTTGATTTCGACGAATGATGTCGTCGCGGTGTACCAGCAATCGTGATGCGACGCGTCGCGACGTATTGAAGGCAGCAGCAGCAGCTGTAGCGTCGAGTACCGCCACAGGAATCGCCTACTGCAATAGCTCCAGGGGGGGGGCAGCAAGGCACCGTTGACCGCTCGACGCAGCCGGCAGCTGTCTCGCAGATCAGCGCAGCTCCGCGATGACGCACCGTCTTCCTTTAGTCTCAGCGCCGTCGGCAGCCGCGATCCAGCATCGTCGCCTTCCTCACCATCGTCACTAACCAACGTACAGCGGTAGACACTTATTGTTTATACACTACACCCACCTTTACTGGTAACACTGATCCCACACTAGTTCAATTCAGTGTCCTGTTATTGCCTACCGAGTTCGTTAATTTATACCAATCGCTTTCACACATCGAGCACTTTTATTTGCTTTTAATTCAGTTTTCCCGGCCGATAAGCACCATATGTGGGGCGGCGAAGAAGTTGTCCGAATGAGTTGTTTGAATGTTCCTTTTCACGTAACAGACTATTGCCGATGCAACATATGTGGGACGGCGAAGAAGTCGTTGGTTAATGTTGAATGAAAGTTGAACATTGCCACCTTAAATCACGCGAGCCTGGCAACTAATTTGGTGGCCAGTCAGAAAGCGAAGGGAAACTTACTGACCTTAGTTCCCAGTCTGCACGGCCACATTCCTGTACAGCCCAGCTAAACGAAAAATATCCATAGTTCTTCACGGGATTAGGGCTGCTTCAATAAAATTTAACGTTCCAAACAAGATTTTATTATCTTAAAGGCTCACACAAATTACTCGAAACTTCTGAAAATGCTAAAGACATTAAATATTGTTAATTCAGCCAATCGTTTAATAGTTCAGAGGCGACTTCTACAGCAAGTTCTTCCCGAATAGTTCATTACTCTAACTAACGGTGCTCTATTAATAGTTCGCAATAATGTTAAAAAAAATTAATGCTCGCCTTAAAAGTGGAGTTAGTCACCACTTGCCACGCGGAATTATACTTCACACGGACGGCACAATAACAGTTTGTTACCGAAGTCTAAACGATCCAGGACGGTGTACAGTCCTCGCGATTTTCAATGTCCGTTTACATTGCTAAGTACGCGCATGTCACAGCCCGCTATGACGTCACCCGAGGCGAGGCGCGATCGGATGTTAAGCTCGCGTGGACTAGGCGTTGGTCTAATGCGGAGTGAGCTTACTACTGCCTCTGCCGCTCTTTTTATATAGCTCCGGCGCGTACCGCCAAGAGAGCATCTGTTCTTTTCGTTCCTATGTAGATGCCTGCAGCCTCCAAATGATCGCTATCTCAGGCACATAATCTTAAATATCACATTTAATAATAGCTTTACAAACTTCTCAATTTTTGTATACATACATCTGAGCAGTACAGAAGCACGTAGAAAATCTCAGCCCGCTAAAATTAAAACTTTACTCTCTAGAATTTTTACAATGGAACTAACGGTAGATTGTTACCTCTGAACCATAGCTTTATCAAGACTTGTATCAGCTGTTAATTATGCTACAAGACTAAAACTTGGTGTAGCTTTGTTAATTGTCCTATCTGATCATTGGTCTTAAAGAATTTGTTTTATCATTAAAATTTAAAGTACTTAATCTATAATGCTTATGTACATTTTACTCACAAAAGTAGTTTTTACTAAATTACTAAAAAACTAGAAGAGGTAACTGATTGTGGTATTTCCATTATTATTATTAGGGTGAACTGAAGCATCCTACCAATTTTCAATATTGTAGCTCTATTATTTCGCGCCTCTGATTTTTCCGAAAAACGCGGATTCTGGAGTCAATTTTAGTTTTATGGTTTTGGAAACCAGCACCACTCATTAATGACTTCTTACTGCACCTTCTCACCAAATTTTGGCTTCCTAGCGTCATTATTTAGCGCCTCCTATTTTTCTTTCAAAACGTGAATTTTACGTAAACTACTAATTTTATAACATTAAGATTTGTTACCTGAAACATTATTACATAGAACTATACTTTAACAAAGTTTTACACACAAATCTTAATTTTTACTTTTATGTTAAATGTGGTGCAATACTATATGCAGGCGCGTTACGATGACGTGACGCTACTAGCAGTGAACTAGGGTAAGTCCCGTGCACTCGCTCGCCTCTGTATCTTATACATGATACAGCGCTTGCTTTGCTTCAAACCATTCGCAGAAGTGTATCCGTGGAGGCCAATCAGCTGCTAATAGTGCCTACACACGCTGTACATGGTACGGAAATAACTGGTTCTCCAGTAGCACTCTCCATACAGTGACGTGGTCAACGTTATCTTGTACAGCAGCAACTTCTCTGACGCTGACATTAGGGTTATCGTCAACTGCACGAAGAATTGCCTCGTCCATTGCAGGTGTCCTCGTCGTTCTAGGTCTTCCCCAGTCGCGAGTCATAGGCTGGAATGTTCCGTGCTCCCTAAGACGCCGATCAATTGCTTCGAACGTCATCCTGTCGGGACACCTTCGTTCTGGAAATCTGTCTCGATACAAACGTAACGCGCAACGTCTATTGCCCCGTGCTAATCCATACATCAAATGGGCTTCTGCCAACTCCGCATTTGTAAACGTTTCACTGAGTGAAAAACCACATTCATGATGAACACTAACCTATTGATGCTACGTACTGATGTGCTTGATGCTAGTACTGTAGAGCAGTGAGTCGCATGTCAACACAAGCACGGAAGTCAACATTACCTTCCTTCAATTGGGCTAACTGTCGGTGAATCGAGGAAGTACAGTCCATACTGGCGAAACTAAAATGAGCTCTAACATGGAAATTAAGCGTTTCCGGACCCATGTCCCCATAACATCTTTTCTTTATTTGTGTGTGAGGAATGTTTCCTGAAAGTTTAGCCGTACCTTTTGTTACACCCTGTAGATGTACTCGAAAGTGTTGTTACATATTTCACAGATCCTTCCAATAATAATTCAATAATCCAGGGCCCTTTTGTAACACACTAACAGAAAAAAATCCCAACACGAAGACGGAGTTGTGCGAGGTAAACGAGAGTAGGTAGGCGTGTATCACATGTGAAAGGTTATTTCTATTCAAAATTCGATCCAATCGCTTTATAGTGGTGCTGCTATTGCCTCAATGAGGATTGCTTTAAATACGCGCTGTAATTGTTGTGAGGATTAGTCATCTTTCAGACTCGACGTAGTGAGTCGATGTTGGCGAAGAATACCTTTAAGACGACGAAGACGCCATTATCAACACCTGACTGAGTTTAAACGAGGTCGTGTACGGACTGCTTAAGTTGTAAGTTCGTTTCGCGATAATGCAGAAAGTGTTGGCAAGAATTCAGCCACCGTACGTAGCTGCTGCCAGCATTGGCCACGGGTCCGGATGCCCACGTGGCACTACCTAGGAGGAAGACGGCCGTGTTCGGCGTATGGCGCTGTCGCATCGTACTGCCTCAGCAGCATCGATTCGAGCAGCGGTTGAAACTACAGAGACACAGCGAACTCATACAAATCAGTTACTTGAAAGACAGCTTAGTTCCAGATGTCCTGTGGCGTGCATTCTACTGACCCCAAACCACCACCGTTTGTGAACTCAGTGGTGTCAAGTGAGAACTCATCGGAGGGCAGGGTGCAGGTCTGTTGCGTTGTCTGATGAAAACTGGTTCTGCCTTGATACCAGTGATGGCCATGTGCTGATTGGAAGGAAGTTGATCGTCTGTAACCAGTCTATCTGTGGCCTAGACACACTGTACCTACACCCTGAGTTGTGGTCTGGGAACACACTCGTAGTTACTCCACTCCCCCTGACTCCAAATTTGTACGTCAGTCTGGTGATTCGACCTGTTGTGCTGCCATTCATTAACGGCATTCCAGGCGATGATTTTCAACACGATAACGCTCGCCCACACACCGCTGTTGTAAGGCAGCATTCCCTCCTGTTAGATCACAAGATCTCTCTCCAATCGAGCTCGTATCATCGGACAACAACTCCAGCGTCATCCGCAAATATCATTAACCATATATGAAGATGGTAACTTTTCTCGAAAGAACAGATAACATTGATGACCGTGAAGCTTCTCTAGAATAAATGTTAATTAACTGAAACCCTCCGCTGCCGACAGGTGTTATTGATTTACCTTTGATGGGGACAGCTGAAAATGTGTGCCCCGACCGGGACTCGAACCCGCGATCTCCTATTAACATGGCAGACGCTCTATCCATCTCAGCCACCGAGGACACAGATGAATAGCGCTACTGCAGGGACTCATCCCTTGCACGCTTCCCGTGAGACCCACGTTCTCAACTGTCCACAATCTACATATCTAGATATTTGCCCATCCACTCATTACTCGCGCACACTAAGGTGACGATTCCCGTAAGAGTTCGGACAACCTCTGCGCATTCGAAGATCAATGGTATCTGTTCTTTCGAGAACCGTTACCATCTTCATATACACTCCTGGAAATGGAAAAAAGAACACATTGACACCGGTGTGTCAGACCCACCATCCTTGCTCCCGACACTGCGAGAGGGATGTACAAGCAATGATCACACGCACGGCACAGCGGACACACCAGGAACCGCGGTGTTGGCCGTCGAATGGCGCTAGCTGCGCAGCATTTGTGCACCGCCGCCGTCAGTGTCAGCCAGTTTGCCGTGGCATACGGAGCTCCATCGCAGTCTTTAACACTGGTAGCATGCCGCGACAGCGTGGACGTGAACCGTATGTGCAGCTGACGGACTTTGAGCGAGCGCGTATAGTGGGCATGCGGGAGGCCGGGTGGACGTACCGCCGAATTGCTCAACACGTGGGGCGTGAGGTCTCCACAGCACATCGATGTTGTCGCCAGTGGTCGGCGGAAGGTGCACGTGCCCGTCGACCTGGGACCGGACCGCAGCGACGCACGGATGCACGCCAAGACCGTAGGATCCTACGCAGTGCCGTAGGGGACCGCACCGCCACTTCCCAGCAAATTAGGGACACTGTTGCTCCTGGGGTATCGGCGAGGACCATTCGCAACCGTCTCCATGAAGCTGGGCTACGGTCCCGCACACCGTTAGGCCGTCTTCCGCTCACGCCCCAACATCGTGCAGCCCGCCTCCAGTGGTGTCGCGACAGGCGTGAATGGAGGGACGAATGGAGACGTGTCGTCTTCAGCGATGAGAGTCGCTTCTGCCTTGGTGCCAATGATGGTCGTATGCGTGTTTGGCGCCGTGCAGGTGAGCGCCACAATCAGGACTGCATACGACCGAGGCACACAGGGCCAACACCCGGCACCATGGAGTGGGGAGCGATCTCCTACACTGGCCGTACACCTCTGGTGATCGTCGAGGGGACACTGAATAGTGCACGGTACATCCAAACCGTCATCGAACCCATCGTTCTACCATTCCTAGACCGGTAAGGAAATTTGCTTTTCCAACAGGACAATGCACGTCCGCATGTATCCCGTGCCACCCAACGTGCTCTAGAAGGTGTAAGTCAACTACCCTGGCCAGCAAGATCTCCGGATCTGTCCCCCATTGAGCATGTTTGGGACTGGATGAAGTGTCGTCTCACGCGGTCTGCACGTCCAGCACGAACGCTGGTCCAACTGAGGCGCCAGGTGGAAATGGCATGGCAAGCCGTTCCACAGGACTACATCCAGCATCTCTACGATTGTCTCCATGGGAGAATAGCAGCCTGCTTTGCTGCGAAAGGTGGATATACAGTGTACTAGTACCGACATTGTGCATGCTCTGTTGCCTGTGTTTATGTGCCTGTGGTTCTGTCAGTGTGATCATGTGATGTATCTGACCCCAGGAATGTGTCAATAAAGTTTCCCCTTCCTGGGACAATGAATTCACGGTGTTCTTATTTCAATTTCCAGGAGTGTATAATTAAATGGCTACCGGGCCATTGTCCTTCGTCTGTGCGAATGCGCACAGGTTGCCCGAACTGTTATGCGAATCGTCACCTCAGGGTGCGCGAGTAATGATTGGATGAGCGAATATCTAGTAGGAACATTACATACGTAGATTGTGGACAGTTGGAAATGTGGGTCTAACGGGAAGCGTACCAGGGATAAGTCTCTGCAGTCGCGTTATTCATCTGTGTCCTCGGTGACCCAGATGGATAGTGTGGTGTCACCGCCAGACACCACACTTGCTAGGCGGTAGCCTTTAAATCGGCCGCGGTCCGTTAGTATACGTCGGACCCGCGTGTCACCACTATCAGTGATTGCAGACCGAGCGCCGCCACACGGCAGGTCTAGTCTAGAGAGACTCACTAGCACTCGCCCCAGTTATACAGCCGTCTTTGCTAGCTATTGTTCACTGTCTACCGACGCAGAGACGACAGTTTAGCATAGCCTTCAGCTACGTCATTTGCTACGACCTATGTGAACAGATAATATTGTGAATCATGTAGCTTCATTAATGGATTAAAGTTAAGTATCAAACTAATTACGTCCGCTTTCTGAATTCTAATTCCTTATCATGTTCCAGACCTCACGTCAGTATAGTTCTTCCCTACTCACGCCACCCTGCGTTTCGGCCACCACTAGTAATACGGTGTTGGCTCTTCTGCCAACACAACAGATAGTGTGTCTGCCATGTATACAGGAGATTCCGGGTTCGAGTCCCGGTAGGAGCTCACAATTTCATGTGTCCCCATCACGGTATATCAACGACACCTGTCGGCAGCTGAGGGTTTCAAATATCAATCATTAACCGTCACTGAATTGACCAACCAAGTGCAACAGCATGGAACTCCAGTCTACTAGCTGACATCCGGCACCTATACAACACAATGCATGCACATCTGCATGCTTGCATTCAAAATTCTGGAGGTTACACCGATTACTAATGTAGCAGGATTTCAGATTTGCAATGGCTTTTCCCGGTCTTACTTTTACCTGTGATCTTGCAACGTTAATCAAATATATTACATAGACAAATGCATTTCTCAAATTTCATTACTCTACGTTAACTATTTCTTTGCTCTGGTTTCTTTTCTGTCAGTGTAAAATGAGAAACTCGTTTGTACTGCACGTAAAGTAGGCCCACAAAGTTACGTCTTTGAGCATATGAGGTAAGTTGATCGCTGCATGAGACTACAAGATACACAGAGGTATTCTACTGCTTAAATAGTTATTAACTGTTGATTTATTTCAGGCCTATGATTTGAAGGCTAGGGAAGGTCTGTTAACAGTCTAAGTTACTGGCCTTAGTCAGAACTATTAGCGATAGCGCCGCTTCTCAATAAGCATCTGTGAGTGCGAGAGTTTCTTTCATCTAGCATTAAAAAACCAAGGAAGCATAAGCAATAGCACTAAAGTTTATTAGGTGCGAGGGGTCTAAGGCGCTGCAGTCAGGGACTGTGCGGCTGGTCCCGGCTGAGGTTCGAGTCCTCCCTCGGACATGGGTGTGTGTGTTCGTCCTTATGATAATTTAGGTTAAGAAGTGTGTAAGCTTAGGAACTGATGACCTCAGTAGTTACGTCCCATAAGATTTCACACACATTTGATTTTTTATTACGTGCTGGAGCTGTTTGCGTGCTGTTAGCGCGTGCGAGGTCTGAGGCGAGGCGGTGTGCCCGCAGGCGGAGCGCCGTGTGATGCCGGGCGTGGGCGCGCACGATGGCGCCCCCCGCTAGCTCCAGCCGCAGCGCAGCCGCCGCCAGCCTCCACCTCCGCCCCCGCAGCCGCGACCGCCCCCGCTGCTGGCCGCGGCGGCCTCCGCTAACAGCCGACATGCTCCATGATGGAGAGGAAGCGCTCCAGCCGCCGCTACCGCTACCGCCCGCGCAAGAGCTGGGCCGAGCGCTGCAAGGACTACCTGCGACACTTCCTCGCCTTCATGTTCAGCAATGTCGGCATCATTGGTGAGTTTCACACTTTGTCTGCTCTGGGAAGTGGTTCCTGTTTTTTTTTTTTTTTTTTGTTTTTTTTTTTTTTTTTTTTTTTTGGTTATGTGGACCAAATTGGCGTGGCGCGACACGGGTCCCTCTCCAGTGCCAACCTCTATCTCAGAAAAGCACGTACATCGAACGTCCTGGATTAAGAGTATTCCAATCTCTGTCGTGCCCTGTACAAGGTCCTATAGTCCCTTGGAGGTTGAAATACGGGAACCATTCGCGCCGACTTGCTTCATAAGTGAGAGACATCTGTCTCATTTCCGTCTTACTGGCGCCGTCCATGAGCAATACGGACCTCGCAATATACTTGTGACGTGTCAATAGTTTGCCCGTCCGCCACACTTCGCAAACGCTCCGTGAGGTCCCACGGGAAATCAGTGTACACGTTGGTCCACTGATCGTGACCGGGCCAAATATCTCACGAATTAAGCGTCAAACGAAAAAACTACAAAGAACGAAACTAGCTTGAAGGGGGAGACCAGATTTCACTGTGGTTGCCCCGATAGATGGTGCTGCCATAGGTCAAACGGATATCAACTGCGTTTTTAAAAAAATAGGAACCCGCGTTTTTATTACATAATTGTGTAGTACGTAAAGAAATAAGAATATTTTAGCTGGACCACTTTTTTCGCTTTTTGATAGATGGCGCTGTAATAGTCACAAACATATGGCTCACAATTTTAGACGAACAGTAGGGTTTCTAAATTAAAATACAGAACGTACGTACGTTTGAACCTTTTATTTCGCTTGTTACAATGTTATACATGTACCTTTGTAAACTTATCATTTCTGAGAACGCATGCTCTTAGAGCGTGATTACCTGAAATTCCTACATTAATGCAACAAATGCTCAAAATAACATCCATCAACCTCAACGCATCTGGCAATACGTGTAACGACATTCCTCTCAACAGCGAGTAGTTCGCCTTCCGTAATGTTCGCACATATGTTGACAATGCGCTGACGCATATTGTTAGGCGTTGTCGGTGGATCACGATAGCAAATATCCATCAACTTTCCCCGCAGAAAGAGATCCGGGGACGTCAGATCCGGTAAACGTGCGGGCCATGGTATGGTGCTTCGACAACCAATCCATTTGTCATGAAATATGTTACTCAATACCGCTTCAACCACAGGCGAGCTATGTGCCGGACATTCATCAAGTTGGAAGTACATCGCCATTCTGTCATGCAGTGAAACATCTTGTAGTAACATCGGTAGAACATTACGTAGCACATAAGCATACATTGCACCATTTAGATTGCCATCGATAAAATGGGGGCCATTTAGCATTCCTCTCATATTGCCGCACCATACATTAACCCGCCAAGGTCTCTGATGTTCCACTTGTCACTGCCATCTTGGATTTTCTGTAGCCCAATAGTGCATATTATGCCAGTTACGTTACCGCTGTTGGTGAATGACGCTCCGTCACTAAATAGAACCCGTGGAAAAAATCCTTCATCGTCCCGTAATTTCTCTTGTGGCCAGTGGCAGAACTGTACACGACGTTCAAAATCGTCGCCATGCAATTCGTGGTGCTTAGAAATATGGTACGGGTGCAATAGATGTTGTTGTAGCTTTCTTAACACCGACCTTTTGTGAGATTCCCGATTCTGACGCAATTTGACTGCTACTGATGTGCGGATTAGCCGCGACAGCAGCTTAAGCACCTACTTGGGCATCATCATTTGTTTCAGGTCGTGGTTGACGTTTCTCATGTGGCTGAACTCTTCCTGTTTTCTTAAATAACGTAACTATCCGGCGACCGGTCCGGACACTGGGACGATGTCGTCCAGGATACCGAGCAGCATACATAGCAGACTCCCGTTGGCCATTTTGATCACAAAACCCATACATCAACACGAATCGACCTTTTCCGCAATTAGTAAACGGTCCATTTTAACACGGGTAATGTATCACGAAGCAAATACGTCCGCACTGACGGAATGTTACGTGGTACCACGTACCTATACTTTTGTGACTATTACAGCGCCATCTATCACAAAGTGAAAAAAGTGTTCCAACTAAAACACTCATATTTGTTTACGTACTACACGAATATGTAATAAACAATGGGGGTTCCTATAAAAAAAAAAAAAACCACAGTTGATATCCGTTTGACCTATGGCAGCACCATCTAGCGGGTCAACCATAGCGCCATCTGGTTTGCCCCTTCAAGCTAGATGAGTTTCGTTCTTTGTAGTTTTTTCGTTTGATGCTTATTTCGTGAGATATTTGGCCCGGTCAGGATCAACGGACCACGCTGTATAACTGCAAAGGTACGCTCTGAAGGTTGAACGTTTACCACCATTCTCCGTTATTATAATTCTCTTGCTCTCTTTCATTCAGTCTATGTAGAGGATGCTGGATGTTTGTGTGTGTGTGTGTGTGTGTGTGTCTGTGTGTGTGTGTGTGTGTGTGTGTGTGTGTGTGTGTGTGTGTGTGCGCCAAGGCACCTCATACACATGCCGCTTACCCGCTTGGCTCAGTGGTCGGAAGGATTCATTTAAGGGGGCCGGCCCGAAGCTAGTATTTGAATGATTTGATGATTATTATATTAAAATTTTGCAACGGATAACATGGGGGAGGGCTCAAGCAACCACGTGGGCAAGTAACTAACTACCACGATCTAACATCATCTGTATTCTCTACCCTTGTTAATTTTCTTTCGCGCCAGATTATCATGACTCCAATTTAGTACTTAGTTGCTCTATACACAGGATGGGGGTGTTACGATCACTGAATCTATGAAATCAATTTTATATGACACATCTGTTGTCTATGTACTCAGAAACGTTACAAACGTTATAAATGCAGTTAAAAAAGCCATATTATAATTAAATTCTGTTTTTGTCTAGCACTGAAGGCGGCCATATTAGCAAGAACCCATTCAACACCCTCTCGCACTGAAGTTGGCTATACTATCAGGTATCTCGTTTGTAATCATGCACTTGGAAAGAGGAGGGATCTTCGTTGCTGCCTCTGTAGTCTGTTTTCTTGGACATTGATCGCAATTCGCACCCAAAATTGCTACTTGGAATGAATAGCCAAAATTATAACAAAGATTCTTGGCGGGAAAACGGGGGAACAAAGCAGACACAAACAACTCCCGTATGCACAAAATTTTTTTTTGAAGTAAAATAACCTGTGAAATTTCTCACATGCAAATTAGCAATTAACGGCACACGCAAGTATCATCACCTTAAATAATTTTCAAGAACGAACTGGTAGCCCGCTGGCAGTGCATTTCGACACCACTTAGTGATCGACACCAACGACTAATTTCTTTGTACTCGCCACTCTGTTCGTTCTTGCTTTCCAACCTGTACAATAACACGCACAACCTATCATTTACCAAAGTAGTTAGGACGTGCTGCTTGCAAATGGTGGTTATCATGAATCAAAAGATCCGTGAACAAAATTTATGAAATGGCCTATAAATTATGTCACACGCCTAGAACCTTAAGTAACCCACACAAAACACACGCATATCCTAGCAGGTTTCACACGGAATCGTCGTCTAAATTACTCATCAGCAGTTACGGCCACGAGTTAAGCTAACTAGGCGGGGTGAGGCACCAGGTTTACTTTAAATTTGCAAAACGCTGCTGTTAAGAGTGGAACTACACGATTTTTTATGCTATTGCTGCTCTCGTGTGCTGAGGACACCAACTGATTGCAGCACTATAAATGGATAACTGAGACCCCCTGCTCACCTCTGGAAAATAAAGCCGGCCGGAGTGGCCGAGCGGTTCTAGGCGCTACAATCTGGAACCGCATGACCGATATGGTCGCAGGTTCGAATCCTGCCTTGGGCATGGATGTGTGTGATGTCTTTAGGTTAGTTAGGTTTAAGTAGTCCTAAGTTCTAGGGGACTGATGACCTCAGCAGTTAAGTCCCATAGTGCTCAGAGCCATTTGAACCATTTTTTTTTTTGAAAATAAAACCTAACTGAAAACTTTAATTGTACAGGCAAAATCTCTCAAAAATGAATGGCCGTAACGACACGATAACTAATTCCACCCTGAAAAAGAGCGGAATAATAATAGTGTAACACACAATACCTCATCTCTCAGTAAAATTTGCGGCAAAGACGGAGGTCGCCCTCCATTCCGTCCACTCAGTTCAACAGCTACCCCCAGAGTGACTATCATGGCGGCACTCAACGGCCGTTCTCTTACATGGAGGGGAGGGGAACCTGTTACCAACACCGAACTACCCCTGGCAAACAGATGCACCATCGGTGCCTTTACTCCAAGTTTATGTTGGCACTAACCGACCTACAGAGTGACTACATCTCTGCTTTGACACTATCAGCACACAAACTCTTAATACAAATCCCAAATTTAATTAACCCACGCCAACGTAGAGGTATTATGGAAAGGAAGTGAATTTATGTAACCATGAATCAAATAAACAGGTAGTTCATTTCTTCACTCGAGTTATAACATTTCTTAAATTAAAAAAAAAATGGAGAAGTATCATAAACATCTACAGTATTCAATATAATGCAACGAAAAAAAAGCTAATTATCAAGAGATGAAACAAGCTGATAACTTATCTGAAATACTGCAGACGGCTGATGGCCTTTGTGAGGCCTGCAGTGTCAAGTGTTGTGCCTTACACACCATGGCCTGTCTTTCTCGTGGGCCTCGCTTACTGCGAAGTGACGTCAGAATGATCTGTCACTCGTTGCGGCCACGGAACTCGATAGCACTCGAAGCAGTAATCCGCGAGTGACACCATATACTCACTTGTGTCAGAGAGTACTTCGGCAATCGCAACGTATTCACAGAAACAACAGCTAAATATTTGTGACAAGGGCGAATATAAATGTCAGTACTTCTCGGTTTACTCCGATGCGTTAGATTCCTGCCTGACCACACCCTCCGGAAAAACGCGTAAATACAAAAAATAGAGATATCACTGCCAGTAGCTTCAACGCAGCAATCTCATCTTTCGTTTTTCAAGCAGTCAGAAGTCACAAAGTAGAAGAAACCCATGGCTGAGACAATACAATCATAAAGGTAAATAACGTCGATATGACAGAACATATTTATATTAAATTAATAAGGTAGTCCAAAAATCCAATACAAATGCGAGAATGGAAAAGCAAAACTATATTAGTAAATAGGAGGACGTAAACCCTCTTCCTTCTATTCCATAATCATGCCTATAGCCACAGGACCACAATGAACACATACAACTCTGAACAATGTCATTAATTTGACATTGATAGATCTTCGATGTGCCATTGCCTTCAAACAGGATACTGCCATAAAAAGCAACATGTATTGGGAGAACAAAAAAAAATGTTAAATCCAAATTCTTCATTCATTGACTGCTGTCGAGTTTCGTTGTCGTGTCTAGTTCCACGTCATTCTGATATCCGTTTCCGACAAGCCCGGACTGACATTAATGTCTGTCTGCGTAAGCCCGCAGGTGCATCGCTTACCAGTGCTGTGTTGATGACAGGGTGCGATACATGGCTGGCTGCAACTAAATGTGTGAGAGGTCAAACGTCGTATATCTCGTGCAGGTCAGGGACTTATCTATGCAATAACCAATCGGAGGCGTTGCCGCTAACTTTCATTTAGAGTCTGGCCAGGCAGACTCAGGGGAAAAAAAAAAAAAAAATGGTTGAAATGGCTCTGAGCACTAGGGGACTTAGATTCTGAGGTCATCAATCCCCTAGAACTTAGGACTACTTAAACCTAACTAACCTAAGGACATCACACACATCCATGCCCTACGCAGGATTCGAACCTACGACCGTAGCGGTTGCGCAGTTCCAGACTGTAGTGCCTACAACTGCTCGAATATCCGGCCGGCTACTCCGGCATCATACCCATACAAAATTAACCGTCCCTGAACTGGTCGACCAACTGAAACAGGTATGGAACTATATCCCAGAAACTGAGATCCGGCACCTGCAAAACACAATCCATGCACGTTTGCATGGTTGCATTCAGCATTCTGGACGTTACACTAGTTAATAACGTACCATCGTTCCACATTTGCAATGGCTTCTCTCGCATTTACATTAACCTGCGGTCTTGTAATGATAATCGCTTGGCTATCTTATCTATAAAAATGAGTTCTATAGCACTTCGAGTCTCGATCTGGCACACAGTTTTAATCTGCTAGGTCGTTTCATATCAGTGCACACTCCGCTGCACGGTTCTAGGCGCTTCAGTCTGGAACCGCGTGACCGCTACGGTCGCTGGTTCGAATCCTGCCTCGGGCATGGATGTATGTGATGTCCTTATGTTAGTTAGGTAAAAGTAGTTCTAAGTTCTAGGGGACTGATGACCACAGATGTTAAGTCCCATAGTGCTCAGAGCAATTTTTGAACACTCCGCTGCAGAGTGAAAATCTCGTTCTAGATATTTTATTATGTACATTAATTATCCGTCAATGTATTTTCAGTTACAAGTTAAAATATACGTGTTACGATTTGGTAATACCGTGCACAATAATATCTTCAGACCAGTCTTATACGTATTTAGTCGTTTTTATTATGGTTTAAAAGTTAATTTTCCGGATATTTAGCTTCATATCATACAGATCACAAACACTCGTCCATTTACATTTCACTAGTTTTCGTCTACGAAATGGGCCTCATTACACGAAGTATCCATTAGATTTGAAGAATATCTTACTAATATTCACTAATATATTTCCTTCAGAAAAAATTTAGGAAATTTGCAAAACTTGGGTAATGTTAACGGTTGTCAGTTTATCGATTCAGATAGCGTTATCGCAGGGTTTCAAAATTTTTGTTGAGCATTTAAAATTACAACAATTAGCTTTGAAAGTCATTCCCTGGTATCCTACGTCATTTCCTATACTTCTTTGCCTTCCTCTTGTCAATATTTTCTGTTTCTCTCCTCACCTATTCTGAGGAGAATCTCCTCGTATCGTAACTTGTCAGTCGAAATAATTGTCGTCACTCTGTTTACTGTCTCCTTATGTTTTTCTGTGCGATCATCTACATTCAGTTGTACAGGAAGAGGTAGCTAACGTATGAGCACTAGGTATACAGCACGAGCGGTCTTTGCTAAATAATAGCGGACAATATGGCGATGTTTCTAACAAATGGAAGTAAGTTTTAGCGCTTACATCTATCGTATTGTGATAACTTGTTTTTCAGTGTCACTACCCACTCCAAAGTGCGTTTCAAGAACTCTACCAAACAAGATAAAGTCCGACAAACCACTGTCGTCACATCATTATTGGAGATTGGCATGTACCGGTCAGTACATTGGCTGGTATAGCCAGTTCTGCCTCCGGCACAGCACCCTGGAGCTGCGGGTAGTCTGGCTCTAGGCGTTTCTCCGTCAGAGAGGGTACTCGCGCAATCCGTGTTTCGCAACTGACAACAATGCAGTCAACAAATGGCCCGCACGCTGACACGTGAGCTTCCAGGTGCTACCACAGGCTTCAACCTCGCCGAAAAGCAGCATGCGCACCTACAACTCCGCCGCTGCAGAGGCGGTACTATGTTACATCTGCGTTTCCCATGTCTGACCATGCGCCATTTGGATGGCCTTCCGCCTGCTGTCTATTAAAGATGCTGCTCAACAGCAAGCAAGCAGACGGTGTAGTAGACGCCCCCACGATGTACACCACCAACGGAACGTGCAGCACGATTTTCGATACACGGACGCTTCTCACTGACGCTTTTGCAGCAAAGTGTCGTGTGTTGACAACCACTTATGCCGGACAGTGTTAAGTCACTTTTTCAGGCGAAACTCTTCATAACAGCTGGCGTCTGCGTTTACAGGCTCAAGGTTTCACCAGATTCACCACCCCTCCTGCGGCGGAAGCAGCTAGTGGTCTGTAAGCAGTTATTAGAATCTCACTTACACTTCTGGCAAGATGGATGTAGAAGAATCATGGGCAAACTTTAATAAGATACTAAATTGTGATCTGGAGAGTTATGTGCCTATTAAGTGAATAAAGGGTGGAAGAGACCCACCATGGTGTAATGACGAAATTCAGTGGATACTGAGGAAGCAGAAACTATTGAACTCTCGTATCAAAAGGGAAATCATAAATTACGACAAACGAAAGTTAGTAGAGATCCGTGCTTCCGAGAAAAGAGCTATGAGCAAAGCATACAACAAGCACCACCGCCAAGCGTTAGTTAAAGGTCTGGCAGAGAACCTGAAAAATTCTCCTGTTTTGTAAGATCGCTAAGCGGATCTAAGGCTTCCATTCAGTCCCTTGGTGATCAGTCTGGTGTTGCAGTTAAAGATAGCAAAACGGAAGCTGAAGTTCTAAATTTTACGTTCAAAAAATCATACAAACACACAGTCATTTGACCGTCGGACAGACTCCCGTATGGACAACATAGTAATAAGCATACCTGGCGTAGCGAAACAACTGAAGGATTTGAAAGAAAATAAATCCACATGTCCGGATGGAGTCCAAGCTCGATTTTAGAAAGATACTCTACGGCATTGGCCCCTTACCCAGCATGCATTTATCGTGAGTATCTCGCCCAGCGCAAAATGCAAAGCAACTGAAAAAAAGTTCAGGTGACTCCATTATATGAGACAGAAAAAAGAACGGACCTGCAAAATTACAGACAAATATCGTTAACTTCTGGTTACTCCTGAATCCTTGAACATATTCTCACTTCGAATGTAATAAACTTTCTTGAGACTGAGCCGTATATGTGCACGAATCAGCATGGTTATAAAAGGCATCGCTCGTGTGAAACTCAGCGTGCCCTTTTCTCGTATGATATACTGAGAACTAAGGATGTAGGGCAATAGGCAGATTCCATATTTCTAGATTTCCGGGAAACATGTGACACGGTGAGCAAACGCACGCTGCTAACGAAATATGAGCACAGATATGCAAGAAGACTTCTTAAATTATAGAACACAGCAAGTTGTCCTCCACAGCGAGTGTTCATCAGGGATAACAGTATTGTTCAAATAGTTCAAATGGCTTTGAGCACTATGGGACTTAACATCTGAGGTCATCAATCCCCTAGAACTTAGAACTACTTAAACCTAACTAACCTACGGACATCACACACATCCATGCCCGAGGCAGGATTCGGACCTGCGACCGTAGCAGTCCTGCGGTTCCGGACTGTAGCGCCCAGAGCCGCACAGCCACAGCGGCCGGTAATAGTATTGTCATAAGTACCCCAGGTAAATGAGATAGGACTGCTGTTGATCTCTGTATACTAAAATGATTTGGATCGGCAGCTGATGATGCTGTGGTGTACGGTAAGGTGTCGATACTGTGTGACTGTAGGAACATACAAGAAGACTTGGAAAAATTTTCCATTTGGTGTGATGAATGGCAGCAAACTCTAAACGTGAAAAAATGTAAGTTAATGCGCATAGGTAGAAGGATCAAACCTGTAACGTTCTGATACGGTATTACTAGTGCCCTGATTGACATAGTCATCCCGTTTAAATATCTGAACGTAACATTGCAAAGCGATATGATGTGGAACGAGCTTGTGAGGACTGTGGTACGGAAGGCGAAAGGTCGATTTCGGTGTATTGGGAGAATTTTAGAAAAGAATGGTTCGCCTGTAAAGGAGACCGCATATAGGACGCTGGTGCGACCTACTCTTGAGTATTGCTCAAGTGCTTGGGAACCGTACTAGGTCGGATTAAAGGAAGACATCGAAGCACTTCAAAGGTGGGCTGCTACATTTGTTATCGGTATGTTCGAACAAAATGTAAGTGTTACGGAGATGCTTCGGGAACTGAAATGGAAATCCCTGTAGGGAATGCGACGTTCTTTTCGAGGAACACTATTGAGAAAATTTAGGGAACCGGCATTTGAAGCTGATTGCCGAACGATTCTACTGTCACCGACATACACTGCGAGTCAGGACCACGAAGATAAGATACGGGAAATTAGGGCTCATACGGACGCATACAGAAGTCGTTCTTCCCGCGCTCTATTTGAAAGTAGAACAGGAAAGAAATGGAGAAGCAGTGTAACAGGGTACCCTCCTCCACGCACCATATGGTGGCTGGCGGACTATTGATCTAGATGTAGATACCAGACATCAAGGTAAAACAAGAGGAAAAACATGACTAATGTCGACTGAATGGCTCTGAGCACTACGGGACTTAACATATGAGGTCATCAGTCCCCTAGAACTTAGAACTACTTAAACCTAACTAACCTAAGGACATCAAACAACACCCAGTCATCACGAGGCAGGATTCGAACCTGCGACAGTAGCCGTCGCGCGGTTCCGGACAAACGCCTAGAACCGCTAGGCTACCGCGGCCGGCTGGACGTACATGCAGACAAGTGCTGGAAGAGATACAAAACAGTCAACAACAAATAAAGGAAGATACAGACGACAATTCTGAGGAATCATGAGTGACTGACACTAGCGATTCTACATTTGGTGCGAGTGCAGTGTCCCTGTGGAGAGCGACGTCAAGAAATGGAGTGTCAGAAGGTCGTGGGCCGCGTAGACGAGGGCTACCAGCCCGTGAGGAGAAAGAAGACTGTCAGGCGGAGGAAGACTCAGGATGTGGAACAAGAGGCGCAACAACCACTGGCTACAACTAAAAGACGCGCCACCTTAGCTGGAGAGACGTGACAGGGTGCTGCAGCAGCCTAGCCGATTGCAGCACCATAGACTGCCCCGCCACTACCTAAGGTGTGTCCTATAATGATTTACCATTGTTCCAACCAAGTAAAGTTGTGCATAGCTCTGAAACGACTTTCCTCCGGAAACTTAAGAATGGCATACTGCTGTGAGAGCATAAAATATTATGCGGGTACTTTTGAGGACTATCTCAAAATGTTTAAATTTTGTCACGATCGCCAACAACTAGTTCATACCCACCAGGATGCTAATAGTAAGGATAAGAAAGTTGTTATTAAAGATTTGTTAAAATAGATCGTTTACCAACTGCAGAAAAGGTCGATATCATGTTGATGTATGGCTGTTGTGATCAAAATGCCCCACGGGTGTGTGCTGTGCATGCTGCTCGATATCCTGGACGACATCATCCAAGCCTCCGGACCGTTCGCTGGATAGTTACGTTATTTAAGAAAACAGGAAGTGTTCAGCCACATGTGAAACGTCAACCACTACCTGCAACAAATGATGATGCCCAAGTAGATGTTTTAGCTGCTGTCGCTGCTAATTTGCACATCAGTAGCAGACAAACTGAGAGAGAATCGGGAATCTGAAAAAACTCGGTGTTGAGAATGCTACATCAACATCGATTGCACCCGTACCATATTTCTATGCACCAGGAATTGCATGGCGACGACTTTGAACGTCGTATACAGTTCTGCGTCTTGGCACAAGAGAAATTACGGGACGATGACAGACTTTTTTAACGCGTTCTATTTAGCGACGAAGCGTCATTCACCAACAGCAGTAACGTAAAGCGGCATAATGTGCACTATTGGGCAACGGAAAATGCACGATGGCTGCGACAAGTGGAACATCAGCGACTTTGGCGGGTTAATGTATGGTGCGGCATTATGGGAGGAAGGCTAATTGGCCCCCATTTTATCGATGACAATCTAAATGGTGCAATGTATGTTGATATCCTACGTAATGTTCTACCAACGTTACTATAAGATGTTTCACTGCATGACAGAATGGCGATGTATTTCCAACATGATGGATGTCCGGCACATAGCTCGCGTGCGGTTGAAGTGGTACTGAATAGCATATTTCATGACAGGTGGATTGGTCGTCGAAGCACCATACCATGGCCCGCACGTTCACCGGACGTGACGTCCCCGGATTTCTTTCTGTTTGGAAAGTTGAAGGATATTTGCTATCGTGATCCAGCGACAACGCCTGACAACATGCGTCAGCTCTTTGTCAATGCATGTGCGAACATTAGGGAAGGCGAACTACACGCTGTTGAGAGGAATGTCGATACACGCGTTGCCAAATGCATTGATGTTGACGGACATCATTTTGAGCATTTATTACATTAATGTGGTATTTACAGGTAATCACGCTGTAACAGCATGCGTTCTCAGAAGTGATAAGTTGACAAAGGTACATGAATCACATTAGAACAACCGAAATAAAATGTCCAGACGTACATACGTCCTGTATTTTAATTTAAGAAACCTACCTGTTACCAACTGTTTGTCTAAAATTGTGAGCCATGTGTTTTTGACTATTACTGCGCCATCTATCACAAAGCAAAAAAAAGTGGTCCAACTAAAACATTCATATTTGTTTACGTACTGTGTAACCTTCCCGTCTCCTCTGTATCTCCTTTGTTACGCAACCTTCCCTTTTACAATAACCTATGAAACTTACCCTTGGGATTTGAAGCTCTTGTTAAATAATAGCAAATGAAATCTTCCCTTTGAAATTTATTCTCTTTCTCTATCTTCGCATACAAATTTAATTGCTGCTTATTAAAAGTGATTTTCTGATTATTTCGACGAAACATAGTACGTGTCGTCGTCGTGGCCCTCAGTCGTTCTCTGCAATAACCCAAAACTGTTCCTTACCTTTTTTACTGTTACTGGATCGCCATCTGACTGCTACATCGAACTGCGACATGAATATACTTACTATGTTTTACTATACTCTATTTGCTGCTGGTCGGCTTTCATAATAAGTGGCTGTATTTATTACCAAAGCTGACGTTATTCTTTAATATTAAAGCTGGCGTTATTCTTTCATTAATTTGACTTAAGTAACGTAATTCATAGTTAAACTTTTTCTTGACAACACTAAAATTTTGCTAAGTTTTACTTTGATAGTTTTTGGGATGGATTCTAATCAGTAATGCAATATTGCTGGCAGAAATTAATTATATTCTGAATGAAATGATTTTACATATGTTCAAATGAGACTTATTTTTTACAATACTCTTACAACTAGCAATGCGCAAACATATCTTGAGTAGTCTTGAGTTTCTCAAAAAATTAATTCAATAATATTAGATCCTCTTATGATAATAGTTAGCTGATATCTCTGTACGTCCGTTTATAATCTCTTGTAAATCATAGCTAGTGGCTGGCAGGCACACTGCTCCTCTCAACCTCTCGCTTCTGACCTGCTACCGACACTCTTCACATCTCGCTTACTACTGACTTCCTACGAACGCTAAAGAGCGGTCTCTCCTGCCAACAATGCTTTCTGGTGCAGACAATCCCTGCTACAATTACAAAATGTATCAATGTGCGGTCTTTCCCGCTCTTTTCTTAAAATGTATCCACACGCCGTCTCTCCCGCCCTTTTTAAAATTATATCAATGTGCGGTCTCTCTTGCCAACAATACTTTGGTCCAGACATTTCCTGCAACGACAATTATTTCCAGCGTGAGAATTATTAATTATTCCTACTTAATCCTATTAATAAAATACAAACATCTTTCATAAAGTGTGGTTTGACAATAGACAACATAAATATACACGTCTTACAACTACACGAATATGTAATGGAAAATGGGGGTTCCCATTTTTTTAAAAAAAATCCTGTTGATATCTGTCTGACCTATGGCAGCGCCATCTGGTTTCCCCCTTCAAGCTAGACAAGTTCCGTTCTTTGTAGTTTTTCCGTTTGACACTTATTTCTTGAGATATTTGACCCGGTCATGGTCAATGTATACCCCTGTATACCTTACCAGATGCGACGACTGACCTGCCCGCTGACACGATCAGCTTGAGGGCGAGATGCGAAGTGAGAGAAAGTTGCGGTCGGAGTGTGAGCCGGCGGCGGCGGTGTGTTGCAGGCCTGGTGGTGGGCTACACGATCGCGGGCGCGTTCATGTTCATGGCGATCGAGGGCTCGGAGCCGGGCTGGCCGGCGCACGAGGCGGAGCGCATGCGCAGCGAGACGGCGGCGCGCCTGTGGCGGCTCACGGAGCAGCTGAACCCCATCCCGGGGCGCGCGCGCTGGGCAGAGGCCGTGGCGCCCGAGCTGGCGCGCTACCAGCGAGACGTGGTGCGTCTCGTGCGCGACGGCTTCGACGGCAGCAGCGCGCGCCCGCGCTCACAGTGGACCTTCTCGGGCGCCTTCCTCTACTCGCTCACCGTCATCACCACCATCGGTGAGTCGGACACTCTCTCGTCACGCGCTGGCGCGTTGCCAGCCTCTACATCTGCTCTTCTGGTAACAACACTACTCTCGGAACTGACATCGCCCCCCTTTATTTCAACACAACGTTAGTTACTGCATAACTGCATCTTGAGGAATCATTACTCTGCAAGGTTGCTACACAGATCGATATTGCGTCTGCCCTTTTGGTGGAACATATAACACTCCACTACCGTTACAGTCGTCGTAGCTAAACGAGTAGACTTCTGGGACAAGCTTTTCAAAATGTTGACTGGAGTACTCTCTTTCAAATTCTGAAGGTGGCAAGGGTGAAATACAGGGAGCGAGAGGCTATTTACAATTTGTACAAAAACCAGATGGCAGTTATAAGAGACGAGGGCCATGAAAGGAAGGCAGTGGTTGGGGAGGGAGTGAGACAGGGCTGTAGTCTATCCCCGATGTTATTCAATCTGTATATTGAACAAGCTGTAAAGGAAACAAAAGAAAATTTCGGAGTATGTATTAAAATCCGTGGAGAAGAAATTAAAACTTTGAGGTTCGCCGATGACACTGTAATTCTGTCAGAGTCAGCAAAGGACTTGGAAGAGCAGCTGAACGGAATGCACAGTGTCTTGAACGGAGGATATAAGATGAACATCAAGAAAAGCAAAACGAGGACAATGGAACGAAGTCGAAATAAATCGGGTGATGCTGAGGGCATTTGAATAGGAAATGAGACACTTGAAGTAGTAAAGGAGTTTGGGGAGCAAAATAACTGATGATGGTCGAAGTAGTGAGGATATAAAATGTACACTGGCATTGACAAGGAAAGCGTTTCTGAACAAGAGAAATTTATTAACATCAAGTATAAATTTAAGTGTCAGTAAGTCGTTTCTGAAAGTATTTGCATGCAGTGTAGCCATGTATGGAAGCGAAACGTGGACGATAAATAGTTTAGACCAGAAGAAAATAGAAGCTTTGCAAATGTGGTGCTACAGAAGAATGATGGGTAGATCGCATAACTAATGAGGAGGTATTGAACAGAATCGAGGAGGAGTTTGTTGCACAACTTGACTAGAAGACGGGATCGGTTGGTAGGACATGTTATGAACCATCAATTGATCACCAATTTAATATTGGAGGGCAGCGTGGAACGTAAAAATCGTAGAGGGAGACCAACAGATGAATTCACTAAGCAGATTCAGAAGGATGTAGGTTGCAGTAGGTAGTGGGAGATGAAGAAACTTGCACAGGATAGAGTAGCATGGAGAGCTGCATCAAACCAGTCTCAGGACTGAAGACCACCACAACAACAATAGCTGGGATATCAGACCCGTATACACCAAAAACCCACGGTCCGAATCGTTATCGAGTTCTTTTTATTTTTTTGACGTCCTTTCCTAGTTCCCTTGGTTAATGAATAGGACTATGGCGCCAAAGTGGAGCGCAATAGGGAAATGTAGAACGAAGCACGGAACTCCCTCTCGCTACCATACCTACAAGGGGTGACTGAAAGACTGGGCAAAATTCTTCCACGGGCACGTATTAAGTCTATTTTTCGTAGCAACAACAAAATAAAAGACCTTATGATCTCGGCAAAAGGTACAATTGACAAGTTTCATGCCGCCGGAGTTTACGAAATTGCGTGCGAATATGGACTGGTGCATGTAGGCGGGACAGGGTGTCCAATAAGCACAAGGTTATCTGAACACGAGAGATACATCCGTCTCAAACAGTACAACAAATCAGCGGTGGCGGAACACCAGGAACAGTGCAGGATGATCGAAATTCGAGAGCCCCGCGAACTGGCGAACCAGTCGTCTAACTTGAGGAGGAAGATTAGAGAGGCTGTAGAAATAGCCAAGCGACCCGACAACATGAATAGGGGATGCGTCTTGGCTGCTAGCAGTGAAGCTTTGCGGTAGGACAGCTCCTGCAAAGTAACAGGGGCGCTGTAGGCCACAGCGGCGGAGGAAACACAGAGTGGTGACGCGCCATAGTCGATACTAAGCAGTTAGTAAACAACGCTACGCTGCACTAGCCGCTCATTTTCCTATCCGCCGGTTTCCACCAAAGGCGTGCAACAAAGGAAACTCTAATGGAAAACGCCTATATCTGCCAATGGCCACATGTAATGCAAATATCAATAAAAACACACAGTTCCCTTCCCCCTCACCCTCATATCCAATGACAGCACTCCTCCATAGTATATGAGTAATAGAACTAGCACCCATTAAGCAGTTAGCAATGCACCCTGAGGAAGGCGTCTTAAAATAGTCGCCGAAACATCGGAATTTATTGTTGACAATGCGGTCCCAAACCGACAAGAGTTTTATTGACGGGACACCGTCAGACGACAATAGCCTGTCACACCAAAGTGGATATATGAAAATGGATCCATGTGTCTGCTAACCGTACTATGATGAATAGGTCGATACGCTTTCGGTACTTGGTGCATATGATAATCAATCTACTGCTGCTCGCTACCCTTAAATGCACCATCCCAGTAAGAATGTTTTTCGTCGTCTGGAGCAAAGCCTGTGGCAAAAGGTAATCTTGGTCCACAAGTAATGGCCAGATGTCGTCCAAGGGCAAGATGTACTCCACAGACGGAGGAGTGATTTGAAAAAAAAATGGTTCAAATGGATCTGAGCACTATGCGACTTAACTTCTGAGGTCATTAGTCGCCTAGAACTTAGAACTAAGTAAACCTAACTAACCTCACGACATCACACACATCCATGCCCGAGGCAAGAATCGAACCAGCGACCGTAGCGGTTGCGCGGCTCCAGACTGTAGCGCCTAGAACCGCACGGCCACTCCGGCCGGCGGAGTGATTTCAGAAACCGTTCACCAACCACTCGGCGAAGTATCCATGATGCTGTAAGCCACTACCAGATATCTCAAAGACTCGTTGTTTAAGTAATACGCGGTGAAAAACTGCATCCATGTATTTACACTCATCTACAGCACTGTTACAACGTTACCAGAGGCTTTTTTATTTTATTTTATTTTATTTTATTTTATTTTTTAAATCTTACTTCCATAAGACCTCATGGCATGTCTATGCTACGCTACATACACTTTCCCCTTGAACTAGGTTGAGGACTCGTATACTGATTGCCAAGTGCGGCACTTGGCTTTCTATAGAGGGTGATTAAGCTGCCCCCACCAATAGGTTTTATGCAACCTACATCACCCACCACTTTCATATTTTGGTATGAAATTTAATTGATTAAATTTTGTTTTCACTGGAGGCCACAGTTTTCGTGTTATTTATGAAAAACGAGTTTGAAGGTCACTTATGTTTCATTTTATAGATTAATTTTGAAACTACAGCCTCTAATGAAAATGTACTGCAGTAAAAAATGTAACTACAGTAAATTTCCAACAAAAAGAGTCCTGACCATTTCTTCTGTAGAACTAATAGCTTGTGTGTTCAAGCAAAAGAATATGAAAATCTTGTGGGTAGTGTCTGTAAGCATTGCCCGTTGCATAAGATCCATGGGGGCAGCCGAATCACAAATATTTATCGTTGCTGACGATGTATGTACTACGATCAAGTCCACTGCAATATGTTCAACACCTCAAAAATACAAATAATATTTCTTTTTGAAACTTAATAACTGTAAATGGATTGTCACTGAATGTAGATAAAACACAGTTCCCTCATAAGTTCTGACAATTTCAACAGAAATGACACATGAGGGTAAATTAAGAAATGAAACATTATAATCAAAATTTTTTGGTCTTTATACTGATAAGAACTCGAATTGACGCGAAGCAAATCTTAAACGTCTTCGCTCCGAAACTTTTTCATTTCTTATATTATCCGGTTCTCATATTTTAAGACACTACTAACGTCTTATGCTGGCATGTTCAGGGGTAACCCGTCATTCAGGATAAACCTCTTGGTTGCACAGAAGCAAATAGTAAGGAGAATTTGTTGTGTCCATTATAGAGCCTCTTGCAGAGTGCTCTTTAGGCATTGGTCTCACAGTTCATTTACTCAAGAATTAAGTTTTTGTCAACAATCAGTGACGGTCTGGAAACAACAGTAACATTCACAATTATAATACTACAAGGATAAATGATTTACACTATTTACACTATTACCTAGCCTTTGTGAGGTGCCAACTATATAAAGAATTTAAGGGATGATAAAATTAATTTCAAACAAAAACTGAAATCTTATCTCAATAGAAGAATTTATGATAGGTACTGGTATGACTTTGTGTCATTTTGTGTGTGTGTGTGTGTGTGTGTGTGTGTGTGTGTGTGTGTGTGTGTGTGTGTGTGTGTGTGTGTTTTAGAGGAATGGAGACAGTTACTGAACATGGTAAACTTTAAATTACTGTACTCGTTTGAGGAAAAGCTTAGATATTAGGTTTTCCGCTGAAAAGATGTACTGTAATTGTAAAAGAGATTTACATTTCATATTGTAGAGGCTGATCGCAGTTGTGGTGTACGAAACATGCTAATAAATAACTTCTGACTGCCAGCGGTTACACAATGATTAAACACAGTGAATAAAGCTTTAATTCTCTCATACAGCTACAAGGAATATGGCTTGAAACAAGCACGAAATGTAGTTAAAGTACATAGCCTAGGTGATGTACAAGAGGGCAGCTGGCACATATATTCTAAGCATGTGCACTGCATACGACATTGGCTTGTTGCGGCTGTGCGGGCAACACGTGACCACGCCACGTGACTTGTCGTGACGTGACATCATGTGACGTAGTGTAGAGGCCAATTTCCCCGGCCTGTTGCTGTTTCGTCGCTGCTTGCTGTACATATGTGGCGCCGTTGGCCGTAGGGCCGAGTAGATAGGCTCTCTCTCTCTTTGCGTGATTATCTACGGCAATTACTACTAGGTTTTACGCTATTATTTTGAACAAACAAATGTCTTCTTACTATCGTCTCGACAATAGGTCGTCAACTGAATTACTTTGTCGTGCGGTGCCGATTAAGTTGCCCAATGGCTTCAACGTCGTAACTAAGAAGTTGGTGACGAGGAGAGCACACACCCTCCGGAGTCACCCACCGGCTTCGTGTTCCTGCTACTGCCTGAGGTTGTAAAGTTGTCAACCACACATACAAGTGCGCATCGCTGGCAATAGAAGGGCTGCAGTCATCTTAACTGTAAACCTCTGCACTTGGGCGACCACCGCGGCCCATACGTTTAGCAGGAGCGTATAGCACCAAATCGTCTCAAGGTAAGACTTGCAGGGTTCATCCCATTTCTCAGTGTTAACATGACCATTGAGCATGACCCTACCGACAGCAATGGTGAAAACGGCTGTCAATTTCGTGAAAGAAACTGAACCCAACAGACAACAGAACAAAACATATTAATTACCACCTTTTTACATAGTATTTATCCCTCAAGTTTTTTTTTCATGTGGTTGGTTAAAGATATGGTTCTAGGTGTGTCGTTGTTTCCTATTCATGCAAAAGTTTCGGCGACCGGCCAAGTCGTCGTCTTCAGGTGCTGCGAGTTGTGTTACACAATATATACCGTTGCCAGGACTGCTTGACGCATCTTTGGTCTCCTTGTCAATCTTCTAGTACTTTCGTGTATTTTGCTTTGATATTCTAGTAAGCACTACTGCCACATAGAAACAACGCCCAACTCATTGCATGCTTTCCAGGCTCTTCTATGTTTCACATGAAGATGCACATCGCAGCAAACGATGCCGGAGAAGATAAGGAGCGAGAAAAGTCATATGGACATACTCCCATTCCAAAGGAGGTATACCCACTTGATGGTGGAGATAAGAAGTATTTGACAGTGCGGGTTTCAGTGATTGAAAGTACGCATGAGAAGACACACCACACTAGTGAGTATGTTCTGTGCTAGTGTTCTACGTCCACACTGAAGAGGACAGTGTGCTGGAGCACTATCATGAAGTAACCGCATCACACTTCGTACCACGGAAGGCACATCTTCCAGCAGAGGAGCCTGGATTACGTGCCGGAAGGGCAAATATGCCTGGCCAGTCAGACGTTTTTGAGGGATGACTATTTCTCGTGTTAATTTATCCGTTTTCAGAGGCTACAAGCAGATAAAGATATTTTATGTCTACGAATGAATGAACTGTTAACTTCCAAGTTTTCTCCTTTTATTACACTGAACAGCCAAAATATTATGACCACTGTTTACCGGGACGTTCGATGCCGCCTCGTGGGCGCTGAAGGCACGTGTCGCGGCGAGGAAAGTATGTAAGCAGAGCAGAGACGGATGGGGGATCACCCTAGCGAATCACCCTGATAATGGGGAAATCGACTGAGATAAACTACTTTGACAAAGGGCAGATTATTATTAAGCAGAGCTTGTGAACGAATAACTCGAAAATGCCGAAGCGGATCGAGTCTTCACGTGATTATGTAGGGTGAACCTAATAAAGAGGTAGGGCAGTGAAACTACCGTTAGGGGCTAATTGGTTGGACGCAACGACTCTTCACAGAACTTGGGGTTCGGAAGGTTGTCTGCTCTGTGGAGTAGGACAGGTGGCTATCTGTGGCATCCCTGCCTAAACAGCAATATGCTGGCGCACGCGCTAGTGGTTCGAAGCACTCCTTTCATTGCACATTGTGGAACGTGGAGCTCCACAGCAGATCCATACGTCTCACTTCCAACGACGTGGTCGATTATGATTGCAGTGGTCACAGGACCATCGGGATTAGGCCGTCGCGTGTCGCTCTCCGGGTGAAAGACAGTTTTGTTACACTAAGTCGATGATCATCTCCGAACGCCTTCATTGAGGTCAACGGCGGTTGGACACGTATAGTGCACCACGAACACAGCCTGGTGGAAGCAGTTTTATGCTGTGGGAGAGATTCTCCTGCGACTGCTTGGGACATGTGATAGTAATGGAAGACATGCTGCCAGCTGCGAACCACGTGCATTCCTTCATTCTTGAAGTCTTCCCCGACGGCGATATCATCTTTCAGCAGTATAATTGTCCGTGTCTCGAAGCCAGAATCGCGTTGCAGTGATATGAAGAGTTTGATAGTCCAATCACTTTGATGTCCACCAAATTCGCCTGATGTGAATCCGATGGGACCCTTCTGCGTCGCTATCTGCTGTTATCACCATTTACACAAATCAGCGGTTCTTTATTTATGGGAATTACCTGACTTGTGCGAAGTCATCTGATGTAACGTGCCTCCACAAGACTACCAAAAAATTGAACAAACGATGTACGCAGAACGCAGAACCGGCGACCAAAAAGCTATTAAGCAGGTGGTCATATTGTTTCGGATGTTCAGTGTATATCACAAGTTTGTTGCGGCTTCTCGAGTTTTTAGTCTTTTAAAGCAAATGGAGCACTGTAATCCAATAATGACAGTCAGAAAGTACCAAATAAACCACATGGTGCACATTGCATGTACACGCATACCACCAAACAAGCCGTGCCAAGTGGTAATAGGCACATTATTCTCTCAGCAATGCCGTGTGTTTGTTGCTCGTTTCTGTCGGCATCATTATAATAACATTTATAGTTTTTCCCATTTTCTATAATAACATACTATACCAAAGCATTGCAAATTTTACGAATAAAGATTACTCGTTGTGTAAAAAATTTTCAAAAACGAAAAGTCTTACCACTGCTGCTATGGGTAAATATTACAATTTTTTTTACCCAGTTATTAGTAAGAAAACCTTTTAGAATTCGCGCAAATACCTTAAGATACCGTTTTTCAGATGTAATATACCGGTAACAGCTTTAACCTGTCTGTTTCTCCCATCCCTATTCTGCACAGCCTACAGATTGCTGTTGTTAACAATACCATCCCTCGTAAACGTAGCCTCACATGTAAGTTAGATGGATGACAAAACCCTGCGCTGTAGTGGCCGTGCTGCGAAACAACGACAAAACCGTCGCTGTGAAGGTAACACTGTAGTTAATATGGCGTGGGAGCGTTGTAAACGTACATATAGTGGCACCTGTCATGGAGACAACCTTACTGATGCTGATACCTTCCTCGCTGTCAAAGACTTTTTATTATCTGCCATGAAGTGTTTGTACCTCCCTTGGAACACATTTCCGTCCACACGATCCTTTCTGGTCATTACCCTCTTAGGGACCGTATCCTGCCATTTGTTCCCATTTAGCATAATCACCTTGTTAGCTTTCAAGGCGAAGTTCGTAGGTGAATTGTCTTCACGCTCTCCGCCACGTTTGGGTACTTATCTGTGTCCCCAAATCTACGAAATGATGCCGGGACTATACTTAAATATTGACATGGACGATTTCCAAGCCATATCCTTGTCCTCTCGGCGATTAATAAAGGGCAAAAGCTGCAGTAAATCTTACAGGAAATTTATATATTTCCAACTCATTTATTAGCATTCATTAGTTTCAGAATTACTACACAAAGTTCTCTTTGTGCTATTTCTACCAAACCCACGTCCTTAGCTCTGTTGGTATTTGATTCTTATTTTCGTCCCTCATACGTGGTACAAAAAAAATGCTCAGAGTTGATATCGTTCCGCAGCTCGCTAATTTCTCGCAGTGTCCCATTCACAGGGATCCTTTTGGTCACTTCTAAGACATTCTGTCCAGATTTTCAGCTATAAAAATAGTTGTAGCGTCTTCTAAGTCTTCGCAGCTTACCGTTTCTGATGATTAATGGATTCTCCTTAGAATGGTGTGACTCATTAATTAGGAGCCACACCTGCGACCTACAATCTTAGGCAGTTTGCGCTGATATAATTACGTCAGCATCTGCACCCTCATTTATCAGTGTCAGATAAATCAAGAACTCACTCGCAGCTATTCCTCAGTTTTATGTTTGTTGCTACAGGAATCTATGATAGATTCAAGTGCTGTGTTCGTTGTATTAAGTAGGCCTCATTAAATCCTAACAGAGGCATTGATGACCAACAATTAGCCTGTAGTGGTGACATAGGAACGGTTAGCTATACCTTTTGCTCCAAATTGCAAAGATGTTTTAGATGGAAGTCACTGATACTGATAGTATTTTCATCAAGAGAGCTATTATAAAGTTCGTATCTGTATACTCATGAAATTTAATGAAAAATTTAAGTCTCACAACATTTTTTGCGTGAGTAGTAGTTATATTTCACAATTGATTCATCCAACAGCACGAATAACTAAATACAGTTTATATCACAACAACATTTTGGTAAGAAAAATAGTAAACCATTCATTTTTTTAAATCTAACTTGTCTTCAGGAAGTAACTCAGACTGTTAGAACTGCAGCTTATCTTAGCTTCCCTTCGTTGTTGTGAGGGTGGTTACCGCTGACCTTGTTTCGCCGCAATGCTATTTTGTAATTGAAATCCTTATGCATTTATAGACAAAAAGATGGTGCCCTAAGTACTGAAATGATGCATACACGACATTAAATTCGTTTTTACTATATTAAAAGATGCCATAAAACGCACTGATAGTGACACAATGCACTCCAAAATTTTCACAAAAAGACTAATCTGCGTGATCACTGCCACGTCACAATAAATAATTTGACAAAAAATACATTTGCTGTACTTCATTATTGTCGCGATTATATCAGTAACTCACATTTGGTAATTTATATTTTACAATATGCTTTTCACTTTGCATAATGGTACTAATCGAAGCAAATGCTCTGTTATTAGTGCAGTTCCGATTGTGTATAATTTTAAATTAAACGCTGATCTTTAAACAGTGATTTCACGTAATACCGTAATCACGCATTAATTACTGATTTTATCACTTACACATTTTCAGTGTCTGTATTTGTTCTAGATACAAATTGTTTGAGGTGAACTGATATCAATGTCCTATCCCAGAAATGTTGATAAGACGGAAACACTTGAGTGTTAGAAGAAAATTTCATCTGTATCGTAAAAAATGATTCATGGGTTGAAAGCCGGCCGGTGTGACCGAGCGGTTCTAGGCGCTTCAGTACGGAACCGCGCTGCTGCTACGGTCGCAGGTTCGAATCCTGCCTCGGGCATGGATGTGTGTGATGTCCTTAGGATAGTTAGGTTTAAGTAGTTCTAAGTCTAGAGGACTGATGACCTCAGATGTTAAGTCCCATAGTGCTTAGAGCCATTTGAACCATGGGTTGAAAGTTACATTTCCACAACTCTAAATTGAATGTAAATTTCAGTCACATGGTAGTTATTCAAAATTTGCGAGAAAAATGCTTGACTGTAGAATCGAATATGTTTACTAATCCTGTCAGTATTTGCCTTCCCATTCTGCCAGGTTACAAGTTCGTGCAATTTTTATCGGATTTAGTTCTTCCTGAAGTCATGTAGAAGTGCTCTTCCACGGAAGCTCTATATGAAAACGGTATTTACCGTATTTGTCGTTAAAAAAAGATGAGAGGGACGTTGCGAACTGAAAAGAACCAAGCTTACTTCCACATTGTCATACTGTTGGCCTTTTCACTTCGGTAAACCGTCATCTTAGAATGACTAGGTTTCCCGATTTCGTATATACATCAGATATATTGTCATATTTCGAGGACCCTACACTCAATTCTTCGTTGTTCGACAGTAGTTGATCGTTAAAGTCTACCGGTTCTTTTTAATCTGCGTGACACTGCGTCTGTGGATTATACTTCAAATTATGAATTAAATTTATGCCTTTTTGAGTGGTAACAGAAATGAAGACTTTCATAGTTATTAATCCTGTGAACCAGTATTGGAAAACCTTACAGAAATGAGAAAATGGGGGTAGTACTACTTAGTAGTAGCCAGATTATGCTATAGGTACAAATCGTGCTACAACTAAGTCGATGTAACAACAGAATCACCTTCATGCTACAAGTATTACATAAATTAAAAATTTATTTAAGTGTAAGGAAATACCAATTATTCGCATTTCTTCAGCTACTATAGTACTCGAAATGTCACTATAACTGATTCGCGATGTATGACTCACGACTCGTTATGACTGCTTCAATTCCGTCAAAACCTCTTCTACTGAGTTACAAACCTCATAGAAATTCTCCTGCATATCTTTTGGGACTAGTACTTTTGTAAGAAAGGACACTGCGGGGAAATGGCCTAGGCAATGACTATGGCATTAAATCCAGAACAAAGTTTGTTACTGGAGCGGAGAGAGTGGTGACCTGAAACTTCCTGACAGATTAAAACCTTGGGCCTGAGCTGTAGTTACATCTGAGACGTTCGCCTTTCACGGGTAGATACCTCACATACTGAGTTACGTAAGCACGTCTCAGGACATGTCTCACATGAGCGAGTACGTTTCGCATTCCGCTCTAGACACTCCCTAGTGTACGAAAAATCCAAGTTGACATGAAGTTTTTAGTTATTTACAAAAACTCTGATTTGAATTGCAGGTCTCTTCCATAAAGTAGGGTCTGATGTGTCGTGAAATAACAACAATGTTTTTTGTACAAAATAATGCTATGAGCCACTACCTTTGTTAATAGTCAGTGAAGATACAATGTGTAATGCCTGCTCTCTCTAACCGCTTATATCAAGTTCATTCCTTTAGTACGAGGCCTGCTGTTACTTTATGAGCTGGATATTTCCATACTATTGTGAACAGCTTACCCACTGGCTCTTTCCGGCATATTTCAGGTGTGAGACCCTAGTCTCGTGTTAGGGAGTGCGGTTGCTCCAAATCCCCGTCTGGTTACCCATATTTAGATTTTCCATGGTTTCCATAAATAGTTCAAGGTAAATACCGAGTCGGTCCTATTCAAAACAACACGGCTTGTGCTCCGTCTTTACTGACAACGCCGTGGACAGGTTGTTAAATTCAGATCTTCCTTCCGTTCCTCTAAGAAAGGAACTGTGTGTTTGATTCCATCAGTTTTCTTGAAACTGAAATGGGAAACATAATAAAACTCGTATATGGGCAGTTCTACTTCATTTCGGATAGCAGGAAACCTTGCACTTTTTGTGGGGCTCCGTTTACTGTCTAAATTAGACGGTAAGTATGTTTTCCCAACTCGCAGCTGTAATATAGAAGTGATTCCCGGTTTCTTTAAGGGTCAAAGTTACCGTAATAAAATAAAATAACGAGATTCTGAACTCGTAGTTCAGAAATTATTCAAAGTAAAACTCTAAAAAAGAAAGGTAGAGAATATTGTACAGTTTTATGTGATACTCATGCTGCATTTTTAAAAGTTAAATTTATTGATAATTATGAGCATTAGGGTTCATGTTGCCCTAGAATCATGAAACATGGCAAGAGAAGTTTTCAGATTACAGGTATAGGAAAAAAATCCGAAACTGGTAATTTGCAATTGCGACATGGAAAAAAATTGTCATTTGTTATCCGACTGTCTATCCTTGAATCGCTTAAGACCGTTTTTTTGTCACGAGCGGTTACGTGTTTAAAGTTGAAATTTATGTCACGAACTAATTTCTACGCTCCTTCAGTGGTGTTAAAAATTTCGACTTCTAAGTCAATGTAAACATAAGATGCTGGCAACTATGTCACATTTTGCTACTCGCCAACTCTCTGATCAAAACCTGTTGCGTACTTCCCGTTGGTGTAGGATCATGAAATTTTGCAGGAAGCTAGGTTTTACAGCACAAGTAAATGAAAATCCATAACATTGTTAACTTTAAACTGTATCACACGAAAAAATCTTTCTTTCTTCATTTGCTAGCCGACGTCAAAATTGAAATTAAAACACTCTCGAAAGTCTTAGGATCCCTGCCACCGATCTCCTGGGAGTATCACTGTCCATAACTTGGATACGCCGTCGAATTTCTCTGTTCCTTGAATGGATGAACTGTCTACATACATGGTTATATCTGATTGGGCCTCAGTGCGCGACGGCTACTCGCACCTGCAAAGTCCTTAACTAAACCATTCTCTGAACTATTTTTTCGTATTCTATCTGAAAGACACCATTTTAAATGGAATAACAATTATGCCATATTGCCCAGCATTTGATTTAAAAACGATGTCTTCAGTGGAGAACTGTAGAAAAAATAAAAAGTAAACTGAAACAGCGTCAACACCCATGAATCTTGACGAGGTCGTTGCGCATCGTCTGCTGTTTACGTTACAAGGTAGCTTATGGTAACCTAACTGCAGCGTGAGCATAAATATTTATTATTTAATTATTTTTCCACGTTTCCAACAAGGTGCTCCATAAATATCAAAACTAAAATCAATTTGCAATAACAGGAGGTTCAAGCCTATATAAGTTTAATCTGTATGAGAATGGTGTTTGTGCTTATTACACGAATAAAAGGTTTCTAGAAATTATCTCAGATAGTATTACGTTATTGTTACATACCTTTCACAAGAAAAAAATGAATCGCAGCTCACTGAAGTCCGATAAAAGCAGACAAATTATCGGGCTACGAAAATTACGCAAAACTTATCAAATTTCAACTCTAAATCTAGTAAATATTCAAGAGAACTTAAGGACAGCTGTTTTCTTTGACAATTGACACATGTAATAATTACCAATGATTTTAAAAATTAAGAGTTCAGTTTTTTTTAGTTTTCATCAGATTTGAAATAGAATGGCCCACATGTGACAGTCTTTTGATTCTAATAGCCTTCTGATAGAGCGTGTTTCAAAATTTTACCGATAATCGTTGAGATACTGGTGGGAATATCTGGAGAAAAATGTTGAGTGGATGTACGCACTTTATTCATCGATGAAACAGTGTATAGGAATTACGACGAACAACGTCCAGTGACACGTTGGCTAAACTAGTTAGCTTTCTCTCTCTAGGAATAATTTGACTCGGTTTTTGAAACGCTATTTTCATTTATTCTTGCAGCAGGCGCAGAGAACACTTACAACACGAACTCAAACTAATTCAGCTGGTGTTCTGTCAGTGTTGAAGCATATAAAAGTGTACATTAATGCCAATTTTTGAGTGTTTCACCGACCGCATTTGACGATTTAATTTTTGTTGTAATTCGTTGTTCTTTTCAATTTACAATGTAGGTAGTGGTCGACCTGAGGATTTTTTTTCTCAATTTGCTCTTACTGTCGCCCTACCCCATATCTCCAAGACTCTCGGTAGCGTTCCGAAATTATATGAGTAACAGTAAGCACTCTGACACATCTCAAAAATGAAATACGTTTAAATGACAAAATGGTATAAGAATCGCAATGTTACCACGATTAATCAATGAGGTAAAGGAACTAATGTAGGAAGAATAACAGCGACTGCACTAAGATATATCAGCTGTAAGCAGGATCGGGCCTGGTCACATGGCCTCCACATGACTCTTCGTCTCTTATATTTATTCCTCGCCATCCCGTCTCTTACGCACCGTAAAAATATTCCAGACTATAAGATTGTATTTTTAATATGTATAATAATGTAATATACCACATCGCAAGTTCCTTTGGTAACTACTGGTAACCCACCCGCGGTTATTTACAGAGTCGAACTGATACGTATAAAACAGTGTCAAACGTATGTTGGCCGGCCAAAGTGGCCGAGCGGTTCTAGGCGCTACAGTCTGGAACTGCGTGACCTCTACGGTCGCAGGTTCGAATGCTGCCTCGGGCATGGATGTGTGTGATGTCCTTAGGTTAGTTAGGTTTGAGTAGTTCTAAGCTATAAGGGACCGATGACCAAAGGAGTTAAGTCCCATAGTGCTCAGAGCCCTTTGAACCAAACGTATATTATTTTGTTAGATATTTATGTTGAAGATGAAAAACCATTATTATGTAGGTTTCATTAGTTTTGATTTTGCAGAAACACAAATTTTTCAAGCATTTCAATGTTGAGGATGTCATACCTCCTGAACTATGTATTGTAATTTTGCAGGTGCATTATGCGATCAAAGGTATCCGGACAGCTGGCTGAAAATGACTTACAAGTTCGTGGCGCCCTCCATCGCTAATGCTGGAATTCAATATGGTGTTGGCCCACGCTTAGCCTTGATGACAACTTCCACTCTCGCACGCATACGTTCAATCATGTACTCGAAGGTTTCTTGGGGAACGGCAGCCCATTTTTCACGGAGTGCCACAATGGGGAGAGGTATCTATGTCGGTCGGCGAGGCCAGGCACGAAGTCGGCGCTCCAAACCATCCCAAAGGTGTTCTGTAGGATTCAGCTGAGGACTCTGTGCAGGCCAGTCTTTTACATGAATGTTAATGTCGTGTAACCACGCCACCAAAGGCCGTGCATTATGAACAGGTGCTCGATCGTGTTGAAAGTTGCAGTCGCCATCCCCGAATTGCTCTCAGCAGTAAGACGCAAGAGGTGCTTTAAACATCAGTGTAGACCTGTGCTGGGATAGTGACACGCAAAACAAGTGGTGCAAACCTCCTCCATGAAAAACACAACCACACCATGACACCACCGCCTCCGAATTTTACTGTTGGCTACACACGTTCACCGGGCATTCGTCACACCCACGACCTGCCATCGGTTCTCCACATTGTGTACCGTGTTTCGTCACTCTTCACTAAACGTTTTTCCACTATTGAATCGTCCAATGCTTACGCTCTTTACACCAAGCACGGCGTCGTTTGGCATTTACCGGCTGTGGCTTATGAGCAGCTGCTCGACCATGAAATCGAAGTTTTCTCCCCTGTCGCCTGTGATAGTGCTTGCGGTGGATCCTGATACAGTTTGGAATTCCTGTGTGATGGTGTGGATAGGTGTCTGCCTCTTACACACTACGCCCCTCTTCAACTGCCCGCGGTCTCTGTGTCAACAGACGAGGTCGGCCTGTATGATTTTGTGCTGTACGTGTCCCTTCGTGTTTCCTCTTCACCATCACATAGGAAACAGTGGACCTAGGGATGTTTAGAAGTGTGGAAATCCTGCGTACAGACACGTATGACACAAGTGACACCAGGTCACCTGACCACGCACGAAGACCGTGAGTTCCGCGGAGCGCCCCAATCTGCTCTCTCACGATGTGAAATGACTACTTAGGTAGCTGATAAGGAGTACCTGGAAGTAGGTGGCAGCGCAATGCACGTAATATGAAAGACGTATGTTTTTCGGGGTGTCCGGATACTTATGACCGCATAGTGTATATGCAGAAGTATACTGCCTTCAGATACGTTTCGAATATACTTAGTATCAAATAATTAATAAATTAGAAGACCACGCCCATTGCCGAAACTTTGCTGTAGGAACAACGAAAATGTAGTAGCCGAAAAATCACTTTTCTTTTCATTACTTTTTGTTTGTGTGTAGGAGGCCGTTAATAATTATCTTCTTGTGTTAGACCTTTAATGTATGATTACATCTCTTCATTATTACACAGTGATAGCGTTAGAAATTTTTAAATTCGGTCAAAAAATCTGTTCTGCAAAGAACTGATCGTATTACAAGCTGGCTATCTTTTTGGTTTATGGTTGATTATTCCCAACCTGCTTCTTAAGAATTCTGACATTTACACAACTAAAACATTCGTATGATCCAATGTGATTCGGAAGTAATAATTTCGTTGCAAGTTTGTCACAGATTGATATACACACGAACGACCAAAAGCCGCTTGTAATTTGATTTATCACTGTTTTCTTTCGTCAGGTTTTGGACTGAACTGAAACCGCTTTGACGTTTGTAGCTAGTGGAACTTTTGAATCTCTAACGAGTTGACCTTACAACAACGAACATCTGAGACTGATCTCGTGTGATGAGCGCAACTAGTCAAATAATTAGTGAACTGAACGTGATTATCTGCACTTCCTAATGGTCGCTGCGGCCCATGGAGCAGACGCCTGCGTTTGCTACGATCTGTAAGAGATTCCTGTCTAATTCATAAACTGTCTACGTGAGTGACGTATAGGATATCTGAGAAAATACCAGTCATGATGTTTTCTTTTGTATAAAAACTGTTATTGTTTCATCCCTTTGCAAAATATGTACAAGTATAATAAATTTTACCTTGATTTACAAATAATTTTCTCTTCACGAATAAATTATAAAATGTCTGCGTTATAATGTTGTTTTGACCTTCAGTGCGAGGATTGTTTTGATAAAGCTCCACAGCAGAGTAGCAGTTGCACCCTTCGTCCTCCATCATTTGCTGCATATGTTCCAATCTCTATCTTCCTCTACAGTTTTTACCCTCTATTGTTGCTTCCTCTAGTACTTTGGACGTTATCCCCAGATGCCTTAACATTCTGTTGCTTCTTCCTGTAGTGTTTTGCATACATTTCTCTCCTCGCCGATTCTGCGCAGAACCTCCTCATGTCTTACCTTATTAGTCCATCTAATTTTCATCTGTAGCACCCATCTCAAAGGTTTCGATCCACTTGTGTTCTGTTTTACTCACAGTCCATGTCTCACTACTATATAATGCTGTTTCACATGCACATTCTCCGAAATTTCTTCCTCAAGTTAAGTTCCATGTTTAATACTACCGGCCTTTCCTTGGTCAGTGATACCTTTCCCACCAGGCAGCAAAATTCGTAAGCTTCTTGTGATGTTAAGTTTCTCACTGTTCTCATATCTGCTACTTCTCATTACTTTCGTCTTTCTCCGATTTATTCACAGTTCACACTGTGTACTCATTAGACTGTTCATTCCATTCAACACATCCTGCAACTTTTCCTCTTTCACTGAGGATAGCAATGTCATCAGCGAATTTTGTCAATGATGTCACTTCATCCTGAATTTTAATCGTATTCTTGAACCTCTATTCTATTTTGCTCATTCCTTCTTCGATGTATAGTCTGAACAGTTGTGGTGAAGGAGTAGACCCCTGTCTTACACTCTTTTAATCCGAGTGTTTCGTTCTTGGTCTTCCACTATTATTGTTCCTCTTGGTTCTTGTACGTATTGTGTATTAACGGTCTAACCCTACAGGTTACCCCTACTTTTGTCACAATTTCGAATATAATATACCATTTTACATTGTCGATCGATTTTACCAAGCCGAAAAAGCCTATGAACATCTTTTGATTTTTCTCTAGTCATGCTTCCATTTTCAACTGCAGCGTCAGAACTGCCTGCTGCCTTTACCATTCCTAAAGCGAAACTGATTATCACCTAGCACATCCTCCATTTCCTTTTCCACTCCTTTGTACACACATCAAAAAGATTTGCATCACCTAGGCTTCTAGAGCTCCGGAACCTGTACAGAAAATTGAAATAGAGATCAACATGAACATCATTTCCGTCGTTTTTACTGCTCATAGAAACCACACATAGCTTGTTGTACCACCATACAGCGAGACCTTCAGAGGTGGTGTTCCATATAGCTATACACACTGGTACCTCTAATACGCTGCCGGCCGCGGTGGTCTAGCGGTTCTAGGCGCTCTGTCCGGAACCGCGCCACTGCTACGGTCGCCGGTTCGAATCCTGACTCGGGCATGGATGTGTGTGATGTCCTTAGGTTAGTTAGGTTTAAGTAGTTCTAAGTTCTAGGGGACTGATGACCACAGGTGTTAAGTTCCATAGTGCTCAGAGCCATTTGAACCTCTAATACGCAGTATCGCTTTCTCTAGCATCGATGCATGTCTGTATTCGTCGTGGCATACTATCCACAAGTTCATCAAGGCACTGTTGGTCTTAATTGTCCCACTCCTCAACGGCAATTCGGCTTAGATCCCTCAGAGTGGTTGGTGGATCACGTCGTCCATAAACAGCCCTTTTCAATCTATCCTAGACATGATCGATAGTTTTCATGTATGGAGAACATACTGGCGACTCTAGTCGAGTGATGCCAATTCTGAGCGGTCCATTCGGCTTGTTTATGGGCCCATCTATACCGCGCTGCATGGTGTCGGGGTTGCAAAGATGGACCTCGCCATGGACGTCGGCAGTGAAGTTCCGCGTCATGCAGTCTATTGCGCACAGTTAGAGCCGTAACACGACGTCCTGTGGCTGCACGAAAAGCACTATTCAACATGGTGGCGTTGCTATTAGGATTTCCGTGAGCCATTATCCGTAGCTAGTGGTCATCCACTACAGTAGTAACCCTAGGCCGGCCCGAGCGAGGCATGTCATCGACAGTTCCTGTGTCTCTGTATCTCCTCTACATCCGAAGAACATCGCTTTGGTTCCCTCCGAGGCGCCTCGACACTTTCCTTGTTGAGAGCCCTTCCTGGCACAGAGCAACAATGCGGACTCGATCGAACCGCGGTATTGACCGTCTAGGCCTGGCTGAGCTACAGGCAATACGAACCGTATACCTCCTTCCTGGTGGAATGACGAACTGATCTGCTGTAGGACTCCTCCGTCTAATAGGCGCTGGTCATGCATGGTTGTTTACATCTATGGGCTGGTTTAGTGACATCTCTGAACAGTCAAAGGGACTGTACCTGTGATACAATACCCGCAGTCAACGTCTATCTTTTTGATGTGTGTACATTATTCTTGTCAGAAACTCTGACACCTCAACGGTTAAGCTTATAGTGCGATAATTCTCGCACTTGTTGGCTCTTGCTATCTTCTGAACTGAGTGGATATATTTTCCGAATGTCTGAGGTTATATCGATGTTATACATTCTACATACCAACGTAATAGGGATTTTTTTTTCATTTCCCCCAAAGATATAGGAATTCCGATGGAATATTATCCATCCCTTCTGCCTTATTTGATCTTAAGTCTTCCAAGCTCTTCTCAATTCTGGTTCTAAAGTTTGATCCCCCATCTCGTCCCTGTCGAATCCTGTTTATTCTTCTGCCACGTCAACAGACGTCCCTTTCCTCTCTTAGAGGCTTTCAATGTACTCTTTCTACTTATCCTCTCTCTCCTCTGTAGTTAACTGTGGAATTCCCATTGAACTCTCAATGGTACTGCCTTTACTTTCAGTTTCTATAATTTTGACTTTCTCGTATACTGAATCGGTTATTCCGATCATTAATTCTTTTTCGAATTATTCACATTTTTCATGCAACCAATTTGTCTTAACTTCCCTGCACTGGCTATTAATTCATTCCTAAGTGACATGTATTTCCGTATTCCCGAATTTCCCTAAACGTTTTTCTGTTTCCTTCTTTCATCTGCTGTCCATGGTTTCCTTGCAGCTCTCCTCTCTGTACCTACGATTTTCTTTGCAATTTCTGTGATTATCCTCTTTATAGATGTCCATTCATCTTCTACTGAAACGCCTGCTGGGCTATTCCTTACTTCATTATCGGGAGCGTTAGTGAGCTTCAAGCGTATCTCCTTATTCCTTGCTACCTCCAGATCCCACTTCTTTGGGTATTGATTCTTCCTGACTAGTCTCTTAAACTTCACCCTACTCTTCATCACTACTAAATTGTGATATGAGTGCAATATTCAATTTTGGAATCTCTGCCTGACCATGATGCAATCTAAGTGATGTCTTCCAGTATCTCCCGGCCATTATCAAGTACACCTTCTCCGCCTGTGATTCTTGAACAGAATATTGGCTACTAACAACTAATACTATTTCTCTTTCCCTGACTCGTTTCTGCTACTAAGCTCATACTGTCCCGTAACCCTTTCCTCTACTCCTTCCCTTACACATGGATTACAGTCTCATATGACTTAGATTTTCATCTATTACGTACCAAATTGCACTCCCTCTCCATCTTCGGCATGCGACATCGGCAAGTATACTTGAACTATTGTTGTCATTGTTGGTTTTGTTATCGATTCTGATGAGAACATCCCCGTCACTGAACTGTTCACAGTAACTCACTCCCTGCTCTACCTTTCTATTCATAAAGAATCCTACTCCTGTTGTACCATTTTCTGTAGATGTTGATACTACCCCATACTCGTAGAACGTTACCCTTTCGTTAGTTTTTCAACCTTTGTGTCATGGTGATCTCTCTCGCGGCAGTCGCCTGCTGGAGATTCCAATGGTGGACTCTCACGGAAGCGTTTGCCAATCATCACACTTTTCAGTTACAGGCCACGTGTCCTGTGGATACACGTTATGTAGCTTTAATGCAGTGGTTTCCATTGCCTTCTGCATACTCATGTCGTTCATCATTGCTGATTCTTCCGGCTCAAGAGACAATCCCACCCCAAGAGCAGGGGAGTGCCCTGTACCTCCATCTATTCCTCCACCCTCTTTGAAAAGGCCGTTGGCTGAATGAGAGTAACTTCTATGGCGAAAGTCTTCGGCCTCCATTGCTGATGATTTTTATTCAAAGTTCAAGTGGAGACTGGGTTCGAATCCGTGACTGAGGACGCAGACGAACCCCTAGACCACGGGTGTCATAATTATTTTCCGCTAAACCGGTTAAGTACCTCCTCAGTAGTTATTCGATCCACCCATAAAATGTTCAACATTTTCCTACAGCGTCACATTTCAATAGCCTCTTCCCTTCTTCTTCTGAACTTATCATCCACAATTCACTTTAGAAAGACTTCCTAAGGTTTAAATTTTTGTTGTTGTTGTGGTCTTCAGTCCTGAGACTGGTTTCATGCAGCTCTCCATGCTACTCTATCCTGTGCAAGCGTCTTAATCTCCCAGTACCTACTGCAACCTACATCCTCCTGAATCTGCTTAGTGCATTCATCTTTGGTCTCCCTCTACGATTTTTACCCTCCACGCTGCCCTCCATTACTAAATTTGTGATCCCTTGATGCCTCAGAACATGTCCTACCAACCGATCCCTTCTTCTGGTCAAGTTGTACCATAAACTTATCTTCTCCCCAATCCTATTCAATACTTCCTCATTAGTTATGTGATCTACCCATCTGATCTTCAGCATTCTTCTGTAACAACACATTTCGAAAGCTTCTATTCTCTTTTTGTCCAAACTATTTATCGTCCATGTTTCACTTCCATACATGGATACACTCCATACAAATACTTTCAGAAACGACTTCCTGACGGTGAAATCTAAACTCGATGTTAACGAGTTTCTCTTCTTCAGAAACGGTTTCCTTGCCATTGCCAGTCTACATTTTATATCCTCTCTATTTCGACCATCATCAGTTATTTTGCTCCCCAAATAACAAAACCCGCCTACTACTCATTTCCTAATCTAATTCCCTCAGCATCACCCGACTTAATTAGACTACATTCCATTATCCTCGTTTTGCTTTTGTTGATGTTCATCTTATATCCTCCTTTCAAGACACTGACCATTCCATTCAACTGCTCTTCCAAGTCTTTTGCTGTCTCTGACAGAATTACAATGTCATCGGCGAACCTCAAAGTTTTTATTTCCTCTCCATGGACTTTAATACCAACTCCGAAATTTTCTTTTGTTTCCTTTACTGCTTGCTCAATATACAGATTGAATAACATCGGGGATAGGCTACAACCCTGCCTTACTCCCTTTCCAATCACTCCTTCCCTTTCATGCCCCTCGACTCTTGTAACTGCCATCTGGTTTCTGCACAAATTGTAAATAGCCTTTCGCTCCCTGTATTTTACCCCTGCCACCTTTAGAATTTGAAAGAGAGTATTCCAGTCAGCATTATCAAAAGCTTTCTCCAAGTCTACAAATGCTAGAAACGAAGGTTTGCCTTTCCTTATTCTTTCTTCTAAGATAAGTCGTAAGGTCAGTATTGCCTCACGTTTTCGAACATTTCTATGGAATCCAAACTGATCTTCCCCGAGGTCGGCTTCTACCAGTTTTTCCATTCGTCTGTAAAGAATTCGTGTTAGTATTTTACAGCTGTGGCTTATTAAACTGATTGTTCGGTAATTTTCACATCTGTCTACACCTGCTTTCTTTGGGATTGGATTAATTATATTCTTCTTGAAGCCTCAGGGTATTTCCCCTGTTTCATACATCTTGCTCACCAGTTGGTAGAGTCTTGTCAGGACTGGCTATCCCAAGGCCGTCAGTAGTTCCAATAGAATGTTGTCTACAACGGGGGCCTCGTTTCGACTCAGGTGTTTCAGTGCCCAGTCAAACTCTTCACGCAGTATCGTATCTCCCATTTCATCTTCATGTATACTCTCTTCCATTTCCATAATATTGTCCTCAAGTACATCGCCCTTGAATAGACCCTTTATATACTCCTTCCATGTTTCTGCTTTCCCTTCTTTGCTTAGAACTGGGTTTCCATCTGAGCTCTTGATATTCATGCAAGTGGTTCTCTTTTATCCATAAGTCTCTTTAATTTTCCTGTAGGCAGTATCTATCTTACCCTTCAGATAAGCCTCTACATCCTTTCATTTGTCCTCTAGCCATCCCTGCTTAGCCAATTTGCATTTCCTGTCGATCTCATTTTTGAGACGTTCGTATTGCTTTTGGCCTGCTTCATTTACTGCATTTTTATATTTTCTCCTTTCATCAATTAAATTCAATTTTTCTTCTGGTACCCAAGGATTTCTACAAGCCCTCGTCTTTTTACCTACTTGATCCTCTGCTGCCTTCACTACTTCATCCCTCAAAGCTACCCATTCTTCTTCTACTGTATTTTTATCCCCCATTCCTGTCAATTTTTCCCTTATGCTTTCCCTGAAACTCTGTACAACCTCTGGTTTAGTCAGTTTATCCAGGTCCCATCTCCTTAAATTTTCGCCCTTTTCCAGTTTCTTCAGTTTTAATCTACAGGTCATAACCAATAGATTGTGGTCAGAGTCCACATCTGCCCCTGGAAATGCCTTACAATTTAAAACCTGGTTCCTAAATCTCTGTCTTACCATTATATATAATCTATCTGATACCTTTTAGTATCTCCAGGGTTCTTCCATGTATACAACCTTCTTTCATGATTCTTAAACCAAGTGTTAGCTATGATTAAGTTGTGCTCTGTGCAAAATTCTACCAGGCGGCTTCCTCTTTCATTTCGTAGCCCCAATCCGTATTCACCTGCTATATTTCCTTCTCTCCCTTTTCCTACACTCGAATTCCAGTCACCCATGACTATTAAATTTTCGTCTCCCTTCACTATCTGAATAATTTCTTTTATTTCATCATACATTTCTTCAATTTCTTCGTCATCTGTAGAGCTAGTTGGCATATAAACTTGTACTGCTGTAGTAGGTGTGGGCTTTGTATCTATCTTGGCCACAATAATGCGTTTACTATTCTGTTTGTAGTAGCCTACCCGCATTCCTATTTTCCTATTCATTATTAAACCTACTCCCGCATTACCCCTATTTGATTTTGTATTTATAACCCTGTATTCGCCTGACCAAAAGTCTTGTTAATCCAGCCACCGAACTTCACTAATTCCCGCTATATCTCACTTTAACCTATCCATTTCCCTTTTTAAATTTTCTAACCTACCTGCCCGATTAAGGGATCTGACATTCCCCGTTCCGATCCGTAGAACGCCAGTTTTCTTTCTCCTGATAACGACATCCTCTTGAGTAGTCCCCGCCCGGAGATACGAAAGGGGGACTATTCTACCTCCGGAATATTTTACCCAAGAGGACGCCATCATCATTTAATCATACAGTAAAACTGCATGCCCTCGGGGAAAATGACGGCCGTAATTTCCCCTTGCTTTCAGCCGTTCGCAGTACCAGCACAGCAAGGCCGTTTTGGTTATTGTTACAAGGCCAAATCAGTCAATCATCCAGACTGTTGCCCTTGCAACTACTGAAAAGGCTGCTGCTTCAGGAACCACACGTTTGTCTGCACTCTCAACAGATACCCCTGCGCTGTGGTTGTACCTACGGTACGTCTATCTGTATCGCAGAGGCACGCAAGCCTCCCCACCAGTGGCAAGGTCCATGGTTCATGGGGGTGGGGGGTGGGGGGGGCTTAAACGTATATTGGACGTAAAAAAAAAAATCTTTTCCAGAAGCGCGTTTCTTACCATGGCCAGTCTGAATATTAATCCTTTCTACACCATCCACCGTCTGTTTTGCACAAATGAGAAAATCTTCGACTGGTTGTGGTTTATCGATAGCGGCAGAAACTCCTTAAACGTAACCGTCGGCGATATTTTTTGTTCTACTGGTCCTTTCGATAACTTGTGGTGGCCGTTTTTCTTTGGTCACTTTAGGTAGTTTGAATGTCCGGAGGCGCTGTACAACTACCTGAGAGATTATTGCCGCGGGAGACATGTTTCTTTATTATGCCCAGGGAAGGTAACAACGAAGATCATAGCAAAACTGTAGTTCGAAGAGATCAGTGTGTGGTCCACAGTTTTGGTATGTAGCATTTTAGCCAGTACTACAGTACCCATTTGGCAGCGTTCACATAAGCGGTCTAGTAGCATTTGCATCTGATGTGTTGTTCATGTTTGCGGAAGAATTATAGTAGTCAAATATGATGCGACCCTTCATGAACTAAAGGATGGAGTCAAAGTGTCAAATTATCACTATAAAAAGCACGGTTTCATCAGTATTGAGTATGTTGCGTGGTTCATAGTTATTCGGAAGTTTTACCTTATCAATCCATACAATACAAACGGAATTATCCATGCCGGCACTCTCTACGCAGATTTTCGGAGCGTGATGGCCTTAGGTTTCTTAAAAATTTGAGATTCACCGATCACTTGCCGCGAATCCTTCAAGCCAGGAAGACTAAACAAAAGACTTCGCTTTTTCCTTTTCTCTACACTTATTTATCCACCGGAGCAAGCACTCTTCGCGATGAGGAAATCCTTCGTGACGTGACCTTTTTCTTCCTGTGTGGGAAACACTTCCAGTGACAAAATATTTATTTCTTTAAAACATTGACAGTGTAGATGGTAAAATAGCAAACTATTTTTATCGGAGTTCCATTCTCCATTGCTATAATTACAAGCTTTGTTTCATTAATAGAAAGACACTTCTTACTTTTAGCGCTCATGGCGTTTCGCTGTCCCAAGAAACACGGATTGACTACAACACACTAGGAAAACAGACTAGAGATTGAATGGGGCAGTGGTCGGAGAAACAAACTACAGGTGTTCTGGGCCTGTACCGGGGACTTAAATTGTAGGGAGTGTGGCAGCCCTGACGTCAGATTATTCGGTACTTGGTGAGATGCTCCAACTAAACTTCAATTTACCGAAGAGACCGAAACATATTTACAATTTTTCTCTTTACCGAGCATTTTTCAAGGAATCGGCAAGACATATAAAATTATTGAGAGTTTCAAATTATAGAGTGTCAAATTATCGAGGGTCGACTGTACTGCCTACTAATAAAAAAAATACTTTCGTGATTCTGTTAATGAGATTTTCACTTCAGTTGTTGTCGTAGTATTCAGTTCAGAGACTGGTTTGATGCAGCTCCACATTTGTTACTCTATCCTGTGCAAGCTGCTTTATCTCCAAGTAACTACTGCAACTTTGCAACTTACATACTTCTGAATCAGCTTAGTGTATTCATCTCTTGGTGTCCCTCTACGATTTTTACCCTACACGCTGCCCTCCAGTACTAAATTGGTGATCCCTTGATGCCTCAGAACATGTCCTACCAACCGATCCTTTCTTCTTGTCAATTTGTGCCAGAATTTCCTCTTCTCCCCAATTATATTCAGTCTTTCGCATTAGTTACGTGATCTACCCATTTAATCTTCAGTATTCTTCTGTAGCACCACATTTCGAAAGCTTCTATTCTTTTCTTGTCGAAACTATTTATCGTCCACGTTTCACTTCCATACATGACTACACTCCGTAGAAATACTTTCGGAAAAGACTTTCTGACACTGAAATGTATACTCGATGTTAACAAATTTCTATTCTTCAAGTACGCTTGCCATGCCATACCCAGTCTACATTTTATATCCTCTTTACTTCGAACGTCATCAGTTGTTTTGCTCCCCATATAGCAAAACCCATCTACTACTTTAAGTGTCTCATTTCCTAATGTAATTCCCTCAGCATTACCTAACTTAATTCGATTACATTCCATTATTTTCGTTTTACTACTGCTGATGTTCATCTTATATCCTCCTTTCAAAACACCGCCCATTCCGTTCAACTGCTGTTCCAGGTTCTCTGCTGTCTCTGACAGAATTACAATGTCATCGGCAGACCTCAAAATTTTTATTTCTTCTCCAAGCATTTGAATTCCCACTCTGAATTTTTCTTTTGTTTCCTTTACTGCTTGTTCAACATACAGATTGAATAACATCGTGTATAGGCTACAATCCTGTCTCACTCCCTTCTAAACCACTGCTTCCTTTTCATGCGCTGGCCGCCGTGGCCGAGCGGTTCTAGGCGCTTCAGTCCGGAATCGCGCTGCTGCTACGTTCGCTGGTTCGAATCCTGCCTCGGACATGGATGTGTGTGATGTCCTTCGGTGAGTCAGGTGTAATTAGTTCTAAGTCTAGGGGAATTATGATCTCAGATGTTAGGTCCCATAGTGCTTAGAGCCATTTTTATCATTTGAACCTTCTATGCCTCTCGACTCTTATAACTGCCATCTGGTTTCAGTACAAATTTAAATAACCTTTCGCTCTTTATATTTTACCACTATCACCTTCAGAATTTGAAAGAGAGTATTCCAGTCAACATTGTAAAAAGCTTTCTTTAAGTCTACAAATTCCAGAAACGTAGGTTTGCGTTTCCTTCATATATTTTCTAAGGTAAGTCGTAGGGTCAGTATTGCCTCAGGTGTTCCAGCATTTCGACGGAATCCAAACTGATCTTCCCCGATGTCAGCTTCTACCAGTTTTCCCATTCGTCTGTAAAGAATTCGTGTTAGTATTTTGCAGCCGTGACTTATTAAACTGATAGATCGGTGATTTTCACACCTATCCACCCTTGACGTCTGTGGGATTGGAATTATTATATTCTTCTTGAGGTCTGAAAATACTTCACCTGTCTCATACATCTTTCTCACAAGATGGTAGAGTTTTGTCTGGGCTTGCCCTCCGAAGGCTATCAGTGGTTCCAATGGAACATTGTCTACTGTTGGGACCTTGTTTCGACGTAGGTCTTTCAGTGCTCTGTCAAACTCTTCACTTCAGTATACAGGGTAAAATAAAATCATATCTTTAACAGTAAGAATTCCTTCAAATTACTTGTGAATTTCAGTGCACGTTTCGGTACCTTCATACGACTGATAAATATCGCACTCGTTTCTGATCGGAATAATGCTGCATGGCAATATATGAAGTGACGAGAATGAAGAACAGTCAGGATGCTGTATACAGTTACATTATTATTATCTTGCTGTTTTCTTTTTCTGTGAGCATTTCGTTCTTCTTAGAGACTGAAAATGAAGGTTCTCACGATCATAGTGGCAAGTCTGCATTGAATGCTGTTTGTGTAAAGACAATCGGTACGTTGCACGTGGCACCATGGCCACAAGAGCTTTTTTTTCTGTATTATGCCCGTCGCGTGGCGACACCATTAAAAAGATTCTTTGAATGTACCGCGCTCTGGATTTCTGTCCAAAGTTTGAGGCCCCTCAGGGTGCTCTGGACGGATGCCTAGTTCTTCTACAACCGAGCGCCCCCCATGGCTGTCGGAATCTTCTAATTATATCATTTCTCTCCGGAGCAAATCAGAAGTAAAGTCTAGATACTAGACTTACATAACCGTTAGATCATCTGAATGTGCACAGTTGTCGTAATGCCTCCTCCATTGTTGTCTCAGGAGGGCAGATAGTTTGGCTAATACCTGCCCGTCCGTTTCCTAAAACCGAGTCAGTGAGTCGGGCTGACTCGCTCACTCTAACAATCGATTTCCGATAGGGCTGCAAATCTAATTAATGCGGCTAACCCCGCGGAGCTTGAGCGCTGCAGCCGGGCCGCCTGACCGCCCCACGCAGCCTCACCCGGCCTGTCGGGAACAAAACCTCTGGCTCCGGTACCGGCTCGCTGAAACGAGTTCACAGCCCGCCGCTCTAATTACGACTATTGACACAGCGAGCGTCCGGGTCCTGGTAATCTACTAAGTGCCTCAGAGATAAAGATACTCTCACATATTTGCTGTCTGCAGCCTCACACGCGTGAGAAATACTGCGCCACCTGCCAACAAGTGTACCACAGCCATCACTGTAATAACTCGAATTGTTTAATGTGCATTATTACACTAGACTGAAACGAACATTTAAACAAGTTTAAAAATGTCTCTCTCAAGTGCAGTAAGGAAGCGTAATTGTTACAATTAAGCTGTCACATTTCAATTTTAGTGGTATGTTGAATAAATAGTGTTTCTTGTAAATAAGCCTTCATGGTGTAATTGGAGCTGAAAGGTAAATTTCTGTTAATCAGAGACACACAACATTCAATTAAGAGATCGTTAGGAAACAGAAGGAATGAACAAAACAAAATCAAATCTTCTCGGGCTTCCAGCCGCGTAAGGTTATTATCTCACAAGCTTTCGACCGAGCTCTCCGCGAACACTGTCAAGCGTTACATGAGTGCCATTTGGCGGTAAACCATTGAGAAAAAAAACTCAAATGTGTGTGAAATCTTATGGGACTTAACTGCTAATGTCATCTGACCCTAAGCTTACACACTACTTAACCTATCCGGCCGGTGTGGCTGTGCGGTTTAGGCACTACAGTATGGAACTGCGGGACCGCTACGGTCGCAGGTTCGAATCCTGCCTCGGGCATGGATGTGTGGGATGTCCTTAGGTTAGTTAGGTTTAAGTAGTTCTAAGTTCTAGGGGACTGATGATCTCAGCAATTAAGTCCCATAGTGCTCAGAGCCATTTCTTAACTACTTCACCTAAATTATCCTAAGGACAAACACACACACATACACTCATGCCTGAGGGAGGACTCGAACCTCTGCCGGGACCAGCCGCACAGTCCATGATTGCAGCGCTTCAGACCGCTCGGCTAATGGCACGCGGCAAACCAATGAGAACCTCAGCCGCAGTGTCTACAGGAAACCTACACATGCGGGTCAATATCTACACACTCGCAGCCATCACCACCCGACATGGAAACGTCGTCTTCTGAACATCCTCGTCCATCGTGCTGAAGTCGTCTCAGATAATGAAAAAATGACACTACAGCTAAGCCACCTCCGAAAAGTCTTTTGAGGTAATTGCTAAAATCATTGCCAGGCATCACAGGCTATGTTTCATGAAACGCGCAGGAAAAAACACCACCTAAGAAGAGATCAAGAAACTTGAATGTTTGCACAGTATCAGGAAGGATTACCCGGCTTCTGAAGAGGCACAATATTTCATCAATTTCCAGGATCCCATAAAAGTACGATTGTTCATAAAGGCAGTGAATGGCGATCTAGGTCTTAAAACGCCGGCGTTTACAAGATACCATGTCAGAGTGACATGAGAGGTGTTCACGCCTACCCTATCCTAAAAAATCAGCCATGGCCGTGGCAGAACCCGCTTAAGAAAATTAACATCGGATCCTGTACGACGAAACATCTGTCATCATAAGAACTAAGATATTTGCGATTGGCATCACGAAAGGGGATATAGAAATAAATATATCTGAAAACACCATTAATATGGACAGCGGTATATATGTCAGCACAACATGGGTCCCAGAAATCGCTAAGCTGAATTGGGCGCAACGGGCGCTGGACGAAAACATTACAATGTCTGGCGAGGAAGAGAGCACCAGTGACGTCACAGCCAGCAACGCCGGTACACAGGGTGTTACAAAAAGGTACGGCCAAACATCCCTCACACACGAAGAAAGAAAATATGTTATGTGGACATGTGTACGGAAACGCTTACTTTCCATGTTAGAGCTCATTTTATCACTTCTCTTCAAATCTCATCTTGGAACGGAAACACACAGCAACAGAACGTACCAGCGTGACGTCAAACACTTTGTTACAGGAAATGTTCAAAATGTCCTCCGTTAGCGAGGATACATGCATCCATCCTCCGTCGCATGGAATCCCTGATGCACTGATGCAGCTCTGGAGAATGGCGTATTGTATCACAGCCGTCCGCAACACGTGCACGAAGAGTCTCTACATTTGGTACCGTGGTTGCGTAGACAAGAGCTTTCAAATGCCCCCATAAATAAAAGTCAAGAGGGTTGAGGTCAGGAGAGCATGGAGGCCATGGAATTGGTCCGCCTCTACCAATCCATCGGTCACCGAATCTGTTGTTGAGAAGTGTACGAAAACTTCAACTGAAATGTGTAGGAGCTCCATCGTGGATGAACCACATGTTGTGTCGTACTTGTAAAGTGCACATGTTCTAGCAGCACAGGTAGAGTATCCCGTATGAAATCATGATAACGTGCTCCATTAAGCGTAGGTGGAAGAACATGGGGCCCAATCAAGATATCATTAACAATGCGTGCCCAAACGTTCACAGAAAACCTGTGTTGATGACGTGATTGCACAATTGCGTGCGGATTCTCGTCAGCCTACACATGTTGATTGTGAAAATTTACAATTTGATCACGTTGGAATGAAGCCTCATCCGTAAAGAGAACATTTGCACTGAAATAAGGATTGCCACATTGTTGGATGAACCATTCGCAGAAGTGTACCCGTGGAAGCCAATCAGCTGCTGATTGTGCCTGCACACGCTGTACATGGTACGGAAACAACTGGTTCTCCCGTAGCATTCTCCATACAGTGACGTGGTCAGCGTTACCTTGTACAGCAGCAACTTCTCTGACGCTGACACTAGGGTTATCGTCAACTGCACGAAGAATTGCCTCGTCCATTGCAGGTGTCCTCCTCGTTCTAGGTCTTCCCCAGTCACGAGTCATAGGGTGGAATGTTCCGTGCTCCCTAAGACGCCGATCAATTGCTTCGAACGTCTTCCTGTCGGGACACCTTCGTTCTGGAAATCTGTCTCGATACAAACGTACCGCGCCACTGCTATTGCCCCGTGGTAATCCATACATCAAATGGGCATCTGCCAACTCCGCATTTGTAAACATTTTACTGACTGTAAAACCACATTCATGATGAACACTAACCTGTTGATGCTACGTACTGATGTGCTTGATGCTAGTACTGTAGAGCAATGAGTCGCATGTCAACACAAGCACGGAAGTCAACATTACCTTCCTTCAATTGGGCCAACTGGCGGTGAATCGAGGAAGTACAGTACATACTGACGAAACTAAAATGAGCTCTAACATGGAAATTAAGCGTTTCCGGACACATGTCTACATAACATCTTTTCTTTATTTGAATGTGAGGAATATTTCCTGAAAGTTTGGCTGCACCTTTTTGTATAACGGCGGGACCAAGGCGACCCGGCTGTCATGTAACCCTAGACAAAGGCCGAGGAGAGCTCGGTAAAAAGCACTTGAGATTTTAACCATCTGACTCGGTTGGAAGCCCGAGAAGGTTTTAACAATTCAGATTGCCTCGAGAACATGCATTCATGCAATGAACGATAAGTAATAGATTTTCCACTAAGCAAGTACTGATACGGGAGAGAATTACCAAATGTAGTTCAAATAACCTAAGACGCTAAAATGAGTTCAGTATTTTTGCAAAAGCACATCCAGAGGAATAGGAAACATTTATGACACGTGCAAATTCTAAACGAAATAAAAGGAATATTTTATGACGAAGCGAAAATTACAGTGTCAGATTGTTAGTTGATACTGTTATGAAAATTTCTGTGAACTTAGAAGTATAGAACGCAAGAGCTACTGCTATTATTAAAACTGAAAAGGCATAACTAGACATGTAGAAGAATAGGCCTGTCTGCAATAGCATTGTCAGCAATAGGGAAGGTTTTTCGTCTGTTACTAATGTTGGTACAATAATTTGTTCAGTGTCACACGGATTTTCTAATGAGTTAATCCTTGCAGCAATTGTCAGCAATAGTTAGCGCCTTGTTGAATGCTCGCGTATTGGATCTTAAGTTTCATCAGTGTCACTTATCATAAGCGAATATACTATACGAAAAAAATAGATTTTAGGCTTCACATTAATCACCTATTTAATACGACAAAATTTTAAACAAGGCTGAAGCAGCAACTGTTGAAAAACAGCCAAACAGTTGCAGAATAAAGATTTATTGAAATCCTTGACCACGGTTTCGGTATATGTAAATATGCCTTCATAAGAAGCAAAAATACGCCTGAACAGGACGTCACCTTCATTAGCAAAAAACTAAGGAATATAACAGCACAAAAACTTTAAGTCACTTACTAAAATCACCTCCTGCTTTGGAGATGCATGAAGCAATCGTGCCAGAAGCATCGTCAGTAGTTAAAATTAAAATATCACCTCCATCTGTACAGAACAATTACAAAGAAGTGATCGATGCGAAGACGACATTTGATCAGTAATTAGCCTGTGCACTACCGTGAAGAGGGTGTGGGAACACTGGAACAGACTGTTTCACCTATAGAGGGCACTTGTGGTATACGCGAGACACTCGCGCACATTAAAACACCGGGAGACATACTCAAGCGCATCAAAATTTTAAAGGTTGTGCTAATTTAAACCCTCTGTCATAATAAATAAAACATATCATAACCATTTAAAACACCCGCGTAAAATAGAAAATATTAACACCAATTTGGCTGTGTCCTATTGTCAAACGGGTGAAGCTTGCCCTAAGGAACATATCCCCCGAGAGGGGGCATTAGGGTTATGCGCGAGAATCTCTCGCAAATTAAAGACTGGGATACATACTAGCGAAATCGAAACCATCTGTCATCATAAATAAAAAAAAACATATCAGAATCAATTAAACCACACATACACGTCGAAAACCGTGAACAACAATCAGCAAAAATATGTAAAATCCCAACAAGACAGGAAAGGGGCATCTCAGCAACATCAGCCGAAAACAAAACTAGCTTCTAGTCAGCCAGACTATATTATGTTAGAGCAAGAAGAGATTAGAAACTACCAAAAATTTTTTTCTTTCCAAGTTGCACCTGTTTGTTAAGAATAAATCTATCTTTTTGATATAGATGTTTGAAAATTTTTATTTCCTCGAACAGGTCCAGTTAGTAGCCCTTACTCACTTCGTGTAGCAATTCTACGTCATCTAGTTTAAGTGGCGAATGTTGTAAGAGCAATAGATGTTCAGCAAACGTGGAATTGTACACGTTTTCCCCATTTTTACCTAGCATGTGTTCATTATATCTGAATTTCATGGGTGTGCCTGTCTGTCCAATGTAATAGTTGGGGCAGTCGTTACGAGTAATTTTGTAAGCTCCGGATTTAATGCCAAGTTCTTCCCGTGCCCCAATAGTATGAATCACTCTTTGTTTTAAGTTATTGATTACGGAAAAGGCCACTCTGTAACCGTATGGCTTCTGTAGAAGTCTCCTTATCTTGTACGATACATTCCCCAAAATTGGGATAGAAATAAAGTTATTACCCTCACTTTTCATCGCCCTTTTATCTCCTAAGGTTGATCATTTTACAGCTGCTTTTTCCTAACAATTTATTCAATTAACATAGGGTCGTAACTATTGTTAATAGCTATGGATTTTACTGAAGATATTTCTTTTTCTAAACAATCCTGTTCTAAAGGTGTGTTCACTGCTTGATGAACTGCAAAGTGAAAGACGGCAATTTTGTGAGTTTGTGGATGGCAAGAATCTGCTGGGATAATATTATCAGAAGAAGTAATTTTACGAAAAATGTCGAAGCTAATTGCCTTGTCAAGTAACTTAGGCTTTAAATCAAGATAATTTAGTTCTCTATCAGCGTTTTGCATCTCTTTTGTGAAATTCATGTTTTCGAGAAAACTGTTAAAGGCATGAAACATTAGTTGCAGATCTTGGTCACTCCCTTGAAATATTATGGGTATTTCATCAACGTAATGAACATAGAAAGAAATCATATTACCCAACCGAGGATGATTTTTGAAAAAATCCCCTTCAAAAGCATTCAGAAAGATGTCAATTAAAATACCAGCTAACGGGCAACCCCTGGCTAAGCCGAATGGTTCTTCATACATATTGGCATTAAACTGAAAGTAATTATAATCGAGTACAGCCTGCAATAGTGACATGAGTTGTGATACAGAAACCAACACTGCACATCAGTTAATCTCAACTTTGTATCTTCTTCGAAATAATTACTCTGGTTAGAGATGCAATGAAGGGAAATAAGCTTCAACATAATTGCTACTAGCGCCTCTAATTTCAAGAAGAAATAATATGACGAACATTAAATTACATAAAGTTTCCATAAAATACTAAATTTTACAGACGATAAGACCCTACGGACTATAGCACTCACCTTAATTTTTAACCATTTTTTTAAAATAACATTTTTACCATTTTTATTACTAGATTGTAAAGCTAATCTTAAAAAAATATCTTAGTTTACAAAACCGAACTGACCTTCAAAATCCCTGAAAGTCATCAAAAAAGGCTCTGAGCACTATGGGACTTAACATCTATGGTCATCAGTCCCCTAGAACTACTTAAACCTAAGTAACCTAAGGACATCACACAACACCCAGCCATCACGAGGCAGAGAAAATCCCTGACCCCGCCGGGAATCGAATCCGGGAACCCGGGCGTGGGAAGCGAGAACGCTACCGCATGACCACGAGATGCGGGCTAAAAATAATCATCTGAACTTTTTCTTCTTCTTCTTCTTCTCCTCCTCCTCCTCCTCCTCCTCCTCCTCCTCCTCGTCCTCCACCACGTCCTCGTCCTTTCTGTTGTCGGCCTCTTCATCTATAAGATGGTCTTCACTGCCGCACTTCTTGAAACGTTAAACAATAGTGTTTTCTCTCACTCTAGGCCACTGACAGACTTATTTGGTTGTAGGTCGTTTTAAAGCTCCCTTCGCCGTGAATTCATTTAGGGTGTCATCCATCATTTATTTGCCCAGTACGTCTCTCATACCCACTTTAAATGGATTATTTAGCCGGCTGTGGTGGCCGAGCGGTTCTAGGCGCTTCAGTCTGGAACTCCGCGACCGTTACGGTCGCAGGTTCGAATCCTGCCTCGGGTATGGATGTATGTGATGTCCTTATGTGAGTTATGTTTAAGTAGTTCTAAGTTCTAGGGGACTGATGATCTCAGATGCTAAGTCCCATAGTGCTCAGAGACATTTTTGTGGTTTATTTATCGAGACATCAAGAGATTGCAATTATGAAGGAAGTCTTCCCGGAATAACAGATAGCTCTGTATTTCCCTCTCTTTTTCTCTTTCACAGAATTTTTAATGACCACTAATCTGATCCAGCTCGAAAAGAGAAATCTTCTTCAGTAATGCATCTTTCCTTCTCTCCCACACTCTGTTAATCCATAGTTTCATACCAGCCTCGTCCATCCATCTATGTACGTAAACACCACCACCTGGCGGTATTTGATGTTTTCGTCGTGCTTTGTGCTTGAAAACGATCATTGGATTCAGTTCAGCACCATCAGCGCAACGTGAAAGAACAACACTGTTGTGCATTTTTTCACGATCACTTTTTTTTGTAGTCACAATTTTAGCACCTGTTATGGCATTAGTACTACTACACAGCACATCAAATGTCAGAGGAGTTTTGTCCATATTCGCTGTTTGGCTTTATTTCCACACTGGTTTTCTTTCGAGGTTGAATAATAAAGCGATGGAAAGGTAATATTTTCTCTTCATTCTTTTGCGATATTTCCTGAGATATTTTGGTTCGCATACTAAGTCCATGGCGCTTCATAAACCATTGGCACCAACCAACTCCAGTCTCAACGACTGTTAAATTCCACTGTAACACTACTTTACGAACGTGTATTTGAATTCACTTTTGTATTAATTCCAATGCCATTTTGACGGTACTTGAATCCATTTCAATATATCATCTTCTAGTTTTGTCTATTTTATATTCAGTGCTCTATTTGTACATTTTGTCTTCCTCAAAGTTTTCAGTTTTTCTTTACTAGCCCGCCAATCCTGAATGTGTTTCTTTCTATTGGCGGAGGGTCGAAATGACGTTCAGCTGCTCTGTTTTCCTGGTCTTCTACATATGCTACTACTTTGAGTTTATAGCTCCCGTAAAAAGAGTGAGTACCGTTTATTTTTTCCAATTACGAAACTAGCTATTAACAAACTTATTGTGCTGTTACCGATAACACAAACAACTTTTAAGTTCGCTGGCACCGTAGACTGCAATGAAGCAGCATACACTAGACAGTGTTCTGGGTTTGTGATGGCGGGCCGGTAGGGAGACAGTGATAGCAGTCTTGTGAATCCACGCAATTCATGTTCGTCGCATCGGTGCACTGTTGCTAACGGTTGAATACAGTGTTGCCGGATGCAGATAAGTTTCCGGAGGCATCGAATATATACACAGTGTTAGGACCGGCTAGAATTTAAAATCAAACACTGGACATTTTTATATTAATTTCGAGTATAAGATGAACCGGAATTTTGGAGACAATTTTTCGAAGAAAAACTTGTGTCTATAAATAATAAAATACGATAATAATTATAGATGCTGTATATAAGAAGTAAACATCCATTATATATATCGGAGAGCTAATTTTTAAGCGAAGTACTAAAACTTACGCCACGGGGAATGCAATTAATTTCAGTTCCTGTGCTATTGTAAAAGAAATCAAATAAAGCTACTACAGACGTCTAACAGAAAGCTGCTTAACTCCTCAAGATGAACTTTGGTGCCTTTTAAGTATTAATCTCTCAATCTGTGAGGAAGATGCAGCACACACTCCTCTGCGGGATGAAAGATTCATTCTGCAGGTGCAGGTGCTTAAATTTCTTGTAGCATTTACGTTGACAAATATGAAGATAGCACCGTATATCTTATCATTTACTAAAACGCAGTGAATGAAAAGAATTTAATGGAGTATCGGAATTAGAATTGAATCTGTCTCGCAGAGGGTGTTGATTTCCGATTGAATATGATGTTCCAATAAAAATATCTACTATAGAGCACAAAATTCAAAAGCGTGGCCAATAAATGCAGTAAAAACAGCAGTAAAACAACACCAACAAAAACAAATAAGATTTTAGTGCGTTCACAAAAATGTACTCTTTATTTCGTATTAAACTATCGATTACACGAACTTTAAGTTAATACTTGTAGGTGCTTGTAAACAAGGCATATGCATTGCTTGCATTGCGCTAGGTCGTGAGGATAAGTGCTGCGGCGGGCCAATAATTATGCCAGTGTTCGGGGTCAAAGACCATATCACACAGCTGAGCATCAGGGGTACATGATCTAAAACAGCGGAGTATCACACATTTCCAAGCCACAGTCCTTTTTCCGAAACGACGATCGACTGTTTTTGCCAGTATCTCTCAAATGAGACAGATATTTATCGGTCAGATTCAGATGAAAGGAAACCGAAGCCAATCCACTGCTAATAAATCAAAAAGATTATCACGGACACCATCGACTTCAGGCTTTGTAGGAATGTGTCACCAAAACTTGGGCAAATACTTAATCAACTGCGAAAGTGAAAGGTACTTGTTTCAGTTTCACACCTTAAGAAGTTGATTCATTGTCCAACACTTGTTGCGTACTTGTTACCCAGGAAGAATTATAAGTTTCCTCAGGGTACACATGCAACTGCAGGGCAAAATTCACCGTACGGGGTGTAATGGCTATAAATGAAGATACCTTTATATGTGGTTCCTTAATATGTACACACTTCAGTGTGTTCGATGTCTTTTTCCCTGTGCCGAACAGTCTTCCCTCAAACACGTCAGTAACGTTGCGATCTGATGTTTTGTGCATAGCCGTAACTGCTTCAATAAGCCCAAAGTGTCAGCATAGACTAACCATTTGGGACCACGAATCCACACTTCAATATCTGACCTGCCGTGCAGGGATAAATAAACGTTAATAGCTGCCACGTACTTGGAGGTACTACCCTACCTAAAAGCATGCGACGTTCAGTAGCTATAATTATTAGTCTGCATGATGCAAATATTGATGTAATATTGTTCAGTACACTGTCCTCAGCAACGAATAGAAATATTTGACTTAAACCAGTTTTACATTGTACATACAGGAGTGTCCAGGGATGTAACGGGAATAATCAAATGGCTCAATCGGCTCTAAGCACTGTTGTTGTTGTTGTTGTCTTCAGTCCTGAGACTGGTTTGATGCAGTTCTCCATGCTACTCTATCCTGTGCAAGCTGCTTCATCTCCCAGTACCTACTGCAACCTACATCCTTCTGAATCTGCTTAGTGTACTCATCTCTCGGTCTCCCTCTACGATTTTTACCCTCCACGCTGCCCTCCAATGCTAAATTTGTGATCCCTTGATGCCTCAAAACATGTCCTACCAACCGATCCCTTCTTCTAGTCAAGTTGTGCCACAAACTTCTCTTCTCCCCAATCCTATTCAATACTTCCTCATTAGTTACGTGATCTATCCACCTTATCTTCAGCATTCTTCTGTAGCACCACATTTCGAAAGCTTCTATTCTCTTCTTGTCCAAACTAGTTATCGTCCATGTTTCACTTCCATACATGGCTACACTCCAAACAAATACTTTCCGAAACGACTTCCTGATACATAAATCTATATTCGATGTTAACAAATTTCTCTTCTTCAGAAATGCTTTCCTTGCCATTGCCAGTCTACATTTTATATCCTCTCTACTTCGACCATCATCAGTTATTTTACTTCCTAAATAGCAAAACTCCTTTACTACTTTAAGTGTCTCATTTCCTAATCTAATTCCCTCAGCATCACCCGACTTAATTCGACTACATTCCATTATCCTCGTTTTGCTTTTGTTAATGTTCATCTTATATCCTCCTTTCAAGACACTGTCCATTCCGTTCAACTGCTCTTCCAAGTCCTTTGCCGTCTCTGAAAGAATTACAATGTCATCGGCGAACCTCAAAGTTTTTATTTCTTCTCCATGAATTTTAATACCGACTCCAAATTTTTCTTTTGTTTCCTTTACTGCTTGCTCAATATACAGATTGAATAATATCGGGGAGAGGCTACAACCCTGTCTCACTCCTTTCCCAACCACTGCTTCCCTTTCATGCCCCTCGACTCTTATTACTGCCATCTGGTTTCTGTGCAAATTGTAAATAGCCTTTCGCTCCCTGTATTTTATCCCTGCCACCTTTAGAATTTGAAAAAGAGTATTCCAGTCTACATTGTCAAAAGCTTTCTCTAAGTCTACAAATGCTAGAAACGTAGGTTTGCCTTTTCTTAATCTTTCTTCTAAGATAAGTCGTAAGGTCAGTATTGCCTCACGTGTTCCAACAATTCGACGGAATCCAAACTGATCCTCCCCGAGGTCTGCATCTACCAGTTTTTCCATTCGTCTATAAAGAATTCGCGTTAGTATTTTGCAGCCGTGGCTTATTAAACTGATAGTTCGGTAATTTTCACATCTGTCAGCACCTGCTTTCTTTGGGATTGGAATTATTATATTCTTCTTGAAGTCTGAGGGTATTTCGCCTGTCTCATACATCTTGCTCACCAGCTGGTAGAGTTTTGTCATGACTGGCTCTCCCAAGGCCGTCAGTAGTTCTAATGGAATGTTGTCTACTCCGGGGGCCTTGTTTCGACTCAGCACTATGGGACTTAAAATGTGAAGTCATCAGTCCCATAGACATAGAACTACTTAAACCTAACCAACCTAAGGAAATCCCACACATCCATACCCGAGGCAGGATTCGAACCTTTAACCGTATCATCAGCGCGGTCAGACTGAAGCGCCAAGAACCGCTCGGCCACCCCGGCCGGCTGGTAGTACGCATCTAAACAAGAAACAACGGTCCAGTAAAATGTGCTCGAAAGTAAATACCTTAAGAGCTGTGAGCACTCGTTCAGCAGTGGAGACGTGTTCCACAGTAGTGAAGCTCGCATAAATCTTGAGGTACGCAATTTAGAGTCTATGTTTACTAGACACTTTTTCTTGGATCCATTCATACTACCACCTCATAAAATATGAAAATCGAAGGGCTCGCAGTATAAGAAGTTTGTTTCACGGTATCGAATAGGACGAAGTGCTCAAAGCTCTTAAAGTTTGCATTTTACTGTTCGTATTTACTAGACTTTCTGGCTTCAAATGATCGTTACTTTCATATTACTGAATATTGACCACTCCTTCTGGGACGCCCTGTATATTGGGTATTTCTCGTGAGGCGCCTTTTCTCTTGTGTTTCAACACATATCTACCATTCTGTGTTTGAAATCTGTAACTGCAGTAAGCTCAAACAAATACCGATCATCACGCTTTTCACGCGGAAAGCGTCAGCTTGTTTTCCGCCAGAGACGAAATGATTTTTGAAGCGCAGTTTGACGTGTACATCGGATAGAGTGGTCCCACACTAGCCTAGTGCTATTTTGAAATATGAAGAATAATCAGTTCTCCAGTAGCGACTCGCGAACAACCGTGGTCTGCTCTGGCTGCTGCCGCCACGCAGAAGAGCTATTCAGGAGCTGCTGGAGTACTGATTATTTATCGTGGTTTACCGTCACTGCCAATACGTACCGACGGAACCAATATCGCACTGGGTTTAATTTGGGACTGCTCTATCCAATGGACACGTAAACTCCACTTTAAGAGATCATTCTCTTTGTAACAGAAAAAAATGGTTCAAATGGCTCTGAACACTATGGGACTTAGCTTTTGAGGTCATCAGTCCCCTAGAACTTAGAACTACTTAAACCTAACTAACCTAAGGACATCATACACATCCATGCCCCAGGCAGGATTCGAACCTGCGACCGTAGAGGTCGCGCGGTTCCAGACTAGCGCTTAGAACCGCTCGGCCACTACGGCCGGCAACAGGATACAAACCGGCACTTCCCGTCGACAGTGGGCGTTGAACGGAAGACTTGATGAACAGCATTTGTTGGGCTAACTCCAACTAGAAATTTCAAGCGAAGTTGACAGTATCTACCGAAAAGCCAGATGGAAAAAGACCGTCGAGTCTTATGAGGGACACACTGTACGTTTATTTATTCTCGGTTCAGAAACATACAAATTTAGAGTAGCCATACACATCAATAAATATGTACGTGTATATATATATATATATATACAAATTGTATTTATATTACATGTGCCCAGTACTTTGCAACCTCCAAGGCGCTTGGAGTGGCTTGCAAGAGATCAATCTTCGTGCAGAATGTAGGGCACAAAAGGCACTGGGGCATGTGGCTCGTGGTTTGTTCTTGTCCACAATCACAAGACGTATCTTCTGCTCTTCAGGTTGTCTCTGAAGCGTTCAACTCCTGATCGTAATCTGTTTAAAGATTTCGACACCAGCCAGCTCTCGTTGTGTCCAGCTGGTAGTTCTTCAGCTTCTGGCGTTTTCAGGTGAGGCGTCGACCTCTTTCATAAATTCAGCCTTGCCTTCTCTGGTGAAATGGTGAGCTTCTCGGATGTTCTCAGGAAGCTCTTTCGCGATCTCAGCTGTTGCTGTGGTGGATTATGTCCGTGCAGTGGATGGGCACTGTCCTGTTCCACTTTGTCTCTCCTTGATGGCAGCCACTGTTCTGCGTACCCATGGTGGCGCTATTCCAGCCAGGCAGTAGAGCTTATCAGTTGGGGTAGGTCTTAAGCAACCTGTGATCAACCTGCAGGTTTCGTTGAGAACAATGTGTGCTTGTCTGGCATGAGATGACCTGTGCCAGACTGCAGAAGCATATTCAGTGCGTTTGCAGAACAGCGAATAGTTTGTGGATGTGATCCGCACGGTGTCCCCGAGAGTTCGCGAATTAGCTTGTTTCGAGCGGAGATTTTCATTTCGGTGATCTTTCAGTGAGCTTTGAATATCAGAGTTGTATCTGGAGTGACTCCCAAGTATTTAAGGAACAGGAAAGCTAACGTGAGCTGCATATTGCGTGGTCAGGCATCCAACTCGAGCATCATCACACTGTACGTGTGTGCGTGTGCGTACGCTAGCGTGAGTGCGCGAGAGAGACAGACTGACTTACGTGAAATACGTGTGAGCAGTCCTGTCGGAGTCGTTGGCAGGAGGCTACTTACAATTAAATACACTACTATACAACAACACAACAGACGCAACACACCTTCTACATTAGTAGTTAAATCAGTTAGAGGTTAAATTGCATTCAGCCATATGCTTGTGGCCACTGTCTCTCGCATATCACCGCGCAACACTCCGGGACTTCAACTGCGCGTGTTTCTGTTTTCGGCGCTAATAGCTGGCCATACCCGCCGTCAACAGAGCCGTCAGCGGCGCGTTTTCGCCGCCAGCGGCGCGCCGTCTGACTGCACGGCTCGTGTAATTAGGCACGGCGCCACGACCGCGATGGCCCGCTAGCAATTTGTTGTTAGCTGCTGTTCGCACCTCAACCTGCCTCCCGTTCCCGCGAACTTTCACCGCCGGCCGCTGTCGAACGATTGCTTTGGCACCAGCGCCTTCCCCGTGCCGGGGCCCTGCCAAAGGGCTTCGCAGCGGCTCTTTGTTAACTGGTGTTAAATCCCGCCTGCCTGAATCACCCAACTGTGTAAAGGCACATTGCATAAATACTGGCTGACTTCTTTCTCAGTTTCTTTTTTCTTCGGGTGAAACGGTGGCTCCGTAAACAGCTATTCGTTCATCCAGGATTGCATTTTCTATAGTTTTCCTCACACGAAAACGCAGATGGAAAGAGAGCAAAGAGTTAAGATTGTCGGGGTCTTCGTAGCCACTTCGTGACGTGTTGCTCATTTCCACTCATCTCGAGATATTCGGACGACGGCTGACGTTTTATGATGACTTTTGCTGGCAATTTGGTATAACTCCATTAGTTATTCAGGTTTTCTTCAGTACTACACAGCCATGAGTTGCTTATTTCGCCACAAATTCCAGACACTTCGTTGCCTGAGGGGCACAGATCCACATGTACAAGGAGAAGAAAAGGTCCGTACATTTACTTCAACTTAGCGAGGAAAAAGAGACCGGGCGAGATGGCGCAGTGGTTAGCACACTGCACTCGCATTCAGGAGGGCGGCGCTTCAAACTCCAGTCCGGTCATTCTGATTTATGTTTAACGTGGTTTCCCTAAATTGCTTCAGGCAAATGTAGGGATAGTTCCTTTGAAAAGGCACGTCCGACTTCCTTCTCCATCCTTCCCTAATCCAATGGCACCGATGACCTCGCTGTAAGGCGATCTCTAAGATTGCGGTCTATTGGTAGAATCCTGAAGCGATGCAGTCCATCAACAAAAGAAATAGCTTACGATACGTTAGTTCGTCCAGTTTTAGAGTATTGTTCGTCTGTATGGGACCCTTACCAGTTGTGTCTGATTCAAGACATTGAGAAGGTCCGAAGAAGAGCGCCAAGATTCGTGACTGGTACATTTAGCCATCGCGAGAGCGTTACAAATCTCATAGAAAGTTTGAAGTGGGACACACTTGCAGATAGACGAGGCACTAAACAGAAGGAGATGCCCACTAAATTCCGAAATCCAATCTTCTTCGGGGATGTAGAGCTTATATTATTACCACCAACTTTCAAATCGCGTAATGATCATCATTCGAAGATAAGGGAAATAAGAGCTTGTGCTGAGGCGTTCAGACAGTCGTTTATCCATCGCTCGATCCACGAGTGGAATAGAGGGGGGGAAATATGACTTTGGCGCGAATTGTGCCCTCCGCCACACAGCGCTTGGTGGCTAGCGAAGTGTATATGTAGATGTAGATGTTCTGCTCCTCTCCCCCAAATCAACCAGCCATCCAATCAAAAAACAAGGAAAAATAGAATTCGATCGATGCAAACTGTGCTAGAGTTGCAACAAAAAACGTATACGTAAGTACGGTCTGAGTCAGAAAGAACGCTCCTTATCAGTTGGCTTCTGTGACTTCGGTGCGCACGTGGGTAGTCGGTGACACACTGGCAGCATTGCAGGGAAGTGGGAAATTATGTTACTATGGGGAAGTGGAGTGTTCATGAGCGTGTCCGTGTGGTACAGCTTTACATTGAAACGAAGTCGATACTAGTGATCTGACAAGTTTTCCGTAGATTAAACCATCGTAGACACGTACCGAAGGGCCTCATCACATGATGTTGGATAGGAAAGTAGTTAAGCAATGGATGAGTACGTGACAGCAAGTCTCCTGGACGAAACCCAAATTTGAGGACAGAAGAGAACATCAACCATATGGGGGCATCAATTTGAACAAATATTCGCCGATCGCTCCGCCGAAAATCGCTGACTCTAAAAGTGAGTTACGGCTACCTGGATTTGCATACGCGGCCGTTCAAGATAGTGGTGGTGGAACACTTAAGGGCAATCGATGAAGTCACACCACACATGTTAAGTTCTGTGACACACATCTGGAATTGTGAGCGATTTATCCAGGATTTGTTGACAGCTTGATGATGACTGACGAATCACACCTCTCAATTCAGGGCAATTAAAAAGCAAAACTACCGGTTTTGGAGTACTGGGAGCCCACATCAAGTACATCAACAGGTGCTACAAGGCCCTAAGTTAACGGTGCGATGTTTACTCTATACGGTAGGGATCTCCGGTTCATATTTCTTTCGGGATGACTATGGTGAAACACGTAGTGTGACTTTTGAGCGAAATACGACCACAATTCCGAATTTTATCGTCCCATCGCTGCGACAGCATCCCTGTCCAATCACGTGGTATCAACAGGATGGTGACCGGCCGGCCGAGGGGTTCTAGGTGCTTCCGTCTGGAACAGCGTTATCGCTATGGTCGCAGGTTCGAATCCTGCCTCGGGCATGGATGTGTGTGAAGTCTTTAGGTTAGTTTGGTTTAAGTAGTTCTAAGTTCTAGGGGACTGATGACCATAGATGTTAAGTCCTATTGTGCTCAGTGCTGCCCGCATCCCGTGGCCGTGCGGTAGTGTTCTCGCTTCCTACGCTCGGGTTCCCGGGTTTGATTCCCGTCGGGGTCAGGGATTTTCTCCGCCTCGTGATGGCTGGGTGTTGTGTGCTGACCTTAGGTTAGTTAGGTTTAAGTAGTTCTAAGTTCTAGGGGACTGATGACCATAGATGTTAAGTCCCATAGTGCTCAGAGCCATTTGAACCATTTGCTCAGTGCTATTTGAACCAACAGGGTGGTGAAATGCACACACATTGTCAGTCTGACAATGGACGAACTTCGTGAACGGCTTCCCGGACGTCTCATCTCTCGATTTACTCATGTGGTTAGGAGAAGAACTACTTCTTAGCCAATATCGATGTAAAAACTTTAATGTAGATAGCTGGTTTCGGTAAGTTTAAATTACCATCTTCAAATATGCAATAAAATTACAAGAAGTGCTACAAACAGTTATACAATTACTGCAACATTAACCCATTGAATAACCAAATGACAACTTAACTTCGTAGGTTATTAAAGTTATCTTGTTCCAGCTACATACAAAATCTTTTGATTGAATTTTCAGGTATATAAACATGAAATGACCGATTCGTTGGCACGTCAACAATTTAAGAATTACTACGTGAAGCACAATTCGGCAAAACATCATTCCTATAACAAAACAGAAAACTCGTATGCATAGCTCATACTATTAACATCAAATGCTGGGTGATCACTTTATAGAATGCAATGTGATTAGCTTTTAGCTAAGGAGCGTGCCACAGGATGACATTATATTATGCATAAATTACTGCATGAGAACATAGATATACATACACAATACGGAGAGGAAAATAAAAAAAAAGACCTACTACGAAGGGATTACACGAATGGGTACGAATCGGTAGATATGATGTACATAGGCAGACCAAGGAATGATTACAGTTTCACAAAAATTGGACGATGTATTCCAGTGAAAGAGCGTCACAAATTGAGCAAGTCAATAACGCGCTGGTACATCTCTGGGTCTTATGTTTGCGGCTATTCGGCTTGACAGAGTTGTTCGATGTACTGCTGAGGAACATTGATGCAAATTATATCAAACTGACGCTTTATATCGTCAAAATACCAGGACACTTCGAAGAGTGATTCATTACTGTCAATGAGATTCCAGGCCGAAGACGTGTCTGGACGCGCCCCAGACAGCTGTGTGATGAAAATCTCAATGTCACCCGCCATACTGCCTTACAACCAGAAGTGATGGTTTGTGGAGCCATTTCTTTCCATAGCAGTACCACGTTGGTTGTCATTTGAGGTACTACTACAGCACAGCGTTCATTAGTGATAGTCCAAGCCCCATTTTGTTGTCCTTCGTGACAAGCCAACCTAGGCTTACGTTTCAACAGGTTAATACCAGCCCGCACACCGCAAGAGGTCTTACTGTTTGTTTTCGTGCTTTCTAAACCCAATCTTTTTCCAGCAGGTTCGCATTATCTTTCCCCAATTGAGAACGTTTGAATCGTTAGAATCAGGGCAATGCAGTCAGCTCGTTGTGTCGATGATCTAACGAGACAGCTGAATTTGGCACGATGTCCCTCAGAAATACATCCAGGAACACAGTCTACACCAAGTCGAATAACCTCCTGTGTAGGGGACGGAGGCAGACGAACGCGTTATATGCTTGCCCAACTTGTGAGCTCTTCCTCTTGAATACATCATCCAGTCTTTCTGACACTGTAATCTTTTATTTGTCTGTACATGTACATCACATCTACCCATTACATCCAGTTCGGATTATTCCTTCGTGGTGCGTCGTTTTTCTTAAAGTGTGTTCGATAAATATCCCACATCGAAGCTCTTTTCCGGCATCATCGACGAAACTCACCTTTCCGATACCTGGAAATTATACGTGTAGAGACGAGACACTTACTACCTACTCGTGTGAGATGCTGTGTAAGACTGAACTATTCCAGTATATGAGTCATTAATAATGATTAAATTGATAAATGGATACAGGCAACAGTTATTACTAAGATGGTGTTGGGAACAAATGCTTCAATAATATGAATGAAAATTAATTAAATTTCTAAAGAGTACCTAAATGAGTAAGTAACCAATGATCAATTAACACACTCTATTAACCTCCGAGCACTCAGTCAGTGGGTAAACACCACATGGTTGATCAGTATACGTGAACATCCATCGAATATTCAGTATTCACATGAATGAGTTAATTATACAATTATTAGAGGTGTTTTAGATAAACTTAAACGGACAGGAGGGCACGAATACATTGAGTGAATAATATAGTACGATACAGTCCGGTAATGAGCTTCCAGCTTACGAAAAATATGTAACTAACCTATTTCTGAACGTTTAGAATGCAACACGACTAAGTACATGTTCATGTTCACAGTTTATCACCAAAATGTCGCAGCAAACGATGGTAATTTATGCGTGCAAACAGTAATGTCTCCTGATCAAAATGTCTTACGCGTAGCGTAAGATTAGTCATTGTAAACATCAGTAACGACCTCGTCAAATATCCAGCTGCAAACATAAGGTTTCAACTCTTGGCCGGGACAAAAGCCTAGTCTAGTCTAATGACACTGTGTCGGCCTCGTGGCCCACTCAAGCGCTGTCGCACCTAATTGGGCGAAAGAGGTGGATCTCCTAATACGTGAAAAAAGTAGCTCCAATAATGTTTCAGAAAGAGATAGCTCGAAGAGTTTACGTGAGCAATCGTTACCCATCCCTGGTTACATCTGCGACGTACGCGAAAATGATGTCGCCAGTTAAAAGTAAGCAAAACTGGGAATGGAACGAAAGTGCTGTTTAACACGCAACTTTCTAGGTGCACGCTGCGTTGGGGGATGGAGGGAACAATACTATGATATACGGATTGAAGTAGGGAGGAAACGGAAAGAAAGAAGCAGTTGAAGTTAAAGTAGTGCTGAATGGTTGATAAAAAGGATATAACGAAGTATACCTAACGTACGCATACTCTGTTCAATGCACCTCCAGTGTACAATAACTGATAAAGAAATTTCGTTACAGCTGTAAAGCAACAACACAGGAGTGAATGTCACATGTATTTGTACTAAAAATTTACATAATTTGCGATCAACTGAAAACAGGTTTGCTGGTACAATAATTGTACATTTATTTCTTCACCTGACTTGAGTGATTAACAAACCAATCTCTCTCTCTCTCTCTCTCTCTCTCTCTCTCTCTCTCTCTCTCTCTCTCCTGCTCCTTCACTTTTTCTGTTTCTCTGGATAAATACGAGGGCTATTCGGAAGGTAAGAAACGATCGGTCACGAAATGGAAACCACTGTGAAAATCCGACGAGGCTTTTCGCAGACGTTTTGGGCAATGCCTCTAGTATTACCGTCAATCGCATCAAGACGCTCTTTTCAGTTGTGAGCGCACTTTCAGTGAGTAAAGGTGCCTAGAACAACGATGTCTCCCGCCAAGCGGGAGGACCCACTGAGAGGCTTCGCCTTAATGAATGCAGCTCACCTATCACAACTGCCACGCACTTCCTTCTTCATGGCAATTCTCCGCCGCACTCTGCAGGGGCAGTGAAGGCGCTCCTGCAGCCTTTTCGATGGGAAGTGTTCGATCACCCACAACACAGCCCTAATTGGCTCTTTTTTAGTAACATCTCTGTTCACATGAAACGCTGGATAGGAAGACAACACTTGGGGCGCAGGCTACGCGCTATAGACCAGCATAGAGAATTATCGGAAAGTACAAGTGGCTGCCTTCTATGACAATGGTGTTGGCAATTGGTATAACGCTCCGACAAATGTCCAAGACGGCTATGTAGAGAGGTACCTGGAAGGTGCAGCTAAATGTGCAAAGAAAACAGTTTTGATTTCACTGCGGTTTCCATTTTGCGACCGATCGTTCCTTACTTTCCGACAAACCTCTTGTATAATATCTTTCAAGCACATAAAAACTGTATTAGATCTGAACGACGTATTTTGCCAATTTTATTAGGTCCCGTGTGTTTGGACAGTGTAATTAAAATGTGGCCGTATTTCTATAATGGAGGTCGTTACAGAAAAGTGTACTGTACAAGCAATCAGTTTCCCGCAGATAGCACAGCAAAAGCGTCGTTAGGCTAACGTATTACCAGGCGAGTAAGCAGCCAGCTGAAGTCCGACAGAGACATCTGTCGATAGGGCCCGCCACAAAGGGAGAGCCGCGCTGATTGATTGCGGCACAGCGATGCGGTCCGTCTGTCCCAGGCTTGCTACATCTCGCTTCCAGCCAATAAATACCAACCAATGGTCGCGGGTCGTTACCCAGCTCTCTCACTCTCTCTCTCTCTCTCTCTCTCTCTCTCTCTCTCTCTCTCTCTCTCTCTCTCATGTCATTCTTTTAAATTAGAGGGGTAACGTAGTTGGGATTAAGCACCTGAGCAGCCGACATGGCAGAATATTACCGGATCATTAGTTTAGCAAATGATGGTTTCAAATTACTGACACGAATTATTTACAGAAGAACGGAAAAAAAACTGGGAGAAACCGACCACGGAAAAGGTCAGTTTGGATTCCAGAAAAACTTGGGAACGTATGAGGCAATATAGAGCCTTGCCGTATCCACATTAATAATGCATCTGTAAGACCGTCGTGTCTGCAGTTCTCTAAACATGCTTATCTGGAATAGTAGTAGACATTTTTTAAGTAGCAACAGTGGGCACCGTATAAGGTATATTTCACCAAAAGCAGATCACTGAAGAAAAGGGTATTCATACATATTACAAAAGCGTATGTACTTTTACGCATGTATGTTCCCCATCATCTTCGAAACCAGGGGACCGACTTCAATTAAGCCGGATACACGTATCATTATCTGGAAAGAATTGCTGTGGCGGTAAGAACTACGTACTTATCAGAGGTGTCGGGTGGGGGCGAAAAAGAAGTGCAGGTCACGACACAGAAATATCGAGATTTTATTCATCCAGTATCTGAGAATGAGGCCACTTAGTGACTTGCAACAAACTTTACACATGATTTCAAAACTTCACGAAACTTTTTCTCGTTGACATCGCCCAAAAATTGTGAATTTCGCGTTACTTTTCCGCATTAGACATGATCTTTTAATTTATTACGTCTTTACTTCCAACTGTATTCACAACAAATTTTTCAGACAGTGTTCACATATACCCCCTGAATGTACCTTCAGAATTACATCATTGTACGACTCGTACTTCATAATTCATGATGTCATAAACGCTCGCATGCGTGAAAAATTGCCGCGTGATATACGAAATTTAAATTTATTATTATTAACGCCCTGAACTGTTCTCGAGGAAATTTGGTAACGAGGTCGCTTGAACCCTGAAGAATGACATAGGATACATTGGAAAGTGTATAGTACAGACGTTTACTGATTTGAAAAATACTATTCTAATTAAGGAAACGTATTTATTCTTTGAAAATCTTATTTACTCTAGGACATTTGGATTTTATCATGGGTATGAAAAATATTTTACTCGTTGGTATGTGCTACGTGTTATGATTCTAAATAATAAAGACAGAACTTTTACAATTTGTAGTGTGTGTAATCCATACTTCCTCACCATTTCTTGCGTAAAGAAAACGTTGCATAACGTGCAACTGCGATGCGCTGTCATGTTTTTGAGAACGGGAGCCCTTACGACTGAAGTAAACTTTACATATAATTTCTAACACGTCCGAAACTATTTCTCACTGACAACCCCGTCAAAATATGAAAGGAGAGGAGTTTATCGCCTACTACATTATCGCTGTAATGCCAACTTCTGAGACGTAGCAGTAGGCAAAAACCAAGCCGTGAAATTAGACAGTCACACGTCAACATTAAAAATATTATTTGAAGGTCTCACAATTGTCTGATTTTAATATATTATGTACCGAAATGTTCAGGAAAGTTAAAAGTACATTATGTAATACAAAACAGAAAACGTCAAATTTCAACGAATTTCACGTACAATATCCCCTTAAGACACAAGGGGATAACATGGAGTGGAGTTATGGGCTACAAGAGCTACTCTGAGATGAAGAGGTGCAGAAAAGGAACTTGTGGCGGGCCGCATCAGATCAGTCAGAAGACAAATTACTGGGTGTATGATATGGACGAAAGGTCACACATTTGAAGTTAAGGCAAGGCGTCAACCGGACCGATGATCTGCTGTGTGTATATATCTGTTTCACACAGTATACAAGTTCAAATGTTCACATGAGTGTGAAATCTTATGGGACTGAACTGCTAAGGTCATCAGTCCCTAAGCTTATACACCACATAACGTAAATTATCATAAGGACACAAAAACACACACACCCATGCCCGAAAGAGGACTCCAACCTCCGCCGGGGCCAGCCGCACAGTCCAAGACGTCAGCGGCTTAGACTGTGCGGCTGGTCCCGGCGCTGAAGTCCTGCTGTGTGTGAAGAGTGTAGCATCCAAGGGGTGGGGGGGGGGGGGGGGGAGGATGGAGGTTGTCTTCGATATCATGAACTGGGCCCACATATACAGGATACCGTTAACACAAAGCAGTATATATATTTTAAATTCCCATAGAGTAACTGTTATCCTTTCTTCTACATCATTATGAAGAGTAATCGGTGTATAGTCTCGTCACCGAAGATGATACCTACCGTGTTCACAGGGCTGTACACATAGGTTTCTGACTTGACGGACATCCGCGGCATCCTATTGCAGATTGACTTGGGCGATAACTCACGCGATGATAATGCGAAAAAAAATTTCGGGGACTATTTACAGAGTTGCGTACTGATGGTCGGCACATTTTAACATTGAATAAAAATTGTCACTATTGTTTTATTTAATTCAAATTTAACTCCAACGCGTTTTGTTTTATGGAGAAGTCGGTAGAGGTCATGTTGTTGTAATACCACCAGTCTCTTGTTTCGCAGTCAGCGTTTCGCCTGGCCGAGCGTGCAGGTTTATCTGTTCACCAGCTTAATTGATAAATGACAGAGAACGCAAAGATTTGGGGCAGTATTCCACACGCGTTGAACTCCATCAAGGAACACAGTCCTGCGACTGACGAAAAAATATGAAGAAAAAGACTTTATTGGAAGGGAGACTACCTCGGGCACCGTCTGTTCGTTCCCCGGAAAACATCGTAGCGCTACGAGCCGCCACTCAGTGTCATCCAGGCATGCACCAAGGGAGATGGGGATATCTCTTCGATCTATACAAAGAATTTTATAGAGTGATCTCAAGCTCTTTCTTCAAAAAATTGCTGTGTTACAGAAGCTGACTGAACAGAACAAACAGAGGGGACTGGAGTATTCGTTAGGGGCAGAAGGAAAAGCTACAATAAAGTTCATCACGTGGTTCTCAGATGAAACTTGTTTACACCTCAGTGGAATAGTGAACATTAACGTTCGATTCTGGTGGAGAGGGAAACCACACAGTGTTCATGAAAAATCGGTGCGTGGTGACAGTGCAGATAACTCTATCCAGTCATGGTCTAATCGGTCTCATGTGATTGAGTGAAACTGTCAGTGCTGACCGATACAAAACAATGTTGCTAAATGACTTTGTGCCACCACTTCCTGTCGTCAATCAACACAGTGGTTTGTGCACGATAGCGCAACACCTCCTGCGGCTAACACTGTACTGGATTTTCTACAGGACATACTTGGCAATCGTATGATGTCCCATCGTTACCTGCAGCGCCATCATGGGGCACTCTTTTGGCCCCCTTAAAGTCCAGATTTAAACCTATGTGATTTATTTTTGTGGGAATGTTTGAGAAGGAAACTGTTCCCTTTGAGACCACAGAATATTATGGAAATGCTTGCCAGGAAAGTGCAATTGTGAAACGAGGTAAATAAAGACCTGTGCCACCAAATTTTAAGGAAAATGTGAATCGCTTTCGCGAAGTTGTCCGCTGCAATGGAGCGTATAATGAACATGTGACGAAGTGAAATGCGTTTCCATAGACCATGAGACCTGTGTGTAAAATTTGGAATTTTCACTTCAGAAATAAAAGTGTTGTGCCAATATTAAATGTGTCAACTATTCGTGCCCTACCCTGCTTCAAAACAAGTGAAACGTAGCAAACCACATTCTCGCCATTTGTTAGGTCTACGGCATCTACACAATCATCGAGTATATAATGATAAGAGGAATTCTGCTTACAGCTGATAAAAATCGTCGTTTTATTGATACACAAGTGGTTTCATGGCCTAAGGCTGCATCTATTGACTTCATCTGGATACAGCATACCTCAACGTGTGGGAGTATTTCCCTTGCCGATATGAGGCCATTATTGTGGCCACTAGCGCGATGTCTCGCAGGCGTGACGGACATTCTCTCCAGTTTGCATACATTCATGATGTCCTCATTCGGTCTTGGTGTAAGGTCCTTCAGTGTCATTGCCTAGCCGGCCAGAGTGGCCGTGCGGTTCTAGGCGCTACAGTCTGGAACCGAGCGACCGCTACGGTCGCAGGTTCGAATCCTCCCTCGGGCATGGATGTGTGTGATGTCCTTAGGTTAGTTAGGTTTAATTAGGTCTAAGTTCTAGGAGACTGATGACCTTAGAAGTTAAGTCGCATAGTGCTCAGAGCCATTTGAACCGTTTTGTCTTTGCCTGGTGGGATACGCAGTCTATCCTTACATTCAGCATCTTATTCAATCTGATCTCTGTTCTTAAGATTCAGTCATTACGCAATCATTCTCCTGTTTATTTCTGCTCACCTTATTTTTTCCCTAGATTCTATGTAAGCGGCACTTTCTCGCTTTTAGATCTTCCTCTTCCCAGTGTATTTCTGGTAAGTCTTGCTGTCGAAAAAGTAGTGTGCCTCCTTTCCCCCCCCCCCCCCCCCCCCCCCTATTTTCAGAAACGGGCGAATTTCTTCCCGTGTATGTGTATCCCTGGGAGATGGTAGGACTACAATGAGGAGATGAATATTTCCGAGTTCTTTTTGTAACTGCTTTCGGTAAAAATGCAACTAACAAAACCGAAAATTATTTAAAAATACGTTTCAGATATTTGTGTTCAAACTAATATGAGTCAGTGGTACATTGACGTAACTCACACGATTTGAGCCAGTCTGATCGTAAGCGAAGATGTCAGTTTGAACCAACCGTACTTTTTAGCCGAAACGACTGCCTAGTTTTCCGCAGAAGTTTTATGAGGCAATGTAGTTCTTGCATAAATTTTACTGACACTTACACCCATTACAATCCATAACATTAGGAATACATTACATAAAAAAAATACGTGACTGGGAATCAGGAAACTTCCAGTTCTTCCTGTCAGCATTTTTCATTACACTGAAACTATAATGGAGGGCGTAGCGTCCTTAGTGGCACGACGAGTCACAAAGCGAGGGTGCGGTGCTTGCTGGGTGTTCGGCAAGGGCAATAATTGCAGGTGACAAAATTTATTCACAACAGATAAATAAAAATTTACATTCTACTCTACTGTGCATCTGAATTTCTTAAAGGACAAACTTGATCATGCAAAAAAATTTAACTTGTTAAACAACTGCAGAGATAGTAAAAAAATATCAGAGAGTACAATAATCAATTTATCTTTGGGAACTGAGCTCTTCATCAGTTCAGTTAACAAGAAATAACTGTACCGAATAACAGTGTATTATGCTTTTTCTCGCACGGAGATTTGTAAGAAACAGGCGTACATTAATCTGGATACACAGTAAATCTTGCTCACAACAGAATTTAAGTTCAGTTAATCAGGTCTAAATCACTTAACCGGCCTTCAGAGTATATAAGAGAAATCCTTGGATAAATACAGAAGTAACGTGAAATAATATTAGCAAAATGCTTTGCTAATACGACGCGAGCAACAGTTGTGATTCGTTCCGACAACTTTTATCCTCAACCTATCGCAGCACCCATGAGAGGCAACATTACCCCATAATGATAACAGCATTCATAGAGCTACTATATGTGGCTAGTTCTGTACAGCTATTATTTACGTAACAGTTATCATAATTCCGAAATAACTAATATCTCTTGTTGTAAGGATTCGCTCTAAAGGTACCACTCCACAATCGTAGTACTTCGAGCAGGGCAGCACCTGTTACACGTGACAGCAACAAATACATAAAGTCTGTTAACGTAAATGTGCCGTGAAAGAGTTTAACAATGATTCACGTCGTCCAACAGGGCAGAACCTGTTACGCACAACAACCACAGCTCTTAATGTGCTATAGGCTAGTTTCACAGTATTGTACTATATCCAAAGTGCTAGAACCTTTTCTGCATAACAACCGCACGGGATATAATGAAGCTCAACTGGAATCTCTAGAGGAAAACACTTCGACATGTGACGTTCAAGAAACAAACTATCTGCAGAAGTGTCTGTCAGCAAACATTTCATACTCACAGCAACACCAAACGTGATGACTTGACCAGACTGAGTAATTCAGTGCAACGCAGTCTCATCATAATTCGGTGCCTTGTTCCAACAAAACACCTATAAACACTATGCTTTAAACACATTCTGTGCGCACTACCGCGTCGTATAACATGTCCCATCACTGCTCAGAGCATTGCTCCAACAAAACACCCTTATAGTCTTAAGACTCCAGACAGCCGCTTATTTTTGGGACTGTGGATTGTCTCTAGTGAAGTTCACCACTGTCCACTATATCGTATTTCGTGTGCGTATTCTTCACTCCTCTCTTCTGTCCACACTCAGTAACGGATACAACTGGAGGAGAAACTCCGCAACCACAGCCACGTACTCTCATCGGTGCACTGACGTGACGTCATTGAGGGGAAACTTGGACAGGGTGCCGCAGGCCAGACACACTCGCTGCTAATCTGGTGCCGCACAGCGTCACGTCACTTTCTTCCTCTCACTTCGACGGCTACTTCCATTCTCCTCTACAGACACCTGCGTTCCCTCTGTCTCTCCAGCCGCAGCTCCCTCTAGCGGGCATTGCTCGGGTTTGCTCTGCGTCAGAGAGTCTCCTAGTTCCCGCTGGCCGTGCGAGCAGACCTCTCTGGAATTGATAGACGCTGCCGCGGCCCCACTAGAGCCGTCGGCACACGGACCGTGCTGTGGAACGACAACGTTTAGCATATTAAGTTCAACGTGCTGATGTACGCTCAGAAAAGAAGCGACTTGTGTACACGGAACGTGGACCCCTTCGTGGTATATGCGATCACAACGCACTCCAGCAGCAGTTGGTGAATGTTTCTAGGCATGTGTTACACGAAATTTTGTAAACGCCAAAAATTCTACATAGGGCAAACTGGTAGAAACTTCAAAATTAGATATAAAGAGCACACCAGAGAAAGTGAAAACAACCCATCTACATTTTTTCAACATTTACAAGCTGAGAAACACTATGTTAAACCCATAAACGAAGCACTTGAAATCCTACATATCACGCAAAAGGGAACACTGTTGAACATCCTGGAGGAAATAGAGATATATTCACATGCATACAGCAACCCAACAAATTTACTGAACGAACAAACCGACCTAAAGCACAAAAATTATATAGAAAACTTTATTCACATTATAAATCGGGAAAACGGGTAAATTTAATATCAGCGACTCCAAACAACACATATCCATAGCAACAGCGATAACATGAGTAGTGCAAAACAGAGACAGAACACCAACATAAATCATAGATGACAATTATTACGAAAAATTAAAAACGTAAAATAAAACTAAAACTAACTTTAGGCAAAAACGTAATCAGAAACAAACCTACATGAAAAGTAGTTATAATAAACAACTGACTTTCATACATCCTTTGTTTATAGTGGTAACTATGTAAACATATGACATCGCTGACCCACTGTCATCTAACTGTCAGAAAAGTAACGTAGTAACATCTGATTTATATGTCCACTCTACACCTGGAAGAATCAATAATTACAAAACAGACAGGACATGACAGCAACGATGTCACATGTAAGGTAAAACACCTAAGAATATATTATAAATTCTCAGTTCGTAGTTACAAAACCATTATAATAAGACCATCACTTATCCATGTATTTACAGAGCACCTGACGATGGCAAGTTGCCGAAATGGGCTCATTGTGAATAAAATAAAACACAAACAACTTACATAGCAGTGCACCTGGATATTTCATAAATAATTATGTCATTAAAAGACATATTTCGCGCTGCGGGCCCCAAAGAACAGAAGTTAATCGAACAAAGTCACCCCTCAAAAAAAGGTGAACTTATATTTACATAACATCAAATATTATAGTATATACTGCCATTAATCTAATACTAAGGTATCAGAACCTAATAAATGTTTAAAAAAAAGTTGAAAGTGTCGAGACGCGAACCACCTCCCTATCACTCTCATCTAATTATAGCATGTTACCACTGGCTGAAACCCCTAATCGTAGATATGTTTCTAATGGAAATTTAAGTATAAGAAATTGTAACAAGAACATTGCATCTTCAGATGCCTTCAAATAGCATAGTCTCATATACGCAAGTTACAATAATTCTTTTGCCACGAATATGATGTTTCTCATTATTTTCTTGGAACGAATCACACAATTATCAATGGGTTTTCTAGTGATTCTCAATTTGCTGGTGCTCAGAAACGGCATATATACGCATAGGCTTGAAATGAATACCAACATGGCGCCTCACAACTCTGTACTGAAGGGAGACGGCGTGCGTGTGACGTAAGTAGCGTTGTGCCATCTCATTGGTCAACGCTCACATGCACGCTCAGAGTATCTGACACGCCAGATATTGCTCTGCACGCTCGGAAAGACTCCCGAACGTGCTATTCCACGATATGACGTCAGAAACTCGGCACGCTGAACGTTCAAAGTTTGGATGCACGGTCCGTGTGCCGACGGCTTAAGGTTGTTTCATAGTGGCGGTGGTAGCACGTAGCCCTTATACGAGGAATACAGTTCTGTGTCAACATGCCCCTCAGGCAAACTAGGCACCGTCTCCACTATACGTAGATTGAATGATGAATATGTGCGTGCATTTCCTAGCCCTAGCTGTACAAGTATCTTCTAAGACGTTCAGTAAGAATCTAAATACTGGCGACTGTATAAATGACAGCGTATTTTAGGCATTAGTGTAATCTATCTACCACAAAGTGGGACGTCAGAAAACGCACAACTGAAGCTGGTTTATTCGCTGCGGCTAGTCGAAAGCAATAAAAAATCGAGACATAGCGCAATTACGCAACGCATAAACAGCGTGTTTTACGATAAACAGGGAAAACAGCTACCGGCGAGCATGCATTTATCATGCTAATATACAAAGAGGAAGCGCTGTCTAAAAATTGTATTGACGAATCGCTCGAATGGTTTGTGGACGTAATGAAGAGTTTTCGTGATGTCCGCCGGCAGTGCAAGCTTCAACGAGCGTAACGGCAGTCTGTATCCAGCAGGTGTGACAGTAGCAAGCGCAAAAACAGACTGTTTCTGGCATTGTAGTTATTGTGGATTAGCTGATGTTGGATTCCTGTGTGACAGAGGACGGCAACCACAGACAAAGACACATCAGACTACACAATCCTGTATTTCTAAATGGTTTGTATGGATGATTTGTCAAAGATAGTGATTCTACAACCTTTCTGTAATGTTGATTCTGAAAATTACTTACTTTTTTGTGTCACATTCAGAATTTTTCACAAAATTGTGTCTCATACATTCAAGGTTTAAGTAAATGCTGTTTCAATCAACAGCAATGTTGTTTCAATCAACGATATTTATCTAACTGAAGTTTCATATACTAAAAATATCGTAAATAATTTCCTAAGTAATATTATGATAATTCGGTTACATTTAATTTCCAAATTTCTTCTTTTCTCATTTTCTCGCAGACCAATGATGTTAGTTGTTCCATCATACCTTAGTTCCTTCTACCCTAGTACCTCTTCTTTTGCATAAAGCCCGGTGGAAGTGTAATTCTTGCTCTCGACTACAAAGTACCAGATTTTGAGTTATCAACAGATTAATGTAGAAAGTGAAGATTTACACTCAGGCTACAATCCGTCATTTCGAAATTCTCTAACTTAGTTTTGGAAGGTTCGTGTATTCTGGATGTTTTTCGTTGCCTGGAAAATTGTGAGTTACAGATCTCAAGGCACTTCATGCATCTTTTTCTATAACAGCCGTAGTATTTTCCAATTCACAACACGTCATCAGTTTGTGAATTTCAGGACTAACAAAAGTTCAAGCTTTAAATTTTTCTTGACTGGTGGATGTTCAAATGTGTGCGAAATCTTATCGGACATCAGTCCCTAAGCTTACACACTACTTAACCTAAATTATCCTACGGACAAACACACACTTCCATCGTCAAGGTAGGACTCGAACCTCCGCCGGGACCAGCCGCACAGTCCGTGACTCCAGCGCTTAAGACCGCTCGGCTAATCCTACGAGGCTGACTGGTGGAAGGAAATGTCATAGCAAGGTACTTAACACAGAATCCACCTTGTGGAAGAGCCCTTACGGGTTACTTCATCAATCCCAGTTTTACATGAAATGGTGTAAGAAACACTTTTTTGTGGTCTACTAGGGATTTGTGTCAGATTTTTTAGACCAAGCCACAAAGATATCTTCGATTTGGTCAAATTTCAACACCCCAGTGCTTTTTCTTTGCTCAATTGCCACACACTCAGATAAAAGGAAGACATTTTCGTGTACTTGCTGCCCCAATAAAATTCCAAGTTTCTGCTGTTGTGGTCTTAAGTTCAAAGATTGGTTTAACATAGCTTTCCATCCTACTCCATCCTGTGCAAGCTTCTTCCTCCCCGAATAACTACTTCAACTTATGTCATTCTGAATCTGCTTCTGCTTACTGTATTATTCTCTTGGTCCCCTCCACGATTTTTCACCTGCCTGCCCGCACCCGACAAAGGCTCTCTCTCTCTCTCTCTCTCTCTCTCTCTCTCTCTCTCTCTCTCTCTCTCTCCTCCAACACGAAATTACTAATCCCTCGATGCCGCAGAATGTTTTCTGTCAACCGATCCCTTCTTCTAGTCTGGTTGTACCACAAATTTCTTTTCTTCCCAATTCTATTCAGCGCAGCCACATCAGGTATATGACCTACCCATTAACTCCTGAGCATTACTCTGCAGCACAACACTTCGAAAGCTTCTATACTCTTCTTATCTAAGCTGTTCATCGTCCGTGTTTCACTTCAGTATATGGCTAGATCCTACAAATACCTTCAGAAAAACCTTTGTAACACTTTCATCTAAATTCGATGTTAATAAATGTCTCTTCTTGAGAAACTTTTCTCTGCCATAGCCAGACTACGTTACATATCGATGGATGACTTCTCTGTTTGGTCCCCTCCCCCACATCGACCAATCAACCAACGAACGTTTTATATCCAATCTGCATCGGACATCGTCAGTTATTTTGCTGCGCAAATAGGAGAACCCGCCTACTAACTTAAGTGCCTCAAAATGTACATCAAACGATTACAAAAATTTGTATACGGTAGGAAAACAACCAAGAACAATTTAGAAATCAGCATTAAGAAATTAGTTAAAAGCAGATATTCATGTACAGTCATCTGACATCACTCAGCCTGGTGTTACTAAACAGCTGTCGATGGAAAAATAGGAAACGCCTCTACAAAATTCGTGTACAAGTTCGTCTAGAAGTAGGCGAGAAAATCTTATTTAAGTATTAAATTTGTCGACATTCTAACTGTCCAAGATACTTTAGATCGCGGCCGCCGCGTGCATAGCAAAGGTCGGTCCGGCTGACGTTGGCACGTCAGTTGGAGCACGGAGTTCCCCTTGGTGTCGGGCAGTAAATATCTCTCCTTCAGCGCCCTGCCCGTGCCTCTAAATACGCAGGGCTCATTCTCTCATTGCCCTCTCCTGGGGTAAGGGCTACCTTGATCCCGCGACAACCAAAGGGTTCGCCTGAGCTGTTGATACGGACTGGCGTAAAAAGAAAAAAACGCACGCACGAGGCATGGGTGGTACTGGTATGTGGGCTAGTAATCAATGGATATGGTCTCGGTACTACGAGCGAGCGAAAACAAAGTTTCATAGAGTTGCGCGGTAAACTTCTGCTAGTAGTAATGAGTACACTGTTCAGAAATCAAAAGAGAAGGCGGTATACTTCGAAAAGGCCAAGAGGAACGGGAATATATCAGCTGGTTTGCATTATAATCAGGCAAAAAGTCCTAAATCTAATAGTGAATTGTAAGGCGTACACGGGATCAGATGTAGAATCAGACCACAATTTAAAGACCATGAAAAGGAAGCTGACACTTAAGGGAATCGAGATGAAGAATCAGGGTGCAAAGAAATGGTACACTGAAGTACTGAGGAACATGATGTACATGAGTACCACAGTGGATAGTTCAGCTGAAGAGGAATGTACGTATGTAAAATCGATAATTACAGAAGTTAGACAATCATACATACGAAGAAAGAAACTGCAAAGACACCATGGGTGATAGGAGATATAGTGGAACTACCATATATTTAGAAGATACACTAATATAGTAATATCAGTAATTTTGGAATGAAGTAAGTTGGAAGTGCACGGTGTGTAAGGTGAAATGGATACACAAGAAAGTTGGAGGAATCGAAAAAGAAATGATCGTCGAAAGGACAGATTGTGCACATCGAAAAGTCCAAACAAACTTAGATGAAACTTAAAACAGCGTATCAACATGAAGAACGCAGGACAGGAGAAAACGGATATTTGGAACAGTACATTGAAGGCCTCTGTCTTTTAAAGAACTGGTAGTCGATGTGAAAGACATGGGGGATCCACGTGACAGAGTTTGACAGACCGTTGTGGGACTTGCGATCAAGTAAACGAGAAGGCACAGATTCGAAAATCACTACGGTAAGTGGCTAACAAACGATTTTTCGGGGCCGGCCGCGGTAGCCGAGCGGTTCTAGGCGCTTCAGTTTGGAACCGCGCGACTGCTACGGATGTGTGTGACGTCCTTAGGTTAGTTAGGTTTAAGTAGTTCTAAGTTCTAGGGGACTGATGACCTCAGATGTTAAGTCCCATAGTGCTCAGAGCCATTTAAACCATTTGATTTTTCAGGTTAGTGTGTACTAGAGACATGCCACCAGACTTTCGGCAAAATATCACCCACACAATCCTGACGATAGATGGGCAGAGTACGAGAATTACAGGGCAATCAGCTTAATAATTCATGCACTCATGTTAATAACGAGAATATTATAGAGCAGAATGAACGAGAAAATTGAAGATCAGTTACATGACGATCAGTCTGCCACCAGAGGGGCAGTTCTGACGTTGCCCTTGATAGTGGAAGCAAATAAAAGAAAAATCATGCTACCTTCGTAGGATTTTTCAATCAAGATAAAGCATTCGATGGTGTAAAATGGTATAATAAAGGGTGTTTCAAAAATGACCGGTATATTTGAAACGGCAATACAAACTAAACGAGCAGCGATAGAAATACACCGTTTGTTGTAATATGCTTGGGACAACAGTACATTTTCAGGCAGACAAACTTTCGAAATTACAGTAGTTACAATTGTCAACAACAGATGGCGCTGCGGTCTGGGAAACTCTATAGTACGATATTTTCCACATATCCACCATGCGTAGCAATAATATGGCGTAGTCTCTGAATGAAATTACCCGAAACTTTTGACAACGTGTCTGGCGGAATGGCTACACATGCAGATGAAATGTACTGCTTCAGCTGTTCAATTGTTTCTGGATTCTGGCGGTACACCTGGTCTTTCAAGTGTCCCCACAGAAAGAAGTCACAGGGGTTCATGTCTGGCGAATAGGGAGGCCAATCCACGCCGCCTCCTGTTTGTTTCGGATAGCCCAAAACAATCACACGATCATCGAAATATTCATTCAGGAAATTAAAGACGTCGGCCGTGCGATGTAGCCGGGCACCATCTTGCATAAACCACAAAGTGTTCGCAGTGTCGTCTAAGGCAGTTTGTACCGCCACAAATTCACGAAGAATGTCCAGATAGCGTGATGCAGTAATAGTTTCGGATCCGAAAAATGGGCCAATGATTCCTTCGGAAGAAATGGCGGCCCAGACCAGTACTTTTTGAGGATGCAGGGACGATGGGACTGCGACATGGGGGCTTTTCAGTTCCCCATATGCGCCAGTTCTGTTTATTCACGAAGCCGTCCAGGTAGAAATAAGCTTCGTCAGTGAACCAAATGCTGCCCACATGCATATCGCCGTCATCAATCCTGTGCACTATATCGTTAGCGAATGTCTCTCGTGCAGCACTGGTAGCGGCGCTGAGGGGTTGCCGCGTTTGAATTTTGTATGGATAGAGGTGTAAACTCTGACGCATGAGACGATACGTGGACGTTGGCGTCATTTGGACCGCAGTTGCAACACGGCGAACGGAAACCCGAGGCCGCTGTTGGATCACCTGCTGCACCAGCTGCACGTTGCCCTCTGTGGTTGCCGTATGCGGTCGCCCTACCTTTCCAGCACATTCATCCGTCACGTTCCCAGTCCGTTGAAATTTTTCAAACAGATCCTTTATTGTATCGCTTTTCGGTCCTTTGGTTACATTAAACCTCCGTTGAAAACTTCGTCTTGTTGCAACAACACTGTGTTCTAGGCGGTGGAATTCCAACACCAGAAAAATCCTCTGTTCTAAGGAATAAACCATGTTGTCCACAGCACACTTGCACGTTGTGAACAGCACACGTTTACAGCAGAAAGACGACGTACAGAATGGCGCACCCACAGACTGCGTTGTCTTCTATATCTTTCACATCACTTGCAGCATCATCTGTTGTTGAAAATTGTAACTACTGTAATTTCGAAAGTTTGTCCGCCTGCAAATGTACTGTTGTCCCAAGCATATTGCAACAAACGGTGTATTTCTATCGCTGCTCGTTTAGTTTTTATTGCCGTTTCAAATATACCGGTCATTTTTCAAACACCCTGTATGTTCTGGATTCTCAGATGTAACATACAGGGAGATTGGGATAATATACAATATGTGTAAGACCCAAGACCACACAAAAGAATGGAAGGCAAAGAACGAAGTGCTCTGAAAATGGTGTAAGTAACAGAAGCAGACTTTCCCACTTATTGTTCAATATAAATATCGAAGAAACAATGAGGGAAGTAAGAAACAGCTTAAAAAAAGTCAATGATCACTCCGCAGATGGCATTGCCATACTCAGTGAATGCGAGAAGAAGTTACAGGACATTCTCGGTAGTAACAACAGCCTGGTGAGCACGGAATATTGTCTGTCAGTAAACCATAAGAATTCCAAAGTAATGATGAATAGCAGAAATGTGCTTACTGATAAAGTTACCAAAACTGAAGACGACGATACAGGACGAAGTGAAGGAACCCTGCCGAGGAAAAAAGATGTGATGGACGAAGCAAGGACGACATAAAAGGTAAACTAACACAAGAAAAGAGTTATATTTCAACAAAATAAATCTACTACTGTCAAACACTGACCTTAATTTGAGTAAAAATTTGTGAGAAATAACGTCTGGCGCACAGCTTTTTATTGGTAATGAATGATGGACTGAGGGGGGAAACAGATGAAAAAAGAATCGAAGCGTTTGAGAAATGGTGCTATAGGAGGATACTGCAAATAAGGTAGACTGTTAAGTTTGGGAATGAGGTACTCCGAAGAAACGTCCAAGAATGAAGCGTGTGGAAACATTCACAAGTAGAAGGGACATGAATATGGGATATATGTTAAGCTGTCAGAGAATAATTTCCATGTTACTACAGGAAACGTGAAAACTACAGATGAAGACAAAGACTGTAATACACTGAAGAGCCAAAGAACCTGGTACACTTGCCCAATATTGTGCAGGACTCCCGCCAGCTCGCAGAAGTGCAGCGACACGAAGTGGCATGGACTCGTCTAACGTCTGAAGTAGTACTGGAGGAACCTGACTCCATGAATCCTACGAGGCTGTTCACAAATCGGTAATACGAGTAGTACGACGGGGTGGAGATCTCTTCGAACAGCACATTGCAAGCCACCCCAGATACGTTCAATAATGTTCATATCTGGCGAGTTTGGTGTCCAGAGGAAGTGTTTAAACTCTGAAGAGTGTTTCTGGAGCCACTTTATAGCAGTTCTGGACATTTGAGGAGTCGCATTGTTCTGTTGGAATTTCCCAAGTCCGTCGGAATGTATAATGGACGTGAAAGGATGCAAGTGCTCAGACAGGTTGCTTACGTACGTGTCACTTGTCAGAGTCGTATCTAGACATAAAAGGTGTCCCGTATCACTCCTACTGCATACGTCCCACACCTATACAGAGCCTCCAACAGCTTGAACAGTCTCCTGCTGACATGCAGAGTCCATGGAATCGTGAGGTTGTCTCCGTACCTGTGCACGTCCATCCACTCGATACAATTTGAAACGAGATTCGTCCGACCAGGCAACATGTTCCCAGTCATCAACAGTCCAATGTTGGTGCTCATGGGGCCAGGTGAGAGGTAAGGCTTTGTGTCGTGCAGTCTTCAGGGATACACGAGTGGGCCTTTCACTCCGAAATAAAAAAATAAAAAAATGGTTCAAATGGCTCTGAGCACTATGGGACTTAACATATCAGGTCATCAGTCCCCTAGAACTTAGAACTACTTAAACCTAACTAACCGAAGGACATCACACACATCCATTCCCGAGGCAGGATTCGAACCTGCGACCTTAGCTGTCGCGCGGTTCCAGACTGAAGCTCCTGGAGCCGCTCGGCCACCAGTGGCCGGCGCTCCGAAATCCCATATCACTGAATGGTTCGCAAGCTGACCTGTTAGTGGCCCAGCATTGATATCACCAGCAATTTGCGGACAGGTTGCACTTTCTCACGTTGAACGATTGTCTTCAGTTGTCGTTGGACCCGTTCCAGTAGCTTGTTTTCCCGGCCTCAGCGATGTCTGAGATTTGATGTTTTACCGAATTCGTCATATCCACGGTATACTCGTGAAAATGTAGTACGAGAAAATCCCCACGTCATCTCCACCTCCGAGATGCTGTGTCCCACTACTCGTACGGCGAGTATAGCACCTTGTAGAAACTCACTTAAATCTTGGTAACCTGGCATTGTAGTAGCGGTAACCGATCTAACAGCTGTCCCGAACAGTTGTTGTCTTATATAGGAGTTGCCGACCGCAGCTCCGTGTTCTGCCTGTTTACATATCTCTGTATTTGAATACACATTGCTATAACAATGTCTTTGGCGCTTTAGTGTGACTGTTACGGTCGCAGGTTCGAATCCTGCCTCGGGCATGGATGTGTGTGATGTCCTTAGGTTAGTTAGGTTTAAGTAGTTCTAAGTTCTAGGGGACTGATGACCTTAGAAGTTAAGTCCCACAGTTCTCAGAGCCATTTGAGCCATTTGGCGCTTTAGTGCATATCTGACAAATGGATGTAGACATTGGAGGTAAGTGGTATTATGAGATGAAAAGGTTGGTAGAGGAAAACAAATACGCACGGAAGGCATCACAGTCATGCGATTGACGTCTAAAAAAACTGATACGTCGTTCACGTCTTTATTTGTTTCCTTTACCACTGTGAAACAAGTCACAGAACCTTTCAGATGTACGTTGTCGTTTGATTTATAAATGAGAGAGGTGGACGCAGAGTGGAGCACGGCAGTGATCGAGAAATGACAATTCAGTACTACAGAACGTTGCGTGATGCACCGCCGCAGTCTGTGTGAAATGTCCGCTCTCTGGCCGCGCCCCGCGCAATCAGCACTTAATTGTCGCACGCCCACACAATGGCTGCTAGTCAGGTCAGCTGTCTGGCGTTCTGCGCGAACACACACACACACACACACACACACACACACACACACACACTGTGTGGCTGCAGAGCTCCGCTTCGTGATTGACGAAGAAACACATTAGTTTCGTGTTTTTACCACTGATACTTTCTCCCCTTACGTGTGGCACTAGCAGCTCCTCTGTGCCAATTAACTCTACTTCCGCAAGCTCTGATAATGAGAAACTTGGTTATTTACATCCGTTTGAAGGAATCAGAATAGTGTAGAGAGGACACTTCACGATGATGTTATCTTTCCTAATGTCTCGAGTATCGTCAGTCAAAGGGTTTAGAAAAAGTTTGGAGAGTATATGTCAGTGTGCAAACCACTGGATATACACTCCTGTAAATGGAAAAAAGAACACATTGACACCGGTGTGTCAGACCTACCATACTTGCTCCGGACACTGCCAGAGGGCTGTACAAGCAATGATCACACGCACGGCACAGCGGACACACCAGGAACAGCGGTGTTGGCCGTCGAATGGCGCTAGCAGAGCAGCATTTGTGCATCGCCGCCGTCAGTGTCAGCCAGTTTGCCGTGGCATACGGAGCTGCATCGCAGTCTTTAACACTGGTAGCATGCCGCGACAGCGTGGACGTGAACCGTATGTGCAGTTGACAGACTTTGAGCGAGGGCGTATAGTGGGCAAGCGGGAGGCCGGGTGGACGTACCGCCGAAATGCTCTACACGTGGGGCATGAGGTCTCCACAGTACATCGATGTTGTCGCCAGTGGTCGGCGGAAGGTGCACGTGCCCGTCGACCTGGGACCGGACCGCAGCGACGCACGGATGCACGCCAAGACCGTAGGATCCTACGCAGTGCCGTAGGGGACCGCACCGCCACTTCCCAGCAAATTAGGGACACTGTTGCTCCTGGGGTATCGGCAAGGACCATTCGCAACCGTCTCCATGAAGCTGGGCTAAGTTCCCGCACACCGTTAGGCCGTCTTCCGCGCACGCCCCAACATCGTGCAGCCCGCCTCCAGTGGTGTCGCGACAGGCGTGAATGGAGGGACGAATGGAGACGTGTCGTCTTCAGCGATGAGAGTCGCTTCTGCCTTGGTGCCAATGATTGTCGTATGCGTGTTTGGCGCCGTGCAGGTGAGCGCCACAATCAGGACTGCATACGACCGAGGCACGCAGGGCCAACACCCGGCATCATGGTGTGGGGAGCGATCTCCTACACTGGCCGTACACCTCTGGTGATCGTCGAGGGGACACTGAATAGTGCACGGTACATCCAAACCGTCATCGAACCCATCGTTCTACCATTCCTAGACCGGCGAGGGAACTTGCTGTTCCAACAGGACAATGCACGTCCGCATGTATCCCGTGCCACCCAACGTGCTCTAGAAGGTGTAAGTCAACTACCCTGGCCAGCAAGATCTCCGGATCTGTCCCCCCTTGAGCATGTTTGGGACTGGATGAAGCGTCGTCTCACGCGGTCTGCACGTCCAGCACGAACGCTGGTCCAACTGAGGCGCCAGGTGGAAATGGCATGGCAAGCCGTTCCACAGGACTACATCCAGCATCTCTACGATCGTCTCCATGGGAGAATAGCAGCCTGCATTGCTGCGAAAGGTGGATATACACTGTACTGGTGCCTATATTGTGAATGCTCTGTTGCCTGTGTCTATGTGCCTGTGGTTCTGTCAGTGTGATCATGTGATGTATCTGACCCCAGGAATGTGTCAATAAAGTTTCCCCTTCCTGGGACAATGAATTCACGGTGTTCTTATTTCAATGTCTAGGAGTGTATAACATGGGGCCCTCTAAGACCGCGAGTTCAGTAACCCCTTCGGTGTCATCTACGCACATGTCTGGAACATGTTAAAAATGTACCTGTCATAATCTTTGGCAGCTATTCAGCTTTGCGGCTGTCCCAGCGCCTTAATGTAGGCGAAATCGACCTAAGTGTGTCGAAAGGGTTCACTAACCCTCAGCCGCTAGGGCAGCCTCGAGGGTGAATTATTGTAGTGGTTTCTGACAGGTAAGCTTTTAGTGTGCTCGAGGGAAGTGCATGGATGGTCTTGGAGGGTTGTCTTGGAGGAACAGTTTTTCGTTTCATCCAACGTGGAACCTTCCTGTGATCACGCCACAGAAGGGCGCCAAAAATAGGGATATACCGCATCTCGTTCATATTTCTTCGAATGGTTTTGAACGGTCCCTAATGGATCAAACCCATACAGAACAGCAAAAATTGTTGTCGTAATATACTCCAAAGTGGCGAAATTATGTTCGGTGGAGTTTAAGCCCACGATATTCTTAGTGTATAGTGTAAACGCTCAGGTGGTGGCAGAAGTGGCCAGGTTTGTCAAGAAGGTCGTCGTGTTGCTCATCGCACGACGAACTGACGTTTTTGACCCCGAACTGCGTGGGAATCAATGCCCCAAGTGAAGGGATGGCTTTATTGACGCCCTTAATACCAACGACAGAGGCCTTTTCGTGTCCATTTTGACCGTCGGTGTGTCTTGAATGTTATCCTCGCCCACCCACAATAAAACTCGTGATATCAAAGCTGTATGTCGTGGTTCTGGCCCTCATCGCAGAGGCATCAAAAGAAGGGGTGAAATTTGGTTAAAAGAGGATGTGACGACCTTGCCATCGTGTGACACGTAAACAGTGGCGTTGGGCAGAATGTTTGTGATACGTGTTGCCAGTGTGACGAAGTTATTGGATCTTCAAGCTCACACGATCTTCAGAAGTGCGTCGTTTTCTCAGCATATGCCGACATGTTTCTGTTACAACCCCCAGGGTGATGTCACAGGGTGCCAGAATTTTGCACTGTTACAGAGAGAGGTTGTAGGCACCTTTGAACCAAATTCCAAACTTACGCGTTGCAATAAGAGATAATAACAGCTTCAGGCTAAGTGATACTTTAATTTTCTTGCACACTGTATATTTCACACAACTTAGATAGGCAACTCAACTTGCAACATCCCCGTTGAGGGAAAATGATGTATGTTTTTTTTTTCCTAACGTGCCCGAAATATATTTTTCGGGTCGGTTTTATGTTGTGAACCCTCAACATTCATTACTCCATACTCCTTTCCTTCCTTAGCACCATTGATACTTAAATGGGATGCAGAAAATAAGCTGTTTGTTTAGTGTTTCATTATTACGTTCCCTAACACTCAATATGTTTTGACTCAAATTTGTACTTATCATGGATGCCTACGAAATTAAATCCTAGAGGTGTCAGAGCGCTCATATCGTAGCATCACTGGACAAAATATTAGCCACCCGGTTAAAAGAGCACAGTGGTAGCTTTTGTAGGCTACGTACAGAGCTGCCACCTGTTGTTGTTGTTGTTGTTGTTGTTGTTGTGGTCTTCAGTCCTGAGACTGGTTTGATGCAGCTCTCCATGCTACTCTATCCTGTACAAGCTTCTTCTTCTCCCAGTATTTAATGCAACCTACATCCTCCTGTACCTGTTTGATGTATTCATGTCTTGGTCTCCCTCTACGATTTTTACCCTCCACGCTGCCCTCCAATACCAAACTGGTGATCCCTTGATGCCTCAGAACATGTCCTTCCAACCGATCCCTTCTTCTAGTCGAGCTGTGCCACAAACTTCTCTTCTCCCCAATCCTATTCAGTACTTCATCATTAGTTATGTGATCTAATCTTCAGCATTCTTCTGTAGCACCACATTTCGAAAGCTTCTATTCTCTTCTTGTCCAAACTATTTATCGTCCATGTTTCATTTCCATTCATGGCTACACTCCATACAAATACTTTCAGAAACGACTTCCTGACACTTAAATCTATACTCGATGTTAACAAATTTCTCTTCTTCAAAACGCTTTCCTTGCCATATACAGTCTACATTTTATATCCTCTACGACCTTTACTACTTTAAGTATCTCATTTCCTAATCTAATTCTCTCAGCGTCACCCGACTTAATTCGACTACATTCCATTATCCTCGTTTTGCTTTTGTTCATGTTCATCTTATACCCTCCTTTCAAGACACTGTCCATTCCGTTCAACTGCTCTTCCAAGTCCTTTGCTGTCTCTGACAGAATTACAATGTCATCGGCGAAGCACAAAGTTTTTATTTATTCTCCTTTGTTTCCGCCACTTATAGGAACCGTATTTGGTCAGAGATGGAGGGTCACATGGCCCCCTGGTACCAGAGATAAACTATAGTTTATCACTGGTACCAAGTGACCATGTGACCCTCCATCTCTGACCTAATATAGTTCCTATAGGTGGCAGCGCTGTACGTAGCCTACAAAATGTCTTCTGTGGCGAAGATGCGTTCGAAGTTGAGAGCTGTCACTGAGATACTTTTGGCGGAAAACCGGAGCAGTGCAGATATTCGTTTGCGCTTGCAGAGTGTCTACGGAGATCTGGCAGTAAACAAAAGCACGGAGACTCGTTGGGCGAAGCGTCTTTCATCGTGCAAGAAGGTAGCGCTAACCAGTCCGATCTCCCGCGCACCAACTGCCCGCACACAGATGTAACTCTAGCAGTGGAACATGCGGACACTCTCATTAGAATCAAACACATCTCTACACAGCTAAAGGTGGGTAGTGCTCACACACTTGTCCGCCAAGTGAGGTAATCAAAGGTGTCCGTTCGCTGTCTTCATCGCCGCCTAACAGAAGACCATAAAGGGCAATGACGGATCATCTGTACGGAATTGCACTACGAGGCTGATGGTGACAATTTTATGTAGAATGTCGTCACAGGTGTGATACATGAGGTAATCACTTCAAACCGGAAACAAAGCGGCAGTCTACGGAGTGACGACACCACCTACCCTCCGAATTCATGGCGACGGTCTTTTGGCATTCTGAAGTGGTTATTCCGTTTGTTGTCCTCAAAAAATGGCACTGAGCACTATGGGACTTAACATCTGATATCATCAGTCCCCTAGAACTTATAACTACTTAAACCTAACTAACCTAAGGACACCACGCACATCCATGCCCGAGGCAGGATTCGAACCTGAGACCGTAGCGGTCACGAAGCTTCAGACTGAAGCGCCTAGAACCGCATGGCCACGACGGCCGGCTGTTGTCCTAACTCATGGTTCCACCATCAACTGTGAAGTGGTGTATTGTGCTATCATCAGGAAACTAAAGAAAGCATCTTAGGATTTTCGTCGTCACAAAAATGCAAACGAACTTCTTCTCATTGAAAACACAAGGCCTCACACAAGTCTCTGCATCTGGAAGGAGCTCACAAAAACTTCATGGGACTATTCTTACCTCATTCACCCTACAACACGGACCTCACGCGTTCCGACGTACATCTATTTGGTCCTATAAAGGGTGCACTCCCCGCGAAGCAGTACTCAGCTCATGGGCTGGTAACTGGTGCAGCAACAAGTTGGCTCTGGCGTCGACCTCTACAGTGGTACCATACGGGCACACATTCTCTCCCAGTAAATTGACGTAAGGCCGTCGCATTGATCGGAGGTTACGTTGAAAAATAGGGTTTTGTAGCCAGAAGATTGTGATTAATATGGTGTACTGGAATCCTGAATAAAACCAACCTACTTTCAGAAAAATGAGTTGCTTTCCTTATTGAACGCCCCTCGTATTGTCAATGATTACTTGCAGTTTTATGGATACAGCAGTATATGTAATAATGATCAGAAGAAATTATTAGTGCACAGTCGCACAAATTCGTATATATATACACTACTGGCCAATAAAATTCCTACACCACGAAGATGACGAGCTACAAAACGAAGTATAACAGAAAGGAAGAAGATGCTGTGATATGCAAATGATTAGCTTTTCAGAGCATTCACACAAGGTTGACGCCGGTGGCGATACCTACAACATCCTGACATGAGGAAATTTTCCAACCGATTTCTCATACATAAACAGCAGTTGACCGGCGTTGCCTGGTGAAACGTTGTTGTGATGCCTCGTGTAAGGAGGAGAAACGCGTACCTTCACGTTTCCGACGTTGATAAAGGTCGGATTGTAGCCTATCACGATTGCGGTTTATCGTATCGCGACATTGCTGCTCACGTTCTTCGGGATCCAATGATTGTTAGAAGAATATGGAATCGGTGGGTTCAGGAGGGTAATACGGAACGCCGTGCTGGATCCCAACGGCCTCGTATCATTAGCAGTCGAGATGACAGCCATCTTGTCCGCATGGCTGTAACGGATCGTGCAGCCACTTCTCGATCCCTGAGTCAACAGATGGGGACGTATGCAAGACAACAACCATCTGCACGAACAGTTCGACGACGTTTGCAGCAGCATGGACTGTCAGCTCGCAGATCATGGCTACGGTTACCCTTGACGCTACATCACATACAGGAGCGCCTGCGTTGGTGCACTCAGCGACGAACCTGGGTGCACGAATGGCAAAACGTCATTTTTTCGGATGAATCCAGGTTCTGTTTACAGCATCATGATGGTCGCATCTGCGTTTGGTGGCATCGCGGTGAACACACATTGGAAGCGTGTACTCGTCATCGCCATACTGGCGCATCACCCGACGTGATGGTACGGGGTGCCACTGGTTACACGTCTCGGTCACCTCTTCTTCGCATTGACGGCATTTGAATAGTGGACGTTACATTTCAGATGTGTGAAGACCCGTAGTTCTACCCTTCATTCGATGCCTGCGAAACCTTACGTTTCAGCAGGAGAATGCACGACCGCATGTTGCAGGTCCAGTACTGGCCTTTCTGGATACAGAAAATGTTCGACTGCTGCCGTGGCCAGCACATTCTCCAGATCTCTCTTCAACTGAAAACGTCTGGTCAATGGTGGCCGAGTAACTGGCTTGTCACAATACGCCAGTCACTGTTATAAGTGGCAAAATTGAAGTACCATACAATAATATACAAAAAAAAAGAGTAATGTTATAAGACGTACTTGACTCAAATTACGGCCTGTGTGTGATACCAGTAGGCATCTTCTGGGGAGGATTTCTCTATTTGCGTAGGATAGATCTTATATCTTATTTTGCGTTTTATTTCCCCCCAAGGTAGCGTAAATCGTATTCTAATTAGTCACCAGTTTTGATGTTATCTTTGGTGCTAATATTTTAACGATGCCTCAATAATTGCGACATCCTTCGGTTTACTCTGAGGCCATAAACTTTGCTTATTATACTCTTCACTCCATTCATTAGGTCCTTTAAGACGTCCTCCACTCCTTATAGAATACAAATATCATTAGCGAAGCTTGCCATTATCACCGATTCGTACTCAATTTTAATACGATCTCTAAGCCGTTCTTTTACTTTCTTCGTTGCTCTTTTCGAAGCCGTACATGTTGAACAAGGCAGTGGGTTGGAGTGTACCACTAACTTACATCGTTTTTCGTTCGAGCACTCCCTTTTTGATCCTGAATTCTTATTTTTCCCTTTCGGTTCTTGTGCATGTTGTGTATAAGAATATTTCCCCAAAATCGTTTATTATATCTAATTCTGCCACAATAATGAGTTTAGCACAGAATGCACGACCGCATGTTGCAGGTCCAGTACTGGCCTTCAACGGCTAAAACATTCCTGACAAGAGAATTCAACAATCATGTTTTACTTTGTAGTCTGGTAATAAGTCGTCGAAATATAGTTTGGTTATGGCTAACGCAGACACATTGTTTCACATAAGTCTACGGACTCTTGCATATTGAGAACTACAAATCCGACGTTCAAATTAAATTAGCGTAGACATTAATTGTTCCAATTCTTCAATCATAAACGTAGTTGTAGTATTTTCTACACTAATAATATACACGATTACCTAGTATGTAACTGTCACGGTGAGGTACATTGGAAGTGAGGACAACTACGACACAATTAAAACTATAGAATATACATGCTCAAAAATGCAAATATTCTTTTACCTGCGGTTGAACTGTGAATAGCCTTCTTAATTTGTAATTATTATAAAAATGCATGGATTTCCGAAATGGTAGCGTTTTGTTGGTATAAAACTAACTTCTGTGTTCATTTTCAACGTGTTAGTTACTTTGTACTTTTTTTATTGTTTGTTAGGCAGCACCGGAAGTCTTTTATATAGACTGAATGTATTACAGTGACATAAGCGCAACTGTGAAAATTTTGACGTATCAAAACACTGAATTAACAATTAAACAGCATTTCAATGAAGGGTACTACAAGTTGCGCACCCACGCCATTTACCGACAAAATTTAAATATTACTACTCCTATAGAGAGATATATTTGTATGTTCTGTATCCTCCCGAAATAACATGTTACCTGCTTATATCCGATGAAATGAAAATTGTGAACGAGAAAAGATAGTGCATAAAAGGAAATTTCCTGCAGCTACGCTTACCGGAATTGAAATCGTAATAATGTCCACATCTGTTCCAAACTGTTAAATAAAAGCTGAAAGCCATCTGGCACCCTGATGAGGTGTGTAGAAATACTATTCTGGAAACGAGGTTCCGCCAAAGCAGCACGTCCTACGGTCAATGGAAGTCCCTGATATTGGCGAAAAAGCTGTTTTTATGTGAGCCGATAGGACTTGGAGTCTTTAGAGCCAATTTCAAAAGCTTTTAGCGGCCAGTAGAATGATGAGCTCCCGGTACCGGATTCGGGACTTTTCGTTAATCTGTGCCGTTTAATAGCCTGCGTCTCTTTCGCGAGCGGACCCAGCTGTAGGGGCGACCCAGTGCCCAGTCATCACCTCACGAGACCCATTCAGTGTCCTTACGTAAAGAGAGGCGGGTCCGTTTATTTAATCCGGTTATCGTGCTTCCGGCAACTGAGCACTTTTAATTATGCTGTACGAAATCCTAACCGAAATTGCTTTAGAAGTGAAATGTAGAACGTTTACGGAGCATTATTACTTCCACCAGTTGATCTCGCTGAAATCAGCTAACATCGGACGCCACTAACATTGATCCAGAATGGGATATAAGGGAAACTATTCTAAAGTGTCATTGCACTTGGGTTTGAAATAACTCTGAAGGAATTAGGGTTGCTTTGTGATAATGAATTCAGGAAATTACAGCACGTATGAAATATGTGAATGCAGATAAACCTTTCATCACATCAAAAACACCTAGATTTTACAGGAATATGTTTAAGAAGTGAGACTCGCATGCTGAAAGGGAACTTTTTGTGGCTCTGACGTGCAATCTAACAAAACCATTGTTACTTACGTTACAATAGAAGCTGATACAATATGTTCTCATTACTTCGCTGAGAAAGTTAACGTGATAGAGTCAGAATGTCTTAGCTAGATTTTTCTACTTTATGGTACTGATTTTGAGATGATTACTTTCTACGCTGGCACACACAATGTGACACACGTTACAAGATAATTCTATTTCCTTTTCGTTATATCATCTCTCTTTTAATTAAGCAAATTATGGGAGATAATAAAGGCTGCAAAAACACACGGACACTAGAAAATCTGTCCTCTATACAGCTACTCCTGACAATGTCAGCACGGTATCTCTCTTTTGTGATAATACAGAGCATGCAGAAACAACAGGAGGGCAATTAACGACATGTCCGCTGTTTATAAACAATAACAATCGGGGGTCTGCAGAAAATATACGGTAATTGCCTCACACCACTCTTCACGATAGCTAAGCTAATTGAAGCACTTGGTTCTGAACTTCGATGAACGAGCAGATGAACAAAGGGACTGCTAAAAATCACTCGAATTGATGCTGACAGTACTGTCGTGCCATGGATCTTCGTAAACAAATTCACAGTTATTTACAACTAATTAATACATACAAGGCCTTAAAAATTTCATTACTGAAATGTAGATAGTTTACTCCTCTTGAGTTGTAAGGGGGGCGATTTGCAATAATTACATTTTTCTCTTGGGTATAACAACTTAATTTACTGAGTTTTTTCATATGTTATTTACAGACTTTTCTTTAAATAAACGTAAATATTCTTAATCGTCCAAAAACTGTATCTGTCACAAAAATCAAAAGCTAGGTTAATGTCTTAGCTAAAATCGCTTGTAAACAAACTTTCTTGTCGTGTATAGGCTTCGGTAAGCATGGTTACAATCTTCAGATCTGTGAATACATTCAAACTCTACTGGTCATTAAAATTGCTACACCGCGAAGATGACGTGCTACAGACGCGAAATTTAACCGACTGGAATAAGATGCTGTGATATGCAAATGATTAGCTTTTCAGAGATTGAAGAAAGCTTGGCGCCGGTGGCTACACCTACAACGTACTGACATGAGGAAAGTTATCAACCGATTTCTCGTACACAAAAACTGCAGTTGACTGGCGTTGCCTGGTGAAACATTGTTGCCGGCCGGAGTGGCCGTGCGGTTCTAGGCGCTACAACCTGGAACCGAGCGACCGCTACGGTCACAGGTTCGAGTCCTGCTTCGGCCATGGAGTTGTTTCATGTCATTAGGTAAGTTAGGTTTAATTAGTTCTACGTTCTAGGCGACTGATGACCTCAGAAGTTAAGTCGCATAGTGCTCAGAGCCGAAACGTTGTTCTGATGCCTCGTGTAAGGAAGAGAATAGCATACCATCACGTTTCAGACTTTGAGAAAGGTCGGATTGTAGCCTATCGCGATTGCGGTTTATCGTATCAGGACATTGCTGCTCGCTTTGGTCTAGATCCAATGACTGTTAGCAGCATATGTAATCGGTGTGTTCAGGATGGTAATACGGAACGCCGTGCTGGACCCAACGGCCTCGTATCACTAGCATACGAGATGACAGGCATCTTATCCGCATGGCTGTAAAGAATCGTGCGGCCACGTCTCGATGCCTGAGTCACTAAATGGAGACGTTTGTGCCAGACAACAACCATCTGCACGAACAGTTCGACGACGTTTGCAGCAGCATGGACTATCAATTCAGAGACCATGGCTGCGGTTACCCTTGACGCTGCATCACAGAGAGGAGAGCCTCCGCTGCTGTACTCAACGACGAACCTGGGTGCACGAATGGAAAACGTCATTTTTCCGGATGAATCCAGGCTCAGTTTACATCATCATGATAGTCGCATCCGTGTTTGGCGACATCGCGGTGTACGCACATTGGAAGCGTGTATTCGTCATCGCCATACCGGCATATCACCCAGCGTGGTGGTATGGGGTGCCATTGGTTAAAGGTCTCGGTCACCTCTTGTTCGCATTGACTGCACTTTGAACAGTGGACGTTACATTTCAGATATGTGTAGATCCGTGGCTTTACCCTCCATTCGATCCCTGCGAAGCCTTAAATTTCAGCAGCATAATGAACGACTGCACGTTGCAGACCTGTACGGGCCTTTCTGGATACAGAAAATGTTCGACTGCTGTCCTGACCAGTACATTATCCAGATCTCTCATCAGTTGGAAACGTCTGGTCAATAGTGGCCGAGCAACCGGCTCGTCACAATACGCCAGTCACTACTCTTGATGAACTGTGGTATCTTGTTGAAGCTGGATATGCTGCTGTACCGGTACACGCCATCCAACCTCTGTTTGACTCAATGCCCAGGCGAATCAAGGGCGTTATTCAGGCCAAAGGTGGTTGTTCTGGGTACTGATTTCTCAGGATCTATGCACCCAAATTACGTCAGTTCTAGTATAATATTTTTGTCGAATAAATACCAGTTTATCATCTGCTTTTCTTCATGGTGTATCAATTTGAACTGCCAGTAGTGTAAATATACAGAGATAAAATTAAGTAAGAAATAACAAGTGCTTTTTAATAGAAAGGCGTGTTACAACATACCTCGATGAAGGGTTATTGCATGTCTCATATGCCAGCTGTACAGGTACTCTTTCTAAAACATCGACAGCTAGGCGAGCGACGAGATGCATCGCCAGTCAAGGTCGAAACCACACTATGTCAAATAAGTCGCCAAATGCTCGTGTCCCACACCACACAATACAGCGCGCTTCATTGCAGCAAGAGCTGCGCTAGACAGGCAATTCGCTGCCGGTACTGGTTGGAAAATTGGCAAATGGCACCGACGAGTGTTGCTAGTGTATCATGTAGTACTTACTTAAAATTATTCATTCACATCAACTACAGTACGATTCGTGTGACGTACCACTGCCCGCATCTCGTGGTCATGCGGTAGCGTTCTCGCTTCCCACGCCCGGGTTCCCGGGTTCGATTCCCGTCGGGGTCAGGGATTTTCTCTGCCTCGTGATGGCTGGGTGTTGTGTGATGTCCTTTGGTTAGTTAGGTTTAAGTAGTTCCAAGTTCTAGGGCCTGATGACCATAGATGTTCAGTCCCATAGTGCTCAGAGCCATTTGAACCATTTGAACGTAACACTAAAAGTTTCCTTAACACCTCTTTTAAAATTGTCGTAAAACAGTTTACTTCCTAGCTTCTGTTTTCTGCGACACATACAGTTTTTGGACGATTAAGAATATTTCCTGTTATTTATAAAGAAAGTCTGGAAATAACTGACGAATAAACTTAGTAAATGAAGTTGTTATACCCGAGAGAAAAAGGTTTCCCCACATTTCAACAACGTGAAATGCACGAGAAGCATTTGCGAAAATCGCGGACGTATAGCTGCTACGAATTAAGGTTTGAATCTGCTAAAGGGGTCATATTACAGGTGAATAGCCGATTTTGATGCCTGGCAAGTGGATTTACGCGCGAGGGGTTCTAGTTTCCGAGAAAATGGATTTGAATGTTTGTTCCTGCCTCCCACACCTGTAACACCAGCGCTGTTTCGACCAGTGAGCGTGGCGTGGAGGATAGGTCCACGGCTGCCATACTGTCAGTAGCGATATGCCAAACTTGTAGCGTTTACTTTTACACACAGGTAAAAATTTTGACGGAACAAATTCAGAACGTTTCCTTTATGCTAAAGAGAAATAGAGAAATCGTTTGGAAGCAAGATTCCATTAAGTTGATGCACCTGCTTTCAAAGAAATGATTAAATACCTATGGCTCGTATCGGGGTGGATAAACCTAGGAACCATATCTTTGAATCTAGACGAAATACACTCCTGGAAATTGAAATAAGAACACCGTGAATTCATTGTCCCAGGAAGGGGAAACTTTATTGACACATTCCTGGGGTCAGATACATCACATGATCACACTGACAGAACCACAGGCACATAGACACAGGCAACAGAGCATGCACAATGTCGGCACTAGTACAGTGTATATTCACCTTTCGCAGCAATGCAGGCTGCTATTCTCCCATGGAGACGATCGTAGAGATGCTGGATGTAGTCCTGTGGAACGGCTTGCCATGCCATTTCCACCTGGCGCCTCAGTTGGACCAGCGTTCGTGCTGGACGTGCAGACCGCGTGAGACGACGCTTCATCCAGTCCCAAACATGCTCAATGGGGGACAGATCCGGAGATCTTGCTGGCCAGGGTAGTTGACTTACACCTTCTAGAGCACGTTGGGTGGCACGGGATACATGCGGACGTGCCTTGTCCTGTTGGAACAGCAAGTTCCCTTGCCGGTCTAGGAATGGTTGAACGATGGGTTCGATGACGGTTTGGATGTACCGTGCACTATTCAGTGTCCCCTCGACGATCACCAGAGGTGTACGGCCAGTGTAGGAGATCGCTCCCCACACCATGATGCCGGGTGTTGGCCCTGTGTGCCTCGGTCGTATGCAGACCTGATTGTGGCGCTCACCTGCACGGCGCCAAACACGCATACGACCATCATTGGCACCAAGGCAGAAGCGACTCTCATCGCTGAAGACGACACGTCTCCATTCGTCCCTCCATTCACGCCTGTCGCGACACCACTGGAGGCGGGCTGCACGATGTTGGGGCGTGAGCGGAAGACGGCCTAACGGTGTGCGGGACCGTAGCCCAGCTTCATGGAGACGGTTGCGAATGGTCCTCGCCGGTACCCCAGGAGCAACAGTGTCCCTAATTTTTCTGGGAAGTGGCGGTGCGGTCCCCTACGGCACTGCGTAGGATCCTACGGTCTTGGCGTGCATCCGTGCGTCGCTGCGGTCTGGTCCCAGGTCGACGGGCACGTGCACCTTCCGCCGACCACTGGCGACAACATCGATGTACTGTGGAGACCTCACGCCGCACGTGTTGAGCAATTCGGCGGTACGTCCACCCGGCCTCCCACATGCCCACTATACGCCCTCGCTCAAAGTCCGTCAACTGCACATACGGTTCACGTCCACGCTGTCGCGGCATGCTACCAGTGTTAAAGACTGCGATGGAGCTCCGTATGCCACGGCAAACTGGCTGACACTGACGGCGGCGGTGCACAAATGCTGCGCAGCTAGCGCCATTCGACGGCCAACACCGCGGTTCCTGGTGTGTCCGCTGTGCCGTGCGTGTGATCATTGCTTGTACAGCCCTCTCGCAGTGTCCGGAGCAAGTATGGTGGGTCTGACACACCGGTGTCAATGTGTTCTTTTTTCCATTTCCAGGAGTGTATGTTTTCCCGCATCGTTCTGAAAAATCTGTATGTTTGTAATGCAGTAGCTTCCATTAGTTGTACATATTCCTCTATGAATTTGTGCTTCAGCTGCTTCTCCGACAATATCACCTGGTATTCTGCTCTAGCACAGCAAGCGATAGCGAGTGTGACGACTATGTATTCTAATCTGTAACAAACAGAATATACATTTCAAGGGAATTTGCTATAATGATGGTATTGTTAACAAAATTACGGCATTGAACAATACTATATTTCAATAAATTTCCGTGAAATATTCTATTTAATGATATTGAATAACATTAAAAAAAGTAGCGTGGTATGATTTGAAACAGTACCTCCAGCGTGTTACGTATCGACCTCAGTCATTTCGCTACGCTTTCTTAGTCTAAAGATGACGAACGTTATAGATGTAGCAAGTAAAAGCCACTAGCCAGGTACTAAGGAGAGCACACTCTACAACATACCTAATGCAGACAGAATGCGGTGATTAACTAATCTGATGGCCGCTGGTTAGAAGTTCAGGGAAGCGACAACACTGCTTTGGAAAAAATCCTGTGACAACCGTCATAGCCTGGAAACACAGTGTCGAGCGTTGGAAAAGCCAGTTGTATAGGCTGGTTTCTACTGTCTGTCTTCTCGGCGTGGCCGCACTGAGCGAGGTTACGTTGACAGGTGTTGATGATGGTCTGGAGCTTGTGATGTGTGCAGCTTCTGAAACAGCTAATGGTTCACGTTATATGTAGTGAGCAGATCCAGCAAGGTGTTTCAAAAAGATTCATTCCATTCCACAATATCGTACACTGAAGAGCCAAAGAAACTGGTACACTCGCCACCTTGATACCTAATTCGTCAGAGCGGCGGAATGCGATGCTAAAGGGCCCGGTTCGATTCCCGGGTCGGTCGGACTTCTCTCCACTTAGGGATTGGGTGTTATGTTGTCTTCACCATCATCATCTCATACCCATAAACGTGCAAGTTGCGGAAATAGCGTCAACTCAAAAGACTTGGACCAGGTGACCGGTCTACACTGCGGGAAGTCCCAGCCATAAGACATTTCATTTCACCTGCCTAATGACGTGTAGGGCCACCGCGAGCACACAGAAGTCTACACGACGACGTGGAATAGACTCGACTAATGTCTGAAGTAGTGCTGGAGTGAATTGACACCATGAATCCTACAGGGCTGTCCACAAATCCGTAAGAGTACGTGGGGGTGCAGGTCTCTTCTAAACAACATGTTGCAATGCATTCCAGATATGCCCAATAATGTTCATGTCTGAGGAGCTTGGTGGGCGGCGGAAGTGTTTAAACTCAGAGGAGTGCCCCTGGAGTCCCTCTGCAGCAATTATGGACGTGTTTGGTGTCGTATTGCCCTGTTGGTATTGCCCAAGTCCGTCGGAATGCACAATGGACATGAATGGATGGAGGTGACCAGACAAGATGTTTACGTACGTCTCAGAATAGTATCTAAACACATCAGGGGTCCCATACTACTCCAACTGCACGAGCCCCACACAATTAAAGAGCCTCCACCTTGTTAAACAGTCCCCTGATGACATGCAGGGTCCTCGGATTCACGGGGTTGTTTCCATACCCGTACACGTCCATCTGCTCGAAAAATTTGAAACTAGACTCGTGCGACCAGGCAACATGTTTCCGGTCATCCCCACTTCATCCCTACCTCGGAGATATTGTGCCCATCGCTCGTACGCCGACTATAATGCCACGTTCAGACTTACTTAAATCTTGATAACCTGCCGTTGTAGCTGCAGTAACCGGTCTAACAACTTCGGCAGACACTTGTCACATATAGACTTGCCGACCGCAACGCCGTATTCTGCCTGTTTACATATTTCTGTATTTGAATACGCAAGCGTATACCAGTTTCTCTGGCGCTTCAGTGTATCTTCAAAATGACAAATGAAAGAGACTTGCGGTAAATTTTAACTGGCGCGTAGGACTACTAAATTGTTTTCTATTTTCAAAAGAAGTACCCGATTTTACAGGAGGATTATGTTTTACATATGCGCTGTGGGGCTCCAGATTTTAGTAAGCAGCAGAACAGCACAATCCCTAGTTACCGATTCAACGACATCAGGTTCGCGAGAAAAATGTATCATTTAATTACACATTTTGCATATGATGTTTGTACTAATAAAATATTTCTATTTGCTCATGTCACATGGGGAGGATGCTAATAAAGTGATAAAACCATGTTCTACCAACGCAGTAAGTGTCAGTACGGATCACTGAACAGAAGGTTGCGACGGCGAGAACATCGTGCTATAATTGTCAAATCTGTGCGTATTCTTATAAAATAGATGTTTGAAATTGATTTATGTACGATCAGGTAGATCACAAGACATCTTGAAAATTACCGCTGTATGTCATATCAAACTGTTATTAATAAAAAGTGTGTAAATTTAAATGTATGTCGCGTAAATATGTTGAGTAGTGTAGTGATCCCGCTAACAAGCAAGGAAGAGATATTTCAGTTTACTGATTTTTCATTAACAGTGAAAAGCCTATGAGTGATGTATATACACTACAGGCAATTAAAATTGTTACACCACGAAGATGACATGCTACAGACGTGAAATTGAACCGACAGGACGAAGATGCTGCGATATGCAAATGATTAGCTTTTCAGAGCATTCACACAAGGTTGGCGCCGGTGGCAACACCTACAACGTGCTGACATGAGGAAAGTTTCCAACCCATTTCTCATACACAAACAGCGGTTGACCGGCGTAGCCTGGTGAAACGTTGTTGTGATGCCTTGTGTAAGAAGGAGAAATGCGTAACATCACGTTCCCGACTTTGATAAAGGTCGGCTTGTAGTCTATCGCGATTGAGGTTTATCGTTTCGTGACAATGCTGCTCGCGTTGGTCGACATCCGATACCTGTTAGCAGAATATGGAATCGGTCGCTTCAAGAGGGTAATACGGAACACCGTGCTGGATCCCAACGGCCTCGTATCACTAGCAGTCGAGATGAAAGGCATTTTGTCCGCATGGCTGTAACGGATCGTGCAGCCACGTCTCGATCCTAGAGTCCACAGATGGGGACGTTTGTAAGACGACAACTATCTGCACGATCAGTTCGACGACGTTGACAGCAGAATGGAGTATCAGCTCGGAGACCATGGCTGCTGTTACCCTTGACGCTGCATCACAGACAGGAGTGCCTGCGATGGTGTACTCAACGACGAACCTGGCTGCACGAATGGCAAAACGTCATTTCTTCGGATGAATCCCGGTTCTGTTTACAGCATCATGATGGTCGCATCCATGTTTGGCGACATCGCTGTGAGCGTACAAAATGGAAGCGTGTATTCGTCATCGCCACACTGGCGTATCACCCAGTGCCATTGGTTACACGTCTTGGTCACCTCTTTTTGGCATTTACGGCACTATAAACAGTGGACGTTACATTTCAGATGTGTTACGACCCGTGGCTCTACCATTCATTCAATCCCAATGAAATCCTACATTTAAGGAGGATAATGCAGGATAAAGCACGACGGCATGTTGCAAGTCCTGTACGGGCCTTTCTCGATACAGAAAATGTTCGACTGCTGCCCTGGCCAGAACATTCTCCAGATAGCTCACCAATTTAAAACGTCTGGCCAATGGTGGCCGAGTATCTAGTTTGTCACAATACGCCAGTCACTACTCCTGATGAACTGCGGTATCGTGTTGACGCTGCATGGGCAGCTGTACCTGTACACGCTATCCGAGCTCTGTTTGACTCAATGACCAGGCATATCTAGGCCGTTATTATGGCCAGAGGTGGTTGTTCTGGGTGCTGATTTCGCAGGATCTATGCACCCAGATTGCGTGAAAATGTAATCACATGTCAGTTCTAGTATAAAATATTTGTCCAGTGAATAACTGTTTATCATCTGCATTTCTTCTTGGTGTAGCAATTTTAATGGCCAGTAGTGTACTACGCCGCAACACAATCAATTAGTATCAGTGGCTACTCAAATTCTACGGCACGACGAGGTATTTGTCCTGTGAAAAATCTAAGGCAACTCCTGGACTGCGGCGCCCATGGTACATAGAACTGTCGTATTATATGCGAGCGTAAAACTATGCATTATAAATGATTCTTCTGAATGTAAGAAGATATAGGAATCTGTTTTCCATTACGAACGTAAATCCTTATGGAGTACAGTCACGCCGATACACACGGACACTTATATCTACGAAAGTACCTGAAGGTTGTTGACTACTTTCTACGCCCGAAGGATGAGTACAGCGCCTACTTATATCCAGCAGCAATCGGCTTCCACCTTCGGCACTTATACAGAGACAGCTGTTCAACTCCACCGCACACTGAAAGTAGGAAAGCAAGTATTTTATACAATTCTGCAACTGTATCTCTGTTTGCTGAAATAATCAGCAACCAGCTGCCCAAAGGAAATATTTTTCTTTTACCGGTTTCAGACACCTAATTCTCTTCTTCAGAAGGCTGTACAATAAAATATACCGTAAATAAGTATAATTTAGTAAAAAATACAAAAACTTCAATCACGGAAAAACTTAATTTTTAAATTTAACGACAAAAGTGGTACATACGTACAATTGTCGCACTGTTTACGAACGTAGATGAATTCATCATACTGATTGGTCGTAATAAAATACAAGAACAATATGCGATACAATAATTAATCCATTAATACAAGAAGACCTCGTAAACCCTTGCATGTGGATCGTAGTGTCTATACAAAAATGGTGTAAGTAGACCAAACAATAAGAGCAAACATCATTCCAGAATTAAAACTTATCAGCTAATGACATGCATATCTTGAATTTAGTCCTAACATGGGGGTAAGAGTGCGATACATTATAAAACGAAAATTACGCAACTGTGGTTGCCATACGGCTAAAACGAGAATGAAAGTGCGCATAACCAGAGTAAGAAGAATATATAAAATACTGACCCAGTTAAATAAGCTAATCCGAGTTGAAACGGCAAATAGCGCTATAGATTAGAATATTAGGGACTAAACTCCGAAACAGAAGTACCGTGCTTTTAAGTGGAGACACAATAGAAAATTTGACTGATTTCAGGAAATCGTCTGAAATGGTTAATTATGTCATTTTATGATCATAGCATGCCTCTTTCTTCTTGGATTTCAGTATTTCTTTATAAAAACGTAAATTAAATTCAAATGATTTGAAAGTCCTCTAAAACGCTCCATTTGAGTCGTGTTGTCTATGACGTCACTGGCTAGCTCGTTGCTTCTACTGTGCTTAAGCTCATATATAGCGATGTCTTGTTTTGGTATCTTCATTTCGGGAAATAGGTTACAAATGATGTACAGTACCACACTGTAGAAATACATCGGTAGAAACTTATGAAAAAGTGTTTTTGAGTGTTCGAAAGAATGAGAAGATGAATACAATGTGGTTGCGCAGTACCGAAAAAATGCCACCACGCCGACGCACAACTTCCATAAATTAATCCCTAACTTAATTAAAACTATCTTTCACTCTGAAATTAGCATTACTTTACCTCCAAGACATGCTTTTCCACTGCTACTAGGAAAGATAGCTTTATTCAGCGAAATTAAACTCTTAGTGAATATTGTCGTTTTACCCATTTCACACACATTGTTTGCTAGCTCAGTTGATTGAGCGATAGACTGTCGAATTTCTTACTTTCCCCTGCAACATCATTAAACTCGCTCACAACTAACGAATTGTAAAACTTTTGCAAATGAATCCGTTTCTTTAGCTAGATTGTCTACAGGACAGTTCTACCACCACTATACGTATTTTAAAAGCGTGCTGTTAGTATAAGTCAACAACAACTGTTAACGAATTTTGTATTTTTTTTCCTTTTCTCAGGATGGGCGTAACGTATAGCTACCTCCCCCTTCCTTGGTAATGTGCATTATGGGAAAATGTTTTTGTATTGCTAGGGTTAAGGGTCGGAAAGTTACTGTGGTGGAAAAGAAGCTTGGACACAACTGTACACTTACAACAGTGAAACAACTATTACTGTAATATCTGCAGGTCGCAAGTACGTTTCGTGTAAGAGCTGCCACTAGCGATATTCATATCAGTCATGTGGAACTGCGACGTGCAGAACTGATCCCTGAAGTGTTGTAGGGAAGTGAGTAGCGTGCTAGCAGGAAGTGCAGTTGCTCAAAGAGCGCATCAGGTGCATCAAGGTCCGAGAAGTCCTAATTAGAGAAACTGTTTGACCACTTAGTGTAGTTATTGCTTCTCGCTACCGTGCCCTCATGCCTCGCGCACAGCCTGTGGCGACCTTTCACCGCTGTCAACCTTCCACTACCTTTGTTCAACAGTCTTATCATATTTTCCTATCATTTTTGAGTATTGTAAAACAGTCGCGAAACCAAAGGAAATATGTCACACGATCTCATACTAAGTTTATCCCTGTACGATTTTAATGCTGTAACATCTGATACCCCTGTGCCGACAATTATAAATGTAGTCAAATATCCATCATTATTTTACTACGAGTACCGCTGAGTCCAATACGTTCTAGTTTAACGTTGGGTTTCAGTTTGATATTTTTTGCGAGGTACGCTTAGTGCAGTGCTTTCTCGCATTTATTGTTTTTATAACTTAACAAGTTCAAACCAGTCACCAATTATGTTGTTTTAGTTGGGGCAAAAAATTGATTAATTAAAATTTAACAGGACTGATAAGTGATGTGTCGAATAATAGGAATTTTTTAAAATGCTTCGAGATGCTCTAGAAGTATCTCTGCTTCAAATATATTTATTCGTAGACAATGGTACGAGAGGAATAATGTCATTATGTTTTCCAAAAATACACTACTAGCCATTATAGTTACTACACCACAATGATGACGTGCTACAGACACGAAATTTAACCAACAGGAAGAAGATGCTGTGATATGCAAACGATTAGCTTCTCAGAGCATTCTCACAAGGTTGGTGCCGGTGGCGACACCTACAACGTGCTGACATGAGGAAAGTTTGCAACCGATTTCTCATACACAAACAGCAGTTGACCCGCGTTGTCTGATGAAACGATGTTGTGATGACTCGTGTAAGGGGGAGAAATACGTACCATCGATCAGACAGATTGTAGCCTATCGCGATTGTGGTTTATCGTATCGCGACAATGCTGCTCGCGTTGGTCGAGATCCAATGACTGTTAGCAGAATATGGAATCGGTGGGTTCAGGAGGGTAATGCGCAACGCCGTGCTGGATCCCAACGGCCTCGTATCACTAGCAGTCGAGATGACATGCATCTTATCCGCATGGCTGTAACCGATCGTGCAGCCACATCTCGATCCCTGAGTCAACGTATGGGAACGTTTGAAAGACAACAACCATCTGCACGAACAGTTCGACGACGATTGCAGCAGCATGGACTATCAACTTGGAAACCATGGCTGCGGTTACCGTTGACGGTGCGTCACAGAAAGGAGCACCTGCGATGTTGTACTCAACGACGAACCCGGGTTCACGAATGCCAAAACGTCATTTTTTCGGATGAATCCAGGTTCAGTTTACAGCATCGTGATGGTCGCATCCGTGTTTGGCGACATCGCCGTGCACGCACATTGGAAGTGTGTTTTCGTCATCGCCATACTGGCGTACCACCCGGCGTGATAGTATGGGGTGCGATTGGTTGTACGTCTCCGTAACCTCTTGTTCGCATTGACGGCATTTTGATTAGTGGACGGTACATTTCAGATGGGCTGCGACCCGTGGTTCTACCCTTCATTCGATCCCTGTGAAACCCTACATTTCAGCAGAATTATGCAAGACCGCATGTTGCAGGATCTGTATGGGCCTTTCTGGATACAGAAAATGTTCGACTGCTGTCCTGGCCAGCACGTTCTCCAGATCACTCAGCAATTGAAAACGTCTGGTCAATGGTGTCCGAGCAACTGGCTCGTCGCAATACGCCAGTTACCACTCTTGATGAACTGTGGTATCGTGTTGAAGCGGCATGGGTAGTTGTATCTGTACACGCAAGCAAAGCTCTGTTTGACTCAATGCCCAGGCGTATCAAGGCCGCTGTTACGGCCAGAGGTGGTTGTTCTGGGTACTGATTTCTCGGGATCTATGCACCCAAATTGCGTGAAAATGTAATCGCATGTCAGTTCTAGTATAATATATCTGGCCAATGAATACTCCTTATCATCTGCATTTCTTCTTGGTGTAGCAATTTTAATTGCCATAAGTGTATATATGTCCCCTTAAAATTATACAGTGCGTTAGGCTATAACCGCTGATATTTTCGTGGAGAGTAAGGACAGTGTATCGAACTACATTACTTCGGTATTTACTTCATTAGCAGACTAAAAATTGCAGTTATTAGAAGAAGAATGTTTCAGATTTTGTTAGTAACACCAAGTACATGTGACAAGAGTAAATTATCAAAGCTTATTTTCTCCTGGGTAGCAGTCCACTTAGGCCGGAGGTAACGTCAGTGCAGAAAAGATCAGGTTGAAATTACATGTTGCGTTGGCCGGAAGTCTGTTAGACGCGGGACAAAAGTAGCTAACACAATGAAGTGGGTACCTATTAAGATACTAATGACCATAATACTGTACTTATACATCTAACAACCTGTACATACTTTAAATAAATATTGTATACAGAGCATCGCGTCGTTTTCTTTTGTTCCTCGATATCGATTTTCACAGAAAACAGGAAAGTTGTGTCTATTGCTTCTAGGCTTATTATTCGATTCTATGGAATCTGAATTTTCAACAAAAGTAAACAAGCCTCAAGATCAGAGAAATTGACACAGAGGTGAGGAAATGGATACAGAGGTGAGGAAATGGAGATAGAGACGGGGAGAAGGAGATTGACATAGAGAGGCAGGTAGAAGTAGATGGAGAGAGCGGAACAGGGAGTGTTTGCCAGAGTGTGAGGGGCAGGGGTGCAGACATGGATAAAGAGAATGGGAGGACGAGATGGATAAGGAGATGCGAAGAAGGAGATTAGGATGGATATTCAGTTCCCACACATATTTAGTAATTGCATAGCTTCACCGGGTTCAATAGATTAGGATACAGTCAAGTGTGAAATACGTGCCACGATTCAGTTTCATTTCTCATAATGCGCGGAAGTGATCGAAAAAATTACGAAAAAACACTACAACCGACAGAATGGTTGAAAGCATTTAAAGATGGTAGTAACAATGTTTATAATAATATTCGTAGTCTGCGATCGTATTTATTACTGAAGACTTGGTACAGAAAGTTGAAGCAAAATCTACATCAACATCTACATTTCTACTCCGCAAGCCACCCAACGGTGTGTGGCGGTGGGCACTTTACGTGCCATTGTCATTACCTACCTTTTCTGTTCCAGTCGCGTATGGCACGCGGGAAGAACGTCTGTCTGAAAGCCTCCATGCGCGCTCGAATCTCTCTAATTTTACATTCGTGATCTCCTCGGGAGGTATAAGTAGGGGGAAGCAATATATTCGATACCTCATCCAGAAACGCACCCTCTCGAAACCTGGACAGCAAGCTACACCGCAATGCAGAGCGCCTCTCTTGCAGAATCTGCCGCTTGAGTTTGCTAAACATCTCCGTAACGATATCACGGATACCAAATAACCCTGTGACGAAACGAGCCGCTCTTCTTTGGATCTTCTCTATCTCCTCCGTCAACCCGATCTGGTACGGATCCCACACAGATGAGCAATGCTCAAGTATAGGTCGAACGAGTGTTTAGTAAGCCACCTCCTTTGTTGATGGACTACATTTTCTAAGGACTCTCCCAATGAATCTCAACCCGGTAACCGCCTTACCAACAATTAATTTTATATGATCATTCCACTTCAAATCGTTCCGCACGCATACTCCCAGATATTTTACAGAAGTAACTGCTACCAGTGTTTGTTCCGCTATCACATAATCATACAATAAAGGATCCTTCTTTCTATGTATTCGTAATAAATTACATTTGTCTTTGTTAAGGGTCAGTTGCCACTCCGTGCACCAAGTGCCTATCCGCTGCTGATCTTCCTGCATTTCGCTACAATTTTCTAATGCTGCAACTTCTCTGTATACTACAGCATTATCCGCGAAAAGCCGCATGGAACTTCCGACACTATCTATTAGGTCATATATATATAGTGAAAAGCAATGGTCCCATGGTCCCATAACACTCCCCTGTGGCACGCCACAGGTTACTTTAACGTCTGTATACGTCTCTCCATTGATAACAACATGCTGTGTTCCGTTTGTTAAAAACCCTTCAGTCCAGCCACACAGCTGGTCTGATGTTCCTTAGGCTCTTATTTTGTTTATCAGGCGACAGTGCGGAACTGTATCGAACGCCTTCCGGAAGTCAAGGAAAATGGCATCTACCTGGGAGCCTGTATCTAATATTTTCTGGGTCTCATCAACAAATAATGCGAGTTGGGTCTCACACGATCGCTGTTTCCGGAATCCATGTTGATTCCTACGGAGTAGATTCTGGGTTTCCAAAAACGACATGATACTCGAGCAAAAAACATGTTCTAAAATTCTACAACAGATCGACGTCAGAGATATAGGTCTATAGTTTTGCGCATCTGCTCGACGACCCTTCTTGAAGACTGGGACTACCTGTGGTCTTTTCCAATCATTTGGAACCTTCCGTTCCTCTAGAAACTTGCGGTATACGGCTGTTAGAAGGAGGCAAAGTCTTTCACGTGCTCTGTGTGGAATCGAATTGGTATCCCGTCAGGTCCAGTGGACTAACCTCTGTTGAGTGATTCGAGTTGCTTTTATTCTCCTTGGACACTTCTTTCGATGTCAGCCATTTTTTCGTTTGTGCTAGGATTTAGAGAAGGAACTGCAGTGCGATCTTCCTCTGTGAAACAGCTTTGTTAAAAGGTATTTAGTATTTCAGCTTTACGCGTGTCATCCTCTTTTTCAATGCCATCAACATCCCGGAGTGTCTGGATATGTTGTTTCGAGCCACTTACTGATTAAGGAAACAGGCGCTTTACGAATGTGCTCACGGTTGAAAACGTGAAAGTACATCAAGAAAAATAAAGATGGATGCATAAATAGAAATCGCACTGAGACATAACAACAGCCACATCGTCATCTGCCACTGCCACCCTCGGGTAACTGTATCAAATGTTCAAATGTGTGTGAATTGTTAACGGACCAAACTGCTTAGATCATCGGTCCCTAGACTTACACACTACTTAAACTAACTTATGCTAAGAACAACACACACACCCATGCCCGAGGGAGGACTCGTACCTCCGGCGGGAGGGGCCGTGCAATCCTTGACATGGCGCCTCTAACCACGCGGCCACTCAGCGCGGCTTTGAGTGCGTCCACCAGACTTGTCAGCATGTAATGGTTCCAGCTATATTGGTCATCCACGTTTTCCACTAAGTCATCATGTCAGTCTTTCCTCAGCGGTCGGAATAGGGTAAAGGAGTGGAAGATAAACCACCAGCGGCTGCTGGTAAGAAAAGAAAAGAATTGAAAACATAACCATTGGGAAGACAGGCTCTCGAAACACCCTGTTTCCTTAGGATGTCAAAATCTTTCTAAAATCAGAAATATTCTTTTTACTCAGTCACCTGTTTTACGTACGTGATAGTTTAAGCTCTCTTCAAATCTGAGTATGTGATGGACAATAATTTGTAGTAAATAGAACACATATCTTAAAAGTTAATTATTGAAGTGGTATAAACGCAGAGTAGGTATTGGCGCGGAGGTATATTTCACATTCTTAAGGTAAGTTGTAAGCCTGCTAAAAAAGTCGCAGTTTCTGCATATTTTGTTAAAGGTTCTAGTTCAAACATCTCTCGAAAGCTCTTTTCTGGTAATGTAAGAGTGACATCGGACTAGTTACTGTCGAATTACTTTACAAATTGATTAAGTTGTGGAAAAAACGATATAAAACGCCTCCTCTCTTCTGACCCCAACTTCTGATGAAATGAAGTTATATTAGTGATGATCAAGTACCTCAGAGACAATGCTGCCACATTGGTTTGTTTCGTCTCACGCACAGCATTTCCATTAAATAATGCGTGCATTTACTAACGGCTAAAGTACAACCCGTTTTCTCCGTTCGCCCAATCAAAGAGGAAAATTAAATTAAAAGAAAAATTAAATGTCTTAGATGAAATACTAGTACTTCAGTTTGTGATCCGTGTAGATGGCTTCGTGTAATAACTAACTGCTGGTCGCCTCGAACATTATCTGCATAACAATAACTTTGCTGAGAGGCGTGCTTTCTTAATGCAAGTCGTACTCCGCCTCAGTGTTAAGTACACGGTGCTACGTAACATAGCTAGTAAACACAGCTATCACTTCCTTTCAAAATAACATTCTACACCAGCCTGTGCCACCTGGCCTAATAGTGTATTCATAATAATACTCTTAACACGAGGTAGTCGAGCAATGGCGTCTAATCGCATCCCATTTGCTCGAAGGGCTTACGAGAGAAGTGTGGAGGAACAAGAAAAAGAATGAAAGTCACGCAAAAACATATGATAGATGAAATTCAATGACAGTGTCTCTCTGTAAGTGCTTACAGTCTGTGCTAATACCTATAGCGCTAGATGTAAATATTAATTGTATTTAAACAAAACATCATGAACGCGCCGGCCGAAGTGGCCGAGCGGCTCTAGCCGCTACAGTCTGTAGCCGCGCAACCGCTACGGTCGCAGGTTCGAATCCTGCCTCGGGCATGGATGTGTGTGATGTCCTTAGGTTAGTTAGGTTTAAGTAGTTCTAAGTTCTAGGGGACTGATGACCTCAGAAGTTAAGTCCCATAGTGCTCAGAGCCATTTGAACCATCATGAACGCAGCATATAGCGAAGCCGCGTGTGCTAATAACTATAGTGCTGGATATAAAAATTACTTATATTTAATCAAAACAAACATCTTGAATGCAGCATGTTGCGAAGCTAATGTTGAGTTACTGGACTTAGCCCCCTATAGTGCTTCGCAGTGACATTTAGTGAAAAAAATATTTGCACACGAAGTATCAGAATGAATACACGATTAGCCAGATGACTTCTTAAAAGAACAGAGGTTAGAATGTCGTTCATCGTATAGTGCAATCTTTATAGACGAATGTAGCATCCGTCTTGCCTCAGAGATCCTATCAAACTAACATTCGTTTCTAAAGATTAAGTTGCTCCATGAGCGATATTCTGGATCCTGATTGCTGAACTATCTATGTGTAAGTGACCTGACGGATAACGTGTGTGATTCTATGAGGATGTTCACAAATGTGTGCTGCGACATGGGTCAGTTAGTTAGTTAGTTGGTTGGTTAGTTAGCAGCATATTCTAAAGACAATTTCCATGATTCTGTTACGGAAATTATGCAGAAATAGTTTACAGGATATATATATATACAAGGTTAGTGTTACCATTAATGACCACACTATCACTTCGTTCTTGCTCCTGCCACTACACTTCAAAATAAGCTTTTTAGATAGAAACTTGTTAAAAAGTACAAAGAGACTTGTAGATGTGGAGTGTCAGCTGGCACCAAACACAAATGAGTGTAATGTAGTGTAATACTCGTAAGCCATCAATCAAATGAATCAGTGCAATCTTCGAAAATCTAAGACTATTTGTCCAGAGCAGTTTAACGTGTAGTTAAGTCATAAATCTAAACATGGGAAGGGTCGATTGATTTAGTGAAGGAGAGCCAGTTACAAAACCGTCGTTCGATTAAATTTTGAGTGATAATCATTAATGAATTATAATTATAGTAATACAAAGAGATCGTGGAGAATACTTCATTTTTTTGTGAAAAAGTTTCAAATAATCTTTTTCCTTTCAAGCGATGTAAAATCCAGGATGGAATGTAACAATATTATCAAAAGGGTAGTTAGTGGAGTTGTTGAGTCGCAGATAGGCACAACAAAAAGAGGGTCACAAAATTAGCTTTCGTCAACAAGGCCTTTGTCGAAAGTAGACAACACACACACACACACACACACACACACACACACTGACACTCACACTCACTAATTCACTCACTCACGCAAACGTAAGTCACACACACATGGCCACAGCCTCTGGCAACTGAAGCGAGGCTTTTCCTTCGCAAGACACAGGCGCACTTTACGCATTTCGTTTTAATTTTACATTAACAATGTTCATATTTCTATGATCGTGGTGACAAAATGTCAATCAATGTGAGCCAGCGGTCATACTCATCGCATTGCTTGTCCACACATTGTTTTGTATGAGATTAATGTATCTTCCCTATTTTAAGGTGCCTAACGCACCTTCTGACAGTGCTTCACCGTCTTCTGACCTTCTCTGTGTGTCCGGAAAACGCAAAATCGCTTCTTTCAGAGATATCTTAAATTTATGAAGATCCATAATGATATTTCTCACAGTATGGTGTTCACAGCGGCATTCTCTGTAGAACACTTGACAACTGAAAGATCTATACTGACAGAAGGCTTATTAAATCAGAATTCTCTAACATAGAACGAGTCTAGTGTTCTGTTACAACGGCATACAACAAGAAAAATGCGCATGAAAACTGTCCCATAAAATGTACTAAAAGCAGTGATTGTACGAGTACACAACCGTGCCCGTCGGAGGTTGAAGCTGTCCAGTAAACAACGAACTCACACAATAGTTTAAATACAAATTTGATGCAAAACAACTACAAACAGACATGAAAATCCTAATAAATAACGATGGCAGAACATTACACTGAAGTGAGAAAAGTCACGGGATGCCTCCTAATGTCGTGTCGGACCTCCTTTTGCGGGGTGTAGTGCTGCAACTCGACGTGGCAGGGACTCAACAAGTCTTTCGAAATCCTCCGCAAAAATGCTAAGTCATACAGCCTCTATAGCAGTCCATGGTTTCGAAAGTGTTGCATGTGCACAAACTGACCTCTCGATTATGTCCCATAAATGTTCGATGGGACCCATGTCGGGCGATCTATGTGGCCAAATCATTCGTACGAATTTTCGAGAATGCTCTTCCAACCAATCACGAACAACTGTGGTCCGGTGGCATGGCGCACTGTCATCGATAAAAACTCCATCGTTACTTGCGAACATGAAGTCCATGAATGCCAGCAAACGGTCTTCACGTAGCCAAAGATAACCTTTTTCTGTCAATGATGGGTTCACTTGGAACAGAGGACCCAGTCCAGTCCATGAACATACAGTTTACACCATTATGGAGTCACCACAAGCTTGCACAGTGCCTTGTTGACAAGGCTTTGTTGGGTCTGCGCCACAATGGAACCCTAACACCAGCTCTTTGCCAGCTCTGACCAGGTCATGATTTTCTAGTCGACTTAAGTTCAACCAGTATGGTGACGAGCCCAGGACAGGCGGTGCAAGCGACGTCCTTTGTCCGTTGGTATAAATCAATATCGCCAAATTTCGCTGTACTGTCTTAACGAATATGTTCTTCGCACATCCTACATTGATTTGTGCGGTATTTTACGTAGTGGTGCTTCTCTCTTAGCGTTAGTCGCAAAGTGAAGGCCATCAGCCACTGCGTTGTCTATCGTGGGGTAATCCCTGTGATTTGGTATTCTCGACACGCTCTTGATACTGTGGATCTCGACAGACCGAATTCCCTAATGAGTTCCGAAATTGAGTGTCCCATGCGTTTAACTGCACAAGAGTTCGGGTGGAAAGGGACAGAGGATACATTGATAACCTCTTTTGGCTTCGCTTACTCTTCCTAGAAACCATGGACCCTGCTGAGGTGGCATGGCTTGCGTGCCTCAGCGACACAGACAAGCGTGCCGTAAGTGCAACGCAGTGGATGGAGTCTGTGGAGAAGTCAAACAAACTTGTGGTTTGTGAAGAGCGGCAGTACATTTTTTAATAGTTACAGGGCAACAGTCTGCATGACTGACCGATTTAACACCGACACCGACAGCGTTGTCGAGGGGTGCCGGCTACAGTGCTGTGGCCTGGTGAGCTAGGGTTCTGGGGTAACAACCCAGAGCACGAACAGCCCCATGGAGGTGGTCGCAAAGATTCTCGATTGTGGAGTCCGATTGCCAGTCGCGTACTGAAACCCATCCCTGTGCTCTTCGAAGCACATAGACACAAAGTGAACTGTGTTACATGTTGCATTATCCTATTAGTACATTCAGAACCAGGAAAGTTTCCTCTCTTATTCATTTGCTCTTAATTTTCCAGCTGTATGTAGGCTGTTCAGGTTTTTATGTTGGTAACACCACGTAGCGCTCTGTATGAAAATCACTGACTATGCTGTGTGCATTCTGTGACTGGTTGGACGCATTGTTATATTTGCTTATGTAGTGTTGGGCAGTTGGATGTGAACAGCGCGTAGCGTTGTGCAGTTGAAGGTGAGTCGCCAGCAATGGTGGATATGGGGAGAGAGATCCCAGAGTTTTAAGTGGTTACTCTAAGCGGACGATCTGAACGTGTGACCTCCAGAAAAAGGAAATTAGTAAAGATGGTTGGTATGAATTGATAGATATATATGATGATTTTGAATATTAACGTAAATACGTTGTTTGTTCTCTATCAAAAGCTTTCATTTGCTAACTATGCATGTCAGTAGTTACTGCCTTCAATAGTTAGAATCTTTTATTTAGCTGGCAATATTGGCGCTCGCTGTATTGCAGTAGTTCGAGTAACGGAGATTTGTGTGATTCATGAAAGGTATAGGTTACTGTTAGCCAGGGATATTCTTTTGTAGGGATTATTGAAAGTCAGATTGCTTTGTGCTAAAAATATGTGTGTCAGTTTAGAGGTCAGAATAAATGAAGAGAAAACTGTTTGAGTACATTGAGTTTAGCTCAGCTGTTTGAAAATCAAATAACGTAGACGTTTACCAGGACAGTCATTCATAATTTTTCAAGGGGACGTTTCACAGCTTTCTGAAAATCGTTTGACATGGTGCTCCACCGAAGATTGTCGTTGGAGGTAGGAGCATACGGAATAGTTTTCCAGATATGTGAGTCGCTAGAGGACTGCTCCAGCAATAGGACTCAGTACTTTGTCCTTGAAAGTGAGTGTTCGTCAGAGAGAAGGGTATATTTAGGAGTTCCCCAGGTAAGTACGACAGGACCACTCTTATTCTCTTTATACATAAATGATCTGGCGGACAGCGTGAGCAGCAGACTGACGCTGTTTGCTGGCGATGCTTTGATGTACAGGAAGGTGTCGAAGATGAATGTAGAAGGATACAAGATGACCTAATCAAACTTTCTAGTTGGTGGGTAACGAATGGCAGCTATTTCTAAATGTAGGAAATGTAAGTTAATGCGGATGAGTAGGAAAGACAATCCCGTACTGCTGAAATACAGCACTAGTAATGTGCTACTGGACACAGTCAGGTCGATTAAATATTTAGGAGTAACGTATGAAAGGGAACGGGTATACGAGGGTTCTGGTAGGAAAGGCGAATGGTCGTCTTCAGGTTACTGGGAGAATTTTACGGAAGTGTGGGTCATCTTTAAAGAGCACTGCAAGTGGAATACTAGTGTGATCCGTTCTTGAGTACAGCTCGAGTGTTTGGGACCGCAACCAGGTCGGATTAAAGGAAAACAGTGCAGCAATTCAGAGGTGGCCCGCATGATTTGTTACCTGTGGGTTCGGTCACGGGCTACATCGGCACAAAATTACTGTGGGGAATGACTCAATGGATCGCAAGGGGGGTATAAACGGATGATCTCCTTGAAAACAGCCGAAAACAATAGGACCTGAGACCACTTTTTAGAGCGTTCCTCACACTGTGTTTCAATGGCACTTAAAACTCCAAAGCCGTGGCAGTTTAAACCTGTATTGAAACGTATTTCGCGATTACTGACTATAAAAAATGTTAAAAAATTTAATTTATCGATGGTGTGTAAATGATTATTGTGTATTATGTTATAAAAAGCGTGGAAACTATTTCAAACTGAATAGTTTATCAAATTAAATTCTGCTTGATTTTCACTGGAAATGTAAATAGAAAATTGCATAAACGATTTTATTTAGTTTATTTGAGAGACATTAAAAATACGTTTTAAAAGACAAATTGAAATCGTTCAATAGTACGAATAACGTCTTAAGTAGTTAAAAAGTAATAAACGACAATTAAATACTCTGTCACGAGCATGAAGTAAAATAATATTACGAAGTTCGTCGTGTGATGATCTAAATACATGAATTTTATCCATTGTGGAGGCTATCGAACTCCGTGGCTGTTCCTTTATAGAGCGTAGAAAAATTACCGCTACCAGTCACAATAAAATGTTATTTATTTGTCATACTACCGGTTTCGGCCTTGCGACCATCCTCAGTTGTTTATACATTCATGTACATGTTTATATTGCTGGAGATCACTGTATAAACATAAAAAAGTAATTTGTTGGTCACTAAACAGGAACAAGTGGGACAATTGTAAGTGGCAAGGTGAAAATATTATTATAGTTACGCTGTGGAGATAGTTTTTCTACTTAGCTGCACACTTATTATCATTTTCACGTCCATATTTCAGTTTTATAAAGCTTTCTGCATATTTCGGTATTACGATTTATACAGTGATCTCCAGCAATATAAACATGTGCATGAATGTATAAACACCTTAGGGTGGGCTCAAGCCCGAAACCAGTTGTATGACAAATAAATGACCTTTTATTGTGACTGGTAGCGGAAATTTTTCTACACGATCTAAATACAGTTTTCCTTTATGTCAAATTTGGGTATAAATATCCTAGGAACGTTTCTTAATTATATTTGGCCCAACAGCGACTTGTACAGACTGCAAACTGTAGCGTGATTGAGCCTCTGGTCAGTCAATATTGAACGTAGGTAGTTGTTCAGTCCTCGTAGAGCAGTAAAACTACGTTTTTCACAGCTTGAAGCCGAGGACACAAGCATAAATCTTACCAAAGCTTCAGAGTTAGCAAATAATTCTTGAACTTATTTTGTTCGTAGAAAAGAAAATGTTATATATTTCAGGACTTGTATCGTTGTATCGAAGATGAAAGCACTGCGGTGCTCCTTTCAGAGACTGAACATCGATTGCCGAGTACAGAGCTACCACATCATGTGATTCTTTCTCCAATGACAGCATCTTGAAGCTTATCTGTTTATTTATGCCGTGTTGTTAAGTATTTGACACATAAGCCAGTGGACAGCTGTATCGGTGATTCCAAACTGTTCCTCCCTCTAAAGTTCTTAATCTAACAGAAATTCGTGAGGATGCCTCCCTTAGACAACCACTTAGGAAATACTTTTTCCTTAGGAATCTGTCGCGTTTCGTTTGATTGTTAACCGTTTACCTCCAAGCCACCCCTGCCATAAGCTTACAGCAAAACCAAACAGATTGGTGCTTATCTGTCTAGCTTCTTCATCACTCGTAATCGCTCCGACACAGTTCATTTTAACTTGGAATATTGTCTTTTATACAAATAATAGTGGCAAGTTACTAAATCCTCAAAACCAATAATTCTTATAGCACAAGAGTTTTTACTATATGTAATCAGTTAAATTTGGATACATTTGGGGGACACACGCCCTCCCCCTTCTCTCCCCCCCCCCCAACCCCCACCACCTGTTGTGACGCCCATGGTTTCGATCAGACAGCAAGAATTACGGAGATGCTTCGGGAGCTGGAATCAGTGGAGGGAAAACGACTTTCTTCTCAAGGATCTCTAATGAGAAAATTTAGATAACCGGAATTTGAAGCTGACTGTAGACCGATCCTACCGTGGCCAACGTATAGTTCACATAAGAACGACGAATACTAGGCAAGAGAAATTAGGGCTTGTACGGAGGTATATGGACAGTCGTGGGTCTCTCGCACTGTGAACAGGAAGTGAAATGGTTAGTAGTGGTAGATTGGACCCTTCACCACGCCTCATACGGTGGCTTGCGCAGTTTGTATGTGGATGTAGCAGTCGCTTTTGGCTGTAAAAACTATTTACTCGTAAATTAGACTAATGCCGTTTTGGGAAGACCTTAAACATTTTGATACCTGTATAATGCGATCATCGATTCCATTTAACCGTTATTGTCATCTTTGGAGTAAATAACATTAAACGACTACATACATTCACGATATTGATACCATCCCATTCTAAAGTTCTGACATGAGCAGCAGCAATATTTTCCCAGTCCTCTACTTGATAATCGGTGCACGATCGAAAATGCAATAGCGGATTATATGAATAAACATTGTTTACACCCAAATGTGACCGATGTTGTCTTAGGAAAAATCACCTCTAAGCATGAAAATCCCTTTGCAGCTGTCAGCCAACACAGCCAAACAACTCTTTCTTTGGTTACCTAATGTTCTCTTAATCTCTCATATCATGTATTAAGTCCGTGTAGGACACGCACGCACGCACACACGGGCGCACACACACACACACACACACACACACACAAACACACACACACAAAATGTGTGTGAAATGTTGTGGGACGTAACTGCTAAGGTCGTCAGTCCCTAAGCTTACACACTACTTAGCCTAAATTATCCTAAGGACAAACACACACACACACACACTCATGCCCGAGGGAGGACTCGGATCTCCGCCGTGACCAGCCGCACCGTCCTTGACCAAGCAGCAGCATCAATACCAATGACCACAAAACGTCTGACAGACATACCCTCTCGACTTGCGCAAATGCGTGAGGGGAAATGCTTGTAAGCGTAACTGAATAGCCTGATAATGCCGTGCGTGGGCAGCCACGAGGAAAGTAAATCAGGAGCACAGCGCCGAGTGTCGCCCTCTTCCCCTCTTCCCCTCTTCCCCTCTACCCCTCTTCTCTTCTCGGGGCAGCGGCCTTTCGCTCGGTCGCTAATGAGCTTACCTCCAGCGGCCAGGCTTAAGCCCGCGGCGGTGGATCAGGTGGCGGCGGCGGAACATTCGGGCCACTGCCCGCCGGCACTTGTCATTCCGACCGCTTCATTAACCGCGCGGCCCCACCCTGCTGCCCGGGGAGCGCGGCTGCGGAGCTGCGAACGCGGCACCCAGCCTCCACAGGAGGCCGGGCCGGCTAATCAAGGCTCAAACTACCCTTGACGCTCGCACTTCTCGCTGATAGCTCACACTCTACTTGCCACCCTCACGGGGTGCTCTGAATGCCTTTTGCAATTTTGTTATTAAATTCAAGTACCATACACGTAAGCAGCTAAGAAAGGCCCCACTGCACCGGGACGCCGCCGTAGCTCTGGTGGCAGTGCTCTTGTCTGTCCGAAACAAGACGCCAGCAGGGACGCAGGAGCAATTTCTTCTGTCTTCTCTCAGTATCCTAAAGAACATACACTACTGGCCATTAAAACTGCTACACCAAGAAGGAATGCAGATGATAAACGGGTATTCATTGGACAAATGTATTATACTAGAACTGACATGTGATTACATTTTCACGCAATTTGGGTGCATAGATCCTGAGAAATCAGTACCCAGAACAACCACCTCTGGCCGTGATAACGGCCCTGATACGCCTGGGCATTGAGTCTAACAGAGCTTGAACACGATACCACAGTTCATCAAAAGTAGTGACTGGCGTATTGTGACAAGACAGTTGCCCGGCCACCATTGACCAGACGTTTTCAGTTGGTGAGAGATCTGGAGAATGTGCTGGCCAGGGCAGCAGTCGAACATTTTCTGTATCCAGAAAGGCCCGTACAGGACCTACAACATGCGGTCGTCCATTATCCTGCTGAAATGTAGGGTTTCGCAGGAATCGAATGTAGGGTAGAGGCACGAGTCGTAACACATCTGAAATGTAACGTCCACTGTTCAAAGTGCCGTCAATGCGAACAACAGGTGACGGGACGTGTAACCATTGGCACCCCATACCATCACGCCGGGTGATACGCCAGTATGGCAATGACAAATACACGCTTCCAGTGTGCGTTCGCCGTGATGTCGCCAAACACGGATGCGACCATCATGATGCTGTAAACAGAACCCGAGTTCATCCGAAAAAATGACGTTTGGCCATTAGTGCACCCAGGTTCGTTGTTGAGTACATCATCGCAGGCGCTCCTGTCTGGCACGCAGCGTCGAGGGTAACCACAGCCATGGTCTTCGATCTGATAGTCTATGCTGCTGCAAACGTCGTCGAACTTTTCTTGCAGAGGGATGTCGTCTTGCAAACGTCTCCATCTGTTGACTCAGGGATCAAGACATGGCTGCATGATCCGTTACAGCCGTGGGGATTAGACGTTTGTTATCCCGACTGCTAGTGACACGAGGCCTTTGGGATCCAGCACGGCGTTCCGTATTACCCTCCTGAACGCGCCGATTCCATATTCTGCTAACAGTCATTGGATCTCGACCAACGCGAGCAGCAATGTCGCGATACGATAAACCGCAATCGCGATAGGCTACAAACCGACCTTTATCAAAGTCGGAAACGTGATGGGACGAATTTCTCCTCCTTACACTAGGCATCACAACAACGTTTCACCAGGCAACGACGGTCAACTGCTGTTTGTGTATGAGAAATCGGTTATAAGCTTTCCTCATGTCAGCACGTTTTAGGTGTCGCCACAGACGACAGCATTGTGTGAATGCTCTGAAAAGCTATTCATTTGCATATTACAGCATCTTCTTCCTGTCGGTTAAACTCCGCGTCTGTAGCACGTGATCTTCATGGTGTAGCAATTTTAATGGCCAGTAGTGTAAATAGAAATAAAAATTGTCATTCGAGGTAGTGAACCCGGATCCAGTTACAGACAGAATTGATCCAGGATATAGTTTACGTCCTTAAACAATCTAATACGTACGCAGACAAAAAATAAATATGAACACATAGAAGGTGTTGTGTGGCACCAATGAAAGTTGATAGGCACACTTCCACACCCGAAGGATGGTGTCTATTCCAGTTTGGTACCAGTCGCATAAGAATGGAGCTATTGGCCCCCGACGGCCGTGGTGGCCGAGCGGTTCTAGGCGCTCCAGTCTGCGACCGCGCGACAGTTACGGTCGCCGGTTCGAATCCTGCCTCGGGTTTAAGTAGTTCTAAGTTCTAGGGGACTGATGACCTCAGATGTTAAGTCCCATAGTGCTCAGAGCCATTTGAACCTTTTTTTATTGGCCTCACTGTGAGGATGCAGATCACGTTTACTTCAAATGCCCTGTAACAGTCGTGAGTGTTAATTGCCTTACAGACTGGATGCGATGAGGTGACGTTAGTAAAAATTTCCTTCAAGGCGACAAAGACACCGTTATCAACCCTCACTGAGTTTGGACGAGGTCGTGTAATATGGCTACGAGATGCAGGATGTTCCTTCTGCGATATTACAGAAACACTTAGCAGGATTGTATCCACAGTACACCGTTGCTGGCAGCGGTGGTCACGAGAACATGCGGTCGCAAGACCGGAATCCGGACGGTCACGTGGCACTAGCGAGAGGGAAAACGTGTTCAGGGTACGGCTCTGGCGCATCGTACTGCATCTGCAGCAGCAATTTCAGCAGCAGTTGATACCACAGTGATACAATGAAGTGTTACAAAGTAGGTTACTTCAAGTACACCTCCGAGTCAGATGCCCTGTAGCGTGTTTTCCGTTTACCCCAAACCACCGCCAAGCGAGAGCTAACTGGAGGAAGACGTAGAGGTCTGCTGTGTTTCCTGATGAAAAGTGGTTCTGCTCGGTGGCAGTGACGGCTGTGTGGTGGTGAGGAGAAGGCCAGATGAGCGCTTGCAGCCGACCTGTCTGTGTGCTGGACACACTGGATGTACACCTGGAGTTACGGCCTGGAGTGCGATTTCGTATGGCAGCAGGAACACTGCCGTGGTTATCCCACTCACCACTGGAAAATTTTCCTGTGTACGCCAGTCTGGTGATTCGAACTGTGGTGCTTCAACTCATGATCAGCAGCCCATGGATGTTTTCCAACAGATTAACGCTCGTCCATGTGCCGCTGTAGCTAACCAACATGGTCTACAGAGTGTCGGTAAGTCCCATGGAGCCGGCCGCTGTGGCCGAGCGGTTCTAGGCGCTTCAGTCTGGAACCGCGCGACCGCTGTTTTTAACATTCCGGTGGTTACACCGGTTATTTACTTAGAAGAATTTCACATTTGCAATGCCTTATGTTTTCCTGCAAGGCTAATCATTTAAATACATCACTTTAAAAAATTCATTGCAGAAATTTCATTGCTCTACATTAATTATTCTCCGGTGTTGCGGTTTCTTTCCGTCAGTGTAGAAGTAATACAATTCATTTAAAAATTTTAAACCCAACAGTGACTTTTACACTGCTTGACAGTTACTAAGGAGCAACTGACACGTTCTAAGGAACAGCTGGCAGTTTCTACGGAACGACCGACAACTGCTGTGGGAACTCCTAGCAGTGATAATAAAAGAAGTAAGAGGGTCGGACGTGTTAACTGCAGCGAAGCCTGGGACGAACACTGTATTGATTCGACCGTTTTTGCAGTACGGTGTTTGACGAAGGTTGTTGTGGAACCGATTAGTCCGAGATTCCATGTGCTAAAGCGACAGGTCAGCAAGATACCATCTGAGTTCTTACGATCGTTGACAAGCAGTTGGACGGCTTTAAGTCAGCCAGTGTGTCACTATTGTGGTCACAGTAAAGGATGTACACAAAAGTGCCATCTCGCAGTTAATAAAGGCCACTGAATGGTGAAATTATTTTCCATAGTTCGACGGTGTCCAAAAGAGCTCTAGACCTTAGTACATCGTTGCAAGCATTGAGTCTATCATTGGTTCACGTGTCTTCGCCAGAATAATTTCATGACGATTCGTATAATGCTGGTTTATATGATGGGAAGCAGATGCAGACGCACATAACGGAGGCTTGAACCTCGGCTGTTTTTGAAGTGCTAGAGCGTCTAGGGCGCTTCTCCATCTGGTTTGATGTGGTGTGGGGGAAATTGCATGGTGGTCCTGAGTTTTTCTTTTTTTAAAAAAAAAGATGAAAAAATAGTTAGAGGGACAGTAGAAGAAGCAGGAAAACGAACGGCCCAATTGACTGGCCATCGTACTATTTAAAAATGACATATGAAAGGAGAGTAAAGGAACAGTAAAACAGCGTGGAAGACGAACTGCCCATTGGCTAGCCGGTACCTTAAAAGTAAATGACAGATTAAACGAAAGGATGAGGGATAGTAGAAGTTGAATTAAAAGGAAAGACCATTGTCCTGGCCTCATCTTCATGGCGGCGTCGGTGACGGCGGTGGCAGACAGTCATGAGGGAGTGAAGTAGGGGGAGGGGGGGGGGGGGAAGAGGAAGAATTCGGAGAGTGACAGATGGAGAAGTGAAAAGGGGAGGCCCTGTAAGGATTAGGCCGACATTGGGGGGGGGGGGGGGTGAGGGGCGGCGGGGGCGGCATGAGGGGTGGTGAGGGGGGGGGGGGGGCTGGATGTCATGATGTGGTGATGAGATGGAGCGATGATGTGAGAAAGATAAAGTGACATGGCATGGAAGTGGCTAGCGAATGGGGGGCGGAAGAGAAGGTGAGGCCAGCGGGTGGTGGGAAGACGGTGGGCACAGGTGCCCAGGGAAAGGATTAAAGGATTGGGAGAGTGGCGAGTTTGCTGGTAGATGGGCTGCGGAAAGGATGCGGGAGTGAAGAAGTGGGACCTCGCCCAGGACGTGGAGTTGTTTTTTTTTTTTTGTCATCAGTCTACTGACTGGTTTGATGCGACCCGCCACGAATTCCTGTCCTCTGCTAACCTCTTCATCTCAGAGTACCACTTGCAACCTACGTCCTCAATTATTTGCTTCACGTATTCCAATCTCTGTCTTCCTCTACAGTTTTGCCCTCTACAGCTCCCTCTAGTACCATGGAAGTCATTCCCTCATGTCTTAGCAGATGTCCTATCATCCTGTCCCTTCTCCTTATCAGTGTTTGCCACATATTCCTTTCCTCTCCGATTCTGCGTAGAACCTCTTCATTCCTTACCTTATCAGTCCACCTAATTTTCAACATTCGTCTATAGCACCACATCTCAAATGCTTCGATGCTCTTCCGTTCCGGTTTTCCCACATTCCATTTTTCACTACCATACAATACTGTACTCCAGACGTACATCCTCAGAAACTTCTTCCTCAAATTAAGGCCGGTATTTGATATTAGTAGACTTCTCTTGGCCAGAAATGCCTTTTTTGCCATAGCGAGTCTGCTTTTGATGTCCTCCTTGCTCCGCCCGTCATTGGTTATTTTACTGCCTAGGTAGCAGAATTCCTTAACTTCATTGGCTTCGTCACCATCAATCCTGTTGTTAAGTTTCTCGCTGTTCTCATTTCTACTACTTCTCATTACCTTCGTCTTTCTCCGATTTACTCTCAAACCATACTGTGCACTCATTAGACTGTTCATTCCGTTCAGCAGATTGCAATGTCATCAGCGAATCGTATCATTGATATCCTTTCACCTTGTATTTTAATTCCACTCCAGAACCTTTCTTTTATTTCCATCATTGCTTCCTCGATGTACAGATTGAAGAGCAGGGGCGAAAGGCTACAGCCTTGTCTTACACCCTTCTTAATACGAGCACTTCGTTCTTGATCGTCCACTCTTATTATTCCCTCTTGGTTGTTGTACATATTGTATATGACCCGTCTCTCCCTATAGCTTACCCCTACTTTTTTCAGAATCTTGAGCAGCTTGCACCATTTTATATTGTCGAACGCTTGCTCCAGGTCTACAAATCCTATGAACGGGTCTTGATTTTTCTTTAGCCTTGCTTCCATTATTAGCCGTAACGTCAGAATTGCCTCTCTCGTGCCTTTACTTTTCCTAAAGCTAAACTAATCGTCACCTAGCGCATTCTCAATTTTCTTTTCCATTCTTCTGTATATTATTCTTGTAAGCAGCTTCGATGCATGAGCTGTTAAGCTGGTTGTGCGATAATTCTCACACTTGTCAGCTCTTGCCGTCTTCGGAATTGTGTGGATGATGTTTTTTCGAAAGTCAGATGGTATGTCGCCAGACTCATATATTCTACACACCAACGTGAATAGTCGTTTTGTTGCCACTTCCCCTAATGATTTTAGAAATTCTGATGGAATGTTATCTATCCCTTCTGCATTATTTGACCGTAAGTCCTCCAAAGCTCTTTTAAATTCCGATTCTAATACTGGATCCCCTATCCCTTCTAAATCGACTCCTGTTTCTTCTTCTATCACATCAGACAAATCTTCACCCTCATAGAGGCTTTCAATGTATTCTTTCCACCTATCTGCTCTCTCCCCGGCATTTACCAGTGGAATTCCCGTTGCACTCTTAACGTTACCACCGTTGCTTTTAATGTCACCAAAGATTGTTTTGACTTTCCTGTATGCTGAGTCTGTCCTTCCGACAATCATATCTTTTTCGATGTCTTCACATTTTTCCTGAAGCCATTTCGTCTTAGCTTCCCTGCACTTCCTATTTATTTCATTCCTCAGCTACTTGTATTTCTGTATTCCTGATTTTCCCGGAACATATTTGTACTTCCTCTTTTCATCAATCAACTGAAGTATTTCTTCTGTTACCCATGGTTTCTTCGCAGCTACCTTCTTTGTACCTATGTTTTCCTTCCCAACTTCTGTGATGGCCCTTTTTAGAGATGTCCATTCCTCTTCAACTGTACTGCCCACTACGCTATTCCTTATTGCTGTATCTATAGAGTTAGAGAACTTCAAACGTATCTCGTCATTCCTTAGAATTTCCGTATCCCATTTCTTTCCGTATTGATTCTCCCTGACCAATGTCTTGAACTTCAGCCTACTCTTCATCACAACTATATTGTGATTGGAGTCTATATCTGCTCCTGGATACGCCTTCCAATCCAATATCTGATTTCGGAATCTCTGTCTGACCATGATGTAATCTAATTGAAATATTCCCGTATCTCCCGGCCTTTTCCAAGTATACCTCCTCCTCTTGTGATTCTTGAACAGGATATTCGCTATTACTAGCTGAAACTTGTTACAGAACTCAATTAGTCTTTCTCCTCTTTCATTCCTTGTCCCAAGCCCATATTCTCCTGTAACCTTTTCTTCTACTCCATCCTCTACAACTGCATTCCAGTCGCCCATGATTATTAGATTTTCGTCCCCCTTTATATACTGCATTACCCTTTCTATATCCTCATACACTTTCTCTGTCTGTTCATCTTCAGCTTACGAACTATCGTTGTCGGTGTTGGTCTGCTGTCGATTCTGATTAGAACAACCCGGTCACTGAACTGTTCACAGTAACACACCCTCTGCCCTACCTTCCTATTCATATCGAATCCTACACCTGTTGTACCATTTTCTGCTGCTGTTGATATTACCCGATACTCATCTGACCAGAAATCCTTGTCTTCCTTCCACTTCACTGACCCCTACTATATCTAGATTGAGCCTTTGCATTTCCCTTTCCAGATTTTCTAGTTTCCCTACCACGTTCAAGCTTCAGACATTCCACGCCCCGACTTGTAGAACATTATCCTTTCGTTGATTATTCAATCTTTTTCTCATGGTAACCTCCCCCTTGACAGTCCCCTCCCGGAGATCCTAATGGGGGACTCTTCCGGAATCTTTTGCCAATGGAGAGACCATCATGACACTTCTTCAACTACAGGCCACATGTCCTGTGGATACACGTTACGTATCTTTAATGCAGTGGTTTCCATTGCCTTCTGCATCCTCATGTCGTTGATCATTGCTGATTATTCCGCCTTTCGGGGCAATTTCCCACCCCTAGGACAAGAGAGTGCCCTGAACCTCTATCCGCTCCTCCGCCCTCTTTGACAAGGCCGTTGGCAGAATGAGGCTGACTTCTTATGCCTTGGGTACGGACGTCGAAAGGGAGATGGAGGGCACGCCGGAGAGCCCAATTTTGGACGGTTTGGAGTCGGCGGCGGTGGGTTTGGGCAGCATTGCCACACACCACAGCCAAGTATTCAGGGATGGGACGAACAATAGAGGTGTACAATCTGACAGGAAGGTGTGTAGGGAGCGAAGAGGTGGGACTGATGAGGGGATAGAGCAGGCATAACCACCCTATCGCCTTTCGACGTACGACATCCACATGGGGGTCCCAGGTGAGGCGTGGGCCAGGGTACGAGTCCAAAGGACTGAGGTACCAAGGACGGACACCTGTGGGAGCCGAATGGGAATATGGCTCCGGCAGATGATAAGGGCTTGGGTTTTGGAGGGATTAAATGTCATACGCCAGGTCCTAGCCCATTCGGTTAGGGAATCTGTTGCCCCCTGGAGCCGCTATTGAAGATCTGACGCACTCCGGGAACGAGAGGAGAATGCCGTGTCATCTGCGGAAGCAGGTTGAATGCATTCTACTTCATTTCAATCAACCCATCATCGAGAAGCAGTTCGTCGTCGTAGGTCTCGTGTTGGTTGGGTCAGCAACAATGAACCAGAGTGATGACCTCTGAGGAGTCCCACTTCACTGGGGCAAGTGAATCTGACCATCAGTTAGGGTGGTGAGAGAGGGGAACACTTTACCAACCACAGAAAGTTCATGAACGTCATCAGTATGGACTGGATGTTATAGTTTGGGAAGGCACTGTGCACAATTGCCAAACACGGTGACATATCTTTGCGCGAGGTACCGTTACTGCACAGCAGTATTACAGGGAGATTATTCTGGACTACGTCCGTATGTTTAGGGGTGCGGTAGGTCCCAACTTTCTGTTTATGGAATGCAATGCACGCTCATACAGGACCGTTGAGGTGTCCGACGTATTGCAAAGGGAAGATGTTGAAGGTACGGAGTTGTCTGCGTATTCTCCGGACCTAAACCGTATGAAACCAGCGTGGGATGTCCTTGGCAGACGTATTTCTTAACGAACACACCCTCCCCGAAAATGCAAGAACAGAAAACTGCCTCCAGAGAGGAGTAGGACAGTACCCCCCAGGGACTCCTCAACAGTTTGGTAGCCAGCATGAATAACAGGTGCAAAACATGCATTAGCGCCGAAGGAGGGAATATTACTTACTGCGAGTCGATATCGACCTTTTATGTTGGTTGTCTGACCTCTGCCAACGTAAACGTTATTTATCTCTGTTATCTTGCTTTCCCGTGGGGTAAAATCTGTGCCATTCTTCGTTAAAATTATACTACTTCACTTTTATTACGTGTGAATTGAGTTTCATGTCGTCCCCGTTTCCTGTGATTACTCCCGTTCAACACGTTCTCTCTTCAGTAGCAACTGTCAAGCAGTGTAAGATTACACAAGGCATTCTTTCAACATTTATAGTACTCGTATAGGAATAGAAGGTTGAGCTCCAGCTTCAGTCATCACTTGAGTGCATGCAAAAATTCTCAAGAAAGGGTTCAGCTAAATAAACCAATTAAGCGCAAATGCTTGTCGAGTGCCACTTTAGTTATTATTTAGGGTGCGTACCAAAATTCTCAATTAAAGGTGCAATTAACTAGAACCAGCCAAAGATTTAATTCAAAAGGCAGTGACGAGGAACGCAGCACAAATACAACCTTCCCGCAATTATTGACAGATTTGGTCAATTACTATCAAGGAACGAGGGAATAGGGGTGGGGGGGGGGGGGGGCGGCAAGACATGCAGTACGCTAAAAAGATATGCTCAGCAATCAGCTACAACAGCAACTATTCACTGATCTCAATGGCCTCGCTCTCAAATCAGCAGCGCCCCGCACACAGACTTGAACCCGTGCAACTTTCCTGCTCTGATTTTAATGTGACAGAGGACAAATGTATGGCTCTGAATACATCTTGGATCACAAATGCAGTAGGGAGGAGCCGTACACCGTGTGCTTTACATCCTGTTGCTTCGATTCTGTGGTCGAATAATTGACGGTAGACAAGTTACGCAGTAATGACATACGAAAATAGGAAAACATTTGTAAAACACACGGGCAGATTGAACTTTTAAGAACAGATATTTCATTCAGTGAGGTCGATCCTGCTATTGAATGGTGATCCTACAAGCACTTTTGCGTTAATTAAGTTGTTAATTGAAATGTATCACAGCCCTCGAATTTTCTGGCCACAACGCATACTCAGTGCATAAGTTTCTTCACCTGCATTCTTACATCCCCGTTACTAAGAGCCGATAAGCGACCCGAGGTCGCCACGCCACTCTGAAATACTTCCCGAAGGCAGAAAACCAGAGTCTCTCTTTCTCGATTGATGTCCTCAACTGTTCTTTTTTCTTTTCGTCCATCTTGCTCCCTAGAGCACCTCTTCAAACTCCAAAAGCTACCAAGGCCATGACCCTTCAGTCAATAAAACCTCGAAAAACTCACCACCAAGTTACTCGACTTGTATAACACTTTGACATACAAGCAAATGGAACATCATCCCAACGCAAATAGTTTGCAACTAAAATACGTATTTTAACAGACGGAAAAGGTCATGACGTGTCCGCTGATAAAAATCTTATCATTTGTGACAGGATAGCTTATTAATATCGACCTATTTTGTTTCTAGCCCACCCTCATTATAATGAGCATTGAAATGATTAATAAATCGATTCTCTAATAACGCCAAACTGCTTCATTTTTTTATCAGTGTAATTGTAGAGAACAATCTGGTTTGACATCCTTAGACATATAAATTTAACATTTTAGATTATTTAACAATCACAAATTCATTTTTTGGCTCAAAAATGGCTACTGTACAATATTATATGGTTCTTGCGTATCACAAAATTATTTATCAAAAAATGGTTCAAATGGTTCAAATGGCTCTGAGCACTACGGGACATAACATCTGAGGTCATCAGTCCCCTAGAGCAGAACTAATTAAACCTAACTAGCCTAAGGACATCACACACATCCAAGCCCAAGGCAGGATTCGAACCTGCGACCGTAGCGATCGCGCGGTTCCAGACTGCAGCGCGTAGAACCGCTCGGCCACAACGGCCGGCAATTATTTATCGCTCAGTCAGTGTACACATTTGCGTTTTAATGAAGCGTTTAGATGCAGATACGTTTATGATTGTAGTTGGCAATTTTCTGTACGATGCGTTCCACTCTTTTGGCCAGCCGGTGTGGCCGTGGGGTTCTAGGCGCTTCAGTCCGGAACCACGTGACTGCTACGGTCGCAGGTTCGAATCCTGCCTCGGGCATGGATTTGTGATGTCCTTAGGTTAGTTAGGTTTAAGTAGTTCTAAGTTCTAGGGGAGTGATGACGACAGATGCTAAGTCCCATTTGAACCATTTGAATCCACTCTTTTGGTTGATTTGATGCTCTTCCATTTACTGTACCTGCCATCCTAAAATAGTTCCATGTTATTAAATTGGGCACTATGTCTGCCGTTATATTTTAGAGTTCAGCTACCTGTAATCCATCGCGGCTGTTTGCTGCCGTATGCAACATTCTAGCGGGTAAAGCCAGATCGCTTGCTCTCGCTAATATCGTCATTGTACGTAGGCCCTCTCCATCCATACCTACTTAGCAGAAACCATTTACAAGCTTCAAGCTTTCTGCTCCTATTTATTCAGGTTCAAAATCCACTTAACTCTCTATAATGTTTCACTGCAGTCTCGGATTCTCCCAGGAGTCGTTAACTTACCGTCTTCTACAGTGAGCTCGCAAAAGTCATGCGATACCTCATAATATCGTGTCAGATGTCGTTTTGCCGGCATAGTGCAGAAGGTCGACGTGGCATGGACGCAAGCCGTTGGAAGTCGCCTACAGAAATAGTGAGCCATGCAGCCTCTATAATCGTCCATAACTGCGGAAGTGTTGCCGGTGCAGGGTTTTGTACACGAACTGACCTCTTGATTATGTTCCATAAATGCTCAAATCATTCACTCGAACTGTTAAGTGTGGTCTTCAAACAAACCGTGAACAATTGTAGTCAGGTGACACAGCACATTTTTTCCACAAAAATTCCATCGTTATTTGCGATTATAAAATCTATGAATGGTTGGAGATGATCTCCAAGTAGTCGAACGTAATCGCTTACAGTCAGTTACCGGTTCCCAGTCCATCCCATTTGAACACAGTACACACAAATATCGAGCCTCCACTAGCTTGCACAGAGTCTTGTTGACAACTTGGGTCCATGGCTTCGCAGGGCTGTGCAACACTGGAAACCTACCATCAGCTCTTCCTAACTGAAATGGGGACTCATCTGACCAGGTCAAGATTTTCTAGTCGCACACGGTCCAACCGATATCGTCAAAATTTCAGAAGAGGCGCTGCAGACAATGCTGTGCAGTTAGCAAAGGCGCTCGGGTAGTTCATCTGCTACCATAGCGGATTAACACCGAAAGTCACCACACTGTCCTAAAGAATACGTTCATCGTACAACTCACATCGATGTCTGCGGTTATTTTACGTCGTGTTGCTTGTCTGTTAGCACTGACAACTCTACGCAAACGCTGCTACTCTCGGGCGTTAAGGCCAGGTTGTCGTCCACAGCACGGTCTGTGGTCAAAGGTAATCCCTGAAATTTGGTTATTTCGGCAGCTTATCACTGTGGACCTCACAATATCGAATTCTCTAACGATTTCCGATACGGAATGTTCCATGCCTTCTGCTCCAACTACCATTCCGCGTTCAAATTCTGTTAATTCCCGTCTGGCAACAATAATAACGTTGGAAACGTTTTTACAAGAGTCACCTGAGTACAAATGACAATTCCGTCAATGGACTGCTCTTTTAAAAATTGTGTAAGTGACGCTACGGCTATCTGTTAACTGATCAGCCGAAACAATACCACTGCCACCTGGTGACGTTGCGGGGCGGTGACGCGAAAATACGTACGTGGAGCAGACACGTACGGAGGGCCATCTTAGTGAAGATATGGGCTGCAAGTGGGGAAATTCATTGACATAAGAGACTTTGACAAAGGGCAAATTATTATTACGCAGAACCTGTGAACGAGTAAAGAATGTTTGATATGTCTCTAAGCACTATGGGTCTTAACATCTGATGTCGTCAGTCCCTTAGACATAGAACTACTTAAACCCAACTAACCTAAGGACATCACACACATCCTTGCCCGAGGCAGAATTCGAACCTGCGACCGTAGCAGCCGCCTGGTTCCGGACTGAAGCGCCTAGAACCACCCGACCACAGCGGGCGGGTGAACGATTATCTCGAAAATGGTGAAGCTAGTCGAATGTTCATGTGCTGCTGTCACGAGCTCCTGCGGAAAGTGGTACAAGAACATTGAAACTACCACTAAGCGGTAAAAGGTATGACGTCCACTACACTTCACAGAACGTGTACTTCGGAGGCTTGTCCGCTCTGTAAGGAAGGTCAGATCTGTGGTATCTCTGCCGAAGGAGCACAATGCTGCTGCACACACAAGTGTTTCGGACCACACCTTTCATCGCATATTGTTGAACATGGAGCTTCGCAGCAGACCATCCCTACATGTTCACATGTAGACCCAACAACAGCATCAGTGACGACTGCAGTGTGCACGGCGCATGCAGATTCGTTCGTCGATCAATGGAAACGTGTCAGCTCTTCGGGTGAATCACATTTTTGCTACATTAGGACGATGGTCGTCTCGACAAAAGCCGTTATCGAGGTGAACGGCTGGTCGAAACGTGCTTCGCTCCACGGACGCAGGCTGGTGAGAACAGTATTATACTAAGGGAGATATTCTCCTGCGCTTGCATGGGACCTGTTGTTGTAATCAGAGACATGCTGGGAGCTGCGAGCCACGCATCGCTTCATCATAGGTCTCTCCCAGACAGCGATGTCATTTTTCAGCGGTATAATTGTCCGTGTCTCGAATCCAGAACCGTGCTACAGTGGTTTGAGGAGCATTATAATAAACTCACGTTGATGTCTTGGGAACCATATTCTCCTAACGTAAATCCTATTGAACCACCTGGTTCTCTGCCACTGCATACGCAAACAAGTGGCGCGGTATCTGCGCGAGTTACATGACCTGTGCGCAGACAGCTAATGCCACATACCTCCACAGATCTGACAACAAACTGTCGGATCCCTGATACGCAGAATCATTAATGTATTTCTTTACAAAGACGGACAAACAAGCTATTAAGCTGATGGTCATCAGTGTGTATGTGCATATCGCTACGCGTATGCTAGACAGCTCACCAAACATTAACTACTTGTGGTGTTCAGTTTCACCAAGGGTTTCTCACTAGACTCGTTAAATTGTACCAGCCAGTGCCTGATGCACGTTAACTGATAGACGAAAAAAGGTAGTACAGATACGTTCAGAGAATGACAGGAATGAAGCAATATAAATCTCTCAGGAATGAAATGAGTAATAAAGTCACGACAAGTAAGACGAAATGGCAGCAGAAAAGATGTGTAGAGACAGGAAAAGGAAAATGAGAAGAAAAAGAAATGATCGTCGGCAGGATCGACTCTGCATAAAGAAAATTCCAAACAACCTTCGATGAAATTAAAAGCAAGAGCTCTAATATTAAGAATTCAATGGGAATTCCACTGTTAAAGATAGAGGAGAGAGCGGGTAGGCGGAAAGAGTGCATTAAAGGCCTATATATGGAGGAAGTATTGCCTGGATGACGTGATGGAAGAAGAAACAGGAGTCTACATAGAATAGATACGGGCCCAGTATTAGAGTGAGAATTTAAAACAAGTCTGGAAGACTGGGCCATATAAGACAGAAGGGATGGGTAACATTTCATAGGAATTTCGAAAAACATTGCGGCAGTAGGCCACGAAACGACTGTTCACGTTGGTGTGTAGAACCCATAAGACTGGCGGCATACTATCACGCTTTCGGAAAAATATCATACACAAAAATAAAGAAGATAGAAAGGCCGATAGTGTAAGAACTATCTCACAATCGGCTTAACAGCTCACACATCCAAGCTGCTGACAATGGTAACATATAGAAGAATGGAAAAGAAAATTTAGGCTTTGTTAGATGACGATCAGTTTCGCTTTAGGAAAGGTAAAGGTACCAGATAGGCAGTTGTTACGCTGCCCTTGATAACGAAAACAAGGTTGAAGAAAAATGTTCATTGGATACGTCAATTTAGAAAAAGCGTTCGACAGTGTAAAATGGTACAATATGTCGTCAGTTCTGAGAAAAATTGGCCTTAGCCATAGAGATAGAACAATGTACACAATACGCACAAGAACCAAAAGGAAACAATAACATTTGCACAATGGGTTTGAGACAGGGATACAGTCTTTCAGTCCTACTGTTCAGTCTATACAGCGAAGAAACGGTGACTAAAACAAAAGAAAAATTGAAGAATTGCATTAATATTCAACCTGAAAGAATGCCAATGATAAGATTCGCCGATGGCGTTACTACTATCAGTGGAAGAGAAGAAAAATTACGAGATAATCGAACGAAATGAACAATCTGATGACTTGAGAGTTGCGATTGAGCTTAATCTGAAAATAGACAAAAAGTAATGAGATGTGGCAGAAACAGAATAGCAAGAAGCAGAACATCAGAACTGGTGATCACCAAGTAGAAGAAGTTAAGGAATTCAATCACAGTCTAAAGAAAATAATCGATAACGTACGAAGCGAGGCGGATATAAGAGGCAGAGTGGCGAAAAGGGCATTCCTGGCCAAGACAAGTATAGAAGTCTCGAACATAGGCCATAATTTAACGAAGAAATTTCTAAAAATGTACGTTTGGTGCATAGCATTGTGCGGTAGTGAATTATTGACATTTGGTAAACCAAAACAGAGGAGAATTGAAGTATTGGAGACGTGGTGCTACAGAAGAACGTTGAAAATTAGGTAGACATCACACACATCCATGCCCGAGGCAGGATTTGAACCTGCGACCGTAGCGGCCGCGCGGTTCCAGACTGTAGCGTCTAGAACCGCTCGGCCACCCCGGCCGGCTAAGGAGAGGAATGAAGAGGTTCTCCACAGAATCGGCGAAGAAAGTAATATATCGAAAACACTGACAACAAGAAGGCACGTGATGATAGGATATGTCCGCGGCTCGTGGTCTTGCGGTAGCGTTCTCGCTTCTCGCCCACGGGATCCCGGGATCGATTCCCGGCGGGGTCAGGGATTTTCTCTGCCTCGAGATGACTGGGTGTTGTGTGTCTTTCATCATCATTTCATCCTCATTCACTCGCAAGTCGCCGTGGTGGCGTTAAAGAACTTGTGGAGCGGCGGCCGAAACGCCCCGCGAGGGGTCTCCCGGCCACCAATGCCATACGCTCATTAATTAATAGGACATGTGTTAAGGCATCAGGAAATAACTTCCATTGTGCAAGAGGGGACTGTAGATTATAAAACCTCTAGGAGAAGAACAGTGTGAACTCAGCCTTTGACATCAGTGGTCCTGTTGGGACTGCGTTCATATATTAGTGAGTTTAATGCTTTAACGTACGTTTACGACACTGAAGATGACTACACAGTGACCGAATACTGGATATGAAGTAAACATTATTTACGATTGATTTCTGTACCCTTTAATACTTGAAATAAATACAGTCACACGGTTCAACTGCTTTCTCATGGAATTAAACCTGATTATGAGGTGTCAGAGAAATGCTGCACTCGTCTGTTCAAAGGATACTGAGCCCGTTTCCGTTGCTGGTGCTCCCTTGCCTATATTACTCGGGCACCACGGTGTTGAGGGATTCGTACTGTCAATTATAATGGACAATTATTGATGGTGTGAAGACGGCTGCTTACTGTCTGGATCGATCCAACCCGTTCAGTTGTCTACAAAAGGTGAACGAGCAGTTGTGTTGCAGTATTATGATGTACACCGGTAAGGGTATGTTCCTGTCGTGAGAAGACTTTAGGCTGTGTACACACACTTAGCTTGAAATTACACATCTGAAAAAAGTATCCAAGCATGTGTCAGTGGATATTAATATAGGATGTATCCGTCTTTCACCATTATTACGGTTTGAGTCTGTTGCGGACATTTTCAGTGAAGTATGAGAATGTCTATGAAGGGCGGGCTGCCCATTCTCTGTCAGGGGCCCAATCCTGAGAAGGTAGCGATGTTGGACTCCGGAGTTAGAAGCGTAGTCGATTTTCTAATTCATTACAACGCTGTTCTATAGGTTTCAGGCCGGGACTTTGGGCAAGGAAGTCCATATCTTATATGTTATTGTCCACAAAAAATTCCTTGAAGTTTCTGCTTTATTACAGGGTGCATTGTCATGCTGAAGTCGACGTCCTAATTCATCCTAAAGGTGTTCTACTGGTTTCAGGTCAGGACTAAGAGCAGGCTAGTTCATTTCAAGTAAGTTGTTGTCCACAAACAACAAACAATTGCCTCGCTGATTGTATTTTATGAAGGGTGCATTGTCACGCTGTCACGCTCCGAAATGTTCATCTACTATACAAAATACTATAGCATATGCCCATATATCTCTGCATTTAGCTTCTTCTTAAGTGTAGTAAGGGGACCACATACTAACCACGAAAAGCCTCCCACTACCAAATCAGAACCTCCTCCTATGTTCACTGTTGGCGTTACATATGATGGCAGGTAAAATTATTCGGCCATTTACCAAATTCAGACACTTCCATGGGATTGCCAAAGTACGTAGCGTGTTCGCTCGTTTCGAGTCATCCGCTCTCCAGCAGCATGACTCTTTGCACCGCCTCAAGCTTCTCTTAGCAATGGCTACAGAAACGTGTGGTTTATGAGGAGGAGCTAGACCGCTGTACCCCATTGGTTTTAACCACCGACGACCAGTCATTGTGCTACCTGGACTGCTAGCAGCGCGTTGAAACGCAGGATTCCTTTTGCTGATTTACCGATCTAGGTGGCCCAGTGGTTAGCACATTAGACTCGCATTCGGAAGGACAACGGTTCAAATACACGTCCGGCCAACCGGATGTAAGCTTTCCGTGATTTCCGTAAATCGCTTAAGAAAAATGCTATGGTGGTTCCTTTTAAAGGTCATGGCATATTTCCTTCCCCATCCTTGACACGTCCCGAGCTTACGCTCCATCTCTGATGACCTCCATGTCGATTGGACGTTCAACCCAGTCTTCCTTCCGTGCGCTGATTTCAATCGGTTTTTTACAACGACCCTCAATAATGTTGGACGATTCCTGTCCGTCAGTACATGAGGTCTGCTTTGTCTTGGTTTAGCAGTGTTTTCAAAATGGTTCAAATGTCTCTGAGCACTATGGGACTTAACTTCTGAGGTCATCAGTCCCCTAGACCCAGAACTACGTGAACCTAAGTAACCTAAGGACATCATACACAACCATGCCCAAGGCAGGATTCGAACTTGCGACCGTAATAGTCCCGCGGTTCAAGACTGTAGCGCCTAGAACCGCTCCCCCCTTCCAATTCAGTCATATCGCAAGCTGCCGACTTCGGCAACTTCAGAAGGATTGAAATGTCCCGGATTGATTTCTTACTCTGGAGGCATGCAATGACTAAACCACGTTCGAAGTCACTGAACTTTCTTGACTGTCCCATGCTTCTGTTACGGCTCATCTACTGACAACAGCCGGCCGTGGTGGCCGAGCGGTTCTAGACGCTTCAGTCGGGATTCACGCAGCTGCTACGGTGGCAGGTTCGAATCCTGCCTCGGACATGAATGTGTGTGATGTCATTAGGTTAGTTAGGTTAACGTAGTTCTAAGTCTAGGCGACTGATGACGTCAGTTGTCAGTCGCATAATGCTTAGAACCAATTGAACCATTTTTTACTGACAACATATTACTCCCGGCGTCTTTTAATGTTGGCGGCTCCACTTCTTGTGACATGTTGTGCTCAATTCGGCATTATGTTTGGTTGTACTGTTACTTTTGATCAGCTGGTGTACCTCTGTTGGTGCATTGACAAAGGGGCAATTCGCGACTGAAGATGCAGCTTGCTCTGCTAAACTACGTCGAGGAAGCATGTTTATTTTTACCCCAAGACACAGGGGGCTGTATGGAGTGATTTTTTGCACTCTGGAGAATAGGCTATTGGGGAAGATACTGCAGCAGAAAAAAACCATACAAACAATGGAATGCACGATGTAACTTTTGTGCTACTTGAAACTATTAGGTGAGACTATGTGGAGCTTCCGTGTTTGAAGTTCCATTTCGTATAGTTGTGTACCCTTTATACCAGCTCTGTGAAGCCTACGGATCTAATCTTCAAGATGTGATTTTCGAATCACTGCGGAAACTTCACACATGATCTTTATTTTTAAATTTCTACTATAGAACGTTTCATACAATCATTTAACTGTACAATATCACCATATAAGTTAACCAAATATACTTTTACATAAACAGCTGTGTAAGATTCTTGTATCATGACTGAACTAATCACTGAATATCAAATTTACCTACCCGTAGTTATGAGTGTACGAAAAAACACATTTATTATTGCAGTACTCTGAGTACTATAGTACATTGTGCTTAACAATTGTAACTGATAAATATGCAAGATAAACATCCACCGTAGCTGAAGGTAATCTGAATACGAGCGAAATGAATAAACAATATTTGTTCCTTAAACGCACTAAAACAAAGTCTGAACCTTAATGCCTTTTTAAGAGACAGTCCTAACTCCTTCCGATCTGATGGTGTAAGCGTACAAAAGCTGAGTACTGGTTAGAGAGATACTATCGAAAGCAATTGAGAGGTATATACCACATAAATTAATAAGTGACGTTACTGATCCCCCTTCGCACACACAACGGGTCTGATCGCTGTTGTAGAAGCATCGAAAAAAAATGCTGTATTTAAAAGAACGCAAAAGCCCCAAGACCGACAAAGTTTTGCAGAATTTCGATATATAGCCCGTATTTCAATCCGAGATGCCTCTAATAATTTCCACAACGAAATTCCGTCTCGAAATCTGACAGAAAAGCGAAAGAGATTCTGGTCATACATAAAGCACATCAGTGGCAAGACGCAATCAATACTTCACTGTGCGATATCAACGGTGAAGTCACTGATGGCAGTGCCACTAAAGCAGAGTTATTAAACAAGGTTATCTGAAACTACTTCGCCAAAGAGGACGAAGTAAATATTCCTGAATTCTAGTCAAGAACAACTGCCAAGATGACAAATATAGAAGTAGATAACCTCGGTGAAACGAAGCAGCTTAAATCACTTAATAACGGCAAGACCTTTGGTCCAGATTATCTACCATCAGGTTCGTCTCAGAGTATGCTGATACATTGGCTCCATATTCAGCAATTATATACAACCGCTGGCTCACAGGCAGATTCGTTACTAAGGACTGGAAAATTGCTCAACTCACACAAACGCCCAATATGGGAAGCAGGAGTAATCCACTGATTCACAGGGCCGTATCACTAACGTCAATATGCAGTAGAGTTTTGGAACATATACTGTATTTGAACATTATGGAGTACCTCGATCATGAAGTAATGAGTGCTATCGACAGGGGATGTCAAACTGATTGCATATTTCTAGATTTCCAGAAGCTTTCGACACCGTTGTTCACAAGCGTCTTCTAACCAAACTGCGTGCCTATGGAATATCGCCTTAGTTGTGCAACTGGATTCGTGATTTCCTGTCAGAAAGGTCACAGTTCGTAGTAATAAACGGAAAGTCATTGAGTAATATCCGGCGTTCCCCAAGGAAGTGTTATAGGCCCTCTTTCGCTCTTGCTCTTATATTAACGACATAAGAGACAACCTTAGTAGCCGTCTTAGATTGTCTGCAGATGATGCTGTCGTTTAACGTTTTGTACAGTCATCAGATGAGCAAAACGAATTGCAAAATGATTTAGATAAGATATCTGTATGGTGCGAAAAGTGACAATCGATCCTGAATAAAGAAAAGTGTGAAGTTATTCACATGAGTACCAAAGGAAATCCGCTAAGTTTCGATTACGCGATAAGTCACACAAACCTGAAACTAAATACTTACAGATTACATTTACCAGTAACCTAAATTGGAACGATCACACAGATAATGTTGTGTGTAGAGCAAACCAAAGACTCCGATTTATTGGTAGAACATTTAGAAGTTGCAAAAGGTCTACTAAAGAGACTGCTTGCACCACGCTTGTCCGCCCTATTCTGGAGCATTGCTGTACAGTGTGGGATTACAAAGAAGGGGAGGTTGTTTTGTATTATCGCGAAATAGGGAACATAGTGCCCCAGACATGATAGGTGAACTGGAGTAGCAATCATTAAAACAAAGGCGTTTTTCGTTGCGATGGAATATTCTCATGATATTTCAATCACCAGTTTTCTCCTCCGATTGCGAATACTTTCTGTTAGCACCCAACTACATAGGGAGGAATGATCATCACGATAAAATAAGAGAAATCAGGGCCCGCAAGAAGAAATGTAAGTGCTCGTTTTTCCCGCACGCCGTTCGAGAGTAGAACGGAAGAGGGAGGTTGAAGGTGGTTCATTGAACCCTCTGCCAGACACTTTATTGTGAATAGCAGAGTAATCACGTAGACGTAGATATGGAACCTATTCCATATGCTCGTACCTTCGGTAACCGTCCCAGTGGGACACTGTGTTAAATGCTTTTCGGAAATCCAGAAGTATAAAACCTGCTTCTTGCCCTTCAACCGTAGTTCGCAGTATATCATGTAAGAAAAGGACAAACTGAGTTTCAGCCGAGCGATGCTTTCTAAAGCCGTGCTGTCTTGTATACAGAAGCTTTTCGGTCGCATGTTGTGCCAGTCTGAGGATGACATATGTAATCTGCCAATGTTCCTCCTGCTTCGAGGATTCACACACAGATACCAATTTCGTGATTCTGTACGCAGAACCAGGTGGACATTGCCCTTTGTTTTGCTGCACACAAAATTTGGCACTGTCTCCCCTGCTACTAGTCCATTTCCTTATGCAAGAATGGTAATGTGGATCTTCCATCCTGTACGATAAAGCAAACTGTCTTTCCTCTCGTTGCTAGTCGCATAGAGTCACTGGGCTTCTTCAGGGCGTTGGATATGGTTCTCAAATGGTTCTGAGCACTATGGGACTTAACATCTGTGGTCATCAGTCCCCTAGACTTAGAACTACTTAAACCTAACTAACCTAAGGACATGACACACATCCATGCCAGAGGCAGGATTCGAACTTGCGACCGTAGCAGTCGCGCGGTTCCGGACTGAGCGCCTTAACCGCGAGAGATATCGTTCTCTTAAACCTATTCACTGGGATGACAAAAGTCATGGGACGGAAATATGCACATGTACAGATGGTGGTAGTGTCGTGTACACAAGGAATAAAAGGGCAGTGCGGTGTCAGAGCTGACATTTGTACTCAGGTTATTCATGTGAAAGGTTTTGCAACGTGATTATGGACGCACAACGGGAATTAACAGACTTTGGATGCGGATTGGTAGTTGATTCCAGAAGCATCTGAGTTTCCCTTTGGAGAATGTGTAGGGACTTCATTATTCCGAGATCTACAGTGTCAAGAGTGTACCGAGCATACCAAATTTCGAATATTACCTCCAGCACAGACAACGCTGTGAGCGACAGCCTTCGCTTAACGACCGAGAGCAGCGGTGTTTGCGTAGAGTTGTCTCTACTACGAGACACGCGACATAGGATGATATGACCGCAGAAATCAATGTGAAACGCACGTACCCATTGGGTCAGGGTGGCAAAGTTTGTGGCTAATACATTATTGCTCCAGACTACCGGGGCGAGTCTAGGGACGTGGCCTAGGTTGGACCCTAGATATTGGAAAACAGTACCCTGGTCAGAGGAATCCCAATTTCAATTGGTAAGAGCTGATGGTAGGACTGGAGTGTGCCGCAGATCTCACGAACCTACAGGCCCTAGTTGTCAAAAATGCACTGTGTAAGCTGGTTGTGGCCCCATAATAGTGTAGGCTGTGTTTCATGGAAACGACTGAGCCCGCTGGTCCCACTGAACCGATCATTGACTGGAAATGGTTATGTTCGGCTATTTGGAGACTACTTGCCGCCATTAATTAACTTCCTGTTCCCAAACAAAGGTGTCATGTCGTCAGGCGACAACTGTTCGCAATTTTGTTTTATAGAACATTCATGATGTTCCGAGCGAGTGATTTGGCCACCCCGGCCGCCCGACATGAATCCTGTCGAACATTCACGTGACATAATCGAGAGATGCGCACAAAATCCAGCACCGGCAACACTTTGGCAATTGTGGACGTCTGCGTGGGCAGCATGTCTCTATATTTCAGCATGGGACTTCCCAATGACTTGCTGATTCCTTGCGATGTCGAGCTGGTGCATCACACCAGGCAAAAGGACGTTCGACACGATACCTGGAGGTATCTCATGACTTTTGTCGTCATAGTGTAAGACATATCATTCGTACCTGTGATAACATTATCATTTGTAGAGATAACGATTTAATAATTGCCAATTCAGTATATCCAAGAGTTAAATATTTTGTTATTGAGTGTTCAAAGAATCTGAATATGATTGTTGTCTATCACTTGACCCCTGGAAGCACAGTTAGTAAATTATATGTAGAATGAAAAAGGGAACAGCAGTTTTGCATGAATGTCATCGGATGGCGGCCACCTGGTCAGCAATACGATGAAACGGTGAACAGTAGTGTCAAGTCAACACGCACACGCTGCTGTCGGATTCCAACAAATACTGGTATATCTTCCTCCAGCTTATATGAAACAAAACATAAGCTTCTAATACCCAATATACGTTGAAATGCCTTTCCTATACGGTGTACCTTTCATATCGAATGTAGATTTCATTCACACGCAGCGGTGTTTGCTGCTCTGGAAAGTAGCTAATAGTAGTTGTGGGTCGTAACAAATTAATTAGAAATGCTGCTGTCACATAACTAGTATGCATGGTATCTATTCTAGAAAGACAAAACTGCTGTTCCCTTTTTCATTCTACATATAATTTACTAACTGTGCTTACAGGGGTCAAGTGATAGACAACAATCATATTCAGATTCTTTCAACACTCAATAACAAAATATTTAACTCTTGGATATATTGAATTGGCAATTATTAAATCGTTATCTCTACAAATGATAATGTTATCACAGGTACGAATGATCAAAAATATTGATATATTAAATTTACTTATATTGTAGCTGGTCAATGCACTAAGTTGATGGAGATTAAATTTACCTTTTTAAACCAATGAAATAACTCTAATGTACTCACTGTGACGGTAGATTAGTATCCTGGCTTTTGATATTCAATGGTCAACCCGTACGCAAGTTGGAGTGAGCAAAATCTCTACTCAACATTACTGTGGCCTAATGCTTGACGATACTTTACCCCTCAGGGTATGCAATGGCATTGTCTTTGTGTTAGATCTGAAACGCTAATTCCGTACTTTGGCCTTGACTGAATTCACTCAATCTCAACTTTCCTGCATTCGGTAGAATATTATTGTTTCCCTTGTCGAAATAATGGCTATTGTACACTTGCTAAGAACTTGCTAGAACATTAATGTTTCCCTTGTCGAAATAATGGCTATTGTACACTTACTAAGGGTTGGAGCTACGTGCGCAATTTCATTGCCTGCAAAAATTCCCACAGGAATAATTAACTACCTGTTTGCTATCTGTCGCCACGATACGTGAAGCATATCGTCCACACTTCGCAGATGCAATGCTCTTAATGCCCTCGCTGTTTTCCACACCCTTGTGCGGTCTGCCATGAGACGAGAGAGATCTAGCAATTTTTAGGTCTCAGAATGATTTCATATAGTGGAGATCTTCCAAACACGTCGCATTTGCGACACTCAGTATAGCTTCACCCAACCGCCATCTCATTAGAGGTGAAATTTTATTTTTCTCGCCGGGTCGCTGCTAGCCTTGTTTAAAGTCATGCAGCCACTTACCCTCGGTCCCGGCCGTATTTACATTAAAAGGGATGATGTAGTGTTCTGGCCTTATCCCTTTCTGCGCTGAAGCTTGCCATTCTTTTGTTAAGTGGGGCTTTCCTATGACATTAACCACCTGCTCGGTTCGTCGCCAAAATGCATTTCACTTTAACTTATTTATGCTTGCCCCTTCCATTATATTGGTAGATACTGTTTTGTTAGTTTTCTGTACATGAAATTACTGCAATTGCTTTTTTTTATAATATAGTTTTCTGAGGATCTCATACTGTATTGTACTGTCGTTATGGACTGAGCTCATGCAAGATCCGTAAAATCCAGGCGTCTTGTAGGAGTCATTGTGGGACCTCTGGCGCGATAACAGAAACTTATGTATCCTAATGTGTTACGTCTTAATCTAGTGTACCGTGGTGCCATTTTTCAACAGAGCTATGCTCCATGCTCTCGTCTTGAAACTGGCATGATCCTGAGTTACTTCTTTGACCATACATCCGTCGCCAATAGAAAACGTTTGGGACCATCGCGGACGTCAACTCTGTCCCAGTACTAATGTCAGAATATCAAGGACTAAACCATTTCTGGGGGTCTGTTTGCCTCAGGAGAGCATACAACGGCCTTACGACACCCTACGTACCCAAATGAATGCATGCATCTGGGCCAGATAGAGTGAAATGGCATACTGATAAGTGGGCTCATAATGTCACATTCTTTGAAAATTTCACTCGATTTTATAATCACAGAAATAGCATCACATACCTCCTCAACCCGTGATTTCATTTCGTTTCCTCCCCTCCCACCTTCTGGTATCGTCATTATTTTGCTAGGCTATCCACAGGCTGTTAAGGGTATAAGTACAGATATTGTGATCAGTGGTAGCCACCAAGTACCCTCTCGAATGTGTAAATTTTGTCTCAGCGTCTAACAGTCTTCCCATAAACAAGTCACATAGGTTACTACCTGATGTTTTCTGCACATTCATTAAATATTAGGATACGAAGCAGTTACCTTCAAGTCCACTGGCTCCATTCAAGATTGCAGGAGCAGCCTCGTCTATAGAGATGTGTACATAGATTCCTTTGAGATGATCAAGCTTTTTACTGTACATACATAGCGTGATAGCGTGATTTCACCAAAAATTCAACGATGCTGCCTTATGGTGCAACATCGCACTTTTAGAAACAGAGGCATCATTTACATCACAATAATTATAAATAAATCTACTTGGTCGGATGTTAATTATTTCCTTTTGTGTGACTACTTAGGTGTCTGACCAATAGGCCTTGACCAAGAATGCTGCCAGAGTCAATACGAAGATAGTATTCTCATTGTGTTATGAGTACATATGTAGAAAGTGTGATCGTTGGTACTTTGATATGTGCCCACCTCATTGTGTCAGCTGTTTGTTCTCTGTGCCCAAAGGTCTTCCCACAAACACATCACATAATTTACTACATTATGTGTTCTGCACGATCGTAGCTGCACCACTGCATGGACCACATCTGTCACTATAGACTATCAGCTTTGCTTCCACGTGTCCATACTTCTAGAGCTGACCTGCTGCCCAGGGGAAAATAAGCATTAATGGCTTGCTCCTGCCACATACACTTGGAGGTACTAAGCAACCTAAAAACTTGTTACCCCTAATAGCTATAATTATTAGTCTTTAAATAATATCGCACTTTTCCCCACGTTATCCAGTACGGTGAATATATTCATGATTTGACAAATATGGTGAAACTTGACCAATCTGTCGACTTTGACGGACCACACACTAACACTAAATACGAACGGGAGTGTTTGGTCTGTTCAGAACGACAAAGACTGCCGGGGAAGAATGCACAGAACCACGTTACGGCGTATTTATTGATATAGGCAGTACAAATGACCCGATACCTCACAGAACATAAGTTAGTCAACAATCACATGATCTTGCCTGAGCTGCAACGACATCGAGGTGATCAGTGGAACAACTTCAAGAGTTTTTTGTATAAAATGAAAACAGAAGTCGGCTGAACAGAGCCAGGTACTTCATCTGCGTCCCCACACATCGGTCGTCAGTTCGCTAACCAAGTCTTTCTTGCGAAATTTCTTGCGGGTCGGGTTGTCTGCAGGGCAACAGTTTTGCGCGGCTAACCGGAAAATAAAAGCGACCTACTCCTCCCCACACCATTCTGTCGTATTACAGCGTCTACCAGCAGACTTGGTGGGGTCCAATTCAGGCGGTGTCATCCGCTAACGCACTTTTATTAAGCACTTACGTCATGCGCCGGGTCGCGCCCTCTTATACAGGGGAGATAAGTGGCCCTGTCTTTCTCTCAACCCTCTTCCTTTCTCTCTCTCTCTCTCTCTCTCTCTCTCCTTCCCTCTCTCTCGCCCTCTTGTTTCGCACGCACATACTGCGAGCGGAGGCGCCCATTCTTCCTTCCACGTTGTGCCTCTCGGCTGTAAAGGAGGTAAAAAACGCCGTTGTTAAGGGAGAAACAAGAGCAGCCTTTTGCGGCCCAGCCGATTTCCTCTGAACGAACTCCGGTGGAAGCGACGGGACGCGAAAGGCGGCTCTGATGGTGGAGAAAAGAAAGTACCAAGCGAAGAAAAGAGCCGGCTAGGAGTGCAATATACCGCGGCCTCCGGGTGTTCGTCGATGTCGCCGTATTTCTCGTTTCATTCTTCGCGCCACATATAGGGACGATACGGGCGCTCGCGTATTTGCACACCACATAACAGCCGCCGTGCTTTTATTGATAACGTCTGTCCCGCGGCGTGGAGAGCACCAATCGTTTGTACTGCCATCAAAAATGACTGTCCGCTGAGTGCCCGAAGGGAGACGCGAGAGCGGAAAGTGCCCAGTTACCTGAAATACGACATCGGATTCCAGTCTGGCAGCCGCAAGGGCCGATCATCTGGCAAGCTTCCTTCTTTCTTTTGTGCACTTAAAACCAAGAAGTTCAGCCTTAAGAAAAGACTTTCTCTGACAAGAGGGGTCGTCAGTCTCCTTTGTTTCATATTAATCTCTTTAAATTTATAAATATTCTATAGCGACAAGGTAGGTGCACTTCATTAGAGCTAACACTGAAAAATGTAGCAGGTGGTTATAATTAAAGTGCAGCTACAGTGTGGACTGCAATTATTGAATGTCATTGGAACTTTGTAGATATGATAAACCGCTAATGCCGAACCGATTTAAGCTGGAAAAAATTAGTTGTAATTTTGATATCCAAGTGCAAATATGGCGCTGTACAACATCTCGTAGACTTCTCAAGTCATTATTATTATTATTATTATTATTATTATTATTATTATTATTATTATCGTATGCATCAATTACAGTAACACACATTTAGCAAAACAAAGAAATATATATAAAAATAAACATGTGAAATTATATATAGTACACGTTTTAGAACGGCTCAGGCTACACTCGGATGTTGATGGACTCAATCCAGCGGAGGGCCTCGTGGGATGCTTGAAGGAGCTTCTCAATGCCACCAGGGAAGCGTCTGATTGGCCAGTCATCCACAATGTGGCTCATTGCTTGGGTGTCACCACAGTCACACACACTGTCACTTGAAAAGCCCCACTTGTGCATGTTGTATTTGCACCTACCCTCTTCAGTCCGATATCTGTTTAACTGCACCCACACCTCCCTTGGTTGGTGGAAGGCTGGAACTGGAACTGTTGGACTGTCTACAAGTTCGTGGTTTCGGGCTCTTGTAGCTTGCCACTCACGTTTCCAATCTGCGTCCTGGTCGAATCCTGTGGATAGCATTTGGGCTCCCATTTCATATGCTGCTGTTCTAGATTTGAGGCGTTTCCTGGGCAGCGATAGCAAATCGTCATCGAGTGGTTTTCAGAAACTTGCTGACAGAGGTTTTAAAGGGCAGCCTTACGACGGAGGTCTGGTGGACAGATGTTTGAAAGCACTGGTAGCCAGCAAGTAGGTGTAGACCGGACTGTACCACTAATTACTCTCATAACCGAGTTCAGTTGGACGTCTACTTTCACTACTTGGGCGCTTCGGAGCCAAACTGGTGCACAGTATTCTGCTGCAGAGTGTACCAGTGCAAGGGATGCTTCCCGGATAACAGATGTGGTTGCTCCCCATGCACTGCCTGTCAATCTGTCTCACAACGTCCACTCGTGTTCGTATCTTCTTGGCCAAGTTGGAAAAGTGTTTTTGCTTCTCAGGTGTTCATACTCAATAAACGGTATAAGGTGTAATTAGTAAAAAAATAACATAACGCTTTCTCAATTGCTCGACTTTTTATGCCCACGTGGCACTTCTAATCCCTTACATGTGGAAACATTTCTATAAGTTTTTCTTGTATTCACAGCGCCAGATTTTCGCCTGCTGATCAAAGGTGAAAAATTATGTTCCAGCGTACATCGGTTATGCAGTAACGACTTACAATACCTACAAAGTTTCGCAGCTATACGATATTTACAGCCCACACTGGACCTTGGCGAGTAATGTATTTAGGAGGTGGTACTGTAGACAATTTAGAATAAGATGTTTTGTTTAACAAGTGTCTGGCTCCCATTGCTTACAGGTATATTTATTTTAGAATGCAACAAAAAAACTTACATGAAGCGTTACGGAGACGCAAATTATTATATTCAGATTTCGATTTTCATGAATTCTATCTACGACTTTTCTTGAAAACATCAAAATGTTCAAGTGTGTATGAATTCCTAAGGGACCAAACAGCTGACGCAACCGGTCGCTAGAGTTACACACTACTTAAAATACCTCAAACTAACTTATGCTAAAAGCAACATACACACACACACTCACACACCCATGCCCGAGGGAGGACTCAAACCTCCGGCGGGAGGGGCAGCGCAGCACGTGACATGGCGCCTCAAACAAACACTGAAAACATCAAACGTAGCTCTTGTGTGGTAGTACTGACATTCTTTTACGACAGCAACACTAGTCATAATTCAGTCAATTAGTCTTTTGAGCTTATTTTTGTAGATGTCAGCTTTCAAGCACCTCCACAAAGAAACTGAAGTTTGGTGCAGATCTTGTAGACGGCCAAGAAATGTAACCACTTCTGCCGTTCGATCTTCAGCAGATGTTGGGTTAATATTATGTTTCACCTGACGACTGGAATGTGTTGCTGCCCCGTCATGCTGGAACAATACACAGATTCCTATAGCCCAACGAACCTACACTCCTGGAAATGGAAAAAAGAACACATTGACACCGGTGTGTCAGACCCACCATACTTGCTCCGGACACAGCGAGAGGGCTGTACAAGCAATGATCACACGCACGGCACAGCGGACACACCAGGAACCGCGGTGTTGGCCGTCGAATGGCTCTAGCTGCGCAGCATTTGTGCACCGCCGCCGTCAGTGTCAGCCAGTTTGCCGTGGCATACGGAGCTCCATCGCAGTCTTTAACACTGGTAGCATGCCGCGACATCGTGGACGTGAACCGTATGTGCAGTTGACGGACTTTGAGCGAGGGCGTATAGTGGGCATGCGGGAGGCCGGGTGGACGTACCGCCGAATTGCTCAACACGTGGGGCGTGAGGTCTCCACAGTACATCGATGTTGTCGCCAGTGGTCGGCGGAAGGTGCACGTGCCCGTCGACCTGGGACCGGACCGCAGCGACGCACGTATGCACGCCAAGACCGTAGGATCCTACGCAGTGCCGTAGGGGACCGCACCGCCACTTCCCAGCAAATTAGAGACACTGTTGCTCCTGGGGTATCGGCTCCATCAAGCTGGGCTACGGTCCCGCACACCGTAAGGCCGTCTTCCGCTCACGCCCCAACATCGTGCAGCCCGCCTCCAGTGGTGTCGCGACAGGCGTGAATGAAGGGACGAATGGAGACGTGTCGTCTTCAGCGATGAGAGTCGCTTCTGCCTTGGTGCCAATGATGGTCGTATGCGTGTTTGGCGCCGTGCAGGTGAGCGCCACAATCAGGACTGCATACGACCGAGGCACACAGGGCCAACACCCGGCATCATGGTGTGGGGAGCGATCTCCTACACTGGCCGTACACCTCTGGTGATCGTCGAGGGGACACTGAATAGTGCACGGTACATCCAAACCGTCTTCGAACCCATCGTTCTACGATTCCTAGACCGGCAAGGGAACTTCCCGTTCCAACAGGACAATGTATCCCGTGCCACCCAACGTGCTCTAGAAGGTGTAAGTCAACTATCCTCGCCAGCAAGATCTCCGGATCTGTCCCCCATTGAACATGTTTGGGACTAGATGAAGCGTCGTCTCAAGCGGTCTGCACGTCCAGCACGAACGCTGGTCCAACTGAGGCGCCAGGTGGAAATGGCATGGCAAGCCGTTCCACAGGACTACATCCAGCATCTCTACGATCGTCTCCATGGGAGAATAGCAGCCTGCATTGCTGCGAAAGGTGGATATACACTGTACTAGTGCCGACATTGTGCATGCTCTGTTGCCTGTGTCCATGTGCCTGTGGTTCTGTCAGTGTGATCATGTGATGTATCTGACCCCAGGAATGTGTCAATAAAGTTTCCCCTTCCTGAGACAATGAATTCACGGTGTTATTTCAATTTCGAGGAGTGTATTATAATGATGAAGAGAACTTGTTTTCAAGAAATTCTAGGTAATGTGCCCTGTAAGACGATGCGGTAAACATAAGACATAAACAAAAAATGGCTCTGAGCACTATTATCTTCTGAGGTCATCAGTCCCCTAGCACGTAGAACTACTTAAACGTAACTGACCTAAGGACATCACACACATCCATGCTCCAGGCAGGATTCGAACCTGCGACCGTAACGGTCGCTCGGTTCCAGACTGTGGTGCCTAGAACCGCTCGGCCACTCCGGCCGGCCAGACCTAATCAACTGAATGTCTATCATACTACACGACACATTGGCCGGCCGCTGTGGCCGAGTGGTTCTAGGCGCTTCAGTCCGGAACCACGCTGCGGCCACGGTCGCAGGTTCGAATCCTGCATCGGGGATGGGTGTGTGTGATTGATGTCCTTAGGTTGGTTAGCTTTAAGTAGTTGTAAGTCTAGGGGACTGATGACCTGAGATGTTAAGTCGCATAGTGCTCAGAGCCATTTGAGCCACACATTGAATACGTGCCTCCATGAAACCATGGTGGTTTTCGTTGTACCACCGATCTGAATTACTAGTACTTAGACAGTCACGAGTGAATCAGTATTAATGGGATTACTCTGTGATTTACAATTAGCAAACGACAAAATTCTAATCGTTCACAGTCATGTGCTTCTCTGTTATGTTGAATTCAGTGTAAACGATCAGGACAGAGGCGTCTGAGCCGTGCGTGGCTCGTTTTCGTGAAATCTTTTATTTAGCCGTACTGTCACCTCGTTACGTTGGTTTCAGCTACATGTGTCACTGAGTTGCTGCTTTGCCTACCCATCAGCGGCAGCAGCGCTACCGGGATACGCCCTGCCGTATTATCTTTGCGGCACTGCTAGTACTTTCCTGTCGTTGTGTGTCGTGAAGTCAGTTGGGAACGGACCAGCACTGCAGTCGGGACGCAGCAGCAGTGAAGCTGGGGACGGAGCGCCGATGAGGCGCCGATAGCCAATACTCGCCCGACCGCTGGCGACACACGTGAACTGGAGACGGAAGGGGATTTGAACGGGGACGACTGTTGTTTGATCGTTCGGTCGGTCGTCTCATCGCGATGTGTAACTGGTTCTCTGACCGCTTCTGGGCCCCTTCAATTACTATCTTGTGGGACTTGGGTCGGTCCTTTCCTGGTGCAGGGATGTCGGTTAGCTAGTGGGCTTGCTTCCTCTGCATGCACTTGAAAAGCTTACATTGTATGATCATTCCTCTGCATAGTTTGGTCTGAGCTGGTATTTCCGCCGTCGTGTGTCTGGAAGTGAGTGGGAGACGCAGCAGCATTGCAGTCGCGACGGAGCAGCAGTCGCGGACGGATCAGCAGACAGTTGGTCGGCTGGCGTGCAGCAGCGAAGAAACCGCAGCGCGCGAACGGAGTGTGTGCTGCTGTTCCATTGCTACGAGGTCCGTGGCTCGCCGATCCTGTATACGAAAGTTAAGTTTTACTTAATCTGCCACCAAGTCAGCAATGGTCGCATTGTGTCGCTTGGATTTCGTCGTCGGCTGTTGGAACATGTTATCTTGTCGGTGGGTCCGTTGAATATCGGTCGGTTGGGTTGTCGTCGGATCGTGAATGGTTGGCCTGACTGCCTGTCTCATCTCAGTTAGCGTTAGTGTATGAATTACAAGCCGACCCTCAAACATCTCAGCGTTCTTGGATGTACTGCTTTATTTTTTTTATTTAATTTGTTGTTGTTTCTACTTGTATGGCTTCTAGCCGACGTTTTTTTTAAAAAAAAATCAGAGTTGTTTAGCTGCTAAGGTCTTCAGCCTAGATTAAGGTACGGACCAGCAGACACTTGGTCGGCTTGCGTGCAGCAGCGAAGAAACCTCGGCGCGTGATTTGGCCGTAAGCCCTTTGGCATTTTAAAAATTTTAATTTTCTTGAGTGTTTGTAAGCCTTGGGCCTTCCTCCGTTTTTGAGTTTGACTTCTTGTGCTTTTAAGGCCTTCTGCCTAACTTAAAGAACTGTTTCACGTAAGGCCTTTGGTTTAAAAAAATTAATGCTATGGAGTTTTAATTGTTAGGTTCAAAAATGCTTCAGACGGCTCTGAGCACTATGGGACTTATCTTCTGAGGTCATCAGTCTCCTAGAACGTAAAACTACTTAAATCTAACTAACCTAAGGACATCACACACATCCATGCCCGAGGCAGGATTCGAACCTGCGACCGTCGCGGTCGCGCGGTTCCAGACTGTAGCGCCTAGAACCGCTTGGCCACCCCGGCCGGCTAAATGTTAAGCCTTCAGCCGATTTGGTTTTCACTTGTTTACTTCAGCCTAACTAAAGAACTGTTTTAAGATAAGGCTTGCATGTTAAAATTCTGCTTATGCTTGCGTTTTAAGTTACTGGCCTTCAGCCGTTATTAAATGAAAGTGGCTTAGAGCCGGTAATTAAGTTCCAAGGATTAAGGCTGTGTATTTTTCTTTAATTTTTTTGGGATCTTGTAATGTTTCATCAAATAATAAAGTTGTACGTCCGAGTGTAACTGACACCCCTTATTTTAGCCCCTTTCCACAATTTATACTATGTGTCCTGTCCTGAGGGTTTAGCGGGGCGTCTCAGCGTTCATATGTACAGGGTGCGTTCCGAAAGTAATGCAATTATTTTTTTTAAAGTAATTTATTGAACAGATTTGCACAAACACTTAAAATTCTTCAAAGTACTGTCCTTGGGCCTCTACACATTTTTTTCCAGCGACTCTGCCATGACCGGTACGCGCCCTGGAAGGCGTCTTCTGGCACCTCTCGCAAGGTCTTCGTCACGGCGGATTGGATCTCGTCTATGGACGAAAAACGGGTTCCTTTCAGGGCTGACGTAATCCTAGGAAACAAAAAGAAGTCAGCTGGGGCGAGGTCAGGACTATAGGGGGGGTGGGGCAGCGTTGGCACCTGGTGTTTGGCCAGGAACTCGCGGACTCGTAGCGCGTTGTGGCAAGGCGCGTTGTCGTGATGGAGTTGCCAGGTAGCGGAGATGTCCTTTCTCGTCCTGACGACCCTTTTGCGGAGTCTTTCCAGCACATCCACGTAGTAGGCAGCGTTAACTGTCTGTCCTCGAGGAACAAACTCCTTATGGACCACTCCTTTGCTGTCGAAAAAGACAATGAGCATTGTTTTCACTTTTGATTTGCTCATTCTTGCCTTTTTGGGCTTGGGGGACTAATCAGTGTGCCACTCAGAGCTTTGGCGTTTTGTTTCTGGGTCGTATTCAAAAACCAAGGTTTCATCACCAGTGATGACGTTGTCCAAATAATCAGGTTCAATTTCAACACGTTGCAAAAGTTCACTTGAAATTTCCGCTCGGTTGGTCTTTTCGTCGTCTGACAACACCTTGGGCACGAGCTTGGCGCACACTTTCCTCATCGCTAAATCTTCAGTAACAATGCGAAAAACAACAGTAGACGACAAGTTCAGTTCATTGGCAACCATCCTGACACTCAATCGACGGTCAGAGTCCAACAGTTGTCGCACACGAGCCACATTGTTGTCGGTTTTGCTGGTTGACGGCCGCCCAGAGCGTTGTTCGTCGTGAACCTCTTTCCGGCCTTCCTTAAAGGCCTTTAACCACCTCGAAACTTGTGAGTAGGACACAGCAGAGTCCCCGTAAGCCTCACGAATCATTTTGTTAGTCTCCTCAAAAGATTTGTTCAGTTTAGCACAAAACTTAATCGCGTAACGTTGCTCGATCGTCGATTCCATTTTTTCCGTGACACGGTCGGCGCGCAGAGGTTTACAATAACAGACGTCCTGCCGCTTCCACAGCTCGGAGAGCACTGAAACCGGTTTCGCGGCAAAGCTTAGGGCCCCCCCCCCTCCCCCCACCTACTCCATGTGGCCCGCTCCCACTCCGACTACTAGGAGCGGCGCGGGAAATTCAATTGCATTACTTTCGGAACGTACCCTGTAGTGTTCACAGTATTTTTGTATGTCGTATACTGATACGTGTATAAATTCTGTATGTGCTTGTTGGACTACGTTCTGCCATAATAATTGTGCTAATTATAAATATTTCAGACTGTCATGACAGTGGCATATCTTTGGAGTGGAAGGGCTAGAATCATATGTCTTAATTTCATAGTGGAATATAAATTTATTAACAATGTAAAGAGTATTAACATACGGCCATGTGTCTACTTGAATTTATTTCCATATAAGAGACTCATATAGATCAGCACACATACATTGACATAAGTGTTCACAATACCTTTGTAGAGCTGTTCTCATCAGATTCTACAGAAAACTAATGCCGACAACCATAATTCAGGTATATATACCAATGTCGCAAACAGAAGATGAACAGATACAGCATAGGAGGATACTGAACTGGTAATTTAGTATTTAAAGGAAGATGACATTTAATAATTATAAGAGACTGGAATACCATTGGGGAAGAAGTAGAACAAATATTATGGGAGAAGTTGGGCTTGCTAGTGGGAATGATAGAAGAGAAAGAGTAACTGAGCTGTGCAGTAAATTACAGATGGTAATAGCGAACACTCTCTTGAAGAATCAGGACGACATGAGGCATACTCATAACACAATTTACAAGAGCATGCTGAAAAGTAATGTCTCCAAATGTCTTACTTGAAAACTCTTGAAGTTTTTGAAAAAGCAAATGTTATTAACATTACACGCCTTTATTTTTCATTTCTGGTGAAACACCAATTTTCTTAGATGGTCACTGTACAATGTTTGACTTTGTTGACGGAGGGCAACCTCAAGTCTGCTTCCATCGCTTCATTACTATCATTTCGAACTGACGATTGTTGGATGGGGCCAAGTCAGGACCGCATGGAGGATGGTCGGTTACAGTGAACCCAGTTCGTCGGATTGTTACAGTTATCGCAGCCCTTGTGTGTTGTCATGCTGAAGGAGAGGGTGTTCCATGTTCGGACGAACTCTTCGAATTCGAAACTCGATTACAGAATTGTATTTCTCACGCACCGACATGATTACGTTGCCACCACGTTCTATGCTACAATTCGGAGCCCTCTAGTGATAGAGGGCTGCAAATATGTAGAAATGATTAATAAAGGTGTAGAATGTTAATAGCGTTTGTCTTATTTAAAAAGCTTTAAGAGTTTCTACATAAAACAATCCGAGGCATTACTTTTCAACACACCCTTGCACATTGTAGAGAACTCGATATCTAGACCTAGCATTCCTTACACAGACCAAGACACTGGTTTTGTCTTGAGAACGTAGAACACGTATACATAACCAGTTTGTTGTTGGTATTAAAGAGACCGGATTGTGATTAAAAATTACGTTCCACTCATATAAGGTTGCGTTAATAGAACATGAAAGATTTGATCGTGCTTGGAACATGGCATACTGCTGCTGATAGTACCAGTGCACTTAAATTTGCTTGCACACGGGCAAGAGATATATTACGAATACAAAGGGATGCCTAAATCTGCTTGGGATTTCACTGAACGTGCCATTTAATTTACACCAAGAACAGTATACTACATAGACCTGTGAGTGCTTATGTAGGACAAGTCAGTTATTACTAAGAGCTAGGAATGCTCACCTTTGAGTAACTACTACTACTACTACTACTACTACTACTACTACTTGTATAAACACTCATTCACTGAAACTATACCGAACGTATGCGTGCTCATCTACGAAGCAAGTTCAGCCACCTGTTGGCCCCCTTTCTGTAATCCACGTTGGCGATAGCTCCTGTATTTGGGTACCCTCACTAACTGGCCTCCTCACAGAATTCTCTGGTCGTGTAGCCTTAATTTTCTCATATAACTACACACCCAACAGTGTTCAACGCCCCATGGACACCTGTTAATTGGATACCTATCCGTTGTTCTCTCTCCCGGCTGGTACAAAAAGGCTATTTAATTATGCAAAAACACTCAAACTGTATTAGATACACGGTTAACAACATCTTCTTAGGGATTCAAAGACGACAATAGTTGGTAGCAGCTAGCTATGATATCATGTCTTCAAATATGCCTTAAGAGCGGTATAGGTGGTAACGATGGCATCCCCAACGATCCGTTTCTTGTAGTATAGTGTCGGCCTACCTCTTGTGTTCTTCCGCTTTACTGTCCCTTCAATGATGCTTTTAATGACACCATCAAGTCCCAGAAGATGGCAGACCCGTGTGTCGCTTATATGTTGAATAACCGGTTAAATACAAAGTGTCATATCCACAGAAAACAGCCAGATCAAGTAGAAAAATAGTAACAAATGGGGAATAACGTTATACACTGCCGTTTGAGGAAAGTGAAACACCGAGAAGTAATCACCCGAATAGCGCCACACTTGGTGGAAGTGGCCAGGGGTGTGCAGCAAATACGTGACACGTTTTGCAGCGAGATGGGGTACAAGTAGCCCGAGCAGAGCCCTCTCGAGTCGGTCCGACACGGTCGGTGTTGCGTCTAGTACAGTCGGTGCAGAGCTGTCACACGAGGTGGAAACAATACAGTGAGTGCCAATATGCGTCGTCGACGTCAAAGTGAGCCATATCTGCATGTGAGCGAGTTGGAACGGGGCAGAATTATAGGTCTCCGGGAAACAGGGTTGTCGTATCGTGACATTTCGGCTCGCACAGTGCATGCTGATGCGACATTGATGCGTATGTGGAAGTAGTGGACAGAGGAAGGTCGTACGCAGCGACGAGCGGAAACTGGACCACGGAACATGACCACAACATGGGATAACCGTCATCTTGTCTGCATGGCCATTACGAACCGTTCAACGTCATACACAGTGTTGGCTCGTCGCTCGAGTACTGCAGCAGGTGTGAACATGTCTGCATCGACGGTTCGTCGCCGTCTGCTGCATGTTGGGCTCGTTGCACGCATGCCGTTAGGTCGGCTTCCATTGTCCAGAACCCACAAGCTCCTCCGACTGCAATGGGCACGTGAACACCGTCACTGGGGTGCTGAGTGTAATGTTTTCGGATGAGTCCCGCTTCAACGTGTCCTGCAGTGATGGCCGCACACGTGTCCGGTGGTACCGTGGTGAGCGCAACCTGGAGGTCTGCATTGTGGAGCGGCATAGCGGACAAGCACCAGGTGTGATGGTTTGGGGCGTCATTGCTTACAACAACCGATCTCGCCCCCTACGTATTGCGGACGCTTTGAAGAGCAACCGGTACCTAACGGAGGTTGTGGAACCTGAGGTACCCCCGCAGCTTCAGGCATTTCCACAGGCCACATTTCAACAGGACAATGCCCGGCCACATATTGCTTGGAATGTACAGACCTTCTTAAAAGAGCGACGGGTACCATTGTTTCCCTGGCCTGCACGTTCGCCAGACATGTCACCCATCAAATATGTATGGGATATGCATGTTCGGAACCAGGGGCGTCACGGTAATCCAGTAACTGGTGTCACGGATGTGGGGGCTCGGATACAAACTGCGTGCAGGGAAATCTCTCAGGAAAGTATTCGGAACCTTAGTCATTAAGTGCCATGTCGTATTGTAACTCTAACTGCAGCTCGTGATGCCCACACGACATACTCAATAGTAGTGCTTTAAGAACATGTGCAGATTTGAAAAGGTTATCATTTGTTACTTGTCATGCAGCTAACCTCTGCTGTTAAATTAATAGAATTCATGCGTTTCCTTCTTGGTGTTGCAATTTCCACAAATGGTAGTATGTTAGTAGTTCTGGGGCATGGAGCTGGAAAGTCACAGGGCAGCCAACGGGCCAGCTAGGCACCAGTATCTTGGCGATAACGGTATCAACTACGAACGTCGAGTGATGCAAGACCATTGCAGAGTACGACTGATAAGCGTAACCTAAAGCCAAAATTGTAAGATAATACAGAAAATAAAGGAAAAACTGACATATGGGTGGAATCACTTAAGAACTTTCTAGGAAGTGCGGTTTCTGATTTTAAGAAACGTTTCCTTTATTCCTCGCTATTGTACAGATTCGATTATAAAAACCATTTTTGAACATACTGATTAGAATCAACGGTTTACTTCACAGTATAGCAACGTTAAAAATTCACTGTGACCTAAGAAAGAAACATTTCCTTAAGAACATGTACAGATTTGAAAAGGCTATCATTTGTTACTTGCCATGCACCCAACCTGTGCTCTGTCTCTCTCTCTCTCTCTCTCTCTCTGTCTCTCTGTCTCTCTCTCTCTCTCTCTCTCTCTCTCTCTTTCTCTCTCTCTTTCTCTCTCTCTTTCTCTCTCTCTCTCTCTCTCTCTCTCTCTGTGTGTGTGTGTGTGTGTGTGTGTGTGTGTGTGTGTGTGTGTGTGTGTGTGACTGCTGATGAATTTTCAGTGTTTTGAAGTGACTGTTTCATAATACACAGGTAATTATTGGCTGTGATTATGATATTTCAAAATGGTTTCATTGTCGTAATTGTGCAGTAGCGTAGAATATAATAACAGTACATACTGAGCTCGATGCGGAACAATGTTTCCCATTCTCTGTGTACCTGCTGCATCGCCTTGTCTTGTGTAGTGCAACTAGAATGCTTATAGCGAAATGTGCGATTTAATTGGGCAATGAACAAGTTAAAGACAAAATTATAAGGTTTCTTCGACGTACGTTGATAAGGTCCTGCGAACAGAACACAGCCGATAGGTCGCGCGAATCACCGCAGACCTGCAAAAAGTGCGCTTCTGGTCTTTATAGCCTAGGACACAGCAGCAGAGGTGACGGGACCACGTCGTGACAGAACTGGAGAGCTGAGAAATATGAAACGGGAGGAGGAGGAAAGATCTGGCTTTGCGCTCCATTTAGCGTTGCGTCAAGACTGTAAGCTCTCCGGCGGTTCGCCTGTTGAGGCCCCATGTATCCAGTAGAAAAAATGGGTCACTCTCTCTCTCTCTCTCTCTCTGTGTGTGTGTGTGTGTGTGTGTGTGTGTGTGTGTGTGTGTGTGTGTGTGTGTGTCGGCACGCGAGCTCCTGAAACCAGCACCGTGTAATATACGCTGGATTTCAACTCTAATGTACACAGATGTCCTTCGACGTGTTTTGCTTCTACTGTGCTCGTACTTTTTCTTTTCGTGTGAGCTTGTGATCGCAGCCCCACTACGGGTTATCTCGTCGTCTGGGTGCCGCTTTGCATCGTAAATATTCCCATTTCCGTATTTTTCGCTGTCAGTGTATATGCCGGTTGATAGTTGAGACAACATCAAATATTTTTGCAAAAAGTTGTACTTAGTAATTCAACCAATATAGTTCGTTTACTTAATTTAGGCTGGGGAGAAAGCACGTACGGGGTTCCTCAAGACTCAATCTTAGGTCAACTGTTGTTCCTCAGTTGTCTTAACGATCTTCCATCTAATATACAACAAGCAGAAGTATTTCTTTTTGCAGATGACACTAGTACTGTAATCAATTCAGCATACAAACAGAGACAGAAGGTATGGTAAATGAAGTTTTCAGAAGTATCATTCGTTTTCTGTGAATTGTCTCTCTCCCAATTCTAAAAAGACCCAAAAAATTAATTCTTGACATCTGAGAATACTACACCAACAGTATGTGTACCATGTGGTTGTTGTTGTTGTTGTTGTCTTCAGTTCTGAGACTGGTTTGATGCAGCTCTCCATGCTACTCTATCCTGTGCAAGCTGCTTCATCTCCCAGTACCTACTGCAACCTACATCCTTCTGAATCTGCTTAGTGTACTCATCTGTCGGTCTCCCTCTACGATTTTTACCCTCCACGCTGCCCTCCAATGCTAAATTTGTGATCCCTTGATGCCTCAAAACATGTCCTACCAACCGATCCCTTCTTCTAGTCAAGTTGTGCCACAAACTTCTCTTCTCCCCAATCCTATTCAATACCTCCTCATTAGTTACGTGCTCTATCCACCTTATCTTCAGTATTCTTCTGTAGCACCACATTTCGAAAGGTTCTATTCTCTTCTTGTCCAAACTAGTTATCGTCCTTGTTTCACTTCCATACATGGCTACACTCCAAACAAATACTTTCAGAAACGACTTCCTGATACATAAATCTATATTAGATATTAACAAATTTCTCTTCTTCAGAAACGCTTTCCTTCCCATTGCCAGTCTACATTTTATATCCACTCTACTTCGACCATCATCAGTTATTTTACTTCCTAAATAGCAAAACTCCTTTACTATTTTAAGTGTCTCATTTCCTAATCTAATTCCCTCAGCATCACCCGATGTAATTTGACTACATTCCATTATCCTCGTTTTGCTTTTGTTGATGTTCATCTTATATCCTCCTTTCAAGACACTGTCCATTCCGTTCAACTGCTCTTCCAAGTCCTTTGCCGTCTCTGACAGAATTACAATGTCATCGGCGAACCTCAAAGTTTTTACTTCGTCTCCATGAATTTTAATACCTACTCCAAATTTTTCTTTTGTTTCCTTCACTGCTTGCTCAATATACAGATTGAATAACATCGGGGAGAGGCTACAACCCTGTCTCACTCCTTTCCCAACCACTGCTTCCCTTTCATGCCCCTCGACTCTTATGACTGCCACCTGGTTTCTGTACAAATTATAAATAGCCTTTCGCTCCCTGTATTTTACCCCTGCACCTTTAGAATTTGAAAAAGAGTATTCCAGCAGTCAACATTGTCAAAAGCTTTCTCTCAGTCTACAATTGCTAGAAACGTAGGTTTGCCTTTTCTTAATCTTTCTTCTAAGATAAGTCGTAAGGTCAGTATTGCCTCACGTGTTCCAACATTTCGACGGAATCCAAACTGATCCTCCCCGAGGTCTGCATCTACCAGTTTTTCCATTCGTCTGTAAATAATTCGCGTTAGTATTTTGCAGCCGTGGCTTATTAAACTGATAGTTCGGTAATTTTCACATCTGTCAGCACCGCTTTCTTTGGGATTGGAATTATTATATTCTTCTTGAAGTCTGAGGGTATTTCGCCTGTCTCATACATCTTGCTCACCAGCTGGTAGAGTTTTGTCAGGACTGGTTGTCCCAAGGCCGTCAGTAGTTCTAATGGAATGTTGTCTACTCCGGGGGCCTTGTTTCGACTCAGGTCTTTCAGTGCTCTGTCAAACTCTTCACTCAGTGTCGTATCTCCCATTTCGTCTTCATCTACATCCTCTTCCATTTCCATAATATTGTCCTCAAGTACATCGCCCTTGTATAAACCTTCTATATACTCCTTCCACCTTTCTGCCTTCCTTTCTTTGCTTAGAACTGGGCTGCCATTTGAGCTCTTGATATTCATACACGTGGTTCTCTTCTCTCCAAAGGTCTCTTTAATTTTCCTGTAGGCAGTATCTATCTTACCCCTAGTGAGATAAGCTTCTACATCCTTACATTTGTCCTCTAGCCATCCCTGTTTAGCGATTTTGCACTTCCTGTCGATCTCATTTTTGAGACGTTTGTATTCCTTTTTGCCTGCTTCATTTACTGCATTTTTATATTTTCTCCTTTCATCAATTAAATTCAATATTTCTTCTGTTACCCAAGGATTTCTAGCAGCCCTCGTCTTTGTACCTACTTTATCCTCTGCTGCCTTCACTACTACATCCCTTAGAGCTACCCATTCTTCTTCTACTGTATTTTTTTCCCCTATTCCTGTCAATTTTTCCCTTATGCTCTCCCTGAAACTCTGTACAACCTCTGGTTCTTTCAGTTTATCCAGGTCCCATCTCCTTAATTTCCCACATTTTTGCAGTTTCTTCAGTTTTAATCTACAGGTCATAACCAATAGATTGTGGTCAGAGTCCACATCTGCCCCTGGAAATGTCTTACAACTTAAAACCTGGTTCCTAAATCTCTGTCTTACCATTATATAATCTATCTGATACCTTTTAGTATCTCCAGGGTTCTTCCACGTATACAACCTTCTTTCATGATTCTTAAACCAAGTGTTAGCTATGATTAAGTTGTGCTCTGTGCAAAATTCTACTAGGCGGCTTCCTCTTTCATTTCTTAGCCCCAATCCATATTCACCTACTATGTTTCCTTCTCTCCCTTTTCGTACACTCGAATTCCAGTCACCCATTACTATTAAATTTTCGTCTCCCTTCACTATCTGAATAATTTCTTTTATTTCATCGTACATTTCTTCAATTTCTTCCTCATCTGCAGAGCTAGTTGGCATATAAACTTGTACTACTGTAGTAGGTGTGGGCTTCGTATCTATCTTGGCCACAATAGTGCGTTCACCATGTGGTTAAGAAATAATGAATGAGGTTGAAAGTTCAAAAATTTTAAGTGCCCATATTGATGAGAAAATAAATTAGAAAAAGCACACTTTGGGACTTCTAAAACAGCTTAATTCAGTCACATATCCATTTACAATCATTGCAAATCTTCGGGAGAGGAAAATAAGTACAAAGTCATTTGATGTATTTGGCATATTTTCATTCAATTATCTCATATGCAATAATATCCTGAGTAACTCATCTTTAAGAACGAAAGTCTTCAGTACGCAAAAATTTGCTCTAAGAATGATATGTGGTGCTCACCCAGTGTCATGTTGTAGACATCTGTTTAAATGATTTGGCATTCGGCGTATTGTTTGTTAATATTTTTATTCCCTTATAAAGTTTGCTGTAAATAATCGCCCAATTCAAAAGCAACATATTCAAATACCAGAAGAAAAATGACATTCATTAACGCAAATTAACGTCGTCTTTAGCACCAAAAGGGGTGCACAATGCTACAACAAAAGTTATTGATCATTTACCAGGTTATATAAAATGTCTGACAGACAGCAAAGTAAAATTTGACTAACTGAGAAAGTTTCTCGTTGACAACTTCAGTTCCATAGAAGAATTTCTATTATTTTTTGGAAAAATGTATTAGAAATCTTCAGAATATAGCCGTGTGTAATTAATTTGCGATGTAAGCGTGAAATGACTCGTTCCAAATCATTGCCATCTATCGTGCAAAATGATCCATGGAACATGTAACTAACTTACACAGTTATTGTTCTTAACTTCACCTCTACCATTAACCCAGTCACACCAAATAACGAACTATAGTCGCATGAAATTTTATGGCTTTTAAATTGTTTGATGAGCTCAGTTGTTAGTTACTCTGAAACCGACAATTAAGATCGTGGCACAAGTTTCATTGAAATAACTTGAAGCTACTTCTCTAACGTCCCATTCTCGAACAGCGCGTGGGAAGAACGAACTCTTAAATCGTTCTCTTCGAAACCTAATTTCTCTTATTTTATTATGATGATCATTCCTCTCTATGTAGATGAGGGTAAAAAAAAATTTCACAAACCGAAGAGAAAGTTGGTGATTGAAATTTCATGAGAGGAGACTGCCGCAAAGAGAAACCCCTTTGTTTTAATGATTGCCACCACAGTTCACGTAGCACAACCGAAAACTCTTGGTTCGGTGTACGAATGCAAAGCGTTCACTTCCTAACTAATAGATGACCCTTAAATGTGTTCTAAAACGAACACATGCCGCGAGTGTCACGTGATGACGTGAAATGAAGTGAAAAGCAAATGGATAGCGTAGACCTTCAAGAGCAGATAACGTATTTCAATGCAGTCATACGACTCACGGTGAAGCGGTTTAGAACGATATTATTTTCTTTTTATACATCTATTTTTAAATGGTTCAAAAGGCTTTGAGCCCTGTGGGACTTAACATCTGAGGTCATCAGTCCCCTAGAACTTAGAACTACTTACACCTAACTAACCTAAGGACATCACACACATCCACGCCCGAGGCAGGATTCGAACCTGCGACAGTTGCGATCGCGCGGTTGCTGACTGAAGCGCCTAGAACCGCTCGGCCACTCCTGTCAGCGTATTTTTAAACCCCTTCTTGTGTAACGCGAAATGAGAGCAAATAAAAAAGCGTCCTACCCGACTTCAGAACCAACGTCGCAGAGTAACTGCCAAGGAGTACACAGGTACCTGAGTAGACTTTACGAGCGACTACCAGTGAGTATAATCACTATGAGACATCAGGTACAAACTTGGACTTATTTCCCGATGTACGTACCCCCAACTCAGAAGAAAAAAAAAAAGGTCTCAAAGAGGTGTGCGTTGTGCTCCTCAAGAGTGAAAAATAAAGGAAAAAATATGAATGGCTGTGTAAATACTGAGGCGTTGCTCTGTATTTTCGAAAACTGTTTTTCAGTCTACCATACGCAAGGTCACTACTGCACCAACTTCATCCGTCATTATCATGACAGCATCGTAATTTTTCTCAATCTTACAAGACCATTGGAAAAAAGGAAAGCTAGAAGAGATTCCAACGAATCGCCTATGAAACAGTTCCTCTGTTGGGCACAAATTGAGGCCGGGCATTTCCATTTATAACGTGCACCAGTCGATGAAAATCGGATCTGCCTCTTCCTCATGTCATCCAATAACATTAATCGTAACAACACTAAAACTTCATAAATACATTTCTCCCCTAAATTATTAATTAAATTTTGTGGAGCTCTGTCAATTTACATAGAGTAGGTACTTTGCGATAGGTGTTGCGGGAAATACAGTCAACACGTTCAGTGGAATTAATTTTTTATCAATGGCGAGAGTATACTGTTTTACTGATGACTGGCAAACAGCTGTTGTTAATTAAAATCACAGATCTGTTGCAGTCGCGCCAGTTTCCACACAAAATACATCGTTGTTAAAACATACGCTCTGTATTCGGCAAAAAATATTTGAGTGAAGTGGCTAACGTCTGTGGCTCAGCTTTTTTGCTTTCAGCGTAACTTCTTTCTTTGTTAAATAGTTTTTTCAGTCACATAATCAACCGACCCATAACATATGATCTCGATATTTCTGTGCCATTTAGAAGAATGATTGTAGCTGCACTCAGTCTAAGTGTACTGTCCACTGGAAAGGGCGATGTGAGATTATATGAATACAAACTGCCTTTACCAGAAGTGCAAATGCATAGAAGTGCTGGAAATTAAATTGAAGGAAGTTTATTAAAAACACCGATTTCCAGTTAACGAAGTGATAGGAGACTGTAAAATGGGGCAATGAAGAATGTGAATGACCTTCTTCACGCACAAAAGCATAGTCTTAAGGAGAGGGGAATCATAGAGAAATAGGAGCTTATTACGCATAGCACAAATTCTAGAGAGTAAGCAACAGCTACAAGTAGTCCCAAGCAAAATGGCGTACTGGTAAGACATTTGAATCGCAATCGGAAGGTTGGTGGTTCGGTAACCACGAGGTTCCTTTGAAAAAGAGAGTGTGATTTACCTCCCTATCCTATCCTCATCCTATAACATGGATAACCAATAAAGACGTTGTTGTCGACGATATGTTTTTGGTCCTGTATCGAAAGTGGAGATTAAGGTTTAACATTCTGCCGGAGTTATGCCATTACAAATGCAACACTACACTGAGGCGGCAAATGTCGTGGGATAACTCCTAATACCATGTTGGACCTCCGTTTGCCCAGTCTACTGCAGCACCTCGATGTGACGTCGACTCAAAAGTCGTTGAAAGTCTCCTGCGGCAATATTGAACAATGACCCTTCTACAAGGTGGTCGGAAATTCCCGTTACAAACTTCTAGGACATGTAGAGGGTAGTGAGTGCAGAACATTCTGAATAGGAACCCATGTCCTGAATCGTATCGTTTCCGTTCTACAACAGTTTCAATTCAGATCTGTACCTCGTCAACGTCTGCTTAGGACAAGAGAAACGTCTCCGAGTTCCCTGTCCTGGTATGCAACAGAGTAGACACGATGACGCGTACTACGTAAAAAGTTCCCCAAATGTCACTTGTTGTCCGCTTTGCTGTGAGACCGAGTCAATAGATGTGCATCACCGATAGAGGAAACATGGTGCGGTACACGTTTGTCGAATACACAGACTTGCTCCCGGTGTATGGCGAAGCTGGAGGTAACGGAAGAACTGCTAGTCGCTGTATCACGAACGTTTTCCACACTGTCACACTCCATCGCACAAACTGTTTGCCAAAGTTACACAACGACTACGATAAACGGGTACCTTCACCGTGAGGAGGCAGGACTGTGGTGCTCCACGGCGACGCCGCACTCACGAATTTGAAGGTATACTGCGTCGCATTGAAGATAGCCAGTCAACGACTTCGTGAACAATTGCACGTACAATGGCTGTTAGTCACAGTATCGTCTTGGACGTCCTGTATGAGGAACAATATCATCCGTACCACTTACAAAAGCTACAGGCTATGGATCCAGCAGACTTTCCACAATGCATCGCCTTCTGCGCATGGTTCGTGCACCGTTTCATCCACGTGCCCCTGATCCCGCGTCGAGTTGTCTTCACAGATGAACGTAGGTTCACAAGTGTTTGTGTTCTGAATGCTCTAAATAGCCATGTCTGGGTGGACGAAAATGCATGTTGAAGGATTTCAAGACAGGTTTGGAATTAACGTGCGGGCAGGTATTCTGGACGATCATGTGACTGGACCATACCTCCTTCCATCCAGGCTCGAGGGTCCCGCATACTTAGTCTTCCTACGACACGTACTGGACCCGTTCTTGGAAGCTGTGCCATTGAATGTCCGTCAGGAAATGCGGTTTCAGCATGATGGAGCACCACTTCACTTTCACTGGCTGTCCGGAGACATCTCAACAGACGGTATGGTGAAAGATGGATAGACTGTGGTGGTCCAACCGCGTGGCCGCCAAGATCGCCGGTTGAAATCCCTATGGACTGTTACTTGTGGGGTCGTATTAAGAGCCTAATATATGAGATTCCTGCAGAGACAGAGGAAGATCTGCTGGTACGAGTTCTGGCCGCTGCAAAAGACACTGAAGTGACACCAGGTGGGATGGAGAGAGTGTACCAGAACATGCTTCGGAGGTACAATGCGTGTAACAACGTTGGTGGTCGCCATATCGAGCCTCTGTTGTAATGCATCGGTGCGTTGCGGCTGGTGCCGTAGATGCTGGGTTCTTGTTGTTGTCGACTAATGTAACCATAAGGTGTAAGTTGTAATACAATTGCGTAAGTAACAACGGAACGAGTCAGTATTCTTTTCAAATCGATTGCGTACTGCGTCACGCTTAAGTATATTCCTCACGTGGGTGTGGATGAGATAATCATCTGCATTGAAACTGTCGCAGAATGGAAGCGATACGTTTCCGGACATGGGTTCCTATTCAAAATGTTATGTATTCACTACCCTTTACATGTTCTACAAGTTTGTAACTGGAGTTTTCGATCACTCTGTATGTAGGTCCATAATTGCGAAAGTATTCCTGTGCAGAATTTAGTGCATGAACTGGCCTTTCGATTATGTCCCATAAATGTTCAATGGGTTTTACGTCGGGCGATTAGGGTAGCCAAACCATTCGCTCGAATTGTCCAGAATGTTCGTCAAATGAGTCGCCATCAACTGTGGCCTGGTGACATGGCACATTGTCATCCATAGAAATTCTATAATTGTTTGGGAGCTCGACGTCCATGAATGGCTACAAATGGACTCCAAGTAGCCAATCATTTCTAGTCAATGATCAGTTCAATTCGACCAGAGGAAAGAGTGTATGTGTATGTGTTGTCTGCAGTATGGAGCCACCACCAGCTTGCACGGTAACTTGTTGTCAACTTGGATGTATGGCTTCGTGGGGCCTGCCCCACACTAGAACGTGCCGTGAGGTGTTACCACCTGAAATCTGGACTCGTCTGATCACGCCACTAGAGTCCTGCCGACATCGACACGAGCGCAGGAGAGCCATTGTAGCCTATGTAGTGATTTAGCAAAGCATTCGCGTCGTTCGTCTGCTGCCATAGCCAACTGACGCCAGATTTCACCGCAATGCCCTAACGGGTACGTTCATTATATGTCCCACATATTTCTGCAGTTGTTTCACGCAGTATTTCTTGTCTGTTAGCACTGAGAACTCTACGCAGACACAGCAGCTCTCGGTCGTTAAGTGAAGATCGCTGGCCGCTGCGTCGTCCATGGTCAGAGGTAATGCGTGAAATTTGGTATTGACGCTACACTCTTGACCCTGTGGATCTTGGAATTTGATTTCCCTAACGATTTCCCAAGTGGATTTTCCCGTGCTCTATCTCCAAATACCAATCTCCATTGAGAATTTGTTAGTTGCCGTCGTGCAGCACTAATCACGTCGGAAACCTCTTCGCATGAATCACCTGAGTACATATAATAGCTTCGTCAATGCACTGCCCTTTTATATCTTCCTGTGCGCGATACTATCGCCATCTGTATATGTGCATATCGCTATCCTATGAGTTGTCACCTCGGTGCAGTTTGGACCAGACAAGAATGAGGGAGGACATTAATCTGAAATCTAGTTTGCCCCGCAGGGTAGCGCGCGGTCTAGGGCATCCTGTCAGGGTCCGGGCGGCTCCTCTCGTCAGAGATTTGAGTCCTCACTCGGGCATGTGTGTATGTGTTGTCTGCAGTATAACTTTGTTTCAGTTGGATTAAATAGTGTGTAAGCTTAGGGACCGATGACCTCAGCAGTTTGGTCCCTAGTACATACCACAAATCTACCAAAACTAGTTAATATTTCCCATATCACAAACAGAGAGAATTAGGGAGAGCATTATTTTTGAATACACAGTTTATTTCAGATAATCCTCACATACCTTATTTAACGGTAGCACTAGTTTCAACTGTCTAGTTGCGATTGCCAGCCGATGTGGCCGAGCGGTTCTACGTGCTTCAGTCTGGAACGGCGCGACCGATATGGTCGCAGGCTCGAACCTGCCTCGGTCATGGATGTGTGTGATGTCCTTAGGTTAGTTAGGCTTAAGTAGTTCTAAGTTCTAGGGGACTGATTACCTCAGATGTTAAATCCCATATTTCTCATAGGCATCTGAACCATCTAGTTGCGATTACCAGTTACCCAAAAGCACTTCTTAGCTGATGAGCGGATGAAATCATACTATGAAATTACATTTTCACAACGTTTCTGTCAAAGGACTACTAAGAGATTTCTATGGACTACTGACAATTACTAGTCAGTTGATATCAGTTGTTACCGCGATAGCCTTTAAAGAATTGCGAGGCAGCTCTTTCATCTATCATGGTATCGCAGTCTCACCAACTCACATGTTGCCTCACAGCCACTCATGCCTGTCCGCGAGAGTGGTACATCTTTGCATACAGGAAAGGACAGATACCTCTTGTAGCATCACCAGATCTCTGACCGGCGCTGGCCAATCAGTGCGCTGGGCGTGTATATTTCTGTTGGCCGTCTTCACGCAGTACGGATGGCGAAGTAGTATATCGTGGCAGATGTGATGATTCAGTCTCTTTCCTTGTAAATTTTATACGAGCGCAATCGACAGACAGCTTTCAGCATACTGGAGAGACTGCTCCAAGCAGTTGAGGTTGTACTCGCATAATTCGAAACCACGAGAATTTTGAAATTATGTACAACCGTGGCCTCGTCGCACTGATTCTTGCATTTTGTTCTTTCCATGGATAATGTCGAGCTTTTGTTCCCATTTTATATTGCATCAGAGCACGTGGCGACCGTTATCGGCTTCTGAGTTTACGAACTGTTACCCGGGGCCAACCAGATGTACGGGCGCTGCAATGGACTTGTGACGTCACACTAGTCGGCTTGCCCACCAGATTTGGTGAACGCTCTGCTCTGTGCAGTGCCCAGGGGAAATCAACATTTAATTGAAAAGGTACCCACTAGAGGTCTTAATTTTCTTGTGTGCTATCGAGAACTTGCTCCCGTTGAAACACACAGCCAATAATTATTAAACTCCTCTGAATTAGTTCTTTGCTTACAGACGGAGGCACGTGCTGTCTTTTTCGTGGGCCTCGGTGTAACTTTAAATGACCTACAAAAATATTCTCTCACAACAATGCTCTTTCTCAAGAGTGGACGTATTTATTTGTACGTACTTTTACGCCATAATGTTTGAAGTAGGTGTCAAGTGTTTTAAGTGAATGTTTCTATTTTTCAATAACGGTTGACCATGTTGATCTGATTTGATCACGTACTTTATTGGATTTTGTCATACATTCGTGTCCCACTAAACTGATTAGCTTATAACTTTCCTTTGTTCACAGACTCTATCATGTGTACTTTACCTCTGTGTCAGAATGTTTAAACCTGTTCCATTCACACGAAATGCTATTTACCAGGGACAAACGTGTATATACTTCAAGCACTTCTTTCTTCCGAAAGAACATTTCTGTAATCATCACTAGAGCAGTTCTTGAAAGCGGCAGTGAAGGCGTCATCGCGAATTATTGCTTCTACCATACAAGCTCTCTGTCTCTCTTTCTAGGGTATTAGACAGCGAAACGTCCTCTTTCCCGGGTTCGAACCCCGCCGCCTTAGCTTTTCAAGAAAAACCATCAGCAGTGTCGGTCGAAGACTTGCTGCGTAAGAAGTCACCTTCATTCTGCCAAAGGCCTTGTCAAAGAGGGCGGAGGAGCGGAAAAAGAGTCAGGGCACTCTCTTGATCGTGGGGTGGGAAATTTCCCCTAAAATGCGGGAGAGGCAGCGATGATCAACGGCATGACGGCCACGAAAACCACTGAATTAGGTAATGAGTAGCCACATAACTTCTGGCCTTGAAATGAAAAAGTCTCATGTTGTTCTCTCAGCGGCAAAAGATTCTTGACTAGTCCCTCATTAGGACCTCAAAAGAGTACTGTCAAGAGGGAAGGTGGAAGGTTACCATCGGAAAAAGATTGCACACGCAACGAAAGAATAACCATCCACGAGTCGGGGCTTGGAATGTCAGATGTTTGAACTGAAGTTCAAAAATGCCAAGGCTCAATGCAGATATACGATATCTGGCCAGAGCAGTTTAGGGCAATATGAACAGCAGCAGAAAATGGTTCAACGTGAGAAAGATTCGTTGTGTATAGGAAGGTTACGCTAGAGAGTGGGTTACTGGGAACACTTTAGTTATAGGGTTGGTCCCATCAGAATCGACAGCAAACCAACACCGACAAAATTAGTTGGGATATAAATGCTGATGTCTGAATCAGAAGCTGAAAAGGATACAGAACGGGTAATTGAGGACGTAAAGGGAGACGAAAGCCTAATAGTCATGGGTAACTGGAATGGAGTTGTACGTTTATAAGTGAATTGTCACCTAAGACTGTTATGTATTACATCAACGTGCCTCTTTTTTCGCCACATGTTTAATACCCTTAAACTATTAATTAATTACCTTCATTAGAATAACCACACTTGGTTTATTAAGTGATATACTTCACCACCTGTGATCAGGTTTTAGGCACACTTCGAAACGCCACAAGTGCAGGAATTGTTGGTGGCTGAAAATTAGATACAAGAAGAAAATTAGATGGGAAGGCCAAATATCTAATGCAGAGGTGCTCAATAGACTCCGTGAAAAAAATGTATATGGCATCGTGGCTGAAAGAAGGTCTATAGATGTGTAATAAGTCCAAAAGCATCAAGATATATTTAACCTAATACTGAAGATAAGTGTCAGGAGTAAAACCTGTATAAGGAGAGGAAGTGCTGAATGCAATAAGCAGATTTAAATTCATTATTGCAGCAATTACGCAGAGATGAAATACGCGCACGATAGAGTGCTCTACCAAACCAATATTCGGACTACCGGCTACAAATTAATTAATTAAGCGTTATTTAAGGTATTGCCTTTTAAAATAATTCGATTGACTATATGGAGATATTGAGACACACTGCGTTGATTGCAACAGCAGTCATATATTGAATTGATGTGACATAACTTTGACCAATCGTCACATAGGGAGGACCCTGGCACGTCTACGAGCGTGGCACGATTACGCAGAACATTTTGCTCCGGAAAGATTCTTGCTAGAGCGCTACAGACACGGGAAGATCTCCTGATAGCTCTCATAAACCTCACGGCACCAGCTGAGTGAATGTTTTAGCGCGACGAGCATATTTGTGATTTTATGTAAGGTGATCAAATTTTGTCCCTCAAATGTCGAAACTCATAGAGTGAATAGATTTTAGAACTGTGAATAGATAATTACAACTTTTGTTACCGGAGATTATTCCGCTTTACTAAGTGCATCTCTATAGTTTGATAGCCTGAAAATTACTACTGTAGTTTCGAAACTAATAGAAAGATGGCGATGGAGCACATTTACGCAGCTCTGTTGGTGGACGTGTAAGCACTATTTTGCAATCCTATCCTAACTAATACCCTTTCCAGGAAACTTTAAGATGACAGCAGTACGAAACGCAATCTTAAAAAAATGAAGGCACAGGACAAAATAAGATGTAGAATCTGCTAAAAAGCTGTTTGAACCTAATGAATCTCAAGCAGATAGAATTAATTCTCTGAGAACAAGGACTGACAACGGCAAGAAACTGCTATGTGCAAGAACGGGGGAAAATGTGAATAGACCTACATCTGACGTCAGATTTTCGCGTGATAGCTCTTCATGCTTTCCTGTCGTCTGACAGTCTCCTCAAGTTCAGTAATTTCTGCTCCCTTTACGCCGTCTGTCATCTTTTATGGCCTCCTTCCCCTCAATCTCCCGTCAGGAACTAAACCTTCCAAAGCGCCCATTAGCAATTACTCGTATCTCAATGAATGCCCCATCCAGTTCTTCTTCAGTTCTCTCTCATTGCGCAGTATTCTGGTTAAGAGGATGAAAATTGCCTTTGTATTTATTGTTTGAAACGATACAACTAATCAAAAAGAAATCAATAATGGGTCAAGTGCCTTAGATAGAAAAGGTAGGCTCACAGAGAGCACTATATTTTTTGTGCATAAATTGTAACTCGGCCACTGATGATGATTAGGCCTTTAATTAATATTCAAACATCTGTGAAGGCCATATCATGCTAACAGGTGGAAGTTCACCAAAAAATTTGTTTACTACCAGTAAAATGGTTGTGTATTATCTTGCTGACTGGTGTAAGTAAGACTTTTAATGTTGTTCACTGCCAACAAATGTATTTTCCAAAGTTTGGCAGTGTGTTTTGTTTACTCATTATTGTGTTCTACGACACATGTAGACGTGCCCTCATAGGTGCTTAAATCTACCCCTTATCCGGGGAGCATTTATGCCCTTGACTTCAGCCAACATAAGATTATTTTGCACTCTCAAATGTGATGTTGAGGTAGAAGCATAGATACTAAATTACACTTTAATAACCATGCTATAAGAGTAAACAGGATAAATCTGACCAAAATAATTCAGAAAATATCTAAAACGTATGCGCGTAAATTTGCTGTGGTCACCCAGTTTAGTGAAAGACTCGCCCCACAAAGCTTATTATGTACTGTAGAGTGTCTGCAATTTTATATTCTCATAAATAATAATAATAGTAATAACTAATAGTATAATTTGGAGTGTGTTCGGGATTCACTCATAGATATCCTTGCGTGTGTTGTCTCTGGTATCAATAAATCAGAAAATTATCTGGAAAATTTATAGGTTGTCACGTTATGTTTAATAAAAACGAAGCTAGAGTATTACACAAATGTAGATTATAAATGTAAGATGTTTACTCTGTATGAGCCACACTGCATGACTCCTTCAGCTGTCGACCTTGTACACTTTATGAACTGTTATGCGCGAACATCAGCATATAACTGAAATAATATGACAAGTGTTGTGGTGGAAAGAAACTAATTAGCGATGCAGGAATTACGAGCTTCTTTAACAGACATATTCACCTCGTCAAGTGCCCACAAAGCTATCAGCCGACATTAATTGCCGTGGTTGGCAGCGGTCATAATGCTCTGGCTTATCACTGTATAATAAGCGACCTAGACGGCGATATTCAGAAAATATCTATACTAGACGCATGATTATCTATCAAACTTATTTCCTTTATTCAGATTTTTCAGTTTTATCCATTCGAGGTGAAGTACTTTCCTTGTTAAATAGATTTTCAAACGTCAGTAATGTTAGTTCCCCAGAACGTTTCCTTATATCTTTATCAATGGGTGGTTCGTCATGCTACACCGTTTACTATGTGATCAAGGGAAATCCTAAAGCTTTGCAGTCGTTTCCTCAAGACGTTTCTAAGAAATGTTCAAATGTGTGTGAAATCCTATGGGACTTAACTGCTAAGGTCATCAGTCGCTAAGCTTACTCACTACATAACCTAAATTATCCTAAGGACAAACACACACATCCATGCCCGAGGGAGGACTCGAACCTCCGCCGGGACCAGCCGCACAGTTCATGAGTGCAGCGCCCCAGACCGCTCTGCTAATACCGCGCGGCTCAAGGCGTTTCATCAAAATAAAATGTTTACGTTTTATGATGCAGGCGTAAACGTATTCCAGAAGGCTGGTGGACCATTTCAGTATATACGTACTTTGAATTCCCAAATGCACTACAGGGTACTGGAGAAACGTGCACAATAGATTAATTAGTTGCAAGATGGCCTCGTCGTAGTTCTGTCTGACAGTGAGGTCGACGAATCAGTCAGCTGGAGGGATATGGGCGAGGGGGCTGTATCACTGGAATTGGGTTCAAAATGGTTCAAATGGCTCTGAGCACTATGCGACTTAACTTCTGAGGTCATCAGTCGCCTAGAACTTAGAACTAATTAAACCTAACTAACCTAAGGAGAGCACACACATCCATTCCCGAGACAGGATTCGAACCTCCGACCGTAGCGGTCACGCGGTTCCAAACTGAAGCGCCTAGAGGCACACGGCCACACAGGCCGGCCTGGAAATGGGGAACTTCCCTTGTAAGCAGAAAGTGGCCTTCATCAATAACCTGGTCTAGGCCTGGGCATAGCTACCTAATTCTTGAAGGATAATTTTCATCAGCTTACCTGATGTCTCCGCAGCCCATAAACAGCTCTGAATAATTTGCTCCTCGGGAATTAAGGAAATAAGAGGGAATTATGCTGACAGTCGGACAGAAATGTGATAAATTATCCTTTCTGTGACATCCAAGACTGTTCGTAAAATTTTTAATGAGGGATAAGTGGTTCAAATGGCTCTGAGCACTATGGGACTCAACTACTGAGGTAATTGGTCCCATAGAACTTAGAACTACTTAAACCTAACCAACCTAAGGATATCACACACAGCCATGCCCGAGCCAGGATTCGAACCTGCATCCGTAGCGGTCACGCGGTTCCAGACTGCAGCGCCTAGAACTGCTCGGCCACTCCGGCCGGCTTAGTGAGGGATAAAATCGCACCAATTGTAACTGACATATCCTTTATGTCGATAAAATAGTACCCTCTACTCGGGTTTCAAGGTGCAAATCTGATATTAAAGTAAGGGAAACTAGGAGGGGTAGTACATAAATGTTACACTCATCAAAAAGTTTCAAAGAAATATCAACCTCAGATCATACCTCGACTGCGTACGAGAAAATCCTACCAGTTATTTAAAAAATTTCCCTAAATTTATGAAGTAGCTCGCCAGATCACTTATGGGTAATGCATGAAAAGTATCTTTGAGTCAACCAGTATCAAACTGGTTAGGCAGAGCCTAATCGGAGAAAACTAATGTAGCCTACGAACAAACTGCGAACTGCCAGACATGTGACATAAGCTTAAGAAAGTTAAATGAAAGCATACATTATGTATAATGTCAAATTGTGAACCTCAAAAGTGGCTTGCAAAATGAGCGCCCATCCCGCAGCATGTCCAGACTAACGCGATAATCGCAGTGAGATGCCTCAGTACACATGAACACTGAAGAGGCAGACAAAAGGGTATAGGCATATACAGGGTGTTTCAAAAATGACCGGTATATTTGAACCGCCATACAAACTAAACGAGCAGCGATAGAAATACACCGTTTGTTGCAATATGCTTCGGACAACAGTACATTTTCAGACAGACAAACTTTCGAAATTACAGTAGTTACAATTGTCAACAACAGATGGCGCTGCGGTCGGGGGAACTCTATAGTACGATATTTTCCACATATCCACCATGCGTAGCAATAATATGGCGTAGTCTCTGAATGAAATTACCCGAAACCTTTGACGACGTGTCTGGCGGAATGGCTTCACATGCAGATGAGATGTACTGCTTCAGCTGTTCTACTGTTTCTGGATTCTGGCGGTACACCTGGTCTTTCAAGTGTCCCCACAGAAAGAAGTCACAGGGGTTCATGTCTGGCGAATAGGGAGGCCAATCCACGCCGCCTCCTGTATGTTTCGGATAGCCCAAAGCAATCACACGATCATCTAAATATTCATTCAGGAAATTAAAGACGTCGGCCGTGCAATGTAGCCGGGCACCATCTTGCAAAAACCACGAGGTGTTCGCAGTGTCGTCTAAGGCAGTTTGTACCGCCACAAATTCACGAAGAATGTCCAGATAGCGTGATGCAGTAATCGTTTCGGATGTGGAAAATGGGCCAATGATTCCTTTGGAAGAAATGGCGGCGCAGACCAGTACTTTTTGAGGATGCAGGGACGATGGGACTGCAACATGGGGCTTGTCGGTTCCCCATATGCGCCAGTTCTGTTTATTGACGAAGCCGTCCAGGTAAAAATAAGCTTCGTCAGTAAACCAAATGGTGCCCTAATGCATATCGCCGTCATCAATCCTGTGCCCTATATCCTTAGCGAATGTCTCTCGAGCAGCAATGGTAGCGGCGCTGAGTGGTTGCCGCGTTTGAATTTTGTATGGATAGAGGTGTAAACTCTGACGCATGAGACGATACGTGGACGTTGACGTCATTTGGACCGCAGCTGCAACACGGCGAACGGAAACCCGAGGCCGCTGTTGGATCACCTGCTGCACTAGCTGCGCGTAGCCCTCTGTGGTTGACGTACGCGGTCGCCCTACCTTTCCAGCACGTTCATCCGTCACGTTCCCAGTCCGTTGAAATTTTTCAAACAGATCCTTTATTGTATCGCTTTTCGGTCCTTTGGTTACATTAAACCTCCGTTGAAAACTTCGTCTTGTTGCAACAACACTGTGTTCTAGGCGGTGGAATTCCAACACCAGAAAAATCCTCTGTTCTAAGGAATAAACCGTGTTGTCCACAGCACACTTGCACGTTGTGAACAGCACACGCTTACAGCAGAAAGACGACGTACAGAATGGAGCACCCACAGACTGCGTTGTCTTCTATATCTTTCACATCACTTGCAGCGCCATCTGTTATTGAAAATTGTAACTACTGTAATTTCGAAAATTTGTCCGCCTGAAAATGTACTGTTGTCCCAAGCATATTGCAACAAACTGTGTATTTCTATCGCTGCTCATTTAGTTTTTATTGTCGTTTCAAATATACCGGTCATTTTGGAAACACCCTGTATATTCAAATACAGAGATACGTAAACAGAGAGAATATGGCCATGTGGTCGGCAGCGCCCATATAAGATAACAAGTGTTTGGCACAGTTGTTAGATCGGTTACTGCTGCTACAATGGCAGGTTATCACGATCTGAGAGACTCCGAACGTGGTGTTATAGTCGGTGCAGGAGCGATGGGACACTGCATTTGCGAGGTAGTGATGAAGTGGGGATTTTCGCTTACAACCATTTCACTAGTGTACCGTGAATATCAGGAATCCGGTAAAGCCAACTCTCCGTCATCGCTGCGGCGGAAATAGATCCTGCCAGAACGGGACCACGACGACTGAAGAGAATCGTTGAGAGTGACAGAAGTGTAACCCTTCAGCATATTGCTTCACATTTCAATGCTGGGCCATCAGCAAGTGATAGCGTGTGTACCATTCAACGAAACGTAATCGATATGGGCTTTCGCAGCCGAAGGCCCACTGTGCGACACAAAGCTTTACGCTTCGTCTGAGCCCGTCAGCACAGACATTGGCCGGTTGATGACTGGAAACATGTTGCCTGGTCGGACCAGTCTCGTTTCAGATTGTATCGAGCAAATGGACGTGTACGGGTTTGGAGACAACCTCATGAATTCATGGAGGCTACAAGTCAGCAGGGGACTGTTTAAGCTGGTGGAGGCTCTGTAATGGCGTGGAGATTGTACAATTGGAGTGATGTGGGACCCCTGATGCGTCTAGATAAGACTCTGACGGATTGACAAGCACGTAAGCATTCTTTCTGATTATCTACATCCATTCATGCTCAATGCTGCATTCCGGCGGACTTGGGAAATTTCAGCAGGACAATGCGACACCGCACACGTCTAGAATTACTAAAGATTCTTCTTAGTTTAAACACGACTGCTGGCCACCAAATTCCCCAGATATGAACATTACTGAGCGTATCTGGGAAGCCTTGCAACTTGCTGTTATGGACAGCCCTGCAGGATTCACGGTGTCAGTTCCCTCCAGCACTACTTCTGTCATTAGTCGAGTCCATGCGACGTCGTGTTGCGGCACTTCTACTTGCCCTCGGGGGCCCTCCACGTGATTAGGCAGATGTACCAGTTTCTTTGGCCCTTCAGTGTACGTAGTAGAGTGGTACTGTCAGAACTAATATTGATGGCGGGAGGGACAACTGAAGAAACCATAGCTAACAACACTGTCGCACCTTAACGTTTCCTCTCAAACTCCACTCGCTACTGACAGAGCTAAAACAGTGTTAGTGTACGAATGCTTCGGAGAGAGCAAAAAATAAAAACAAAGCAATGTAGAATGCTTATTGCAGTTGTCAAGAAATAAAAATATTAAAAGTGTTTAATCATTTTTGTGCAGGTATAAATGATAAAACACAGTATAAAACAGACCAAACCGCCATTTCACTGGTTAGACGTAATAGGGCAAGAAATGTCGAATATACAGAGTACGTTATATAAAGAATACAAGGTTGCGGATAGATACCGTGTAACAGAATTTATAAGGTAACTTACGTAATCATGGTGAAGAAAATATCCAGTAACGGAGAAGTGAGCATGACTAGTAGAAAGAAAAGAAAAATTAAGAAAACGTTTCTGAATACGAGCGTCCCTTTATGGATAGTAAAGAAAGGGAGCTATGGAACAGGAAGTCAGTAGAACTGACTCCTCAAAGAAGTAAAGAGACAAAATTTCGGTTACAGCCAACATCAGATCAAAACTCATAAAACAAAGCTTACTGTTAGTGTCAGTTTGAATGAAATCTATATCTCAAAGGCCGTCATCTTCGGTTAATTTTTGTATTCAGCCACCTATCATGTCCATTCATCTGGAAAGCTCTACGTTTGTGCATAATCAGTATTAAACGAATTTAATGACTACAGAGAAATTAGTCACTGAAGAACGTACTATGTTATACGGTGCCAGATGCCACACGTCTTTCGAATTTACACGCTTGCAAACTGAAAAGTGAACACCACGTTACTCTCTTTAGCTAACAAATACGTTCTATTTTAGAAGTCCTTTAACAAAAAATGGTTCTATGGCTCTGAGCACTATGGGACTCAACATCTGTGGTCATCAGTCCCCTAGAACTTAGAACTACTTAAACCTAACTAACTTAAGGACATCACACACATCCATGCTCGAGGCAGGATTCGAACCTGTGACCGTAGCGGTCACAGGACCGTTGGCACTTAAAACAGACTGACGCGCCTAGAACCGCACGGCCACACCGGCCGGCAGTCCTTTAACAGTTGAACGCATGCAATATTTGTGATTGTTGTGATCCGATGTTACTTATAATTTCCCAGCAATTTCGTTTCCCTAATGCTGAGTAAACAACAACATTGACCTGTCGTTTTCAGAAGACAATTTAACATGATTGTCTGATAAACTGAAATTTCTACATTGGTAACGTCATCGTCGTTTGCGATATTTTCACACGTAGAGAAGATAAGTATCATAATCGTAAACTGGATGAAAAAAACCAAATGGGTTACATACACGAGCCATGTATGTCGCTGGATCGTGTTATATAGTAGGAATGTCTATGAAGTAAGGAGATGAGCGAAATAGAAAATTATCACCTAAGAATTTATGTGGCTATAGAACAGCTTGAGGTTTTCCCGTAAGCACTCTGCGAATTTAGAGCGTAATTCCGTTACTAGTACATACAGATCGCGTTCTAAGATACTATACCAATAGAACATGGGTTTCAGTTGCACCCTAAAAATTTTCATTTGATATTTAGAATAGACATGAATTAAATCTTTGAAGAGCACAGAAGATGAACAGAAGTATGGAAACACCAAACAGGCCTATACAACACATTACGAAGCCGTTGGCAAAACAGATTCAATCGTCTGGGAAAGAATTAATAGAGGTCCCGTATCGTTTTTAAAGGAATCTTACACAGTTCATCCTGCAAAATAGTTGTAAGTTCAGGTAACGATAACAGAGGTGGACAGCGATCACACACCCTTCTCTGCAAAATAGGTTCAACGATACTTACATTGGTCACTGCAAGAATTTATTCTAGAGATTGTAAGGTGGCTATAATTTCGCACCTTGTAAGAACTCATCCACATTCTTTGCCATGATCTACAAACACAATTAGGTATCATCTGATAGGTTGTACATCATATATATGGACATATAAAGAAGACTGACATTGGCGCGTACGTCTAGTAAATAATTGTTAACGCTTATTGCATGAAAGATGACGGAGTGTATTTATTATAAAAACGGCGTAATGAATGATTGCCTATACTAGTAGCGGTTGGAACGCTAGTCTAGATGAAACGGCAGGCGGAACTCTATTAAGCTCTGGGTGGGAGACCCGCACGGGTGTTCGTCTTGCTTAAACACAGGAAGTAGCTTGACGGACGTCGTGGCACCTGAGCTCTGGTGTACAATATGGTGACGGCTGGGCGCTATTGTAGTAGCGGCCGGAAGGATAACCGGATAATACTTCCGAACGCTGACAATATTGGACGCAGGTGAGAGAAACGAAGAAGCGGCACCTCGGAAACCGTGCAGGCTGGGTTATTTCCTAGGATTTTTACTCAAAAGCGTATCATTGTACGAGTATATGTTTTTCCTCGCAAACTTTCCGCGCTGGACGACAGAAGACTAAAATACGTTTGGTCGGTGTTCGGACGAATCTGTAGAGCGGGAGAATATTCCGTGGTTTAGGGAATATGATTCGTTTTTGGAGTAACAAGGGTGGGGAGCCGAGCCTTGCTGGGAAGCCAGCGGTGGAGGTCCTCCGTTGTGAGCGCCCTTGTGTGACGGTCGCTCGATATCATCTTGTTAATACAGAATGACTTGCTGTCATGGTCTCAGGAGAGTTTATAGTTAGAACAGTTAGGCACTGTACTGTTGCGAAAAGACAGTATTAGAGTATATTAGTCAGAGGACCGCCTTCTGCCGTCCTAGTGTTTGAAATAGTTTATTTGTGGCTGGAGTTCTCCCATAGTCGCAGACGAGTACGACAACCTTCACTCCGACGCACCGGACGTAGTACATATGGTGATAGAGCAAATTGCTTCGGCTTATTGGGGCTATAAAAGCTAAACAACTGTGATCAAGTTAGTTTATTTTCACTGAGGTTCCACACCACCGTAGATCATCTTTGAAAGTAGTGTCTTCTAGTGTTTGGTTCGGATGTGATGTCAGTCATAATAAGTGGCAGAGTTGGCTAATTGATTAGCAATTTTATTTAGGAAATGTAAACTTTGTAACATAACGTTTTTTTTTCTTTAATCTACAATAAATATATAAACAGGAACGACGTTTATCACTTAGTAGGATTAGTTGCCTTCATCATTCATTCATGTTTAGATTGTCATTTATAGAATTAAGAGAGTCTAAGATCTACTTCAGGGGGTAGTCAGACAGGGCCAGATGTTCATTTTAGTGTTTATTATTTTCCGTTGCCTACATTCATTTTACACCCGCCAGGAGTAGCATCTTGGAAGATCACAAAACCAGACCTGGATGATGCGGGCTGTATGAACAGGGTCCCTGCGTTGTGGCAACACAGCATTACCACTGAACAACAAACGTTGTACATTGTAATGGAACTGATCAACCAGAATGGTCACTTAATCTTCGGCCATCCTTGCAGAATAACCACGGGGGCCGTGGAACACCACGATACGGCTGCCTAGTCATGTTGCGCTCTTGGCACGGAAAGTCTGCCAGAATTAGGAAACAGTGTGAAACAAGGCTCATACGTAACTTCCTTCCATTGCTCCGTAGTCCAGTTTTTATGGATTCAGCCTCACGTTTTCCTGTTACGAGAATTTGCATAACTGATTATTGGTTTTGCCGGCCGGAGAGGCCGAGCGGTTCTAGGCGCTTCAGTGTGGAACCGCGCGACCGCTATGGTCGCAGGTTCGAATCCTGCCTCGGGCATGGATGTGTGTGATGTCTGTAGGTTAGTTAGGTTTAAGTAGTTCTAAGTTCTAGGGGACTGATGACCTCCGATGTCAAGTCCCATAGTGCTCAGAGCCATTTTAACCAATTTGATAAGTGGCTTAGTAATTTAAACTCGCCTCGCAATCCCCAGCTCATGGAAATCCCTTCGTGTTGGTTTGATGGTGAAATGGTTCGCGAGTGCGACTTGAGCTCTTCAGTGACTTCTGCAGCAGTCGTCCTCTTACTTTTCGTCACAGTCGTCATCAATAGCCCCCGTCACGAGCACTCAACACACACATTCATTTGTGTTGCGACTTGGAGGCTGACGTTTCGCCGTTTTCTCTGTACACGGTATAAATCTTCGGTACGGTGAGTCTTGAAACACTAGACAGTTAGACTACTCATAAATTCGTTATGGAAGCACTCACGATTCGGCGTCAACGATGGGGCGAAGTTCGAATTCACTTAACTCCGACATCCAACACTTGCAACTATATAGAACACTGCTCTGGCCACGAATTACACCTGCAACGTATTGATGAAATTGCGCAGGTACTTTTTGCCGTCAAGTACAGCAGCAGGTTTGGCTAGCAACTGCAGTTACATTCCAGCGCACATTTCTCGTGTATGAGACGATTATAACTGTCCAGACAGGCTTTTTGTCTTTTTTTTCTTTTTTTCCTTATAGGGAAAATGGGATAGCCACCATTACTTTTGGACGTTATACTGAAATTGAACGCACTGCCAAATCTCTATTTTTGTACTGCAGCTAGATTTGAAAATGGCTTCCTAGTACGTCATAGCGTAAGTTTCCAAAAAAACATCTAATGTAGAACGATGGCGTGCAGAAAATCACCGAATTACCACATTCTGAAATATTTTTAGGACCAAGAATACTTAGTGTTTTACTGTGCCATTAGTTTGATCGTCATTTGTTCTTATGGAAACTAAAATAGTAATCGTATATACTTTAATGTATGCCAGGCTGCATCTGTAGCAGAAACAAATATATGCTGTTATTAAGAAATAAATGTGTGAAAATATGTCAAAAAGTAAACAATCAGTTAAGGCACGTAACAATTCCGCGTAGATGTAGCAGACTTGTGCAGTTGGAAAGTTTTGGTAAGTTCCTACGGGATCAAACTACTGAGGTCATCGTTTCCTAGGCGTACACACCACTTAATTTAACTTTAACTTACGCTAAGGACAACACACGCACCCATGCCCAAGGGAGGACACGAACTTCTGACGGGGCGGTGGGGGGGGGGGGGGGGGGCGGACCCGCGCGAACAGTGCAAAGCGCCCCAGTCCGCTCGACAACCGCGCTCGGCTAAACTTGTGCAGTATGTTTCGTTCACTCCATAGCTAACTCTACTTTATGGTTCTTGTATTCTGTCTTATACATTCTTCTCTAAAGAGCCTCCAGTTAGTATGCGTAATGATGTGGTCTCGCTGTAGTTCGTACAATGCGCGACTGCACGGAGAACCTCAGGTCACCCGAACTCCCACTTCGCTTCTGCAGGAGTGCTGTGTAGTTGCATATTCGCTAAAAGTGAGTAATGATGCTCCGTCTCAAATTCACAAGCAGTTTACTCGCTCCGAACAAGTTGTTTGCGTTCTCGTTAGCGGTCGTTCACGCACGAAGTGTCCGATTTGGACAATTTTCGAGGTCGATGATCTCACGGGTCCTGTGCCGCAAACAGCTCTTCAGGAAGAGTGCCTCTAAATTTGTGAGCCGACGCCACTTGACGCGACAAGGGGGTCTAATAGTAATGACTGGGTTATTCAGGCGTCGGTGGGCTCTCGGCGTGACAGCTGTCGTCGTCGAACGGCGCCGGTGACCTTGAGAAGCACCGGCGCACAAAAGCACTTGAGGGGCGCTTTCGGGGAAGCCGTATCCGCCGACGGAGCGGCGCAGGTGCTGCGTAGCCATGGATACGGCTCGTCGCGGGGGCCCGGTGACGTCAGCGCTCGGAGTCGTTGCTCTGTTGACGCCACACGAGAACGAGTGACTGTTTGCTCGCACCTCTGCTGAAAACTTCCTTACAAAAGAAGCACACAGTTCTGCTATCGCAGAACAACCACTGACGACACACTCTACAGACTCGTAAATACTTGACCCCTCGGGAACCTTTTTCAATTACATGTGTGCATATATAATGTGTTGTGTATTTGTGTGTAAATTTTCCGAGATAGAATGCGGCTTGATCCACATCTAATCCAACATTATAACATGGCCAGTTTTGAAATATATAGTAAATTGAACTTTAATAAAACCTCAAACAGTAGTTGAGCGCTAATTTATTCACACGACAGGTGAAGCAGCATGTGCATAGAAAGGAAAACATCCTTGTAAACTAAATAATTAAAAATATTAAGAGCAGCCAATAAAAATAAAATGGAACGAAAAGTACTTACACTAGTGTCTCGTAGATTAGCACACAGAGACGCCCCCAGCGTTCGTAGTCACGGAACTCGATCAGTAGTTGAAGAGTGCAGGTAGTCAACAAATAAGAAGGCACTCTGTTCATCATACCGATAATTTTCACGTAATATAGGTAGGTTTCGATGCATAACGGCACACACATTTGGCCACACCATAAAACTGCTTGAGATAATCCTTCTCATCTCGAATGAGTTTTGTTACTTACGTTCACTCAGTCAGCACTCTTAGAGTGACTCAAAGTTTCCCCTTTGGTTCCATTTTTAGAAATTATACCTAACGTTAATAACATTACGTATTTCACAAATTATTGGTGTATTCCTATCGCTGTTATGATTAGTGTTAGTTAAGCCAACGGCAATAAATTTTGTGTACTCTAGCCTTCTTATGAAAACCAATTTACTTGCCAATATCGTTGTATTAATACAACTACTGGATTACTAGTTTCGGCATATGTATTACCATTTTCAGATCTACTAAAAAATATCTGTTCTCTTTAGCTGGTGTGTACTACAGTACTCTCATGCTACATTGCTTCTGTTAATTCGAAGGTGAAAAAAAAATTTATCCTGTTTCGTTAATTGTATTTGACGTCATGCAGTGCAGACCGCCACCTGGTGGTACCACTCAGCACTACCTTGTACACTCCAAAACCATTCGTCAGTTACTCTGCCAGCATGGCATTATAGAACTAAGAGGCAAGATGTGACTTCTATCCTTCTTATTTGTGCCATTGGTAACCCAAGCTGTACATCCACTATCAAAGTACACCTGGTATGTCATAGTACTGCCTCAGATTTTCCATCTTATGTGTTTATTTTAATTTTGCTTGGTAGAGGTATTCATTATTGCAAAGCATTCATTGGGGTGGAAACTATACAAGTTATCCCCAGAATTAATCTCTTTTACAGTTTTATGACCGTCGCGCAGTTTGTACAAGAACTCCAATTACATCAGTCTCTCTTATAAGGCTCCCTCCACCAACTTTCCGCCAACTAGTCATCTTCCCGACACACTGTCGCCTGGCCCACGTAAAATACGACGGTTAGAACTTTAATAGTGGCAACTATTTATTTACAGCTCGTAAAAAATAGGTAAGTGTTTCAAAGTTTTACTGACCTTCACAGTAGTCACTAGCATTGTGTATAACCCGTTGCCAGCGATGTGGAAGTCGTAGGATACTCTTAGTAATGCCAGTTGTGTTGATAGTTCGAGAGGCGCTGTCTATTGCCCGACGAATTTGTAGCAGTTCTGAAGCGAATGCCGAGAAGGGTTTCCTCTAGTTTAGAATCGAATTGAACTCACGAGGGCTCAAGTCAAGGGAGTGCAGTGAGTGGTGTAGCACTTAGCAGCCCCATCACTCAAACAAATCAATAACAGCTTGAACTGTCCTGCAAAATTATGAACAAATCCTGCAGGAAGTGTCATCACTTCTGTCTCTATGCTGTTAATTTTCTGGAACACAACCTACGACCAGCTTAGAGACAGAAGTGATGAAAATTTGTTCATTTTTGGAGCACAACCTACGGCCAGCTTAGAGACAGAAGTGATGACACTTTGTTCATTTTTGGAACGCAACCTACGGCCAGCGTAGAGACAGAAGTGATGACACTTTGTTCATTTTTGGAACACAGCCTACAGCCAGCTTAGAGACAGAAGTGATGACACTTTGTTCATTTTTGGAACACAACCTACGGCCAGCTTAGAGACAGAAGTGATGACACTTTGTTCATTTTTGGAACACAATCTACGGCCAGCTTAGAGACAGAAGCGATGACACTTTCTGCAAGACCTGACCATCATTTTACGGCACTGCTAAGAGTATCCTACGATTTCCACATCACTGGCAACGGGTTATACACAATGCTGGAAACTACTTTGAAGTCGAGTGATACTATGAAACACGTATCTATTTTGTACGAGCTGTAAATAAATAGTCGCCACTATTAAAGTTCGAACCCTCGTATCTTGCCGGTTGGCGCCCTCCTGCTCTGACCCTAAGTGGGAAAAGTGGATGCCACAACCTGGGGTCCCTCTGGCGGTAGAACTGACACAACTCTGCTTCCAACGAATCACACAGCCAGGTCACTGGATTCAACATTTATGGCCCTCAATTCATCTTCCTCCCTGCTCTCCGTCGCCTCCACTACAACCCCTAGGGTACAAGTTCTTTAGAGGTAACATATGCAGTTATAAAAACTATCTGCTCACAGTTTCCTCGTATAAAAAAGTCTTGAGCCACACATGCTAAACATGGTATTGGAGAACACGAAGATCATGACCTAAAGTACGAATATTAATCTGACAGACAGATGAGTTACAGTGAAAGAGTTGCTTGTCGCCTTTCACATCTTTTATTTGAAACAAGTATTAGGTGTTACTACCTCACATTGATCAGTCGATTCGCAAAGTTCAGGGTAGGTGCACGGAACATCGCCGTCACACGAGGCTACAACAGTCCGAAATATCGGTAGTACCGGAAGTTTGTCTAAACGAGGGACATGGGATGAAATCTGATGAAACTCTGATAGTTGTCAGTACATATGGTTTTTGGAGCAGTGTTTGTAAGGAGACAACTGAAATTAGTTTTCAGACAATTTGATCAGTAGAAACAGAGTTATTCTTAAAAAGACGTGAAACCCTGAACAGTCTCTCATAAAAACGCGGCCCTAGTGTTTTAGGATAATCTCTGACAGCGACATATCGTTAGTGCCGGTGTTCTGCGCTAGGGGTGGCGCCACAGGCCCGAACTTTGAGGCATCATATGTAGTGGACTGCGTACGGTACAGCGCCCTGTGTAACAGTGCGATCTCTAGCCTTCGCATCACTTTTCAGTGGAATTCAGCAACAGCATCTGTCCCGGACAAGGGTCGTCAAAATATCGAGTGGGCATTAGGACTCAGCAGCAAACACAAGGAGACTACCTACCGTGATAGCTATTTTACTCTAGATGAGGCATTGAATCAGGCCTCTTGATGTGATTAAATCGCCGACATTACATACTAGTTTTACCGCCACCGAAGATGCACCGAGGAAAGATTCGACTTTTTTAATGTCCTGCTACATGGAAGCGCATCTACAAGGTATACCACTGTGCAGCCTCCTAGAGTCCTTGGCCTGAATTCGCGTGTAGTGTCCCTGCGATTAAGCATATGAGACGCTCTCGTGACCGTGTGGTCAATTCTTGGATCACTACGAGAATGGCCGGAAGATATCCGGCCGAAATAAGAGTGGATGGGTTGGAGATTTCAAACGTGCATGCGAGAAATGTAATGGATGATTCTTACGTTCAATCAGGTGCTGGAAGGTTTCTTGGGGAAAGGCAGCCCATTGTTCAAGGAGTGCTGCATTGAGCAGAGGTATCAATGTCGGTCGGTGAGGCCTGGCACGAATCTGGCGTTCCAAAACATACCAATAGTATTTTACAGGATTCAGGTCAGGACTCTGTGCAGTCCAGTCCATTACAGGGATGTTATTGTCGTGTAACCACTCAGCCGCAAAATGTTTCAAATGGTTCAAATGACTCTGGGCACTATGGGACAACATCTGAGGTCATCAGTCATCTAGACTTAGAACTACTTAAACCTAACTAACCTAAAGACATCACATACATCCACGCCAGCGGCAGGATTCGAACCTGTGACCATAGCCGCAGCGTGGTTCCGAACTGAAGGGCCTAGAACCGCTCGGCCACAACGGCCGGCCACTCAGCCACAGGCCGTGCGTTATGAACAGGTGCTCGATCACGTTGAAAGATGCAATTGCCATTCCAGTATTACTCTTCAACAGTGGGAAGCGAGAAGCTGCTTAAAACATCAGTGTAGGCTTGTGCTGTGACAGTGCCACGCAAAACAACAAGGGGTGCAAGCCCCCTCCATGAAAAACACCATACCATAACACAACCGCCTCCGAATTTCACTATTGGCACTACACACATTGGCAGATGACATTCACCGGGCATTCACCATACCCACACTCAGACATTGGACTGCCACATTGTGTACCGTGATTCGTCAGTCCACACAACATTTTTCAACTGTTCAATTGTCGAATGTTTAGGCTCCTTACACCAAGCGAGGCGTCGTTTGGCATTTACTGGTGTAATGTGTGGCTTATGAGCAGCCACTCGACCATACAAACCAAGAATTCATACCTCTTTCCTAACTGTCATACTACTTGCAGTGGATCCTGATGCAATTTGGAATATGTGTATGCTGGTCTGGATAGATTCCTGCCTATTAAACATTGTTGTTGTCTTCAGTCCTGAGACTGGTTTGATGCAGCTCTCCATGCTACTCTATCATGTGCAAGCTGCTTCATCTCCCAGTACCTACTGCAACCTACATCCTTCTGAATCTGCTTAGTGTACTCATCTCTCGGTCTCCCTCTACGATTTTTACCCTCCACGCTGCCCTCCAATGCTAAATTTGTGATCCCTTGATGCCTCAAAACATGTCCTACCAACCGATCCCTTCTTCTAGTCAAGTTGTGCCACAAACTTCTCTTCTCCCCAATCCTATTCAATACCTCCTCATTAGTTACGTGATCTATCCACCTTATCTTCAGTATTCTTCTGTAGCACCACATTTCGAAAGCTTCTATTCTCTTCTTGTCCAAACTAGTTATCGTCCATGTTTCACTTCCATACATGGCTACACTCCAAACAAATACTTTCAGAAACGACTTCCTGATACATAAATCTATATTCGATGTTAACAAATTTCTCTTCTTCAGAAACGCTTTCCTTGCCATTGCCAGTCTACATTTTATATCCTCTCTACTTCGACCATCATCAGTTATTTTACTTCCTAAATAGCAAAACTCCTTTGCTACTTTAAGTGTCTCATTTCCTAATCTAATTCCCTCAGCATCACCCGATTTAATTTGACTACATTCCATTATCCTCGTTTTGCTTTTGTTAATGTTCATCTTATATCCTCCTTTCAAGACACTGTCCATTCCGTTCAACTGCTCTTCCAAGTCCTTTGCCGTCTCTGACAGAATTACAATGTCATCGGCGAACCTCAAAGTTTTTACTTAGTCTCCATGAATTTTAATACCTACTCCAAATTTTTCTTTTGTTTCCTTTACTGCTTGCTCAATATACAGATTGAATAACATCGGGGAGAGGCTACAACCCTGTCTCACTCCTTTCCCAACCACTGCTTCCCTTTCATGCCCCTCGACTCTTATGACTGCCATCTGGTTTCTGTACAAATTATAAATAGCCTTTCGCTCCCTGTATTTTACCCCTGCCCCCTTTAGAATTTGAAAAAGAGTATTCCAGTCAACATTGTCAAAAGCTTTCTCTAAGTCTACAAATGCTAGAAACGGAGGTTTGCCTTTTCTTAATCTTTCTTCTAAGATAAGTCGTAAGGTCAGTATTGCCTCACGTGTTCCAACATTTCTACGGAATCGAAACTGAACCTCCCCGAGGTCTGCATCTACCAGTTTTTCCATTCGTCTGTAAAGAATTCGCGTTAGTATTTTGCAGCCGTGGCTTATTAAACTGATAGTTCGGTAATTTTCACATCTGTCAGCACCTGCTTTCTTTGGGATTGGAATTATTATATTCTTCTTGAAGTCTGCGGGTATTTCACCTGTCTCATACATCTTGCTCACCAGATGGTAGAGTTTTCTCAGGACTGGTTGTCCCAAGGCCGTCAGTAGTTCTAATGGAATGTTGTCTACTCCGGGGGCCTTGTTTCGACTCAGGTCTTTCAGTGCTCTGTCAAACTCTTCACGCAGTATCGTATCTCCCATTTCGTCTTCGTCTACATCCTCTTCCATTTCCATAATATTGTCCTCAAGTACATCGCCCTTGTATAAACCTTCTATATACTCCTTCCACCTTTCTGCCTTCCCTTCTTTGCTTAGAACTGGGCTGCCATCTGAGCTCTTGATATTCATACACTTGGTTCTCTTCTCTCCAAAGGTCTCTTTAATTTTCCTGTAGGCAGTATCTATCTTACCCATAGTGAGATAAGCCTCTACATCCTTACATTTGTCCTCTAGCCATCCCTGCTTAGCCATTTTGCACTTCCTGTCGTTCTCATTTTTGAGACGTCTGTATTCCTTTTTGCCTGCTTCATTTACTGCATTTTTATATTTTCTCCTTTCATCAATTAAGTTCAATATTAGTTCTGTTACCCAAAGAGCCCTCGTCTTTTTACCTACTTGATCCTCTGCTGCCTTCACTACTTCATCCCTCAGAGCTACCCATTCTTCTTCTACTGCACTTCTTTCCCCCATTCCTGTGAATTGTTCCCTTATGCTCTCCCTGAAACTCTGTACAACCTCTGGTTCTTTCAGTTTATCCAGGTCCCATCTCCTTAATTTCCCACATTTTTGCTGTTTCTTCAGTTTTAATCTACAGGTCATAACCAATAGATTGTGGTCAGAGTCCACATCTGCCCCTGGAAATGTCTTACAATTTAAAACCTGGTTCCTAAATCTCTGTCTTACCATTATATAATCTATCTGACACCTTTTAGTATCTCCAGGGTTCTTCCATGTGTACAACCCTCTTTCATGATTCTTAAACCAAGTGTTAGCTATGATTAAGTTGTGCTCTGTGCAAAATTCTACTAGGCGGCTTCCTCTTTCATTTCTTAGCCCCAATCCATATTCACCTACTATGTTTCCTTCTCTCCCTTTTCCTACACTCGAATTCCAGTCACCCATTACTATTAAATTTTCGTCTCCCTTCACTATCTGAATAATTTCTTTTATTTCATCGTACATTTCTTCAATTTCTTCATCATCTGCAGAGCTAGTTGGCATATAAACTTGTACTACTGTAGTAGGTGTGGGCTTCGTATCTATCTTGGCCACAATAATGCGTTCACTATGCTGTTTGTAGTAGCTTACCCGCATTCCTATTTTCCTATTCATTATTAAACCTACTCCTGCATTACCCCTATTTGATTTTGTGTTTATAAGCCTGTGGTCACCTGACCAGAAGTCTTGTTCCTCCTGCCACCGAACTTCACTAATTCCCACTATATCTAACTTTAACCTATCCATTTCCCTTTTTAAATTTTCTAACCTACCTGCCCGATTAAGGGATCTGACATTCCACGCTCCGATCCGTAGAACGCCACTTTTCTTTCTCCTGATAACGACATCCTCCTGAGTAGTCCCCGCCCGGAGTATTAAACATTACGACCCTCTTTAACTGTCGGCGGTCTCTGTCAGTCAACAGACAAGATCGGCCTGTAGGCTTTTGTACTGTACGTGTCCCTTCACGTTTCCATTTCACTATCACATCGGGAACAGTGGACCTAGGAATGTTTAAGAGTGTGAAAATCTCGCGTACAGACATATGATACAAGTGACACCGAATCATCTGAACACGTTCGAAGTCCGTGGATTCCTCGGAGCGCCCCATTCTGCTCTCTGACGATAATGACTACTGAGGTTCCTGGCAGTAGGTGGCAGCACAAATCACCTAATATGAGAAACGGATGTTTTTAGGGGTGTCCGGTTACTTTTGATCACATAGAGTACTTAAAATTGTTAACTACATAAAGCGTACAGAACACTTGTACCACTTCGTCTTGGACACAGCTCAAGTGTTCGCTATTAAAAGAAGACATCGAAGCATTTCGGGTGGATGCTGTTAGATTTCTTACCGGTAGCTTGGATCAACACACGTCTATTATTCAAATTCTCTGTGAATCCCAATGGAATCCCTCAAGGGTAAACGACGTTCTTTACGTGAAACGCTACTGAGAAAGTATTGAGAACGGGCAATGGAGACAGTCTAGAGGAAGGAACCTACTGCCACCAACATGTGTCTAAAGTAAGAACCGCGCAGACGGTAAAATAAATCATGGCTCATACGGAAGCATGTAGATAATTATTTTCCCGTCACTCTATTTTCAAGTTGAATAGGAAGGAATAATTTGCGAAGGTACATGGTACCCTGAGCCATGCGCCGTATCGTGTCTTTCGGAGTATGAACGCCGATGGAGATGGATAAATGGCGTGTAATTAAGATTCATATTTAAAAAATATATCATGCAAATTGTGAGACAATGATTTGCCAAGCACATAACGCGCGTGGTTAGGCCACTGCATCTATCCAGAGCAGTCCCCACCACAAAGGAAGAGAGAGCAATAAAATTAATATTTTAATTCTGATTACAGAATTCAAATTCTAAAAAAAATTCGAGTAACTTCATACTAAACACAGTGTGTTTTGTTGATTAACGTGTCATCACTCTTAATTGGTCTATTAATGAGTAAACTAATTTTCGCAGGCCCCAGGCACTGCCAAGGTCTTGCATTCATAAAGGGAAATCTATTGGAGTTGGTAGGATTTCGGAGCTTCTTGTTTATTTAATATAGCAAACGCTCAACATGGTGAAATCTAGCTTAGTTTCCGGGCCGTTATTTCGAACCTTCGTTGAAGCCATGCGGAGGTAGAAACAGACAAAGTATATCGTGCTGGTTCCGGCCACCCAACTTGAAGAAAAGAAAATAGGCACTCCAGTCGGGCGGAACAGAGGGAACGGTTAGACATCAATGCTCTGTTAGGTTGGCTACAAGGACCTTTCCGTATACTGTGGAGGTGCGCTGCAGTTCGTCGACCGAGTCTTTAAGTAGTTCAGACAGCAGCTCTCCTGCCCATTCCGTTGCGGTTGCCAAAGGTGTCGACACCTCGAGGCTCATTGTGCAGCAGTTACCGCCATTTTGTGGCAAGTATTGTCTTGCATTACCTTAGGGTAAAGCTTTGTCTTCACCTTCCGCTAGTTTCTCCTACTGTTCAGAAACACGAAACACGCCGTAAGTAGGGTGGTAGCGTCTGTGCTGCAGCTACGTTTGCACTGCGATGTACAGGCCTTAAAAATCGATGTGTAGTGTAGTAAGCTCCATTGTCCGACATCTGCTATTTTGACCTCTTTATTAACCCATGGGTGGCTTCTTTTGTTACAGTACTTCATGCCAATTCATTTTGTGCTTTCTCTAGTGTTTAGTGTTTATGGTGAAGACACTACTGTCTGTATGACCTTTGTTAATTGTCCTATAGCAAGTCTGTTGTTGGTCCAGCGTCTGCTTTATTGTGAGTGAGACGTTAAGAAAACTGTGGAAGGGTTACCTCTCATTTATGTGTCCATTTCTCAATAAATGCATTGACAGGCTATACTTTGAAATGATAATTAAATCGACACCCTAGCTGCAACCAGGTGTTTATATATATTATTTGGTGACATGTTGAAAATGTTTGCCCCGACAGGGACTCGAACCCGGGATCCTCCTGCTTACGTGGCGGACGCTATAGAGCGTCTGCTATGCAAGCAGATCCCGGGTTCGAGTACCGGTCGGGGCACACATTTTCAACATGTCACCAATGATATATCTGAACACCTGCTTGCAGCTAGGGTGTCGATTTAATTATCATTTCATTATAGAGAAGCTACACGGCCATCAACGGTATCTGTTCTTTCGAGAAGTGATACTACCTTCATACACAGACTATACTTTATTTGGTCTGTAGCTTCCCTTCTGTCCCTTTAGTCACTTCTGTACTAGGCGACGAAACACCTGGTATAAGAAATGAAGTCCGACGCCTGGGACAGAAGATCAGCAGTTCAGTATGTGCAAGGGAATAATGAGAGGTCGTACATCTCAGAAGGAATTTCTTCCATCTTTCGGCAATTTGTATTGTTCAGTTTCTTAAGCGGAGAGACGGCAGAAACCCGAGCTGCAACTACAGCTATTCACCCAGCCAACACCCACTACACAGTAACTTACGGCAATGCACCCCAGCTACACCTGTAACAATCGCCGATATTTCAAGCTGTCGACCGTTTTATACGCCTAGATAAACCCAAGTTTTGAATGTTTCGTATTCTAAATCGGGGTAACATGTGAGGACGTACGCATTCAGCAAAGCACCTAAGCAGTTGGTAGGTAACGGCTAGCCCATTCGTCGAAACACTCTCCATTAATGAGCCTCATGAACTCGTGAAATTGTGCCATCCAACTATGCACTTAAAATACTAAAAATCACGGTGTGTTATCACTTTTGTGTTGCGTTATGGAAGAGCAATGTTCCTTGTATCAAAACACACATCAAGTATGGGGAACACTGAGCGCCACGGTCCTCGTGTTTCCAGTACAGCGAGCGCCCGCAACTGCTGCAGACGCCTGCGAGAGAAACCTGCGGCCGCGCTCGCACGCCCGCTCCCGCCTGTCCCTTTCATCTTGGGCCGGTGGGCCGCCCGTTTCATGAGATTTTATTCTCTTCTTCTCGTATCCCCCGTGCCGCTGGCGGGGCCCTCTGCCGGGAAAAACAACGACGCATTCAATAATCGGCAGACACATAATTCCGGCCGCCTGGTGCCTGCGGGGCGAATATCTCCCTTTGTAGGAGGACTGCTCATCTCTCTGCCCCGCAGGTTCCCACCGCTCGGAGACACAGCAGACGGGCGCTCCTGGAACCTGGTTCTGGATCCCACGCCATTCCTTTCAGTGAGGCAGCTGTGCAACCACAGTCGTCACCGGCATAACCTATACACCAGTCTCTTCACACGGATGACACTGTATGCGAACACGACCATCGACCTTGTGTAACAACAGGAAAGATGATTTCTCAAACTAGGAGACACGTTTCCATTGATCACGGCCCAGTCTTTGTGATCACGTGCATGCTGCAACAGTTATTGGCGATGTCACTGGTCATAATGGGTACACACACACTGGGTCCTCTGCTGCAGAACTCCATGTTCAGTGATGTGCACTTGTAATGTTGATGCTTTAAGTTGTTCTGAAAGCGGTGCTGATATTCAAGACAATAAAAGCGGGTTAAAAGCTGTGAACTATCTGGGGAAGTTAACCTTGCATTACTGAGCAACTGTTTCGCCAGGTATCCAGGCTAGCTTACCAAATTCCCAACCAGACTAACATTAATTATAATCTTTTGGTAGTCATAACCGGTGATATATATATATATATATATATATATATATATATATATATATATATATATATATATATATATGGACCTTTTTTTAAACATTGACCATTGTTCCGTAAAAATTTCAGCATATTAAACTTGATTCATAACTAAACTGGTGCCTTATTTAGGATTGTGAAAATGTGAGTCTGTAATCTTACGGAAACATCAAATATGGAGCCAATATTGGGAAAGCGCATACAACACTGCATTCATAAGATAACACACGAAGAACGTTGAAACATATGCAAGAGGAAATTAACCACAACCAACCGATTCAATTTTCACCCAAAGAAGTTACGTTCGTAGCGCAATCCTGTTCGTCATGAAATTACCACACCTGGTATACTAAATTCATACTAACTCTCTGTGAAATCTTCCCGAAAAGAATAGCTGAGGGCTACTTTGATGATTACACTACATGCTTCACGTGGTTAACTTGGTTTACACAAAGAGTGTAACTCCACAATAATTTTGATAATTAAAATAAATTACATCGAAACACAAATTACAAAAGAAAAACCTCGAACTGGTTACTATCGTCTTACTAAACCTGATACCATACCAAGAATAGAAACCTTTTTACTTTTAGAAAGCGTAGTTACCTGTTCCGACGTTGGTCCTACTGTTCTCTAACAGTCTTGTCTGCTACCATCAAGCATTCAATTAGAAATACATTTGCTCATTCATTCTTTCACACAGAAGGGAAGGGGGATGACAGTATCTTATCATATACAGTATATACAAGAAAGCGGATGTAGGTTCCGTATGAGACTGTGTGACATGAATTACATATAAACTGTGTTTTAAAGTGTAGTAGTGTGACAGATCGTTCTTGATCATGTGTAAAAGTAGCACGTTCCACTGCTCAGTCTCCTCCCAGATAGTCAGAAACACCACAGTAAATTTAGAAGTGGTGGAATGTATGCCGTAAATGGCAACAGTTTTAAAAAATTAACATGAAAGGAATCAAACAGAGACCTTTCACACTGAACGGTGAATATCCAAGCAGTGGAAAAACGAGGACAGAGTGTGTCACCGAATACGTCACCGACGATCTCACTGATGAGCTCTGGGATTTATGTTCTGACAAAGGTCAGCATAAGATGGTGGGTAATTCAAATTTGGGCTGGATATTAAAAAGTTAGTGCAAAATCGAGAAAACAGCTGTTGCGCTAATGTGTTTCCCCACCACCCCTATGACATAGGGCTGTTGTTCTACGTATAAATTAAAAAATCCAAGATAGCACTTTGTCATGCTTGCTGACCTGGAATACTGGGCCTGACTCTATGGCTTCAGAACGCATGACTGGGAATACTGCGACAGGTTCTATGACGTCAGAGACTAAGATGGCTGACCTGGAATACAAGATGGTAATCCAACATCGCCAACAGGGCATATTGGCAACAACTGAAATATTGGCTCCCCCTCTGTGACATCAAAATCCAAGATTCGGAATACTGGCACAGGCTCTTTGATGTCGGAATCGGAAATGACCATGCTAGATGGCTGACCTAGATTACTGGCTATATGACGTCCGTATCCAGGACACGGAATACTGGCACTAGCTAAATGATGTAAGCATCCAAGTTCTGTAATACTGACACTATGACAACAGACTCCCTGAGACAAAGGATGTTAGTGCAGGTCAAAGGCTACCACCCCAACGTATTCCCCTAATTTAAAGACCAAACTGAATGCTGTTTAGTAGGATCACTTGTGTCTTTATTTAAACAAGTACCTTGAAAGTGAAAGCTCCGTGTTCTGTGAACGCAAGGTTCATGATCACCACCTCACCCGCAGTACTCCGCTAAGAGCCAGCAGTACTACTCGCCCTAAGTCACGACACCATGCACTAGTAAGAGACACCACGCGCCGGCTACCAGTTCGATAAACTAACACGGAATGGGGTGTCGAATTTCCAAGGTTTTTATGTTGTTATGATGGTACTGCAACCACAGCGTGCGTGACCTTAGTTACAATGACAGGAAAGCGGAAAAATGTACGAACTACCCTTAAACTTTAACCCAAATGGAAGGGAGGCAAAATTCATGAAAACTGAAAGTAACCTATGAACAACACGTATGATTTATATGGAAATTGGTAGATCTAGGGATGCTCATTCGTCCTGCAGTGGAAATTCGTGTGGTAGCTCAGGAAAAAGGAAGAAGAAAAATCAGCTACTATAGTAGTAAAATAAAGCGAAAAGTTTGTGTGTGAAATGGACGGTGGCTATTTCATTAGTAGTAACATAATTAACTATCACTGGGCCATCAAACACGTGTACTTGTATGTACCAGGTATGTAGCAGCTATATTTGCGAACGAAACATACTTACACTCATTTAAAAGTCTAACAACAGCCATAAAAAATGCGGCCAATACATATGATGGGAAATTATAACGTTTTCGATGAGAAAAGTGGGTAATACCATGTTTATACACCAGATTTCATGATTGAAAAGTGAACTGCCATTTCCAACAGAGTCCGTCACCATCTAGTAGACACAGTATATAGCATAGAGTCCCCCAGTACGCTGTCTCAGTACGATGAAATGAAGCACTTTCATAAATACACTACAGCTATATCAATGTCACGTTGTGCCATGTAGCGCTGGCAGCTAGCGGCTGCCAATGTATATTAGCAACGTATAGAAGGTGCATCAAAAATATATTTAATAACAAATTGTGTTTCTCTTTTACCAGTTTTAATACATTTTACTCCGCCCTACACATATACCATGATGCTTAACAGTTCAAATGTTGGAGAGAGAGCCTTGTCCTTCAGAATTTGGCAATGTCAGAGAGACTTCAGAGCTCAGTTGTTGCTATTTCAAAGAGATTTTGCACAGTTATGTCCTTCACAGTCACATACAGTTAAGATAATAATACACTTCATGTATTAGGGCTAGCAACCATTACAGATCCTCAAACTTTAATATGAGCTGCAGCCTTTGCTGTAATTGTTACACATGACTCATAGTCTTTATGAAAACTGTGTCACATGAAATTTGCTCTCTATATGCCTTCCCCCCCTCCCCCCCCCCCCCCCCATGAACCAAGGACGTTACCGTTGGTAGGGAGGATTGCACGCCTCAGTGATACAGATAGCTGTACCATGGGTGCAGTCAAAACGTAGGGGTACAGGTATCTGTTGAGAGGCCAGACAAACGTGTGGTTCCTGAAGAGGGGCAGCAGCCTTTTCAGTAGTTGCAGGGGCAAAAGTCTGGATGATTGACTGATAACGCCTTGTAACAAACCAAAACGGCCTTGCCGTGCTGGTACTGCAAACGGCTGAAAGCAAGGGAGAACTACAGCTATAATTTTTCCCGAGGGCTTGGAGCCTTACTGTATGGTTAAATGATGATAGCGTCGTCTTAGGTGAAATATTCCGCAGATAAGATAGCCCACCATTCAGATCTGCAGGCGGAGACTACTCTGGAAGACTTCATTGTCAGGAGAAACAAAACTGGCGTTTTATGGATTAGACTGTGGAATGTCAGATCCGTTAATCGGGCAGGTAGGTTAGCATACTTCACCGTTTGACCTATGGCAGCGCCATCCAGCGGGCCAACCATAACGCCATCTGTTTCCCCTTTCAAGCTAGACAAGTTTCGTTCTTAATAGCTTTTTCGTTTGACGCTTATTTCGTGAGATATTTGGCCCGGTCAGGATCAATGGACCACCCTGTATAGAGGATCTACACAAAGGCGATGTACTTGAGGGCAATGTTATGGAAATGGAAGGGGACGTAGATGAAGAAGCAACGGCAGATATGATACTGCGTGAAGAATTTGACAGAGCACTGGGAGACCTAAGTCGAGAAAAGGCTCCCGGAGTAGACAATTTTCCATGAAACTACTGATGGCCTTGGAAGAGCCAGCCCTGACAAAACTCTTCCATCTGGTGAGCGACATGTATTAGGCAGGCGAAATACCCTAAGAGTTCAAGAAGAACACAATAATTCCAGTCCCAAGAAAAGCAGGGCTGACAGGTGTGACAATTTCCGAACTATCAGTGTAATATTCAGTCATCCTTGCAAAATAATAACACTAATTCCTTAAAAACTTATGGGGGGACTGTAGAAATCGCCCTTGTAGAAGATCAGTTTGGATTCGTAAAAATGTTGGAACACACGAGGTAGTACTGACCTTACGACTCATTTTAGAAGACAGATTAAGGAAAGGGAATCCTACGCTTCTAGCATTTATAGACTTAGAGAAAGCATTTGACTGTGTTGACTGGAATATTCTCTTTCAAATTCTGAAGTGGAAGGGGTAAAATACAGGGAGCGAAAGGCCATTTACAATTTGTACAGAAACCAGATGGCAGTTACAAGAGTCGAGGGGCATGAAAGGGAAGCAGTGGTTGGGAAGGGAGTAGGACAGGGTTGTAGCCTCTCCCCGATGTTATTCAATCTGTACATTGAACAAGCAGTAAAGGAAACAAAAGACAAACTTGGAGTACTAATTAAAATCCATGGATAAGAATAAAAAACTTGGAGAGTTTTTCTGTGGACATAGTAACTCTGCCAGAGGAAGCAAATGACATGCAAGAGCAGCTGAACATAATGTACAGTGTATTGATAGGGGGATATAAGATGAACATCAACAAAAACAAAACGAGGATAATGGAATGTAGTCGAATTAATTTGTGTGATGCTGAGGGAATTATACTAGGAAATGAGACACTTAAAGTAGTAAATGAGTTTTCCTATTTGTGGAGCAAATTAACTGATGGAGGTGGAAGCAGGGAGATATAAAATGTAGACTGGCTATGGAAAGGAAAGCGTTTCTTAAGAAAAGAAATTTATTAACATTAAGTATATACTTAAGTGCCACGGCGTCTTTTCTGACAGTGTATGTACAGAGTGTTGCCATGTATGAAAGTGAGACATGCATGTTAAACAGTAAAGTCAAGAAGAGAATAGAAGCTTTCGAAATGTGGTGTTACAGAAGAATGCTGAAGATTAGGTGGATAGATCACGTAACTAATGAGTAGGTACTGAATAGAATTGGAGAGAAGACGAGCTTGTGGCACAACATTGCTAGAATAAGGGATCGGTTGGTAGGACACATTATGAGGCATCAAGGAATCACCAATTTAGTATTGGAGGGAGGCTTGGAGGATAAATATCGTAGAGGGAGACCAAGAAATGAATACACTAAGCAGATTCAGAAGGATGTGAGGTGTAGTAGTTACTCAGAGATGAAGAAGCTTGCACAGGATAGAGTGGCATGGAGAGCTGCGTCAAACCAGTCTCTGAACAGAAGACCTCAAGAACAATAACAACATGACTTCTGTGGCATGTCTCCAGTACAGATGCCAAAAGTATGCATAGGTCCTGTCGACCAATGGGTGCAGCATGATAGGCAGATTCCCAAGAAGCTAATATGTAAACTGTCTCCCATCCTCCATCTTCTGTAAACTGAATTTTCTGCTAACAGAATTTTCTGCTTCGTCTTATGTAACAAAGGCTTCTTGCATACAGGGGAGACTCCCTCCCTGGCACAAATACTTTGCATGGTTCACCTATTTGTTACATGTAATTCTGGTTATACATGATTGTGATTCATCATATCACATGGTAGCCTACACCAGGTGGGTGTATATAGGATGAACCATTAGTAGCGGTTGTCATCTTGCATTTTGAACTATATGTCCAATGGTTAGATAGGAAGCATGTACAGAGAGCTGTGGTGGTTAATGAAACCAATCCAGACAAGTAGAGAATCCAAATTCGAGTCCTAGTTTGGCACAAAATTCAATCGTGATTATTGATTCATTTCACTGCCTGTAGGTGGCTGAATCCTGATTGTAATATAGTTTCTTTATGGCAGCTGTGCCACCAGTGATATCTGTTATGGTGAACATGTCTGACAGCACCAACATAATTTTATATCAGTATGTATATGAGCGACAATGGCTCTAGGTACTTTCAGTGCAGATGTACCATATCTTCTTAACCCCTGTGGGATGTAGTGAATACCAGGAATAGTGGGGATAATGTATGGGGCCGCTGTTTCAGTGTGACAGGTTAAGAATGTGTGTGGGATGTAACATATCTTCCTAACCCCTGTGGTACGTAGTGTATGCTAGGAGCAGTGGGAACAATGAATGGGGTCGCTAATTGAGCGTGACAGGTTGGGAAGTGGGTCCAGTTAGGTAAGGCATTTAAGGCAACAGTGCTAGAGGAGCAGAGATTTTGAGTCTGAGTAAAAGTCCAGCGCAAATTTTCAGCCTTTTCCATTGGTTTCAATGCCTGTAGGCGTCTGAAGTCTTGAATTATGGTAACATAAATAGAGAAGATTGTTTCATGTGGTTATGATGCAGTCCAGTTATTGTGTTTAAGAGGACGTTAAATTTGAAAGATTATGAACACATTTTATAGCATTCTGAGCTGTGTACTGTAGAGGAGCAGTTTGAGGATGGTCATTGTACCAGTGAGACAATGCAGCTTGTCATAAAGCAACTTTTGTGAGGCAGTGGTTTGTCGACATTCCCAATCTGAACCCTGCATAACGCCTTCAGGATGGCTTAGAACGTCGACTTCGCTGCAGACCTCAATGTCTAACATCACTACCTCCTCTGGTTTGGGCTCATGAGGAAGAATGGGCTACCATCACTCAACTCCCCAGCTGATCTCAAGCCTTCGCAAATGCAGAGGATGGGCACATCCTGCATTACTATACTCTAATAGATGTGCAGTGCTTTTGATCAGACACTGTATCTCGCCAACGGCTCGTTAATAGGCGCACATTTACTGGAACCTTTGCTTTCTGTTACCATTTATTTTTACAGGTTTCAGTTTTTTATTCAAATTATGATACTAATAACAGCTTTAGATTATGCGACAGAAATAAGGATATTTTTTAGCTGTAGTAAAAGAGTCTTCAAACTCTACAAAAATAATATGCAACAATACTCTTTTTGTATGAAAAGAACAAAGTAGAGATGAATGCTGCCATGGAGACAAAAACTTGGCTAAATAATTAGAATATCTTTAGCACCCAATGTACTCAATTGTTTTGAAGCGACTGTTTGCTCGCCAGTCGTGGTAATTTCATTCCAACGATATCCATATCGCCACACTTGAAATTAATGATTATAAATAAATTGAAAATTTACTTTTAATTGAAGTAAAAGATTTCTACATAAAAACTTTCCAGAATCACTTAACGCAGCAACATCACTGTTGCTGTCACCATCTTACGATATACACTATTCCTCACAGCAGCAGTTGCAGCTTGCAAGTCATCGATCTCTATTATATCTGCTGCAGTATAACGTGGTTTTGTTGGACGTAAATTGTATCTACAAGGACCTTCACCGCGACTTTCTTCACCAGGACTTTTTTTTTTAAATTACCTTTCTATTCTTCTACAACTTCAGGTAAACCTGTGCATATCTGTCTCCACAAAATTTAGCAATAAGGTGTCGATTCTTCAAATGCATTTGAACTATAAGCTTGCTGTTTAGCTTTGTTTTCTTCATGTACCTTATTTAACACTTAAATTGCGGGCCACAGTATTTGATGTGTATAACCTTTCGTATCAGTATATACTTTATAAAGAGGCATTAGTTTGTTATATCTTTTGGTCCTATCATCGTCTGCAGAAGACTGCCATCATTTGCAGAAGACACACTTAAAGAAAACATTTCACGACTTGCATACCGTATTAAACAATTATACAATAGTTCCACATCTTGTGAATATCTTTGCTGTTTTTTGAGCATGTGCGTTTACTCAGTTGCAAAATATCTTTGGACTAGTAACTTGCCAATGACAACTCCCACCTCCCTCTCCCCTCTCCCGTCTATCTTATACGCTCTACCCTGTACCATCTACCATGTACCCCGTCCCCCGACAGTACGACGTCACCGGCTGCGCAAGCATAGCTTGGATCCCTTCGGAAGCGGCACTTCCAAGTTCCTTTGAGAATAGCCGTTGTATGTAAACCACGATATTGCCACGCGATTCTCCAGTCAGGAATAGTATAGAAGTCGGCAAGATATGATCGAAGGGTTCGCTCCATGAAAAATCTACGGATAGCGGTTGCTGAATGCTTGCCCATATTTTGACTGGAACAGAGTTGGGATTCTTTCTGCACGTCAGTCAGGGGGCCTGAAGCTGGCATGATAGAGCGCTAAAAATTGCTGCTCAAACAAAATAACAACTGGAAATTTAAACCGGCTGAAAGTCTTTTCATTCGACATTTGATATTAATCCCCCTTTTACTCCCTCCTACACGCCCAGTATCATGCTCGCACATGTACCAGCCTCTACAAGGCCGGCTGTTGCAACGCGCTGTCAATTGGCAGGGACATAACAACAAAAATCCGAGTCGCCAATTGAGAGGATCACGAGACCAGCGTTAGTGGGTATACAGTGCTCCAAGGAAAGCATAGGCGTCGGAATTGTTTGGGCGCCGCCGTTATTTGGCTCGTGGCACAAAAGGCACCACGGCGTACTGAAAGCTGCCAGAGCAGTGTATGCAGTAGCTTCTCAGTCACTGTCTGGGGTGCGGTTTCACGCGTGGGCACTTGACCGGCGTCCCAGGGAGAGGTGAGGCATCGCCGCCGGGGCGCGGTCGATGTACCGGCGGCTCTGCCGAAATCCCGCCTACACGGCGCCCGGCTCTGCTCGGCTATCTGTCAGCGTGGGTGGAGCGAGCCGCTCTGGCAGCGGAAGGTGCGTGGGGCCAGTTGTGTCCACTGAGAGCAATAGGCGACGGAGTCAGATTGTTCAAACACGCAACCAGCCATTCGTATTTAGGTTTCCCGTGATTTCCCTAAATCGCTTCAGTCTAATATCACGGGATAGTTCCTTTAAAAGGGCACGTCCAACTTCCTTTCTCATTCTTGCCTAACCGGACGGGAGCGGTGATCTCGCCGTTTGGCCTCCTCCCCCAAATCAACCGACAAACCAGCCATTATGCTTCCCCGCACCGTAACACCAGGACCACCAATACGATCTCTTTCGACAACACTGTTCCTGGGTGCATTACGTGTTTTCACCTCTCGCCATGTGAGTGTAGTCAAAGAGGATAGCGGTTTCTTGGACAAACAGTGATTGTTAGGAGATGCGGCTTTTAAATCTCTCATTATGTACACAAACAGAACTGAACTTTATTAACAGATCACTAACAATTATTTCTATTCTATCGGCCGGTTTCGGCCGTTTTACACCATATGAAGGCGTAAAATATGGGACTGTCACCTGCATCATCCGTGAAAGTCAACAAAACCACGCATAAAAACTAACAAAGCACTTCGTATTTTCGATCTAAAGTCGGGCTAAACCGATCAGTACAATAGAAAACCGTGATCTACACTACACTTCGATTACAAAATACGTTTAACATAGAATAATCTCTCAAATTTAACACAGATAATACCATCAGCTGTATGTAAGGGCTTTATTTATACACACCCGGTTTCCGTGTTGCTGTTCACCATCGTCAGGCCCGTGAATACAGCAAACATGTCATTTGCGATGCAGTACAAAATACATCAGAACACCTTCAGTTACACCTCTTTAGAAATGATTACACATTAACGGCATTAAATTGAACCTACTCCATTTACGTTGGAGCATGTGAAAGTCATAATGTTAAAACCTTAATAGTAGACAAGAGCTATAGATAGTGTCTATACTGTATCATATTATAATTTTTTCAGTAGAATCAAACAGCCTAATATACAACTGTATTTCTGAGTAAGAGCATTACAGGCATTCATGTGGAAGACTGAACATGGGGCTGCTCAGTAGCTGTCACCCTTAGGAGGAAAACTACATTGCTCTTCTTCAGTCAGATAAGACAGTCCTAATGCTGTAGCGCAAAATCCCTCACTTCCATCGCGTAGGATCCAAAACTATCATAAAAGAAGGTCTATGAAATTAAAAACATAAATGTTCGTTTGAACAAAAATTCAATCTATACCTGCCTAATATCGTGTAAGGCCCCCGCGAGCACGCACAAGTGCCGCAACATGATGTAGCATGGACTCTACACACCACTAATGTCTGAAGTAGTGCTGGAAGGAATTGACACCATGAATCCTGCAGGGCTGTCCATAAATCCGTAAGAGTACACGGGAGTGGAGATCTCTTCTGAACAGTACGTTGCGAGGCATCCCAGATGTGCTCATTAGTGTTCATGTCTTGTTGTTGACCAGAGGAAGTGTTTATACTCAGAAGAGTGTTCCTGAAGCTACTCTTTAGCGGCTCTGCATGTTTGGAGCGTCTCATTGTCCGGCGGGAATTACCCAATTCCATATGAATGCCCAATGGTCATGAATGGATGCAGGTAATGAGACTGTAAACGTACGTAGATGTCACTTGTCAAAGACGTATCTACACGTATCAGGGGTCCCATATCACTCCAACTGCACTCGCAGCACACCATTACAGAGCCTCCACCAGCTTTAACAGTCCCCTGCTGACATGCAGGGTCCATGGATCCATGAGGTTGTCTCCATATCCCTACACGTCCATCCGTTCGATACAATTTGAAACGACACTCGTCCGATCAGCAACATATTTCCAGTCGTCAAAAGTCCAATGTCGGTGTTGACGGGCCCAGGGGAGGCGGAAAGCTTTGTCTCGTGCAGTTACCAAGGTAACACGAGTGGGCCTTCGGCTCCGAAAGCCCATATCGAAATTATTTCGTTGAATAGTTCGCCCGCTGACACTTTTTGATAGCCCACCATTGAAATCTACTGCAATTTGCGGAATGGTTGCACTTCTAACACGTTCAACGATTCTCTTCAGTCGTTGCTGTTCCCGTTCTTGCAGAATATTTTTCCGGCTGGAGCGACGTTGGGGATTTGATGTTTTATCGGATTCCTGATATTGCCGGTACGCTTCTGAAATGGTCATACAGGAAAATCCCCGCTTCAACGCTACCTCAGAGATGTTGTGTCCCATCACTCGTGGGCCGACTATAACACCACGTTCAAACTCACTAAAATCTTTGCAGTCAGCAGCTCGTGGTCGTGCGGTAGCGTTCTCGCTTCCCGCGCCCGGGTTCCCGGGTTCGATGTTCGATTCCCGGCGGGGTCAGTGATTTTCTCTTCTTCCTGATGACTGGTTGTTAGGTGTAGGTGTAAGTAGTTCTAAGTTCTAGGGGACTGATGACCATAGATGTTAAGTCCCATAGTGCTCAGAGCCATTTGAACCATTTTTTTTTTTAAATCCAAGCAACCTACCAATTTACCAGAAGTAACTGATCTAACAACTGCAACCGACACTTGTCTCACACAGGCGTTGCCGACAGCAGCACCTTATTCTGCCTGTTTACATATTGTATCTCTGTATTTGAATACCCATGCCTATACCAGTTTCTTTGGAACTTCAGAGTTGCAGGTATTAAAAACCCGCGAGTATTTCAATGCATTTTTGTGTCAAAATTTCAAAGGAATCTGTATAACTTTCGGAGATTCAAGATTTCGAACAGACGAACATTTAGATTTATATAAAAGCGTTGTTACCAAGGAATCTGTCGACCTCGCCCAATCCATCGATTTGGGAATTACCTGTTCCAAAGACCACGAACGACCAGACCAAATGAATAAATATCGCGTGAGTCGCGATCCTTTGACGTATGAAACGGATTTCGTAGCTAGAATCACCTGTGCAGCTGTTACCATCAAAGAAACTCTCGTTGTGTTCTAAATATGTTCGGCAGTCAATGTTCTGTCAGTGTCAGGCATACGTGCGTCTGAGCTGTATTCATGTCATACACCATGTGCGCTCGTTGTATCCAATAAATGTTTCAAAGAAATCACTTTCTTGTTTTCTTCCGGATCTTCGATCTCTGCTACCACTTAACCCTAACGTTTACGGCCATGAGTTGCTATGCAGTTCTCAATCCTTGTAATCTGCCTTACTTCACCTAGAAGTTTCTCGCACAGAGTCCGAATCTGCAATAACGATAAACGAGAATCAAGGTCAAACAGAGTGGAAGAGAAGATTTAGAGGAGTGTGGAGGAAGTGAACATGGAAAGCGAATAGGAGGAGATGGACTGGCGGCGGTGGGAGGTGGAGAGAGAGGGGGAAGAGAACATAAACATAGGAAGGAGGAAATGATGGACAGATGGGGAGGGAAAGAGGCAGCAAGACGGTGTGAGAGGGGGGGAGGAGATGGAGAGAGAACGACGGAGAAGTATATTAGGAGGTATATCCAATTTCTAAAGATATTAAATGTGCGATATCTCTTTTCTTTCTTTTTTATTTAACCAGGCTGAGCTACAGTAACGCAGGGCCAGGAGCAGCTAGTATAACATATAGTGAAAAGTATATGAAACAGATCCGAACGAAATGAAGGTTTAATCGTATAGTAACCGTCATGTGATGCACGTCTCGTTTGTTTCCTATTATGAATAAGTAGAGCAAAATTTATGATTATTCACACTGGCGGGAACGCAGAGACCGGAGGCATAAACAAGGGTTTCCTGAGATTACGCTGGAGTTCACGAAGTGAACGGACAGCCAAAAACAAGTCCAAGGTGTAGCAATGTCGTCTTAAGTGTGTACCATCATTCCAAGGAGCGGACAAATGAGACAGGCAAGATGAAACGCTACTGATCAATGACGTGTACTTCACGCCTCATTGAACTTGCTGGACTGTGTAGCACGTGTCGGCCACAGTTATTTACAGGCAGTCTCTCCCGTGCGTGGGCGGCTCGACATGATATGCTCGTGATTGCAAGCGGCGGCTGGAGCACGTAGCACCAATACAGAGTGATTATAGTTACAGTTTCAAAGTTTTGGAGAAAGAGAACCACTGCGCAGAATGAACGGAATGTTATCGAAGAAGGGGGAAATCTAATGGGAAAAAGAAAAAAAACTACTTGCAATGAGCGCGATCGGTTATGTTTGGTGTTCAACAGTTGTGACACTGTTGGTTATGTAAGCCCGATACCCACCACGCCCAGATCGTACCACGGCGGATGGGAAACATTTGTTTTTAACCCTCCTGAAGCCATAAACCGAATACAATGCAACAATGAAATCGGATTATAGTTGTCCTGAGACCAAAACCCGCATAAAAAGCCACAACTTTATCTGTTCTTCACAGTTTTGACTGGCGAAAGACATATTCAGTATCCCGTCCAACGTTTTCGACCACACTTTCAAATCGAGAAACAGCATCTTCCGCGAGAGGTCAGAATGTTTCAGGGGTTATATTCAGCATGATTTGCAGAGTGCGTTTCTTCATTTCAGCTGCGTTTGCTATCGGAGCTCTGAACACTACGTCTTTGAGATAACTCCACAGCCAGAAGTCACACGGCTTAAGATCAGGTGATCTGGACGGACAGTCTTCAGGGCAATTACGGCTCATAATTCTAGAATTTCCAAAATGCGTCTGCAGCAGCTGCTTCAATTGCTGTTCAAAGTGTGGAGATGCGCCATATTACATGAAAATCATTTGACGCACGACCACGCTATTGAAGGGGCGGAATGACGTTGTTGCGCAAAAGTCTCTCATAGCGTTTGGCAGTGACCGTACAGACGATTATGATGCTGATGATGGTAATATATGCCGGCCGCTGTGGCCGAGCGGTTCTAGGCGCTTCAGTCTGGAACCATGCTGGTGCTGCATGCCTCGGGCATGGATGTCTGTGATGTCCTTAGGTTAGATAGGTTTAAATAGTTATCAGTTCTAGGGGGCTGATGACCTCAGATGTTAAATCCCATAGTGAGCAGAGCCATTTGATGATGATATTTGATTTGTTACCGGCTCAACTGCGCCGTTATCAGCGTCCGTGCAAATTCCCAGTCATTCACTTTCGCCGGTTTCCCCGGCAGTGATCAAATGATGAGGACAACACAACCACCCACTCCCCAGATGGATAAAAATCCCCGACCTGACCAGGAATCGAGCTCACTACTCCGTGATCCAGAAGCAGCAACGCTATGAATGTAACAGGACCCGCATGACTCATCTCCTCGAAAAAATACCGGCCAACGATAGACGATGCTGTCAACCCGCACAACACAGTCACCTTTGCAGAATGAAGCGTTACTGGTTGACGTGTGTCTGGATAATGCTTTGGTGATATTCTGAAATTTTGCGTATTGACATGTCTTTGGAGATGGGTTTCTTCTGTCACAGAATGTTCCACGGCCATTCATTGTTCATTTCCTTGCGAGCAAGAAATTCTAGAGCAGGCGTTTGTCTCACTAGTAGGTAAGCCTATAGCAACTTTTGAACATGGGTAATATTGTGTGGATAGCATTGAATGTGTTTCGTAGAATTTTATGCATCGTGCTCAGAGTCATGTCGAAAGTTCATTTATTTCCTCTTACACTACACGTTTGTACACCACCGCTGGACCCTTCCTGCAGCGCTGTGGCCATATGTTATACTGATGTCGGATCAGTGTTTCCACCCTGTACCACAATGCTCCACAAGAGCCACCGTGGTACAACGACCGAGTTAGAAAACTACTGCGGAAGCAAAGGGAACTTCTGCCTTGCAGACAAACAAAAATTACGCCAAGCGAAATGTAGACTCTGCAAGAGAGGCGCTCTGCATCGCAGTGTAGCTTGCTCGCCAGGTTTCGAGAGGGTGCGTTTCTGGATGAGGTATCGAATATATTGATTCCCCCTACTTATACCTCCCGTGGAGATCACGAATGTAAAATTAGAGAGATTCGAGCGCGGACGGAGGCTTCCAGACAGTCGTTCTTCCCGCGAACCATACGCGACTGGAACAGAAAAGGGAGGTAATGACAGTGGCAAGTAAAGTGCCCTCCGCCATACACCGTTGGGTCGCTTGCGGAGTATGAATGTAGATGTAGATGTAGATGTAGGGTATGCGAGAGGCGTTCAATGAATTCGAAAGTAAAGTTCTATGTACTGACTTGGCAGAAAACCCTAAGAAATTTTGGTCTTACGTCAAAGCGGTAGGTGGAGCAAAACAAAATGTCGACACACTCTGTGACCAAAATGGTACTGAAACACAGGATGACAGACTAAAGGCCGAAACACTAAATGTCATTTTCCATAGCTGTTTCACTGAGGAAGACTGCAATGTAGTTCCCTCTCTAGATTGTCGCACAGAAGACAAAATGGTAGATATCGAAATAGACGACAGAGGGATAGAGAAACAATTATAATCGCTCAAAAGAGGAAAGACCGGTGGACCTCATGGGATACCAGTTCGATATTACAGAGAGTACGGGAAGGAACTTGACCCCCTTCTTGCAGCGGTGTACCGTAAGTCTCTACAAGAGCATAGCGTTCCAAAGAATCGTAAAAGAGCACAGGTAATCCCCGTTTTCAAGAAGAGACGTCGAACAGATGTGCAGAACTATAGACCTATATCTCTAACGTCGATCAGTTGTAGAATTTTGGAACACGTATTATGTTCGAGTATAATGACTTTTCTGGAGACTAGAAATCTACTCTGTAGGAATCAGCATGGGTTTCGAAAAAGGAGATCGTGTGAAACCCAGCTCGCGCTATTCGTCTACGAGACTCAGGGGGTCATAGACACGGGTTCCCAGGTAGATGCCGTGTTTCTCGACTTCCGCAATGCGTTCGATACGGTTCCCCACAGTCGTTTAATGAACAAAGTAGGAGCATATGGACTATCAGACCAATTGTGTGATTGGCTTGATGAGTTCCTAGATAACAGAACGCAGCATGTCACTCTCAGTGGAGAGAAGTCTTCCGAAGTAAGAGTGATTTCAGGTGTGCCGCAGGGGATTGTCGTAGGTAGGACCGTTGCTATTCACAATATACATAAATGACCTGGTGGATGACATCGGAAGTTCACTGAGGCTTTTTGCGGACGATGCTGTGGTATATCGAGAGGTTGTAGCAATGGAAAATTGTACTGAAATGCAGGAGGATCTGCAGCGAATTAACGCATGGTGCATTAATTCCATAAATTATCTGGGAGTACGCATTAGGAGTGATTTAAAATAGAATGGTCATATCAAGTTGATCGTCGGTAAAGCAGATGCCAGACTGAGATTCATTGGAAGAATCCTAAGGAAATGCAATCAGCAAACAAAGGAAGTAGGTTACAGTACGCTTGTTCGCCCACTGCTTGAATACTGCTCAGCAGTGCGGGATCCGTACCAGATAGGGTTGATAGAAGAGATAGAGAAGATCAAACGGAGAGCAGCTCGCTTCGTTAAAGGATCATTAAGTAATCGCGAAAGCGTTACGGAGATGGCAGATAAACTCCAGTGGAAGACTCTGCATGAGAGACGCTCAGTAGCTCGGTACGGGCTTTTGTTGAAGTTTCGAGAACATACCCTCCCTCCTACGTATATCTCGCGAAGAGACCATGAGGATAAAATCAGAGAGATTTGAGCCCACACAGAGGCATACCGACAATCTTTCTTTCCACGAACAATACGAGACTGGAACAGAAGGGAGAACCGATAGACGTACTCAAAGTACTCTCCGCCACACACCGTCAGGTGGCTTGCGGAGTATGGATGTAGATGAAGATGTAGAGGTAGAAGATAACCTGTGTTCATAATCATTTTCTCCAGACCTTGAGTAGTCATCGGACCAACTCCATTTTTCATACCCATGAGAATCGGAACCTTCTGACACTCTTTGACGCAAACTGAGGAAGAGCTATGTACTTTGCGTCGATTTTGATCCAGTGATGACACCGGCCACCTAGGCGATAGTAAATGTACTGCTAATGGTTGTAACATCGTCTGCCAATTAGCGTAGCGGCAAAGGTGGCAGAGCACTATCTGTGTCTACCCTTTAATAGGGAATACTAACAGCCAGAAAACTCGTGTGCTGCAAAATTGTAAAACAAGCACGTAGTCACAGGTGCCGACTCCATGGGGCCTGAGGAGGCCAGAGCCTGTCCAAAATTTCAATTTAAGAAAATTATTAGTTGTATTGTACATCGTAAAATCACAAAATTATGTTGGAATTTTTTATTTTCCTTGTTTGACTATAGTTACCTTTTAAAAAACATTCAGTAACGAGTTAAAACAAATAATTATTACGATAATAAGAAGGTTAACTGAAAACGAGTGATGTTAACCATGATAGTGTTGCGGTACTGCGGGCTCACTTACGAATTTGTCTGTTGCCGGTGGGCCAGCTCTGCGGCCACGGCGACATCAAAAGGACTGGAGCAGAAGCTGCTGGAACCAACCGCCTCAAAGCTTCGAGACATTACGACGCCGCGGCTATATAAAGCTCACCCTGCTGTCGCAATCATTCAGTGGGGATAGTTTCGTTTAGAGCAGGCCGCAGACGTGTTTAGTGTTCCGACTTTAGTGTCTGGTAGACTGATTTATGTGACTATATTTTATTCCTTTAGTTTCTTAGTGTATTGTGAATTGAGTTTGAAATGGATAAACGTGTTACCAAAAAGGCGCTCTTGGAAGTTGGTGATACTGCATGTCAACCTCCATCAATTACTGTGTCGTCAATTGCTTCGTCATCTTCACGCGAGAACCATTCACAGCCGAAACCTAGACACTCTGGTAAGGGAAGATCATTTCAGAAGTCTTGGTTGATCAAATATATATGGCTAGAATATGAAGCATTAACGAAAAACTTTTTTACAAAACCTGCAAAGAGGCAGATGCTAAAAATCTATTCCAATTTTCTTCACAAAAAAGATGCATTTACACTACTGGTCATGAAACTTGCTACACCCAGAAGAAATGTGATTACATTTTCACGCAGTTTGGGTCCATAGATCCTGAGAAGTCAGTACCCAGAACAACCACCTCTGGCCGTAATAACGGCACTGATACGCCTGGGCATTGAGTCAAACAGAGCTTGGATGGCGTGTACAGGTACAGCTGCCCATGCAGCTTCAACGCGATACCACACTTCATCATGAGTAGTGACTGGCGTATTGTGACGAGCCAGTTGCTCGGCCGCCATTGACCAGACGTTTTGAATTGGTGAGAGATCTGGAGAATCTGCTGGTCAGAGCAGCGGTCGAACATTTTCTGTATCCAAAAAGGCCCGTACAGGACCTGGAACATGGGGTCGTGCATTATCCTGCTGAAATGTAGGTATTCGCTGGGATCGAATGAAGGGTAGAGCCACGGGTCGTAACACGTCTGAAATGTAATTTCCACTGTTCAAAATGCCGTCAATACGAACAAAAGGCGGCCGAGACGTGTAACCAATGGCACCCCATACCATCACGCTAGGTGATACGTCAGTATGGCGATGACGAATGCACGCTTCCAGTGTGCGTTCACCGCGATGTCGCCAAACACGGATGCGACTATCATGATGCTGTGAACAGAACCTGGATTCCTACGAAAAAATGACGTTTTGCCTTTCGTGCAAGCAGGTTCGTCGTTGAATACACCCTCACAGGAGCTCCTGTCTGTGATGCAGCGTCAAGGGTATCCGCAGCCATGATCTCCAAGCTGATAGTCCATGCTGCTGCAAACGTCGTCCAACTGTTCGTGTACATTTTCGTTGTGTTGCAAACGTCCCGATCTGTTGACTCAGGGATCGAGACGTGGCTGCACGATCCGTTACAGTCATGCGGATAAGATGCTTGTCATCTCGACGGCTAGTGATAGGAGGCCGTTGGGATCCAGCACGGCGTTCCGTATTACCCTCCTGAATGCACCGATTCCATATTCTGCTAACAGTCATTGGATCTCGACCTACGCGAGCAGCAATGTCGTGATACGATAAACCGCAATCGCGATAGGCTACAATCCAACCTTTATCAAAGTCGGAAACGTGATGGTACGCATTTCTCCGCCTAACACAAGGCATCAGAACAACGTTTCACCAGGTAACGCCGGTCGACTGCTGTTTGTGTATAAGAAATCGGTTGGAAACTTTCCTCATGTCAGCACGTTGTAGGTGTCGCCACCGGCGCCAACCCTGTGTGAATGATCTGAAAAGCTAGTCATTTGCATAACGCAGCATCTGCTTCCAGTCGGTTAAATTTCGCGTTAGTAGCACGTCATCTTCGTGGTGTAGTAACTTTAATGGCCAGTAGTGTACTTCCGTATGGTTTTCTAACTGTAAAAAGGCTTTGGAAAAATTCTGTCTTCATGAAAATACGTTTATGCATAAAGAAAGTGTCCTGAAACTAATTTCTATTACTAACCGAAGTGTGCCCTCCCAATAGAATGAACTGTTAGATACTGATATGAAGAAATGCCGTTTACTTTTTGAGACAATTTTTACTACTGTGCAATTAGAGGGCACGAAGATGTAAACGGAATTTTTTTTTTCAGTTGTTGGAAATCCGAAAGAATGACATACCTGAGTTTAAAGATTGGTTAGGGCATTTGGGGTATAAGTGGATCTCCTACGATATTCAAAACGAGATCATTGATGTACTAGGAAAGTGTTGAGAAAGGTATTGGCTTCAATCAAGAAGAGAACATTTTTCTAATATGGTTGATGAAACAAGTGATTCCTCGATTCACGAATTAGTGTCATTTTGTATTTGTACTGTCGATGATTCCAAAGTCATCAACGAAGACTTCATGGCTTATGCGAGAACCCCAACACTGAATCACAAACTCTGTATAGTATTTTAAAAGACGTTTTTGCTCGTCTTGATTTGTCAATGGATAAATTAAGAGGACAGTGCTATGATGGTGCCTCGAATATGAGAGGTACGTTCAAAGGACTAAAAACTTTAGTTTAGGATATACAATCAAAAGTACTTTATCTGGACTGCGCTGCTTACAGTTCCGACTTGGCAGCTGTAGCAGACTCCGCCATCTTACGTCTATGAGGGATATTGAGGCTTTAGCCAAGGACTTAATAAACACCGTAAGGTAATCCAACAAAGGATGAGACTTTTCAGAAGTATACGCTGCCAGAGAGCCAATGACCAAGCTGGTCTACGACCCCTTCGATGGACTATGTAGGCTTCTAGTATATTGAGAATATTGAAAAACTTTGAAGAACTTTTAGAGTTTTTTGAAACATTTTCTGCAGAGGACAAAACAGAGGCAGGTTACAAATGTGCAGGCTACCTTGAGGCAATGTTACAATTCAACGCTCGTTTATTTTTACGTCTTAATTTCCATGCCATGAAACCAGTAGTGGATGTCAATGAAAAAATTCAATGCTCTCATCTAAGTGTTGCTGATCGGGAAAAAGTATATGAAGGCTCGATTTGTATATTGAACTCTTTTGGGAATTGTGTTTAAAACAAAGAGTTCCACAAGTTCATGAGCCTTCGCTTCCTCTGAATCGAAGTATACCTAAGAAGTATGAAAACAACGAAGCCAGCTCACAGCACACTTTCAAAACCCTAAAGGACTGCTACAAAGCTATTTACATTCAAGTTTGCGAAACTGTGCAGTCTTGCATTACTGAGCTGTTTGCTTCAACTGGACTCCCACAGGTCACTGCAGTTGAACAGGAGTGTTTGCTTTTAGTAAACATAGGTGAAACAAATTTGGAAAAAATCAACTGAGTTTTTCAAAAATGGCGTAGACATTGAGTGACTGCTCTGACACTTGAATATGTTAGCCGATATCGCAAATGAAAAACAACTGGTCTTAAAAAACAGGCTTGATGTAAGGAAGTACATTACACAAGAGCCTGCAGTTGGAGAAATGTTATGTGAAGTAGCGAAGTGCATTATGCTTCTCCAAGTAGCTCCAATCACAACAGCAAACAGCAGAACGATCATTTAGCGCTCTTAGACGTCTGAATTCATACCGCCCATCCACAATGGGACAAAAGCGATTGAACAACTTAGCTGTTTTTCATGCCCACCGAGATGTTATGGATGAATTGGATATCCGACCGCCGGCCGTTGTGGCCGGGCGGTTCTAGGCGCTTCAGTCTGGAACCGCACGACCGCTACGGTCGCAGGTTCCAATCCTGCCTCGGGCATGATATCCTTAGGTTAGTTACGTTTAAATAGTTCTAAGTTCTAGGGAACTGATGACCTCAGATGTTAGGTCCCATAGTGTTCAGAGCCATTTGAACCATTTTTTGATATCTGACCAGTCATCAACGACTTCATATTCAGCAATCCATTCAGAACCGCAACTTTTGCACCTTTCTAAAGACACTTGGTCACTAATAATTGAAATTAATATTAAAAATATTTGTAAAATAGAAAATTAAATGCATACATAATGTAAAATTTTCAGTTTCGATATATTAGTACTAGATTAGTAGTGTATTACTATATTAATATTGTACTGTATTAATTATTTTCAAATAATTAAATATTTTTAGGGTGTAAGAGCCAATAAAAATCTGCTATTTACTTACTTTTTGACGGAAAGTATTAGGCATACTATATTAACTTTATTAACTGTATTAAAGTTGTAACTTTGAGATATTGTTTTCGTTACATGAATCCTTACTAATATTCAAAGTAAGCTTAAATTAGCTATTCCACTTTGGAAAGGTCAGCGTTGGCCGTATTTTGATGGTTTATTGACAGTAAAATCGATTTTCAATCACATAGTGGTCATCATCAGTGCTGTAGTGTACAAATGAAACTCATAGTCACTTGTGTCCAGTTATTATCAGTAACAAAAGCTATGTAACGTTCAGAATATTGCGATCGTTTCATAGCTTTGGTTACTGATAATAACTTGACACAAGTGACCCCTGCAGCGAGATGTGGAGTGCTTATGGCCTCCGTATGTCCTGCCTTAAAGTTTTTTCCCTCTACTCGTCTCCCACTGGCAGTGTTCCAGAGTCGCTGGTAGGTAAGCCCCACGCAGAAACGCCACCTTGCCGCCTAATATATTTCTACGGCTCGTCTGCTTCAGTCGTCTACAATCACGCCGCCTTCCCCTGGCGCCGTAGAAACTGGAGCTGTTCGGCGGTTCCTTCCGCGCCTCCAGCCTCTACAGTTGCGGCCGATCTACGGCAAATCCTCAGCGGGGACTGCGACCGGATGAGGAAGTTTGCTCGCTGTGTAGGGGTCGCGGCGGCGTGGCCGCTCTGGCGGGGCAGGGCACAGAGCAGAGCAGGACTGGCGGATTGGGCGTTGGCGCCTCACGAGGCCTGCGGGCCTCAGCAGGAGGGAGTATCTGTGGAAGGCGGTGGCCGGCGGGTCTAGAGAGGGGGGGGGGGGGGGGTGAGGAGGCAGGGATGGCGAGAAGAGGGGGAGCCGCAGGGTGGAGCCACAACCGCAGCATCTGTCTTCCTTCCCCAGCCCCGGCGGCAGATTCAATAAACTTGTGATAGGAAACAAAATTATCCAAAAGTTCAGTGTCTCGTGAAAGCTTCCAGCGGCGGACCGGACGAGCAGTGTGGAGGTCCCGGCTCTCCCTTTTATCTCTCTCTCTCTCTCTCTCTCTCTCTCTCTTTCTCTCTCCCCCTCCCTCCCTCCCGTTTCGATCTACTTCCGTTTTTGTGTGTTGTGTGTTGTGTGTTGTGTGTGTGTGTGAGAGAGAGAGAGAGAGAGAGAGAGAGAGAAAAGTAGTCGGGGAGGGGGGGGGGGGGTGGAGCGGGAGGCACTTGCAAGGCGGTAAAAGACAGTTGGCAGCTCATTCCCTTTGGTTCGATTCTTCTTTTCGCCACGACCCGACAGGATGTATAATTTACAGCAGAAATAGCTAATACCTGAGAGTCCTGACGCCAGTCAGCGATATACGACACGTCACTAAATCTGGCCAAATCATAATTTAACATACAAAAAATAAAAAATAAATTAAAACAAAAGTTCAAATGTGTGTGAAATCTTATGGTTTTCAAATGCTGAGGTCATCAGTCCCTAAGCTTAAACATTACTGAACCTAAATTATCCTAAGAACAAACATTCACAAAAATGCCCGGGGGACCAGTCGTATAGCCCATGACTGCAGCGCCTGAGACCGCTCTGCTAATCCCGCGCGGCATTTCACTTACAATATTTCTTATCAAATAATATTATATTGTGAAATTTTTTCTGGTATTAGTTTTTTTCTATTTTCAGGATGTTCTGCACAGGCACCCTAGATAGACTAGAGATGCATCGCCAAGTCTTATTCTTCAAAAGCTGAGAGCGGAGAATGAAGTTTCCAGACCGAGAAACCACAGAAACTAATTATTTTATATTCTGAACCAAGTACTGGAAAAAAAGAGTAAAATTCACTCTCCAGTAGCCGTGAGGCATGACAATAAATGCAAGGAATTAATTACGTGTAAAACAGACACTAAAAAGAAATTTGTAAAAGAGGTTTTAAAGCTAGAAATATACAGTGCACAACAGAAATAAAGGATCACTTATTCGAAACGGCATAATTACACTACTGGCTATTAAAATTGCTACACCACGAAGACGACGTGCTACAGACGCGAAATTTAACCTACAGGAACAAGATGCTGTGATATGTAAATAATTAGTTTTTCAGGGCATTCACACAAGGTTGGCGCCGGTGCGGAAACCTACAATGTGCCGACATGAGGAAAGTATCCAACCGATTTCTCATACACAATCAGCAGTTGACCGGCGTTGTCTGGTGAAACGTTATTGTGATGCCTCGTGTAAGGAGGAGAAATGCGTACCATTACGTTTGCGACTTTGATGAAGGTCGGATTGTAGCCTATCGCGATTGCGGTTTATCGTATCGCAACATTGCAAAACGTGATTTTTTCGGATTAATCAAGGTTCTGTTTACGCCATCATGATGGTCGCATCTGTGTATGGCGATATCGCGGTGAACACATATTGGAAGCGTGTATTCGTCATCACCACACTGGAATATCACCCGGCGTGATGATATGGGGTGCCATTGGTTACACGTCGCGATGACCTCTTGTTCGCATTGACGGCACATTGAACAGTGGACGTTACATTTCAAATGTGTTATGACCTGTGGCTCTACCCTTCATTCGATCCTTGCGAAACCCTACATTTCAGCAGGATAATGCACGACCGCTTGTTGCAGGGCCTGTACGGGCGATTCTGGATACAGAAAATGTTCGACTGCTGCCCTGGCCAGCACATTCTCCAGATCTCTCACCAACTGAAAACGTCTGGTCAATGGTGGCCGAGCAACTGGCTCGTCACAATACGCCAGTCACTATTCTTGATGAACTGTGGTATCGTGTTGAAGCCGCATGGGCAGCTGTACCTGTACACACCTTCCAAGCTCTGTTTGAGTCAATGCCCAGGCGTATCAAGGCCGTTATTACGGACAGAGGTGGTTGTTCTATGCACCCTAATTGCGTGAAAATGTAATCATATGTCAGTTCTGGTATAATATATTTGTCCAATGAATACCCGTTTATCATCTGCATTTCTTCGTGGTGTAGCAATTTTTATGGCCAGTAGTGTATTTCCCACTCCGACGTATCAGTTGAATCTTGGCTCAAAGTTGCCTACAGTCTTTCCCTGTTATTTGTGCCAAAGTGTGGCGCCATGCCAGGTCACCCTCCGGCTTGCTGAAGCTTGAAAAAGCAAGATCTCGACATATGCGAAAAAAAAATCAGAGCTCAGAAGTTCATGCCACCCTGTACACCAGAGCAAAAACTGCGGTCGCTGCATTCCAAAAGGGTGCGATTACCTTCTGTGGGGTTGCTGGCCTACGGTGTCTTTAGAGAAATGCTGAAGTGTCCCTGGGCTGACAGCAGTGTCAAGAATGTAGCCCTGCTGCTCATCGCACTGTGAACCGTCGATCTCGGCCGCAAAGTGTCTGGTAATCAACGCCTGAAGAGATCTGTGGTCTCGGTGACGCACACTTTGCCACCCCCTAAGGCCTTTCCGATCCTCAGAGGCGGTATGTCTGAAATGTTTTTCTCTGCCGTATGTAAGAAAACCGCGTGATTTCAACGCCGGGCGTCGCCGCTGTAACCTCCATCACGGAGGCATCAAAACAAGGGATAAAATGTAGGTGGTGTTGGGTACAATTGTGGTGAAATTTCGTGTCAGTGTGACATCATTAGCCCACCTTAAATCTCACATCAACTTCTCAGCTCTAGTCTTAATTTCGCATGTGTCTGCACCTTGCTGTTAGAAGCATCGCCGAAGCGGGGCTTCTGGCCAAGTGAAACACGCCCGTCGGTACAAATGGGTGGGGACCCTTTTACAGTGGTCGTCGTTTCGCACCGTGTGCCATGTCCACACCATGTACCTGATAATCCTGCGCGGTCGTGTTGTTGTGCTCCACACTGCTGCTGGCTTGCCAGAAATTATCTATCGAAATATGCAAGCGGGTCTAGGGGAGCCGCTCAACGTTAAAACACAACACTGTTCTACGTGTGGTATGAACAACTATATTCTGAGACGATAAAAGGAAGCCGGCCGGAGTGGGCAAGAGGTTCTAGATGCTACAGTCTGGAACCGCGAGACCGCTACGGTCGCAGGTTCGAATCGTGCCTCGGGCATGGATGTGCGTGATGTCCTTAGGTTTAAACAGTTCTAAGTTCTAGGGGACTGATGACCTCAGAAGTTAAGTCCCATAGTGCTCAGAGCCATTTTTGAACGATAAAACAAAATCGCGGGTGGCACTGTTTACCTTATAATTGATAGGTGTTTATCTCAATTAATGGATGATTACCAGTCCAACAATATCACCCGCACGAGCGTACGCGTAACCGACACGTCGAGGATGATTGCTGATAATGCAGAAGCCGAATAATCGACCGAAAGTTCTCGCGCTCGCCACGCATACACAGATTTCGTTTGGTACCAATCCTCCTTGACACTAGTAATGATATAACACTATTCATATAGTTAATTTTTCAGTTCTCACTCGTACGAGCATGCTCGTAACAGACGCGGAGCGGCTGATTGTCGATAATGCGGAAACGCGATGATCGAACGCACGTTCTCACGCTCACTGCAAGACACTGGCACTTGAATTCTCTCTTTTGGTGTAAACTATATTGCTGATCGATGTTAGTTCATTCTGAGAGGCCTAACACGGCGCGGATGATTGATGTACGCTGCGACACGCTATCGGCGGATCTGCTCATTTTTAATTACATCATTACGCACTTCCCTCTGAATCACTTCCATATTTCATCACTTTACTGTAATAAAATTTGTAGCAACACTTGAACTTCCATAATAACAATACCTCTCACATGCAGAGCCCACAACACAACATAACAGTTCCGTGTCCCGAGCTCGACTTTGCTGTCGCGGCTGCCCGCAAAAGATACTCCACAACTAAGCCAGCGATTTGACAATACGCTTACACAAGTTTTATAAAGACTCCATAGTCATTATTTAATTGCAAACCAAAAGTTTATCTGTATTAAGCAGTAAAAGGCAGAATAGTTGAAGGTACTTAAATTTAACAATTACCTATATATCGTGGTAGTTTGGAAAAGTGATTTTTAAGCGTAGAATGAAGGATTTCGCAACCGTATGATATACCTGTTGGTAAACCTTTCGGGATGTGAGGTCTTAACGACTCAGCGTAGGAGCGCCTCTGAGGATGTCCAGTGCAGTCCTACACGAAACGTCACCACGACCTCACATCTCGAAAGGTTTACCAGCAGATTTCTAAACATTTTGAAGTTGAACTGGTGGTTTCTGACGTCGCTGTTGAAACTGGGAGAGTGACTGAGTAGAGTTTGAGCGGAAATGTAATACTGGGAACGAAAATTATGTTGTACGTCTCTACAATGTGGCCAAAGCGTTTTCTGATCGTGCAGTTGGTTCTTCTTTATAAACTTTTCTACCGAGCAGAAAATTCCCCAGCTACCGATGAAGGTTTTGTCCACAGTGAGTGACAGAATATGACGGACTCCAGTATATCTTCAGTGCTGCAGTTTATGAATTTCCTCGAAATTGCGGTGGGAAGTAAGTTAATAAATTACTGACTGTTCTGACATTCTTACAAGATACAATAAAGGTAAAAATGGATATTTGAAATCTCTATCACTGTCCCGTGCCACACGTTCCAAGACAAAAACACGCAGCTAAGGTGCTGTAATTGAAGCGCTCTGCAGAGAGAAAGGGTTTAGGAGAAGATTTTTTTCCAGCAGTACAAGAGAAACAATGAACTGACTATGTGTGACAGCATGTAACAACTTGTGTGTTTTTCGAGTAGCTTCTTTGTCAGCGAGCAGTTATAATTTTGGCCGAAAGTGCAGGAGGTCAGGTCCATCCGTAGGAGGATAAGAGTGGAAAAACTTCAGGATAAAGAAATCAGACACAAGTACATAACAGTGATCTCAGAAAGGTACGCCGGCCGCGGTGGTCTCGCGGTTCTAGGCGCGCAGTCCGGAATCGTGCGACTGCTACGGTCGCAGGTTCGAATCCTGCCTCGGGCATGGATGTGTGTGATGTCTTTAGGTTAGTTAGTTTTAAGTAGTTCTAAGTTCTAGGGGACTGATGGCCACAGCAGTTGAGTCCCATAGTGCTCAGAGCCATTTGAACCATTTCAACCATCAGAAAGGTACCTGTTAGTTGAATGTAGTCAATTGCAACCACAGGAAAAGGAATGGACAAGGTACAGGGACACAGTACTAGAAGTGGTCAAAGAATGTCTTGGAACAGTAGTGTGTAAAGTTAGGATGAAGAAAACAGCTTGGCGGAATGACACAGTCAAGGCAGCATGTAAAAGGAAAAAGAAGGCATATCAAAAATGGCTACATACTAGAAATCAGGTAGACAGAGAAAGTTATGTTGAAGAAAGAAACACAGCCAAACAGATAATTACAGAATACAAGATGAAATCTTCGGAACACTTTGGAAATAGGTTGGAGAGCTTGGCTCAAGCTGCTGGAAAACCATTCTGGAGTGTAATTAGCAGTCTTCGAAAGGGAGGTAAGAAGGAAATGACAAGTACTTTGTACAGGTCAGGAAAACTTGCTGGTCAATCCTGTTGATGCCTTGGGCAGATGGAGGGAATATTTTGAAGAGTTGCTCAATGTAGGTGAAAATACGATCAGTATTGTTTCAGATTTCGAGGTAGAATGGGATAGGAAGGATGATGGAAATAGCAGCACGTTTGAGGAAGTGGAGAAAATGGTCAATAGATTGCAGTGCAATAAAGCAGCTGGGGTGGATGAAATTAAGTCGGAAATCATCAAATACAGTGGAATGTCAGGTCTTAAATGGCTACACAGGATAATTCAAATGGCCTGGGAGTCGGGACAGGTTCCATGAGACTGGACAAAAGCAGTAATCACACCAATCTTTAAACATGGAAACAGAAAAGATTGTAACAACTACAGAGGTATCTCTCTGATCAGCGTTGTTGGTAAAATCCTCTCAGGTATTGTTGAAAGGAAAGTGCGAGTATTAGTTGAGGACCAATTGGATGAAAATCAGTGTGGGTTTAGGCCTCTTAGAGGTTGTCAGGACCAGATCTTTAGCTTACAGCAAATAATGGGGAAGCGGTACGAGTGGAATGGGGAATTGTATCTATGTTTTATAGATCTAGAAAAGGCATATGACCGGATTCCTAGGAGGAAGTTATTGTCTGTTCTACGTGATTATGGAATAGGAGGCAAACTTTTGCAAGCAATTAAAGGTCTTTACATAGATAGTCAGGCAGCAGTTAGATTTGACGGTAAATTGAGTCCTTGGTTCAGAGTAGTTTCAGGGGTAAGACAAGGCTGCAATCTGTCTCCACTGTTGTTCATATTATTTATGGATCATACGTTGAAAACAATAGACTGGCTGGGTGAGATTAAGATAGGTGAATACCCAATAAGCAGTCTCGCATATGCCGATGACTTAGTTGTGATGGCAGATTCTATTGAAAGTTTGCACAGTAATATTTAAGAGCTAGATCAGAAATGTAAGGACTATGGTATGAAAATAAGCATCTCCAAAACAAAAGTAATGTCAGTGGGAAAGAAATATAAACGGATTGAGTGCCAAATAGGAGGAACAAAGTTAGAACAGGTGGACGGTTTCAAGTACTTAGGATGCATATTTTCACAGGATGGCAACATAGTGAAAGAACTGGAAGCGACGTGTAGCAAAGCTAATGCAGTGAGCGCTCAGCTACGATCTACTCTCTTCTGCAAGAAGGAAGTTAGTACCAAGACTAAGTTATCTGTGCACAGTTCAATCTTTCGACCAACTTTGTTGTATGAGAGCGAAAGCTGGGTGGATTCAGGCTAACTTATCAATAAGGTTGAGATTACGGATATGAAAGTAGCTAGGATGATGGCAGGTACTAGTAGATGGGAACAATGGCAGGAGGGTGTGCACTATCAGGAAATCAAAGAAAAACTGGGAATGAACTCTATAGATGTAGCAGTCAGGGCGAACAGGCAAGGATGGTGTGGTCATGTTACACGCATGGGAGGAGGAAGGTTACCCAAGCGACTCATGGGTTCAGCAGTAGAGGGTACGAGGAGTCGGGGCAGACCAAGGAGAAGGTACCTGGATTCGGTTAGGAATGATTGTGAAGTAATAGGTTTAACATCAGAAGAGGCACCAATGTTAGCACTGAATAGGGGATCATGGAGGAATTTTTTAAGGGGGGCTATGCTCCAGACTGAACGGTGAAAGGCATAATCAGTCTTAAATGATGATGATGATGATTTTGGGAAGTGACGTGAATACACAGTCTAGTGGATGTAGATGAAGACGAAATGGGAGATACGATACTGCGTGTAGAGTTTGACAGAGCACTGAAAGACCTGAGTCGAAACAAGGCCCCTGGAGTAGACAACATTCCAGTAGAACTACTGACGGCCTTGGGAGAGCCAGTCCTGACAAAACTCTACCATCTGGTGAGAAAGATGTATGAGACAGGCGAAATACCCTCAGACTTCAAGACGAATATAATAATTCCAATCCCAAAGAAAGCAGGTGTTGACAGATGTGAAAATTACCGAACTATCAGTTTAATAAGTCACAGCTGCTATACTGACCCTACGACTTATCTTAGAAGCTAGGTTAAGGAAGGGCAATCCTACGTTTCTAGCATTTGTAGACTTAGAGAAAGCTTTTGACAATGTTGACTGGAAAACTCTCTTTCAAATTCTGAAGGTGGCAGGGGTAAAATATAGGGAGCGAAAGGCTATTTACAATTTTTACAGAAACCAGATGGCAGTTATAAGAGTCGAGGGACATGAAAGGGAAGCAGTTGTTGGGAAGGGAGTAAGGCAGGTTTGTAGCCTCTCCCCGATGTTATTCAATGTGTATTTTGAGCAAGCAGTAAAGGAAACAAAAGAAAATTTAGGAGTAGGTATTAAAGTCCATGAAGAGGAAATAAAAACTTTGAGGTTCGCCGATGACATTGTAATTGTGTCAGAGACAGCAAAAGGCTTGGAAGAGCAGTTGAATGGAATGGACAGTGTCTTGAAAGGAGGATATAAGATGAACATCAACAAAAGCAAAACGAGGATAATGGAATGTAGTCGAATTAAGTCGGGTGATGCTGAGGGAATTAGATTAGGAAATGAGACACTTAAAGTAGTAAAGGAGCTTTTGCTATTTGTGGAGCAAAATAACTGATGATGGTCGAAGTAGAGAGGATATAAAATGTAGACTGGCAATTGCAAGGAAAGCGTTTCTGAAGAAGAGAAATTTGTTAACATCGAGTCTAGATTTAAGTGTCAGGAAGTCTTTTCTGAAAGTATTTGTATGGAGTGTAGCCATGTATGGAAGTGAAACATGGACGATAAATAGTTTGGACAAGAAGAGAATAGAAGCTTTCGAAATGTGGTGCTACAGAAGAATGCTGAAGATTAGATGGGTAGATCACATAACTAATGAGGAAGTATTGAATAGGATTGGGGAGAAGAGAAGTTTGTGGCACAACTTGACCAGAAGAAGGGATCGATTGGTAGGACATGTTCTGAGGCATCAAGGGATCACCACATTAGTATTGGAGGGCAGCGTAAAGGGTAAAAATCGTAGAGGGAGACCAAGAGATGACTACACTAAGCAGATTCAGAATGATGTGCGTAGCAGTGGGTTCTGGGAGTTGAAGAAGCTTGCACAGGATAGAGTAGCATGCATCAAACCAGTCTCAGGACTGAAGACCACAACAACAACAGGTGGCACCAGTGTGGAATTTAACAACTGTCCTTTCCGTAAGTCGTCATTGCAAATTGTCCGCAGTTCGTGGTCTAGTGGACAGTGTGAGGGCGTCAAAACCGCAGGGTCCCGGGGTTGATTCCCGGCCGAATTAGAGTCTTAGTTCACTCAAGGAATTTGTTGTTGTATTGTCCTAAGCATTTAATCTCATCATCACAAAGACGCGCAAGTTTCCGAAGTCGCGTAAAATACAAAACCATGTACCAGAAGATCGAACAAACCAGACGTTTCTCGTGGCTAGAAATGCTAAATAATCACTTCAGTATATGTCGTCCGATATCCAATTTGTTACTGTAGTTGTTGTGTTCATTACCACGCAACCTGAGTCCCAATTAGTTCGTTATGTACTGGTAGCGTTGTGGGTCAGAACTTTCTTTTTTGAGTACATAATTCAATAGAGGTAAATGTTTCTCTACCATTGCTCGATTTTTAGTGTTCCGTTGCTCAGTTTGTAAAAACGGAACCCGTACAGAATCACTTCGTTGTCCGTCTGTCCGTGTCTGTCCATTCGACTGCGAAGAATCCATTTTCTCAGGAACCGATGGACGTGTTACATTCAAATTCATGTAACGTAGTAAGGTCTATGGTCCTTCGGAGGTGAAAAAGTTGTAAGCCTGTAAATCATTTCCATCAGAAGATACTAACATTTATCTCACATATTTTGATACTGGAAAACGAACTCATTAAAACGTGCACTGTTCCTCCCGTTGACCTAGTATCATTAAATTTGACAAGAAACAAGGTTTCACAGTAAAAGTCAAGGAAAAAAAATCAGGAAGCTATTAATTTCTAATTGCATAATACGAAAAAATATTTTGTCATTTTTTATCCGTCTCTTTGTGTTCCTGTCCTTCTGTTAAGACTCTTTTTCTCTGGTAAAGTTCGGAGTATTAAGTTCAAACATATATCACATACTAATGTCTACAGTCCATTGGCGGTGTAAAAACTATAAGCTTCTAAGTAAATGCAATCAAAAGATATGGCCAGTTATGTGACATAGTTTCACACTAGAAAATTAGCTCATTAAATCCTGTAGAGTGCTTCGTGTTAACTTATGGTAGTGAAATTTGGAGAGAAGCAAAATTTCGCAGTGTGAGTAAAAGAAAAAACCGGAAAACACGAACAATATTTTTCACTTTTATGCGTCTGTTTGTCTTTTCATCTGTTAAGATCCTTTTTCTCTGTAACAAAGTATTGTACCACGTTCATAGACATGTCACATACTAAAGTCTATGGCCTGTTGGCGGTGTAAAAAAGTTTCTAAGGAATGCAGTCAAAATATTCGGTCGTTTATGTCACAAATTTTGATAGTCGTAAACTTACTCATCAAAACCTATAGGATACTTGAGGTCGACCTAGAACCATGAAATTCGGCAAGAAACTAGTTTCACAGTACAAATAAAATGAAAAGTACGGAACTTGTTTAACTGTACATGTCACACAAAAATATATTTGGCCTATTGAACATTCATTGCACTCGTCATACTTCAAAAGCGTAATTGATGAACGTTACTGCATGAAAAAATAAACTTGTACTCCAGTTTTATTAAATATTTTCCCTCTACATGCATAAACTGGCGTCGAATGCTCGCTTCTTTTTGTGTAACGGCGCTAGTCTTAGGGACTACTATACAGATTTTTATAGAAGCATTGACGATTAATGTGTGACACAGATATACATTATTTTTGCCTACAAGATGTGTTATCCAGTAGAGCTGTTCCCAGAAGCTTCGAGTTTAGACTATATCAGAGTGTAATTTTGCCAGTAGCTCTATATAGGTCAGAAAGCTTCACATTCAGGAAAGCAGATGAACAAAAATTATTACTTTTTGAAAGGAAAATATTAAGGAAAATTTTTGGACCCAAGAGAGACCCAGAAACACCAGAGTGAGGAAAACTTAAAAACCAGGAACTGAAAAAGCTCAATCAACAGGCTGATATTAGCCAGAGAATGAAGAGGAGGAGACTGATGTGGGCCGGTCATCTAATTAGGATGTAGGAGGAACGACTACCTAAAGTAGCATTCTCGGGGTCCATAGGAGGCAGAAGGAAGCGAGGGAGGCCACGAACCAGATGGAAGGATGACATCGACGAGGACGCGGTGGCAATGGGCCTGAGTAAAGGGCAATGGACTACAAAAGCCAGGAAGAGAGAGCACTGGAAGAGGAATGTAGAGAACGCGCACGGTTTCCAAGGCCCAAGCAACAGTTAAGAAGAAGAAGAAGAAGAGGAAGAAGAAGAAAAAGCAGACAGAGATATACATTGATGATTAGAAAACTATAACTTTCGTCTTAGTTAGTGGTCCAGTGCCCTACAGAGCGCTCTTCCACACTTGTACATTGTCACATGTCACTCCATGTACGCAATTATGAAATTCCTTCTTTTATGGTCCGATACCCCATTTACTACTGCCACTTGGTACTGCTAATCACGCTTTGAAATTTTATAAGTTCCTTTAGAAAACAATGTCCTGACACGTTAATACGTTTCTGTAAATACATCGTAGGAGTAGTTAAACTACACAGTTGGTCTCTAAATTATAAAACAGTATTTTGTTCATGACGGGTATAACTTACGTAATATGACTTTGTGGAGCCTGTGTTGTTAAGAGTAAAGATGTAGTTTTCCTTCGAACATGCATGCTTGTCGGAAGGAACAGGCACTGTGGCGCCTACAGCCATTATGAAACATACGAAATCTATCACCATTTGCAACAATATGGAATGATGACAAACAATATTTGTGCTGGACCGCTACTCGAACCCGGCTTTCCTTCTCTCATAGTGTTTTCCTGTTTCAAAAGTAATTATTATTTTCGCTTTTTGATGTTATTGTCTTCATTTATTCTGCTAGCTAACGGAGCGAAATGGTGAATACGACATGTATATAGTGTATGATTCTCACCCCATTCTGTCTCCGAATTTTACTGTTGGTACTACACGCGCTGGCAGATGATGTTCACCGATGAATCGCCATACCCACACCACATTGTGTACGTGATTCGTTACTATACACAACGTTTTTCCATTGTTCAATAGTACAATGTTTACGCTCCTTACACCAAGCGAGGCGTCGTTTGTCCTTTACCAGCGTGATTTGTGGCTTATGAGCAGCCGCACAACCATGAAATAGAAGTTTTCTCACCTCCTGCCTAACTGTCATAGTACTTGCTGTGGATCCTGATGCAGTTTGGAATTCGTGTGTGATGGTCTGGATAGACGTCTGGCTATTACACATTACGACGCTCTTTAACGGTTGGCGGTCTATGAGAGTCGACAGACGAAGTCGGCGTGTACCCTTTTGTGCAGGACGTGTCCCTTCACGTTTCCAATTCACTATCACGTCGGAAACAGTGGACCTAGGGATGTTTATGAGTGTGTAAATCTCGCGTATGTAGACGTATGAGGCAAGTGACACCCCATCACCTGACGACGTTCGAGGTTCTTGATCTCCGCGGAGCGCCCCATTCTGCTCTCTCACGATGTCTAATGACTACTGAGGTCGCTGATATGGAGTATCTGGCAGTAGGTGGCAGCACAATGCAGCTAATATGAAAACGTATGTTTTTGGGGGTGTCTGGACACTTTTGATCGCATAGTGTGGAGTGCAGTATAACTAGGTGCACATCATTTTTCTGGTCGTTATATCAATTAAGTGACCTATTTTACGATCAAGTGAAGCCCTGCACACAAGAGACCGAATACATGAATAGTTTCAACCAATATGAACTTACTATTTTTCGGTTCTAGTCATGTAAATACAATAAACACTAGTTTATTTCTGACCACCGGTGTTTAATTTCATATTTTGTTCTCAAGGTTATTGGAGTGTCAAATTTCGGATGATCACTTCAGAAGTCTTTGGAAAATATCAGAACGGTTTCTTTCCTTGCTTTCTCTGGAACAGGACTTTAATAATAATGCTAATATCTGCAAAATGTTCCATTCTATTTGATAAATGTTAAGCGAAAACTCATTCACATGTATAAGAAAAAGCATTAGAGGAAAAATCGAACCTTGTGGGATTCCCTTCGTGATTTCTCTAACTACATTAAAATTTTCTCTCCTTCCAACATTGTCTGAATTACGCAACCCAGATCTTTGCATTGTGACAATAATTGAAATCACTCGTTTACAAAGCCACCAGTTTCAAAACACTTAAGCTTTTGTAAGATATCTACACAATCGAAAGCCTTAACTGATCACAAAAAGGCCACCTAGCAATATTTTACTGTTTAAGGCTGGTAATATTTGATGAATGGATGTGTAAATCTCAATCGCAAACCAAATAGCCATTCTGGAATCCTAACTGCGATATGCTAAGAAAATCGTTTATACCCATACTACGAGAGACGGTTTCAGTATGAAGACAGTGGTACTTAGGATCACTGGAGGCATTCTGTTTTGTTCTTAATATCGTTCCAAAGCAAGATTTAGGAAAATAGTACGTTACAATGTGCACTACGGGGTACCGCGTAAACCTTACCGCTGAAGTTCTAGAACATAACTGTGTTGCGAATGAAGATATATTTCTTCTTCTTCCAACTGTCCTAGGCTCTGTTCAGGTAGTAATTAAAACACCAGGACAACAATTTCCCACGATTACACAGCGCTGATTCACTAAGAAGTACTGCAGTTTTCAGTATCTCTAACATTGCGTCTATATATATCATTTACGTCAGTTACATATATAGTTATCTTATTGCTCCCACAGCTAGGCATTAAAACCATGCTATCACGTACCTGCCGTTCTTAGCCTGTAACCGAACCGAAAGAATGCTAGTGAAACTTTTTGAAACTTTTCGTAGCAGGGAAAGTATTTCTTTTAAATATAAAAATCGGTGTATTTAGCTAATATGAAAGCTTTCTTTACTCTTGAAGTGTGTGATACTTGCAGAATAATAGTTAATGTCACTAGAGGAAACTTGGTTCGGCGACTTATGGCGTTCCTAGAATTTCTCACCCTGGCCTCTTTCTGCGGCGGTTGAGCTGCTAGTGGATCGACCTCCCATTTCCTCCGCCACACGGGCAAAAAACGGCTCCCTTCTCTCAGTGAAATCTACCGATTCAACCGATCAGAAGAGCATCGGCATTTACTCTGCTCTTCAAAACTGTTAATTTATACTGACTCAAAAAATGATTCATTATTTCTGACGATGCATAACCTAAAATAATGTAAATTTAGTTTTAAGGCTCCTTATTTATTATGACCTTTCTTCAAATTGATATGTTGGTAACGGAGCTCGAACTGTACTAATTTCGCCACACAACGAAGGGAAACACACTGCTCAATCACTTCAGACTGTACCTTACAGTTTCATCAGCACCTCTGAATTGGCTTGTCCAAGATGCCAAATTTTGTAACATAGATTTCTTTGGCACAGTTGTCACACGTGCCATTTAATTCGTCCTACACGAATATGCTCAGGAAACGGGAGAAAAAATGACAAATTTTCTTTCACAACCAGGCTTAAGAAATCATATTTGTTTTTATTAATGATGTTCTTTTCTGTTTCCTAGAATGGTGGTTCAATTATGAGAAAACAATATTTCTTTCTTGGTGTAAGGATAATGTAAATTGTTGATCTTTTGTGGTTTCTTCTAACTGAGCGTTGTTCGTCCGCACGTTTACACTCCAAGAGAAGGCCGTAATTCTGAGATGGATCCTTCAATAAAACACAACTAGGTTGTGTCATATTCCTACGTCTGAGCTAGTGCTTAGCCACTAACAAAAGCAATTGCAATGCGACTTTAACTTTCGCTTCTAGAAATTTCCATCTTTACACATTATATCACTTAAGCTAAACTGTGACATGGGAGATTATACCTCATAAACAACTCATTGATATCTAGTGAACATTTGCAGGACCTTATACAGAATGAGAGAAACAAAACATTTGTGTGTGAAGCAATTCATCAAATTGTCTTACGCGGGAAAATCATTGCCAAGCACCATAATGAGCTGTTAAACTGCCGGTTTGCACTGCCAAAGGTGCAGCAAGGATACAACTAACGCTCGTTTCCTGCAGTAACCTTGACAGGTATTACAGAAACTTTGAAGCTGAAGTTAAGCCGTAAATGTTGCATTTCACAACCTTCGTGGTCCAAAAATCGTCGGTAAACCATATGCCAGACTGAGATTCATTGGAAGAGACCTAAGGAAATGCAATCCGAAAACAAAGGAAGTAGGTTACACTACACTTGTTCGCCCATTGCTTGAATATTGCTCACCAGTGTGGGATCAGTACCAGATAGGATTGATAGAGGAGATAGAGAAGATCCAACGGAGAGCAGCGCGCTTCGTTACAGGATATTTGGTTATCTCGAAAACTTTACGGAGATGATAGATAATCTCCAGTGGAAGACTTTGCAGGAGAGACGCTCAGTAGGTCGGTACGGGCTTTTGTTGAAATTCCGAGAACATACCTCCACAGAGGAGTCAAGCAGTATATTGCTCTCTCCTACATATACTCCCGGAAATGGAAAAAAGAACACATGGACACCGGTGTGTCAGACCCACCATACTTGCTCCGGACACTGCGAGAGGACTGTACAAGCAATGATCACACGCACGGCACAGCGGACACCCCTGGAACCGCGGTGTTGGCCGTCGAATGGCGCTAGCTGCCCAGCATTTGTGCACCGCCGCCGTCAGTGTCAGCCAGTTTGCCGTGGCATACGGAGCTCCATCGCAGTCTTTAACACTGGTAGCATGCCGCGACAACGTGGACGTGAACCGTATGTGCAGCTGACGGACTTTGAGCGAGGGCGTATAGTGGGCATGCGGGAGGCCGGGTGGACGTACCGCCGAATTGCTCAACACGTGGGGCGTGAGGTCTCCACAGTACATCTATGTTGTCGCCAATGGTCGGCGGAAGGTGCACGTGCCCGTCGACCTGGGACCAGACCGCAGCGACGCACGGATGCACGCCAAGACCGTAGGATCCTACGCAGTGCCGTAGGGGACCGCACCGCCACTTCCCAGCAAATTAGGGACACTGTTGCTCCTGGGGTATCGGCGAGGACCATTCGCAACCGTCTCCATGAAGCTGGGCTACGGTCCCGCACACCGTTAGGCCGTCTTCCGCTCACGGCCCAACATCGTGCAGCCCGCCTCCAGTGGTGTCGCGACAGGCGTGAATGGAGGGACGAATGGAGAAGTGTCGTCTTCAGCGTTGAGAGTCGCTTCTGCCTAGGTGCCAATGATGGTCGTATGCGTGTTTGGCGCCGTGCAGGTGAGCGCCACAATTAGGACTGCATACGACCGAGGCACAAAGGGCCAACACCCGGCATCATGGTGTGGGGAGCGATCTCCTACACTGGCCGTACACCTCTGGTGATCGTCGAGGGGACACTGAATAGTGCACGGTACATCCAAACCGTCATCGAACCCATCGTTCTACCATTCCTAGACCGGCAAGGGAACTTGCTGTTCCAACAGGACAATGCACGTCCGCATGTATCCCGTGCCACCCAACGTGCTCTAGAAGGTGTAAGTCAACTACCCTGTCCAGCAAGATCTCCGGATCTGTCCCCCATAGAGCATGTTTGGGACTGGATGAAGCGTCGTCTCACGCGGTCTGCACGTCCAGCACGAACGCTGGTCCAACTGAGGCGCCAGGTGGAAATGGCGTGGCAAGTCCTTCCACATGACTACATCCAGCATCTCTACGATCTTCTCCATGGGAGAATAGCAGTTTGCATTGCTGCGAAAGGTGAATATACACTGCACTAGTGCCGACATTATGCATGCTCTGTTGCCTGTGTCTATGTGCCTGTGGTTCTGTCAGTGTGATCATGTGATGTATCTGACCCCAGGAATGTGTCAATAAAGTTTCCCCTTCCTGGGACAATGAATTCACGGTGTTCTTATTTCAATTTCCAGGAGTGTATATCTCGCGAAGGGACCATGAGGGTAAAATCAGAGAGATCAGAGCCCACTCAGAGGCATAGCGACAATCTTTCTTTCCACGAACAATACGAGACTGGAATAGAAGGGAGAACCGATAGAGGTACTCAAAGTAATCTCCGCCACACACCGCGAGGTGGCTTGCGGCGTATAGATGTAAATGTTCCTAAACGTAGTGATACCGAGCGACTCGCTGTTAACTCTTCCAGCTATAGCTTCATATCAAGACGCCAAGGATTTATCTCGAGTAATTATTGCAGGAAAGGATACCATGCCATCTTCAAGTTCATGTTAATGAAGTGCCTGGTCAGTTCATCAATTAGCTAACGGGAATTCAGTAACAATAGAAACATTCCAAAGCGTGATATGGCTGTATAATAAACTTAATAAACGACGATTTTCAGAAAGATGGTTTAGAATATCTCACACAGCTGGTTGAAAGTAAGTAATGTGAGGACCTAATGCACAACTTCACAGTTTCTCTATGAATACCTACAGAACAAAATGATGACAGCATTACAGCTGATTGTACTACTGAGCATTTGAATTTAATTGGAAAAAATCTCTTGCAGATGAGTAATTTGTATCTAGAAAACACTGTTATAATCTGCTGTCGCTTGGTATCTGATGAAAACGTACAACACTGTAGAACATTGTTTTATGCAGCCAGAAAACAAATGGCTAGATACCAACGTAAATAAGTAAATGAAATACAGTTTTGGTAGACAATGACGCAAGCAAGGAGAAGAAAACTCAGACACGAACAGTTCTTTTCCTGTCAACAGGAAAACTTCAATGTCAGAGAAGAATGGTTTGTTATGACCAGGAGTAACATTTACAGAATTGCAAAATCAAAACGAATTTCGTCAGAAATGACAGTTTAGTGGAAATAAAATTAACTAGGGACTAACTACAAATATTTTGAAAACGACAATGGCTGAAACGTTAGTCACAGGCACAACATTACAACGTGCTCACAAACCCGGAAATATAACTTTTTATAGCTCTCACAACGAGTACTTTACATTTCTTAAAGATAAATAAACACATTTTTCAATTTGTTGATTTCTGTTTATTACTGCAAGCTTACAGGTATCAAGCGCTGTCTCCCTCGTCTTCATACCATATTGCCAACTCCACGGAACAATTGTTCAAGAAACCGCATTAGTTTCCGTGTCATATACATTTAAAATGATCGTGATTGTCACCTGTACTCGCAGTGTATGTTCCGAGAAAAGACAAAATACTAACAAACTTTATTTATGAATGGTTCATTCTTGGGACTTTTCGTCTTTTTAGATATGTCTTCATCGTGCATTCTCGAGCTTTACGGCATTGAAGACCATTGTTTCCAATTTATTATTTTGCTGGTCTTCAAGGACGGCAGTGTCGCAGACCCAAAACATTTCATTATCGTCACCTGCTGAAGTAAACGAAATGTAATGGGAGAAAAATTTTCATCTACAAGTTTTTGGGAATTTAATAGTCAAAACCAATGTACTGTAACGGTTTTCGCATAATTTTAAAAGTTTTAGCTACGACAGATCAAAGAAACGTGAAGGATACCGAGCTGCGCGATAAGGACCATGCTGCGTTCTGTTTGCACGTGACAGTACAGAAATGATGAGCTCAGCCGGCATAACAAATGACACAAAAAAGAGGAGGGGACCTTTTTTCTCCTGCTCTGCCACAAAACTTAATTAAGTCTTTGAGCGACTGCCAAATTCATACTGCGTAGCACAAAAATTTGGCCCGGGCTCTGTTTTAACATCTCTCCCACGGCGTGATAAAGTGAAAAAGCAATCAGCTCGTTAGCGGTGACCCAAATTGCATGGCTTCTGGCAGCAGCAGGGCTTATGACTGCTTGGAAGTGTCGGTTGCAGTGCAGTGTTTTCAGAGTACCCAGTTTTATGTTGTTGTAGTGTATCCATTGTGATGCTTGTAAACCATTGTCTTGACGTACAGGGAATATAATTGGTCTGAACTCAGTTTCCAAGACATTTCTTCTGTATATGCTGTAAACTATATTCCTTGAGCTAGTGTGCCTTACAGGGTGAGATGCAGATGATTTGAATTATGCTAATATTTTCAGGAGTGAATTTTTTTTCCGTCTCTGTTTGAAACTATTATAATTTTCTAGCCACATTGCCGTTGTTTTTCGACGGAGGTTGAGCCTGTACGTCGAAAGGACGAATGTTTATGCTGCTGAAAGAAAGGCTATTGGATTTTTCACAACTTCTTGCCATTTATGGGACCTTTTGTCTTTTGGTCCTAACGATTTATAGTACTTGTTCTTGACATACTGATATATCTTGCCGAGTTGCTGTTTTAATTGCAATTTGATTAGTTTTAAAGTCTTTGCATGAAACGCCTAATGGTGATAGATCACTGCGTGGGGAAAAGGTTTGTTACAGACAAAATATTTCCTTATGCTTTCTAGCGGCACTAGGCACCCTAAGTGGTTATGGCCCTGAGAGGGCGCAGGGCGTAGGGCGTTGGTAATCTGCGGTGTGCGTATGCATTGTGTGTTGCCAACAGTCCAGCCATGTGCTGTGTGTGAATCAGGGCAGACCCAGCAAAATTAAAGTTCCTGATTCGCTTCTAAAATGTCTTTCTCTACTTAGGGACACTCATTCTTTTCTGCTGTTGAAAATCATTGTATCAGTTTCTGGTGTAGGTAATTGGCTGCTCACCTGGTTATCAGGCGCTGCTAGTTCAGTAAAATGTCACCGTGTCAGGGCTGTTGAATACTCCCCAGCCATTTATGTTAAATGGCAGACGGTATAAGCTATACAGGAACATACAGTACATGACAGTATGCAAATTAATTGGGATAAGCCCATATTTATTAAGCAATTGAAACTGTTTAGCTGTAGGCAGTTTTATCGGCCCTGCTGCTAGGTCCATTGGCGCATTGTTGTCGTCTTGACTACGAACGACAATTGTAGGTCCCCTCCATTTCAGTTGAATGCTTTTATGTATATTAGCAGCGTGTATTATATCTGTGTTCTCGACAGGAGAACTTTCTGATTAAATGGACATCACACCTAAGAAAGAAAAAATAGCTGCTCTTCACGAATACGCACCTGTGACTATAAGAGACATCGTCTTTGTTGGTGGTGTAGTAAAATATGGTGTTTCAAGATATGTTAGGACATATATGACAGTGCCCCATGGTCTACAAAGAGAAAAGGATGACATAGGCGGAAACGAAAAAGGTACCCCAAGAATTTAAGAAACTGTACTTCGAAACATTAGAATTCATCCTCACAAGACAAGTAAGGACCTTTAGTGAGATTTATTGGCTACTGGGGTTAAAACTCACTGTTCAGCAGTACGGTGTAGTCTTCTTGTTTATGGGTGCAAGGCGCCAAAGCCAATAAAGTAGTAGTTATAAACACCTGAGGCAACGGCCTTGCAGCAGTGGATAGAGCCGTTCTCATCAGATCACCGAAGTTAAGCATTGTCGGGCGTGGCCGGCACTTGGATGGGTGACCATCGGGGCCGCCACGCACTGTCACCATTTCTCGGGGCGCACTCAGACTCGTGATGCTGACTGAGGAGCTACTCGACCGAATAGTAGCGGCTCCGGGCAGAGGAAACCGTCACAACGACTGGGAGACCACACGCCCCTCCTACCCACGTCCCCACCTGAGGGTGACATGGCGGTCCGATGGTCCCCGTGAGACACTTGTGGCCGGAAGACGGAGCGCCTATTAACATCTGCCACGAAGTAAAAACGGTTTGGTGGGGGTAAAATGTATAAATCTTGGACCTCCTATGACAGGAAACGTGTAATTTTTAGAAATTAGTAAGATTTTATTATTCGCAGATAGTGAGCAGGGACTGTCAGACGATGCAACCGTTCGGCAGTGAGAGTAGAGTATCTTCAACAGACTGTAAACTACCGTTCCAAAAACATTTTTGCGGTTTTCTCGCTGTAAGGAGTCCTGGGGTGTTAGTTGCCTTTGATGGCATAATGAATTTAGCCAAAAACATGCAAATTCTTATGCGTACGAGTGCTCCGTTCCTACAGACATTTGCAAATCGTGGGGGTGGAGCAACATTTCAACATAATGCAGCCCCGTGTAATGCATGCAAAGTACTAAAGACGTTCAGAGGAGAAAACAACGATGATTTGCTTCATTGCCCTGGTAATTCATCGGACTTCAATAATATCGAGAATACGTGCGGTATTGTGAAAAGTCATCTTGGTAAATGGGGCTGGTAAAAAAAAAGATTGCATGTTAGTAAATGTTATGAAAGTGTGGGTTCATGACGACGAAATTCGGAATTTTTGTTCTAACCTCGTCGAATCTATGCCAAAATGACTTCAGAATCTCAGTAAATCAAAAGGAGGAGAAATTATTAATATTCAATAAGCTATTAACTGTATTATGCATATAATATCAATTGTGCACAGTTAAACTTTAACCATATTCTCCCAATTAATTTGCACATACTATACTTTTTGAAAGTGTTAGCTATTCTCTGCCCCACACGATTAGCTTATGGCGTGAGGGAAAAAATTAATTGTCTCCATCTGATGCGTACTAATGCATCTGAAACTCTTCTATACTACACTACTGGCCATTAAAATTGCTACACCAAGAAGAAAAGCAGTTGATAAACGGGTATTCATTGGACAAATATAATGTACTAGAACTGACACATATGATTACATTTTCACGCAATTTGGGTGCATTGACCCTGAGAAATCAGTACCCAGAAAAACCACCTCTGGCCGTAATAACGGCGTTGATACGCCTGGGCATTGAGTCAAACATAGCTTGGTTGGCGTGTAAAGGTACAGCTGCCCATGCAGCTTCAACACGATAGCACAATTCATCAACTGGCTTATTGTGACGAGCCACTTGCTCGGCCACCATTGACCAGACGTTTTCAGGTGGTGAGAGATCTGGAGAATGTGCTGGCCAGGGCAGCAGTCGAACATTTTCTGCATCCAGAAAGGCCCGTACAGGACCTGCAACATGCGGTCGTACATTATCGTGCTGAAATGTAGGGTTTCGCAGGGATCGAATGAAGGTTAGAGCCACGGGTCGTAACACATCTGCAATGTAACGTGCACTGTTCAAAGTGCCGTCAATGCGAACAAGAGGTGACTGAGACGTGAGTTCCAGCAGTCTCCAAATATTCTGGTCATGTCTTTAATTTGTGTGCTTAATCGCTAGGACTTCATCATACTGGTACCACGTGGACTGCATTATACCGAGTGGGATATCTTCGAGTAACTGCGGCAGCGCATCTGTTACGAGTTCTACGTAAATGTGGCTATTTAGAGTCCCTTCAATAACTCAGGGACCAATGAACCGGTTCTTGAAGAGGTCCATCACTCGTTGACGCACTAACGTGGTCAATTATTCGCTTCTCTCAGCCAGCGTGGTCCTTCAACTGATAAGTAGTTCGTACTGTGAAGATTGATTTGCCCACCGATTGTTGGCGTAACCTCGAACGTAATCAGCAGCTTCTACATCTACATCTACATCAATACCCCGAAAGCCACCTGACGGAGTGTGGCGGAGGGTACCTTGAGTACCTCTATCGGCTCTCCCTTCTATTCCCGTCTCGCATTGTTCGTGGAAAGAAGGATTGTCGGTATGCCTCCTCGTGGGCTCTAATCTCTCTGATTTTATCCTTATGGTCTAAAAATGGTTCAAATGGTTCTGAGCACTATGGGACTTGGCATCTGAGGTCATCTGTCTCATAGAACTTAGAACTATTTAAACCTAACTAGCCTAAGGACATCACACACATCCATGCCCGAGGCAGGATTCGAACCCGCGACCGTAGCAGTAGCGCAGTTCCGGACTGAAGCACCTAGAACCGCTCGGCCACTGCGGCCTGCCCTCATGGTCTCCTCGCGAGATATACGTAGGAGGGAGCAATATACTGCTTGTCCCCACGGTGAAGGTATGTTCTCGAAACTTCAACAAAAGCCCGTACCGAGCTACTCAGCGTCTCTCCTGCAGAGTCTTCCACTGAAGTTTAGCTATCATCTCCGTAACGCTTTCGCGATTACTAAATGATCCTGTAACGAAGCGCGCTGCTCTCTGTTGGATCATCTCTATATCTTCTATCAACCCTATCTGATACGGATCCCACACAGCTGAGCAGTATTCAAGCAGTGGGCGAACAGGCGTACTGTAACCCACTTCCTTTGTTTTCGGATTGCATTTCCTTAGGATTCTTCCAGTGAATGTAAGTGTGGCATCTACTTTACCAACTTTATATGATCATTCCATTTTAAGTCACTCATAATGCGTACTCCCAGATAATTTATGGAATTAACTGCTTCCAGTTGCTGACATGCTCTATTGTAGCAAAATGATAATGGATCTTTCTTTCTATGTATTCGCAGCACATTACACTTGTCTACATTGAGATTCAATTGGAGCTTGGAGCTTGGAGCTTGGAAAGAAAGACCACATCAATTTGCAGTTTTCGTGACATCTTCAGAAGAGCTGTTTGAATTTTGAAAGGGACCAAATAGGGAGGTCATAGGTCCCATCGCCGGCCCTGGTGGCCGTGTGGTTCCAGGCGCTGCAGTCCAGAACCGCGGGACGGCTACGGTCGCAGGTTCGAATCCTGCCTAGGGCATGGATGTGTGTGATGTCCTTAGGTTAGTTAGGTTTAAGTAGTTCTAAGTTCTAGGGAACTGATGACCTAAGGTGTTAAGTCCCATAGTGCTCTGAGCCATTTGAACCATATGTCCCATCGGATTAGGGAAGGACGGAGAACGAAGTAGGCCGTGACCTTTCATAGGAATTATCTACCTGAAGCGATTTAGGGAAATCACAGAAACCCAAGACGAGGATTGCCTGACGCGGGTTTGAAGCGTCGTCCTCCCGAGTGCTAGTCCAGTGTGCTACCCATTGTGCCACCTAGCGCGGTGTAGAAGAGTTGTGACCGTTTTGAAAGTCGTTGTCACGAAGATGTTGATGGAGAAAAAAGTGGAAAGAATAAAATACGTTTGCATCTACTCATAGTATTCGCGTGACACTACTATGGCTTATGGTGCTAGTAAATTCAGGCTTCTTCGTAGTGACATAGGGTATGTTAACAGTGTTTTTTAGTTGCTTCTTGTTAGCGCACTTGATTCTTCACACTTAAAGATTTTTGATTATTTTATAGTATTCAGAGAGACAGATCGTGAGGGCACGGCGTTATCATTATCTTTCCGCAGAGAACCGCACCGCTCCTCTAACAGTCTGGCGATATTCGTCGTAAACATAAACAGTAACCCCAACCGTATAAATTGTGGATGTCTGGTCAGCGTCAAGAGCAAGGGGTGTGATCACTACAACACCGGAGCATAGGCTGATCAGCTTCAAGCGCACAGGTAAACAGCCGAACCCTCTCCTGAGTTACGAGTATGTTTACATTTGGTAAGGTAGGCAAGACGTTAGTTGGATAGCGCCAATGTGGTCTGCCACGCTGTTATCTTGTTACTCTTTGATGAAGCTGAAGTTCCACACATAGTGGCTTACAAGAATAATATACAGGAGAATGGAAAAGAAAATTGCGGATGCGCTAAATGACGATGAGGTTGGCTTTAGGAAAAGTAAAGGCACGAGAGAGGCAACTCTGACATTGCGGTTAATAATGGAAACAAGACTAAAGAAAAATCAAGTCACGTTAATAGGATTTGTCGATCTGTAAAAGGCGTTCGACAGTAAAAGATGGTGCAAGATGTTCGAAATTCTGAAAAAAGTAGGGATAAGTTATAGAGAGAGACGGGTTACATACAACATATACAACTAGCAACACGGAATGATGAGAGTGGACGACCAAGAACGAAGTGCTCGTATTAAAAAGGGTGCAAGACAAGGATGTAGCCTTTCGCCCCTTCTCCTCAATCCGTACATCGAGGAAACAATGATGGAAATAAAAGAAAGGTTCAGGAGCGGAATTAAAATTCAAGGTGAAAGGATATAATGAAACGATTCGCTGACGACATCGCTATCCTGAGTGAAAGTGAAGACGAATTAAATGATATGCTAAACGGAATGAACAGTCTAATGAGTACAGAGTATGGATTGAGAGTAAATCGAAGATAATGAGAAGTAGTAGAAATGAGAACAGGGAGAAACTTAACATTAGGATTGATGGTGACGAAGACGACGAAGTTAGGGAATTCTGCTACCTACACAGTAAAATAACCAATGACGGACGGAGCAAGGAGGACATCAAAAGCAGACTATCCATGGTAAAAAAGGCTTTCCTGGCCAAGAGAAGTCTACTAATATCAAATATTGGCCTTAATTTGAGGAAGAAATTTCTGAGAATGAATGTCTGGAGTGTAGCATTGTATGTTAGTGAAACATGGACTGTGGGAAAACAGGAGCAGAAAAGAATCGAAGCATTTGAGATGCGGTGCTACAAACGAATGTCGAAAATCACGTGTACTGATAAGGTAAGGAATGAGGAGGTTCTACGCACAATCGGAGAGGAATATGTGGAAAACACTGATAAGGAGAAGGGACAGGATGATAGGAAATCTGTTAAGACATGAGGGAAATGACTTCCATGGTACTAAAGGGAGCTGTGGAGGGCAAAAACTGTAGAGCAAGACAGAGATTGGAATACATCCAGCAAATAATAGAGGACGTAGGTTGCAAATGCTAGTCTGAAATAAAGAGGTTATCACAGGAGAGGAATTCGTGGCGGCCACATCAAACCAGTCAGGTTCTCAATGCCTAATACTATTACCTCAAAGTACTGTGGGTCACAATAGGTAGCTATAAAAGTTAAAAATAATGGTATACGTCATAAATATGTCAAATTATCCACTATAACTTAACGAAAACCACAGCTCTATATGTACACTCATTGTGGGTATAAATGGCATGGGCCGTCTTATCAGCTTACTCGTGAATGAGGAGTAGGCGGCGTTTCGAGTAACATTTCAGAAGTCCAGAAAGAAACGAGTGTATTCTCACCACTTTTCAATGACATTAACTAGTTGCACTGCAGGTGTAATAATGACCGTGGTTCCGTGAAAGAGTTTATAACACGTGTGTAGACACGGTGGATTATTTATGATTTATTACAGAACACGCAAAATCTAAATATTTTTTTACGCACTCCCGAAAGACTATTTATAAATTCAAGAAGCGTAATGGTAGCTACGACGTATCTGCATCTGAGGCACAGTACAGTTTGTAAATACTACTTAGTTTATCAGTCATATTGTGGCTCGATAACGATTCACGATCGAGTACACGTTACCATTTCAAGAGACAGATTTCTCCCTATTGTTACCAGATCTAACGCACTTTTGTAATGTACTTCAAAAGGCTTCTTCATATTATTTAAGGTATGTAGCATCAAAACTGAAACTATTAGGGGAAGTATTGTTAATTTTCGCATAACGCCTTTTACGATTCCATTCGGCTCTGTCTCGATACCTATTCCGGCTTGCAACAAATACCAGCTCCGGCTACTATGTCTCAATGCATATTACCAGAGACGGTGAACTGCATTAAGTAGTCATATACTGTGTACGATTGGATGAGAGTGCGTTCCCAAATAGGATTAGTTACTTAGCCCCAAAACATAAGATTTTTCACCAATACACTGCTGAAGTGCTATTTATGTCGACATTATGGTTATTTTCAATTTCAAGGACAGCAAGCGGTAAATGGAAGGCCAGAATTGCTAATCCCACGATTTTGTATTTCTATAGAGTAAAAGACGGCTGTATTCGTTGTTGAATCACAATCCTCCCATACGACCAGTTTTCAGACTCCAGTGTTACGACCACCGAGCGAGGTGGCGCAGTGGTTAGCACACTGGACTCGCATTCGGGAGGACGACGGTTCAGTCCCGTCTCCGGCCATCCTGATTTAGGTTTTCCGTGATTTCCCTAAATCGTTTCAGGCGAATGCCGGGATGGTTCCTTTGAAAGAGCACGGCCGATTTCCTTCCCAATCCTTCCCTAACCCGAGCTTGCGCTCCGTCTCTAATGACCTCGTTGTCGACGGGACGTTAAACACTAACCACCACCACCACCACCACCAGTGTTACGGTAAAGGTTCTATAAATGAGGTATTTAAAATGTTTAAAGACTATCGCATGACGCTATGACATTCACTTTCGAATGCTGCGTCCGCAGCTCGTAGTCTAGTGGCTAGCGTTGCTACCTCTGGGTTACTGGGTCTTGGGTTCGATTGCCGGCCGGGTTGGGGTTTCCTCTGAACCAGGAAGTGGGTGTTTGTGTTGTCGTCATCATTCCATCATCATTCATGGAAGTGGCTAGATTGGATTGTGTACAGACTGGGAATGTGTACGGGCGCTGATGATCGGGCTTATGAGCGTCCCACAAACCACACATCATAATCATCATCATCATCATCATCATCGAATACTGCGATACACTCACGGTAGATATAGCTATTACAGTCACTGGAAGACTGTCCTATAAAGCGTGGCTTTGTAGAAAAATATTAGTTACTTACATTCGTCCTCAACCAGTCTTTTAACTTTAGTAGAGTACGCATTGCTATAAACTTCCAGACAGTAAAACTGTGTGCTGTACTGGGATCCGTGTAACGACTATTGTTTTTGTAGGCAACGCCGTCACCGATAGAGCCAACAAAGTTGACCACAGGAACCGCCTTCACGGTTTCAGTCAGCGAGGAGGTCTCCCAAGGCCAGTTAAAGGTGCGAGTGTCAACTTTAGTCCGGCACACGGTTTTAAACTTTTACGAGGATATGCTGAAAAGCAATGCCTCCGAATTATTTATGTGAAAACTCTCAAAGGTTGTTAAATTAAACAAACGTCATTAAAGTGTCAGATCTTTATTCTTCAAGTTCACATATTTATTTCTCAACATAGTCACCCTGGCGATGAGCACATTTATCCCGACGACTGGGTGATTTGTTGACACTATCACAGTAGAACGCTTGACTTTGTTGACGGAGCCACAACCTCGCCTCTGCCCGAACCGCCTCAACAGTACCAAGCTGAAGTCCTCGAAGATATCTATAAGTTTTGGAAACAGGTGAAAATTGGATGTTGCCTTTTCGGGACTGTATGGAGGATGATCGATGATAGTGAAGACAAGGCGTCCGGTTGCTAATGTAGCACAGCTCGTGTTTAGTGTGGCATTCTCGCGAGGATGTCCCATGTGTGTTACGTGGACGAACCCTTCGAATTCGGAACTCGGTAACAGCAAGCTCTTTCTCACGCATCGACATAGGTCCGTTACACAGAGCCATGGTACGAGCTGCAATTCTGAGCCTTTCCAGCGGCTGCAGGCTACGAATATGCAAATATGAATAAGAAATATGTAGAATACTAAAGACATTCGTTTTATTTAATAATGCTTACGATTTTACATCTAATAAATTCGAAGTAATTTCTTATCAGCACTCCCACGTACTTTTTTAAATATTTATGACGCATAAGTGTTCTTATGGAATAAATACTAGGGAACGCGTTTTGCAATCAAATTTTCTTTTGTTATTCAAATCTAAATACAACGCTTCTAACTTGTAGTGGTCTTCTTTAGTCGTTTACTAACGGTCGAAGAAACGGTGCTTTTTGCTTGAAATGACAGAAACCGAAGATTATATATCAAATTTATAAATTACAGTGTATCAGTTCCATTTTAGTCTACATTGGAATAAATAGCAGAAGCTTTGTTTCTGGCGTAAAAAACAGTTTCCAAAATACTAAGTGAAACTAGAACACCTACTGTCTGTTGTTTAATGAGCGTTTTATTAATGAGATTGCGTATTATTATTCACTTTATTTTTATTTATGGTTTGGTTTAGTGATTCCTTTTTACTGTCTGCTTCTTTCATTTGAGTCCTTTTACTTATGTTTGCGACGGTTATGAAGTCTATACTGCTTACTGTTCTCCACAAGTTACAGAATACGGTAATACCACATGCGTTTCGCAGTAGCAGGCCTCGTTGAGTCTCCTTACTGGAAATTCTCCATCTGAAGTCGCTAAAGGTAATTTATCGCTCTACGGAAATCGATCGGTACAGACAAGTGCTATGCCGCGTCATGTGTATGGAACGTGGCGTCCAACTTTAGTTCGTGAAGTTATTTAGGTCTTCGGAGAAATATTTTCAACGAATCCCAAAACCGTGTAAAACTGCAGCTTCACACCATCAAACCCAACACTTCCGAAAGATTTGCGTCTTTATAATCACTGAATGTTTATTTTCAAATGATTAAGGGCTATAGACTCTACACACCTGATACTCCTTGTGCTTTTATATGTATTTATTTTCTTCAATAACATAAAATATAGATTACTGCCTTAATGTCGGCTTCCAACAATCTCCTCTCCATCCGACATAGAATATCTCTCTTCCAATGTCCAACATGGATTAATTATCTCTTTGCCGTAGCTTAATACAGACTGTATATCTTTATTGTCGAGTTCGCAGGGAGATGCTTAAATTCCACAGATTATTTATCTGTCGCGCAGGTATTTTACATGTATCGTCTTATTAATATCCCATCGCACGTCGCATTTCTCATGTCTAAATTCTTACATCGTATCATTATTACCGAAATACACTGACCGTCCAAATGGCTCCTCTCATGCAAGCAATCTTTCTAGCTTTGATGCTGTTCAAATTTTTTACCTCCCATACAAGCAATCTTACTAGCTTTGAAATAGTGCCAATTGTTACTGAACAACAGGTGTAAGATAACAGGCAACACTGTAGCGTGAAGTTACATCTTTGGTAGCGACGGCTCCGTGAACCCTGCTGTTGGCCAGCAAATCTAGACGGCAAGAACTGACTGAGCGGATATTAAGCGAATTTCCGATAAGGGGAGAGAGGTGGACCTGATGAACCGCTTGGCTACATTACGCTAAAACGTCGAGATTCTGGCTGAATTTGGAGCTAAAATACAAAACAATAAAATATTTAAACTGGAAGATAAAAACAGTCCCAGTAAAAAATCACCATGTTGTCAACATTTTATAGAATAAGCTGTAAACAATAGTTTGTAAAACCTCATCTAATAAGCTTAACAATACGTGTCAACACACTGACATTGCACATGATATAGCAACTATTTGTGTATAATAGCCACTAACAAAAACATATTTTGCATGTAGATAAATAAAACTGCCGATTGATTATGAACAGAACTCTCTCATTAAGACTGGATTGTCACCAGCAAAATTCTCCACAACACACGAAACAGTTAGTCAATACATGGATAGTTAACACTAATATTTGTTTGTCTCTGTTTATTTAGTAATAAATATGCATACTAATATTTGCAAGAAAACATTTGATCCACGTAGTTCGGAAACGGGGAGAACGAATAAAGGGGCATGTCTGACATAGCAATGGCTGTACCGATTTGTGAACCGTTGAAAATAAGAAAGTGAATTATAGGACAACGTGTAGATGCAATTAAATTACTTTTAAATGTGTGTGAACAACATTGTATAATGAACATATACTGAAATGTTTAAAACATGTGGAAAAATGTGTATACAAATGGTCAGGAAAACAGAAGTTCTTTTAAGCAAAGTGGTGTCACCTGATATCACTAAAGACAGAGCATACATGGCGGACATCGAGGTCTTTTGCTGGTGGAGGCTCGTGGGATAAGGTCGACCGTGTGGCAGAATGCCACACATGTTTGAACGTGTCTCAGTTAGACACATTTCTGTATTCAATTGTTCGGAATTTAATAGTCTCTGTGCATCGCTGTACGTTATCGAGACTAACGTAAGAAAGTTATGAGAGCGAAATTTCTTAGTGAACCATTTATTCGCAGGAGATTTGAATGCACAGTATAATGGTTGTAGGTTCCCTGCGACTGTTCTGCTCGCTCTGCTAGAATTGCATCTTCTGTGATTAAAATAGCTATAAAAACTGAAACGTGTGTTAAGACTGCGTTATTATCCTCGTTGACTGTCAACTTGATCCATTGTGACTTAATTTATAATAATTGTACATGTTGTACATAAGTATGATTCACTGATCGGTGATTTAATTCATTATAGTTATACATGTTGTATACAAACATCGTTCGCTGCCTCTACAGCCTCGAATATTTCAACCACGGTGCGCACTTCCGATTTATTACTTATTTGCATATCGCATACATGAATTCATACAACATCGTTGTTGTTGTTGTTGTTGTTGTTGTTGTCTTCAGTCCTGAGACTGGTTTGATGCAGCTCTCCATGCTACTCTATCCTGTGCAAGCTTCTTCATCTCCCAGTACTTACTGCAGCCTACATCCTTCTGAATCTGCTTAGTGTATTCATCTCTTGGTCTCCCTCTATGATTTTTACCCTCCGCGCTGCCCTCCAATGCTAAATTTGTGATACCTTCATGCCTCAGAACATGTCCTACCAACCGGTCCCTTCTCCTTGTCAAGTTATGCCACAAACTGCTTTTTTTCCCAATTCTAATCAAAACATCCTCATTAGTTATGTGATCTACCCATCTAATCTTCAGCATTCTTCTGTAGCACCACATTTCGAAAGCTTCGATTCTCTTTTTGTCCGAACTATTTATCGTCCATGTTTCACTTCCATACATCGCTACACTCCATACAAATACTTTCAGAAACGACTTCCTGACACTTAGATCTATACTCGATGTTAACAAACTTCTCTTCTTCAGAAACGCTTTCCTTGCCATTGCCAGTCTACATTTTATATCATCTCTACTTCGACCATCTTCCGTTATTTTGCTCCCCAAATAGCAAAACTCCTTTACCACATTAAGTGTCTCATTTCCTAATCTAATTCCCTCAGCATCACCCGACTTAATTCGACTAAATTCCATTATCCTCGTTTTACTTTTGTTGATGTTCATCTTATATCCTCCTTTCAAGACACTGTCCATTCCGTTCAACTGCTCTTCCAAGTGCTTCGCTGTCTCTGACAGAATTACGATGTTATCGGCGAACCTCAACGTTTTCATTTCTTCTCCATGGATTTTAATACCTACTCTTAACTTTTCTTTAGTTTCCTTTACTGCTTGCTCAATATACATACTGAATAACATCGGGGACAGGCTACAACCCTGTCTCACTCCCTTCCCAACCACCGCTCCCTTTCATGCCCCTTGACTCTTATAACTGGCATCTGGTTTCTGTACAAATTGTAAATACCCTTTCGCTCCCTGTATTTTACCCCTGCCACCTTTAGAATTTGAAAGAGAGTATTCCAGTCAACATTGTCAAATGCTTTCTCTAAGTCTACAAATGCTAGAAACGTAGGTTTGCTTTTCCTTAATCTATTTTCTAAGATAAGTCGTAGGGTCAGTATTGCCTCACGTATTCCAACATTTCTGCGGAATCCAAACTGATCTTCCCCGAGTTCGGCTTCTACCAGTTTTTCCATTCGTCTGTAAAGAATTCGCGTTAGTATTTTTCAGCTGTGACTTATTAAACTAATAGTTCGGTAATTTTCACATCTGTCAACACCTGCATTCTTTGGTATCGGAATTATTATATTCTTCCGGAAGTCTGAGGATATTTCGCCTGTCTTATACATCCTGCTCACCAGATGGTAGAGTTTTGTTAGGACTGGCTGTCCCAAGGCCGTCAGTAGTTCCAATGGAATGTTGTCTACTCCTGGGACCTTGTTTCCACTCAGGTCTTTCCGTGCTCTGTCAAACTTTTCACGCAGTATCGTATCTCCCATTTCATCTTCATCCACGTCCTCTTCCATTTCCATAACATTGTCCTCAAGTACATCGCTCTTGTATAGACCCTCTATATACACCTTCCACCTTTCTGCTTTCCCTTCTTTGCTTAGAACTAGGTTTCCATCAAAGCTCTGGATATTCAAGCAAGTGGTTCTCCTTCCTCCAAAGGTCTCTTTAATTTTCTTGTAGGCGGTATCTATCTTACCCCTAGTGCGATAAGCCTCTACATCCTTACATTTGTCATCCAGCCATCCCTGCTTAGCCATTTTGAGCTTCCTATCGATATCATTTTTGAGACGTTTGTATTCCTTTTTGCCTGCTTCATTTACTGCGTTTTTATATTTTCTCCTTTCATCAATTAAATTCAATATATCTTCTGTTATCCAAGGATGTATACTAACCCTTGTCTTTTTACCTACTTGATCTTCTGCTGCCTTCACTACTTCATCCTTCAGAGCCACTCATTCGTCTTCTACCGTATTTCTCCCCCATTCCTGTCAATTGTTCCCTTATGCTCTCCCTGAAACACTGTACAACGTCTGGTTCTTTCAGTTTATCCAGGTCCCATCTCCATAAATTTCCACCTTTTTGCAGTTTCTTTAGTTTTAATCTACCGTTCATAACCAATAGGTTGTGGTCGGAGCCCACATCTGCCCCTGGAAATGTTTTACAATTTAAAACCTGGTTCCTAAATCTCTGTCTTACCATTACATAATCTATCTGATACCTTCTAGTATCTTCAAGATTCTTCTATGTATACAACCTTCTTTTATGATTCTTGAAATCAGTGACTTTATCTTATCGACTTAGGGTGCGAATGAATCGTCTTGATGTGCGGAATATGATTGTGAGAGCGGAAGATGTAAGCAATGTAGGGCAGGCAACAACGACGTCTTACAACGAGTGACGAGACTTGGTGTTATTAACTCGAACCTACAAGGAAACGACGAAGAGCACAAAATGACATTTATGGACAAAGCTTTGACGACGTAACTGACATTGAAGCGAATGTGAAGCGCTAGTTGAACATCATCGAAAAGAAAGAACTTTCTTTTGAGATGGCTTATAAACTTCTGTGCGTTGTTTCTCAAGCGGGTGGAGACTATGTACAACCCCTGAATCGTCAAATAACACTCTATATGTTTCTCTGTTATTTTGGAACCTAGTCTCGAAACGTGTTGACGAATTGGGTACCTACTCCACAGACAGTTCATCCAGCACCTCCAGCTGGCTACTACGGGATATCCACTGAAGAAGTCACTGATTTCAAAATTAAATATCTGGGAAACTAAGGTAGATATACGAGTGAAGCAAAAGATATGTTTGTTATTAAAACAGTAAGAATTTTATACAGAGGTTTCGAAGTAGTTCGAAAAGCTGCTAAGCGATTGCCCTGTAAGCTGTGCAGTTCGTACAGCATGAGCGTTTGTAATCAAACTCGTCCTCTGCAACTCTGCAAGCAGTCTCTGAAATCACGCTGCAATCTTTTAGAAGAGTCCACTATTCGCAGTACAGAAGTGGCGCAAACTTACTAAGGAATTTGACATCACTTTCTGCGGCGTCTCAACGGAGAAGCATCCAGGTGCCATTGACATCGCCGATTCAGACTCGTCCAGCGTGGTGGGCTGGTTCCGGTAGAGGGAATCTCTCAATGTGCCGCACATAAAGACGTTAGAAGATGTCAAATCGGGCTAATATTGCGGGCAGTCCATCCCTGCGCCAGTATATTTTCAATAATCAAAAGCAAAGACTATTCCCGACTCTTCAAGACAATAAACCACCTGTCCGGTGCGACGTGGTCTGTCCCAATCCTGTTCGAACCACTAGGTGCGTGGTAGATCTTCCAACGGCGCCTCTTTGGCGACAAATAGTTACAAAATAGCAACGTGACGTTCACTAGTGGTCGTTTTTCGCATGAAAAATATGCCCATAATTCCTCTACTGCGTACCGCAGAACAAACAGAGTTTAACTGTTGCACTTCACACAGATGCAAATTTCAAAACCTCAAAATCACCAGTTTTCTTCACTGACCTGGAAGTGTGCTTCATGTGTGAACCAGATGCATCCAACATCGAATCCTTCATTATCAATCATTGGAAGAATCTGGTTCATTAAGTCAGCCCTCTGTCGCGAAGAGTTCGGACTGGTGCCTCTGGATTTCGAACAAGAACATGTTTAAGTTCAGTCTCTGTATTTCCTGCGTGCTATAACTCTTCAAACAAGTCTGTGTTACAATTCTTCGAATGGGTTTTGTTGGATTTTGCTGAGTAATTTCAGAAACCGTGGTGAAATTTTCAAGAGTGACTAAAGTTTTTCTGGGGCCAACATTCCTAGCTTGATCATCAGCCACGCTGTCTGTCCGTTGGAATTCTGTGAAGACACTGCAAATAGTTTTAACATTCGCTGCCTTTGCAGCATGAAATCATGTATCTGCATATTGCCGTAGGTCTGTGATCTAACCTATGACATTCCAGTACTAGAAACAGAATGATTTAAGCCCCTTCCTTCAATTTCATAACCTCCTCTCACGTTTCAACTATATAGCTTTTCGTTCCGAGCTGAAATGGTGTATTTATAGACACTATGTATTGCAATTACAGCGTTATCTGTTGACAGTTGAACTATTTCGAAAGTTCTGTAGAAAATTCTTCCAGCTTTCACAATATTTGTGTCGTTTTGGCAATCGTTTATTGATCCTAGTTTTCGAGGTATTTATTTTTGAAATCAGGGATGTCTTCGCTGGACCCCTGTCACTCCTGTGTAAGGCGGGCAGTACAGAATGAGTGGTTCACTCCATACAATCAAATTTTAGTCTTCAGTCTTCAGTAAAGAGCGACCAGTTGTGGTCGCCGAATCTCTCAATTGTTGCACGCCTCCACTGCATCCACTTTCGTACTATGTCCATCGGGAAGTGATCCTGAATGATAGCTGGTTCATTCATTGATGACAGTATGAAACAGATATTCAAAAACCTAATAATAAAAAAAGATTCATTTTTACATACCGCCCTTCTCCGACCACTCAGTAAACGTTTCAGAGTCATTATCATTGTCATAAATTTGTACTTAATGTTTCAGGGTGATACAGAAAAAAATGGTTCAAACGGCTCTGAGCACTATGGGACTTATCATCTGAGGTCATCAGTCCCCTAGAACTTAGAACTACTTAAACCTAACTAACCTAAGGACATCACACACATCCATGCCCGAGGTAGGATTCTAACCTGCGACCGTAGCGGTCTCGCGGTTCCAGACTGAAGCGCCTAGAACCGCTCGGCCACACCGGCCGGCTGGCGAAATAGAACAAACGGATGTAACTGAACCGTTACAGTAGCAGTGCGGAACAAGGACTATGTAGTTGAGAACTTCACCACTTAGTAGTCGGGCAATGGGATAACTCAGACATAAAAATACTTTTCCAAAAACTGAGATAGGAACGTGTTAGTTCAAATTACTCAGTATTCAAAAAAGAAATACACATCAAATGTGATACTCATGCGGACTTAAAACATGATTAAAAAGTACATGAGTCAGAAAGCAACCTTTGAGTGTGCCACGTTTCAGCGGTTTACGTGTCAACTGAAGTATAATTGCTCAATATAGTTAATGTATAAGTGCATGCAGAGTTTAGTTTCATATTTCAGTTTTTATGGTTGTTGTTGTTTCGTTGTTGTTATTTGTCATGGATGAGGATGACGACGGCGACGACAACGACGACGACGATAATGATGATGATGATAAAGCAGTGAAAGAGTGAAATCCGATGCCAACATGTGGCATCTTCATCTCGAACAGCTCAAAGTGATGAGGGGGGGGGGGGGGGGGAGGGCTGAGGGGAAAGTAGACACCAATCTTAAAGACCGTTCTGACGGACAGATCCCCCCAACCGTTTCATAGAGAAGTCTTCTGGACACATTTGGAAATAACCTGCGCCATTACCGGAAATTATGATAATCGGGTACTGTAGGAAACCAAATCGTCTTCCGTTGCCCGTCGAATACTAGGAATGAAACTTACATCCAATATCGGGACTCGAACCAGCTGCCTTCAAGTCAATGAGTACAGTGCAAGCGTTCTATGCTAACCTGATCTACGGAGACGTGTGCACAGCGTACTTTGAGATGATGCAGTATTTTGCTGCACCCACATGGCATAACTTTCCAAAAATTTAAGAATACTGACTTTTTTTTAGCTTGTAATGGTGCAACAACGTAGAACGAGATACATTCGATGGCACTCGTAACATCACAATAATTGCAGATAATTCCGTTTCATCTGTTCACGTATTAATTCTCTCACCTTGAGCAGCAGAGTCAATCCAAAAATAATATTCGCACTTACTAGTCGATACCAGAAAAACCTCTCATTCTTTACAGCAGCGAACTCCTTTACGTAAGGCTCCAGACTTCTGCTAACCTTACAAAACAGTTAACGCGGCAAGTACTTGAGGTTATGAATGTAAGCGAGAATCAGTTTATAACAGGTTTCAAACTGTGTATAATGTTTGTTTCAATTTGCTAAATGCTCTCAATATCAAACATAGGATAAATGTCGTCTAGTTAATTTGCGCTTTTTTTTAAGCAAAAGATATTCTTCCACACATACCAATGTTTATGACGACATTATCTCATGAACCATATGTCGGACAGTGATACAAATGAGTAACTACATTCAGCGGTGTATGTGTATATTGTCTGTAATGTGTGTTGCGAATAGAGCTGGTATTAAAGAAGTAACAAATTAAAAAGACGCGCTTGATGCTGAAGGTTTACTGAATGAACAGCAAAAATATAGTCAGCGATAATCTTTTACCTTTCATTACTGTGGGAGTGGGTGGAGGGCAAGCGGTAAACGAAAAAAGTTCATAAAAATTGGAAGTTATATGTAAATCATATTGGAAGTCTATAAATGCACTCATTTTTAGGTACTGGAAGAGTAAAATATGGTTATTTTGAGCGCCATGAGATACGCCGCGATAAATCTTTAACCTCATATTAACGTAAAATTATAATGCTTACTGTGCAGATTAAGACAGCATTTTAAATTCTTAAGTTCGATCAGTAATGAAACGAATAATTAAAATGAAATTTTAGTTGTACTGGAAGACGTTATAAGCTACCTGTAACTGGGACCGGTGACTGGGCACCTCGTCAGTCTTTTGGCAATAATTATGGGTGTGGCAGCGACAGCGGGAGATTTCATCAGTGCATCTGTGTAAAATGCTTACCTACACTGAGAAACTTAAAAAATGCAGCTTCATCTTTAATGGGCGATTTTTTTTGTTTCAATACCTGTTTATGAAATTATCGTCTTTTCACTCTTCTATATTATTCGAATCTGTCAAAATTTATCTATTCCTCGGAAACACCATTATCTCACTACTTTATCAACTCATATTTATGCTACATTCTCAGCTACACAGGTACCTCATTCCTTCCCTCCCTTAGCAACACTATATGCGAATAGAATCCATTTACACTCGTTCCCAATTACCACCTCTATTTGTGTACCACTAAGCTTCCTCATTACTTCATAACTCCTCCCCATCTACCCAGTGTTTCATTCGTTATTACAACCCATTTCTCCCCTCTTGACCTTATGGCTCATTATTTCCAATTACTCACTACCCCTATTATTTCACAATCACACTAAATTATAACCATCCTATACAGCATCATTCTTTCCGTCGCACGACTTTCCCAGTTACTTCCCTAATTACCCACCTGCATTACTCTTCTGCTGCCCACGTATTATTCCACCTCCCTCCCCCCCCCCCCCCGCCCCAAAACAAACGTGAAATCACCCTATTGTCCCAACTTAGTCATACTTAAGGGGAGTTGGAACACCCTATCCCGATAATGTTAAATTTAATGACTGGCTTCCCTGTATTTCAGGGACCACTGTAACAATTGATATGAAATTGTAACAGGACATTAAATGGTGTGTTGTAAGCCTACCGGCCGATAGTAATTGCATTGATGCCATTGCTTTCGGAAATACAATTTTTTGATTACTCGGTTAAATTTTGTGTTATTTTTCATACATTTTCCCAAATAATTTAATTATACATGACATTATGTTCATCTTTTAATTTAGTATACTCAGGATATTTATGCTATTACTCCATGAAAATCTGAATACTCTACTCGAAGTGGTGTCTGAGATTTAGGGAAAAATGCAACAGATAATGTAAATTTTCGGAACACCTTCTAAAGTTTCAAAAGACTGCAACTCACTCAATGTATTTTATTTTTAGTCACTCAGAAGCATCCTGCATCACATTGTATATATCCTTTAGATCTTTTCTTATTTTCTTCTTTCTGGACTCGTTACTGGGCATCTGTGTTGCATACTCTGCTTTGTCAATGCGAACCTTGTCCATCCGTCCTCTGTTGCAGGTTTTTCCAGGATTAATTCCCATATGCAGTAGCACTTTCATCGTACCAATGGTGTCATCATTAAAAGCAATAACAACATGACTGACCCGCCATTTTAGTGTTTTCATTCGAAGAATAAAACTTTTTGGTGAGTTAGTCCATATAAGATTATTGAACGACACATTGGGATTTTGAGTCCGACCGTGCAGACACTTCTCCCGAAATTCAGGATTTGCCAGGTCTCTGTAAATAGTTTTTACGATATCCATGACTGCTAGTGGGATGGAATGTTTATGGATGTATGAACTGTTTGAGTACTGGGCATTGCGGTAACTGCAACATGAATCAGGTCCAGGAGGGCAAAGGGGTGCCCCGGGTTTTTCATCAGTTGACAGTCTGTGGAAGAAGGTAGACTATACTGCCTGCTTCATTTTCAAAAAATCCTCAGTATTATTTATAATGGCATCATATAATACTGCTGTAGTTCATCAATCATTTAGTCTGTCAGCCTGCCTCTCATGGTTTTACCATCAGAAAGTTGCTTGTCTCTCAAACTTAGTTTCAACTTCCTCTTGCTGGTGTCCTTCCTCTTCTGGAGATGACCAACACTCTTATCCTTTATAACACAGCAATCCACCCCCTTCTACATAAAAAATACCTATTTTATTAGATCTTGAAGTAATGCACTTAAAAATTTTAATATTTTCAAGCTCTGAAGATTATATTAAAAAAATACTTCCCATATGAGTTTATATTAAAGGGAGTTGGAGCGGAATATTTTTCCACATTTTCGGATTTTTATCTCGTTATTATATATATATATATATATATATATATATATATATATATATATATAATTTTATTCGGAAAATAGTAAATTTTATAATGAAATAAAAATTCCAAAATGTGAAAAAAAATTTCCCCTCAAACTCCCCTTAAGATTATAAAACTGCGGGAATGTACAAGTGATGATAATTAAGGTAAGTTATGTGGGCAGCAACATGACTGCATCTACATATGTCACCATACTCACATAACTAAAACTGCGTTCATTGTGTCTGACAAAATCCCTAAAAAATTAAAGGTTAGGAAGGCAAATAATATTATTTCTAAAAGTACTCAAATTTAAGCTGTGAACAGTAATAGTTGTGGAAAGTGGATCTCATTGCTGTATCTACCATGTACGTGCTTAATGGATCATTTAAAAGTGTTGTCATCCCCACTTCAGGAACTTAATAACTTGTGACAAAAAATACCAGGATTCTTCATTTACGGCCTTAAAACACAGAAGCTATATGATCCACCGATTTCCACCTTCGTCACGATACGAACCCACAGATTAGCTGCACCTGGCTTAATATTTGAAGAGACTACAGTGGATCGAAATTCAGCTAATTGAAGAATTCATGTTTTTAAAAAGCAAGCGTTATACAGCGACTGTTCGTAGTGTTAATACGTAGAATCCGCCATTTAAACCACAGTCGCAGGATAAAGGTGCATAAAACGTAAGACAGGCTTCTTTTTCGTATCAAAAAATGGAAATTTCATGGGATTATATGGCGTTATGTTTCGATCGCAGTATTATTTCGTGTTAACCGATATTTCGCTTTACTAGTTTTCCGTTTTATTTTAATTATACATTGTGTGATCAAAAGTTTCCGGACACCTACTAGTCAACGTTAATATGGGGTACGTCCACCATTCACCTTTATGACTGCTTCAGTGGTCCTGTGGACACTTTCACAGAGTCTGTGTAGGAACAGCAGCCGACCTTCCTTAAGAGCCGAAACCACACAAGGTAGATATGCTGGACGCTGGGGTCTGGAGCGAAGTCAACAGTTCATTTGGCTCAGGTCGGGAATCTAGCCCCACCAGTTCTTTTCCGGAACATTATTGTCCACAGATGCTGCTATACACAGTTCATCTGCTGTACTCAGTAAAATATTTTCATATGATTATGAATTCAGTCAACAACATCCTAACCACGAGAAACATCACCATACCATAACCCGACCTCATCTGTCCTTCATTGTTGGCACTACACATGCACCTGGCAAACCCAGCCCAACCGTCGCTTAGCATAGACTACAGATAAATGATGACATTTTCGGCCGGGAGGACCCATCCGGGGAAGTTCGGCCGTCGAGTACAAGTCTTATTTCAGTCGACGCCACATAGGGCGACTTGCGTGCCGGTTATGAGGATGAAATGATGAGGAGGACAACACAACACCCAGTCCACGAGAGGAGAAAATCTGCAAGCCAGCTGGGAATCGAACCCGGGCCCGCTACATGGGAGGCAAGCACGTTACCAATCAGCTAAGCAGGCGGACAGCATAGACTACTGAAATGCATGTTATAAAGAGTGCTCAACAATTCCACACAATTCTTCCTAACTCTTTATGCACAATCATTGTGCTACCTGCACTGCTGGTAGTCCTATGCAACTCGCAAATGATTCCTCCCTTTGATTTCATGCGATTATTTACAACTACCAATCGCAATGCTCAATGGTCTCTGCCCGCTAATACTTGAGCTCAGCCTGGTGTTGGTTTCGCTGTGGTTGTCCCTGTGGCGCATTTATTACTGAGGTGATATCCGTGACTTGTCCAGTTTCGGGGTCACTGAGGTTTCCTGACGGTCCCATACTACAGAAAACACAATGCTCCCTCCTCCTTTTATAGTGGTGGAGCGCTCTCGTGATGTCTTGTGTTAAATTCCACGTTAACAGGGGTCTCTGGACACTTTTGATGGGACAGTTTTGCTGTAGAGCCGGCCGCGGTGGCAGAGCGGTTCTAGGCTGTTCAGTCCGGAACGCCACGACTGCTACGGTCGCAGGTTGGAATCCTGCCTCGGGCTTGGATGTGTGTGAAGTCCTTGGGTTAGGTTTAAGTACATTACTGGCCATTAAAATAGCTACACCACGAAGATGACGTGCTACAAACGCGAAATTTAACCGACAGTAAGAAGATGCTGTGATATGCAAATGATTAGCTTTTCAGAGCATTCACACAAGGTTGGCGCCGGTGGCCACACCTACAACGTGCTGACATGAGGAAAGTTTCCAACCGATTTCTCATACACAAACAGCAGTCGACCAGCGTTGCCTGGTGAACCGTTGTTGTGATGCCTCGTGTAGGGAGGAGAAATGCGTACCATCACATTTCCGACTTTGATAAAGGTCGGATTGTAGCCTATGGCGATTGCGGTTTATCGTATCGCGAGATTGCTGCTTGCGTTGGTCGAGAACCAATGACTGTTAGCAGAATATGGAATCGGTGGGTTCAGGAGGGTAATACGGAACGCCGTGATGAATCCCAGCGGCCTCGTATCACTAGCGGTCGAGATGACAGGCATCTTATCCGCATGGCTGTAACGGATCGTGCAGCCACGTCTCGATCCCTGAGTCAACAGATGGGGACGTTTGCAAGACAACAACCATCTGCACGAACAGTTCGACGACGTTTGCAGCAGCATGGACTATCAGCTCGGAGTCCATGGCTGTGGTTACCCTTGACGCTGCATCACAGACAGGAGCGCCTGTGATCATGTACTCGACGACGAACCTGGGTGCACGAATGGCAAAACGTCATTTTTTTTCCGATCAATCCAGGTTCTGTTTACGGCATCAAGATGGTCGCATCCGTGTTTGGCGACATCGAGGTGAACGCACATTGGAAGCGTGATGGCATGGGGTGCCATTGGTTACACGTCTCGGTCACGTGTTGTTCGCATTGACGACAATTTGAACAGTGGACGTTACATTTCAGAAGTGTTACGGCACATGGCTCTACCCTTCACTCGATCCCTGCGAAACCCTTCATTTCAGCAGGATAATGCACGACCGCATGTAGCAGGTCCTGTACGGGCCTTTCTGGATACAGGAAATGTTCGACTGCTGCCCTGGCCAGCAGATTCTCCAGATCTCTCGCCGATTGAAAACGTCTGGTCAATGGTGGCCGAGCAACTGGCTCGTCACAATTCGCCAGTTACTACTCGTGATGAACTGTGGTATCGTGTTGAAGGTGCATGGGCAGTTGTACCTGTACACGCCATCCAAGCTCTGTTTGACTCTATGCCCAGGCGTATCAAGGCCGTTATTACGGCCAGAGGTGATTGTTCTGGATACTGATTTTTCAGGATCTATGCACCCAAATTGCTTGAAAATGTAATCATATGTCATTTCTAGTACAATATGTTTGTCCAATGAATACCCGTTTTTCATCTGCATTTCTTCTTGGTGTAGCACTTTTAGTGGACAGTAGTGTAGTTATAAGTTCTAGAGGACTGATGACCAAGATGTTAAATCCCATGGTGCTCAGAGCAATTTGAACCATTTGATTTTTAGCCGTAGAGCGTAGAAGTGCTTGAGCTGTGACGGCGGCGCGTGCCGGCAGGTTACGGCAACGTGACGCCCAAGACTGAGTGGGGGAAGCTGGCGACGATCGTGTACGCCATCGTGGGCATGCCGCTGTTCCTGCTCTACCTGTCCAACATCGGCGACATCCTGGCGCGCAGCTTCAAGTGGACGTTCGCGCGCCTCTGCCTGTGCCGCGGCTGCGCCCGCCGCCGCCGCCTCCCGCCGCCTCCGCCACCGCCCCCCTGGCAGGTAGGTGAGCCGCCGCCTCGTCTTCAGGGTACCGTCTGCTCTGCACCACCCGTTTCCGATAGGATTCTTGCCTTTCTCAGGGGACGTAAGTGTCGAAATACCAGAGTTGTCAGTGTTTTACGTCGGAGTTGGCGTACTCAGAAAGTTTAATTTGTCATCTCATAAAATTCAAGTTGTGATGTCAATCGTCGATACCATTAATAACTAGTTCATCGACTCAGGAAGGCTAAGAGAAATACGACAAATAGAATCTTGCATAGTCGTTAAGAACAATCTGTCTATGGCAGTGAGCGATGGTTTAACGGGCTTGCGTCATCTGTTAGCCACAGACATACCCGCTGATTCAGTTCTTTCACCGCCGTACCGCACTGATTACGAGTGTTATTCCCTATCTGCACTTACCTGATCCGCATTCGTTCTGACCTGCGTAGCATACCTTCTCTTTGCATTACTGAAAACAGTTAGTGAAGAAGTTTGTACATCTTCAAATAAGTAGAAAGGGAACTAGTAAAAAAACTATATTTTGCCAAGCCCGTATGTCATTCTGTAGACATTAAGTACATTATCATGAATACCAACGTAAAGACTCAACGTCCAGAATTTACGGAGCTTGTACTGTAGCAGCCACTTCCTCGTAATACTAATCTCTCTTAAAATTGCCTATCTCGCTGAGATCAAGTGATAATTGCACTGGCATATGGGACTTTGTAAAGGAAACGCCAAGATTCTTAAGAAACACGTGACCGTCTCCAAGATGACAAACAATGACGCCCGCAATCAGGATCAAAAAGCCATCGGCGATTGCCAAACATAACACTAAGAAAGTCTGCAGTAAGATAGGAAGCATTGACCTATTTACCGACATCATTCTGAGAGATGACTCAATAGCGCATCATAATCTTTGTTCATCGCAGCTAATCCCGTCTATATCTGTAGATGTTGTCACATTCAAAAATATAATTTTGAAACACCAATGAAAGTGACTTCCTATGCGACTATTCGTATTTAAACTTTGCTAACATCAGATGACCAACCTAAAAGATTATTGCGTCAGTGACGCGCAACAGACATCCCTTACAGATCCATCCTCGGTCAGCGCCTCTTGAGGTCTGGCTCAAACGAGTTACTCCTACCCTTATTTATGTTCTTTTTGCCGACTATGACTTTAGAAGTGTCACTTTTCCGACAGTATATAATTTTGATATTGTGAAGGCTCAACACGTGTTCCTCCCTTGTTAATTCGAAATCTCAAAATAATTCTGCAGTCGCTATCTCTGCTACAAAACTTGTCTGATTGGTGAAGGTTCCACCTCCAGAATCGACTCGTCTGCTTTCTGCAAATTTACGATAGTGATATATGCTGAAGAAACGAATTAAATTTTGTGCCAGAGGCGGGATTTGAACCCAGAGCTCCCTGTTTAATAGTCAAGTGTGCTAGCCATTATACCGCAGTAGCAGTCTAAGTAACTACTCTTGTCCTGTGCCCTCCCTAACGCAAACTTCCATCCACATCTTCAGTTTATTTTCCCCTTCTTAAATAGTCACTATTTCCAAGGCTCTACGGTATTGGAATAGCATCTCAGCGTTGGATATAATGGGGAAATCCTGCTTATACCCCAGGTGTAAGTGATCTATAGACCTGTTGGTAAGCAAGGAAACCTGGGTTCAGATCCAAGTGGCGGCATAAATTTTATTTCGTTTCTTCGGCTTCTATCATTATCATAGACAACGTTGCGGCGCAGATGTATTTACATCAATTCTGCAAATTGTCCTCACCAAATGGTTTCCTCATATGAAAAAAGAGGAAGACAATACAAGGAATGAGTCAATATTTGATAACTCATAGTAGCAGCAAGTCTGTTTCCAATGAAGAATGGCATGTACAGTTGTCGTGGATTCCCCAGCTCTCCCTCCCCACTCTCCCTCTCCACGCCACATAGACAGCATGCCGATCCACTTCTATCTAAGAGACTCCCCTATCAAAAAATAGAAAACCAAAACCACAGCCAGTTCATAACATCGTGTAGTAATTCTCTTTCGGCAGCAGGGAAAAACTGTAGTTATGTAAGGACAGTATAGACTCCCAAAGATAGTTATACTATTTTCCTGCTGCCGAAAACGAATTACAGCCAATATTTACCCTCTGGTTTTGGCTCTTCTAGTGATGATACTCTCGCATGGAGTTTTCAGTGTGTACCAGGTATGCTCACAAATAAACACACATAAACATTTGATTAACTTCATTTTTTATAGGTGACACTTAAAACTTCATAGCTACCTCCCCTATCTTGGTGATTGTGTGGATGATATTCTGCCTCAAAATCGATGGTACGTCTGCAGTCGAAGTTAAAGTTTTTCAAAGCTCTATGAAACTGTACGTGTAATAATGGATCCCGATGTGTTTGAAATTGGCACCATCTTCATTTTCTATCATTATGGCAGACAGTTCCTTCTTCTCGTAGAGGCCTTTAATGTATCTTCATAAACTTTCCTTTATTTTCTATTTATTTTCGATCATTTGTTTTTCTATTCCTTCACATATTCCCTGTATCCATTTCGCTTTTGCTTCTTATATTTGCATGATTCCTAAGAGGCGAGTCTGAGAAGTTATGCGACTACAAAGATGCGAGATCTGATATAGCCGACTGTCCTCATACGTACACGACACTGTGCACCAAACGCAGTAATTATGATCACCCTAATTTATGTAGCTGTCAACTAATCCTTCTAAGAGACGGCGACAGGGGTGACTTGCTTCGTATTATGTATCGCACTAAAAAATGATTGCAAGGTCTTCACAAGCTCTCAAGACATTTGGTAAAAGACGCATCAGCACTTTTCTGGCATCCGCACGATAAGAATTACATACGTCAATTCTATCTGAAAAGGCACGTACTCATCGCCGCCGGGTATACTTTCGTCACATTCTTTCTGCATACGCCTGGCCCATCTTCATGAAGTTTATATTCACCTTTTTCGGTTGAAGTGCTGAACATCTTCATGTTCCATTCTATTAGGGAGTTTCTCAAACTATAGCTATATTCACTTTCATGCCCATATCAAGGCAAACGACTTTGGACACTTGTTTCGCAATCTATTTCCCCTCAAGTATTTTATGCCTGCTGTATGTATTTTTCTGTTATCTTTCTTTTTATTTATGCACCTCTCAACTACACACTACATTTATGGTATCCTCATAGTTTCTATATATTTCATTTTATTATGTTTTATGATCTTGCAGTTAAATGTTCCACTGATAGTATCACATATCGTTTGAAATTTGTACATGTTTTCCATCTAATTTATTATCATCATCACATCTCATATAGCACCTTGGAATTTAAAATCTGACATTCAAGAAATTTTATTTATCTTTTATGGATTGCAAACTTCATCTTATGTAATGAAATTTAAGAATGTCTTGTGTGGTTGCCACGTTTAATCACATTACTGCTAGAAGGAGCTCACCTCGACATTTTTTATAAGCGATACACTACGTTCGATGATGACAAGACTTTTCTTCTCATTACCTTTCGTTGTGCTCGTGGTGATGCTGTAGAGATAATAGGAATTTGAATAAAGCCTTTACGTCTTTTCAGATCCAAAAATGAGTGGACAAATAACGGATGGCAAGGTGCTAATGTCTGAAGTTGTAGTTTCATTCTTCGTGCTATTGTTTGGAAACTAATTATTTCCTGTAACTACGCCAGCGATTTCCTGATTCTGGAAACAGTTTGTAAAATTTTTCTTTTTCAAATTCAGTCTTTATCACACCACGTATCTTACAAGACCATAGGTGACCGGTTTCGGTCATAACAAATGACCATCATCAGACCCATGGCATCCTTAGAAGATGATAGTTGGGGCACTCTTCTCAGCTTGATGTCACAGCATCTCAGAAGAGTGCTCCAAGTACCATCTTCGAAGGATGCCATGGGTCTGATGATGGTCATGTGATATGACCGAAACCGGTCACCCATGGTCTTGTAAGATACGTGGTGTGATCAAGAACGAATTTTAAAAAGAAAAATTTTAAAAAATTTTGATCACTGTTCCAAAAACGTTTATTAAAATAGTTTGTAATTTTATCGACTTGTGTTCCTATACGATCACGAGTTTAATATGCTCAGAACTGGGTTACGCCTGATGCGTTTCTCTGTTGCGCAGAGGTCGTCATCGGCTCCAGCGTCCTTCCAGGAGTTCCAGATGGAGCGCCGGGCGCCCCCGATGCGCCGTTCGTTGGGCCAGCGACCCCTGGGAACGGAGGCAGACCTGGGGATGGGCATGGGCGGCCTGCGTGACCTCGACGGCGGCGGCGCCTTCTCCGAAGACGGTGTCGTCTCCGACCCGGAGGCCGACGAGGACCTCGACGACTCCGCTGACGAGGACTCCACCAGCAGCACGTCCAGCTACGACCCGCAGTCCGTCACCGTGCCCGTCACCCTCTGCCTGGCCATCATGGTGGGGTGAGTCTGCTGAAAGCAGCAACGACAGGCCTCAGATTCCTCGTACCGATTTGTTTTTAATGTGATTTTCGTCCTTTCTTCCAAGGAGCAGAGTGGACACTTGTAGATGCGACCCACTAGAGTAGTGCTTGTCAAACTGCGGTACGCGGGCAGAACACGTTCTGTGTCAAGGATTCGTATGGCCCCCGGTTCTCAGACTTATTTTATAATGCGAGTAATATGCATGTAGTGACTACGTCAGCTCCCGAATGCCGTAAGTCATCTAACCTTAAGAGCTTCTTAACAATGTAGCCTTCCTGTTCAGTAAAAGAAAAAAAACGGCATTGGTGTAGTTGACTGTGAGCTAAGTAAAGTAGGTCGCTTATCTCAGGCGTAGAGGGAAAAGTAGCATGACCACTGCCAGGTTAGTGGATGTGAGAGGAGGAATGTTTCATTGTTCGTCTTGTAGTATCGACAACTCACGGGTGTGTGCTATCATACCGATCACCTGCTATGGTAAAAATTTCGAACAGGCGTAACATGAATTTGTGAATACGCATTATAGAGACGGCTCTCTTAAAATGTGGTACATATTTGTAGCAAGAAATATGAAAGTAAATTAACGCTATTGTAATTTCTTGGGCTCAGAAAAATATCTAATGAATTTACGTACCGCCTAAGATCAAATCAAGAACTGTATCATCGATTTGAAAATATCACCACCACAATGAAGAAAGTCTTTCTATGGACATATTAAAGGAATGGAATCAGAGAGGCTCGCCAACCAGATTCATCTCTTCCTGGAGAACAGGAAGGGTGAAAGAAGTAGACTAATATGTAGAAAAATGCGGCATCACGGCAGGAGAAATTTTGAACACGCAGATCCTTAGGAAAAAGGTTACGGAGGTGAAGGATTTCTTCGAGGAGAAAACGAGGAAGAACATTCTCGGAAGAACAACGTACACGAGTAAGCCAACGGATAAAGAAGTACTGGCGAAAGAGGAAGGAAGAGAACTTTAGAAAGCGAAGGAAGTTCTGTAAACGTAGCCCATAGATAAATAAATAAATAAATAAATAATAGTACGCTATGACCTGTACAAAAATTACATTAAAACCATTAGTTACCTTCTGTAGTCGTATCTCATTTTGCATAATGCATTTAAATGTGTATACAGTTACTATTGTTAATCAATTAACCATACAGTCACGCAGGCAACACAACAAAATGTATTTAGACAACTACAATGTTACAATGTTAGGGTCGCTGAGTGTGGCAGCAATCTCAAACCGATAACAGTCGACATGAAGTGTTTCGAATGCTACAATATTTCTACGATCAGCACTTCGCTCTTACTGTAGCTAGTGTGTTACGATCTCATGTCGTACTAACATATGTGGGTTACCAGTTAATAATGAAATCGGCTTGAGGTGCCGCCCTACATTGTTAGTACTGACTCTTCAGCAAACACGATTGACGACCACGTCATCAGAGAGTAGAGGATCTTTCCAGCAAGTGTGGAGAATCTCTGGAAATCACCGTCTCTTACGATGCCCTTATAACCGATCTTGAGGGCACCGGAGGAGACAGGGAGTGTTCAAACTGCTATTTCCTCATTCGTTCCGATATCTTAAGTGACTTTTGCACTCTACAAGGCTTCTAGCTGAGGAGACGTGTTATGATAATCATATAGTTTAGTTTTCCATCCCCCTAGATGCTATGGCGTCGCTGAGGAGATAAAGAATCTTGTGCAGATGTGAAGAACAATGGATGGGAGTGTCAGAGAGCATGATGCAGCTAGTAGCCAACAATGCCATTTTAACGGACCTCCTTCCAGACACGCAGTAGACAAGATCTCTTCTGTAAAGTTTGTAAGGTAGGAGATGAGGTACTGGCGAAAGTAAAGCTGCGAGGAGATGGCGTGAGTCGTGCTTGGGTAGCTCAGTTGATAGACCACTTGCCCGCGAAAGGCAAAGGTCGTGATTTCGATTCTCGGTTCGGCACACAGTTTTTATCTGCCAAGAAGTTTCATATCAGAGTACTCTCCGCTGCAGAGTAAAAATCATATTCTGGATGAGCTCTTCCCATTCGTTTTCTCATAGGACACAGCTCTAAGACACATGGTTTATTTCTCCAGCGAGAGGAACGTGAAACATGTGGCGACTGTGGTGTACATATTACAGTGCGGCACCTTTTGAGTGAACCTGTCTGTCTTTCAGACAAGAAAACAAAGATTAATTTATCTAGGGAGATTAGATTACCCGCTAATGTGCCCTCTATTTTAGATGATCAATGTGACACGGATTTTAAGATTCTGTGAAATATCCGACTTGCCCACTAAATTATTTACGACTTTTTAATGTGTTAATTTTCAGAATGGCTAGCTCATTCTTTTTTTAATGAGTGATCAAGCAGCCACATATCCTTGTATCGTTGTTTCAACTGCCTTCTTGTATTATCTGTGTTTTACGAGAGCATGCTGTAAACTAAAGCCTCCGATTTTTTTTATTGTGTTCTCAATATCGGCTGAGGTATTAAATGCCATGGATATTACTCGTCAAATTTCACGCTTCGCTGACGCAAGTTGCAACCTTCTGTCACTAGAGAGCAGCGAATTGGAGCGTGTAACATGGCGGTGCGTAACGTAAATAGGCCGGTGCGTGAGAAACAGCGTGCTGTAATCGAGATTGTAACTGCAGAAAACGTTCCTCCAACTGAAATGCATAGAAGAATCAAAACTGAGTAAGGTGATGATTGTATCGACATGAGTAATGGGCGACGCTGAGTTGTTCGTGCCGATAATGAAGCAAACGGTGGTTCTAAACTCAACGCGTGTGAGAGAGCTCAGATATTTCGTAAATAAATTAATATCTGCGAGGACTTCACTTTGATATGATGAAGCGATGCAAGCGGAGCTGAGGTAATTTATTCATGAACGAAGTGAAACGTTCTACATGGACGGTATCAAAACACTGGTCTCTCGTTGGGAGAAATGTGATGGTTCCCTGATTGAATATTTCGGGAAGAAATATGAAAACGTACAGAATAAAGACGTAGAACGTTAAAAACATTTCTTTTATTTAAAAAGATTTAAGAGTTTTGACATAAAAAGGTAGAGCCATTACTTTTAATCACACCTTCGTAATAGAACGTTTGACATGCATCCGGAAAAGCAAGCACATTACCGTGCCGTTTCTGGGATTCGGGGAACCGAGCATCCACCTGATCGAATACACCTCTCTGTAAACGAGGACTGGTGAGCCCACAAATCTGGACGTGGCTTCTAGTCGGTTTCCTACAACCTATTAGGCGAATATAATGTTTTTAATCATGTCTCGCCTCAGATATACGTTGTTGTTGTTGTGGTCTTCAGTCCAGAGACTGGTTTGATGCAGCTCTCCATGCTACTCTATCCTGTGCAAGCTTCTTCATCTCCCAGTACCTATTGCAACCTACATCCTTCTGAATCTGTTTAGTGTATTCATCTCTACTGCTCTACTGCTCCCTCTACTATTTTTACCCTCAACGCTTCCCTCCAAAATTGGTGATCCCTTGATGTCTCAGAATATGCCCTACCAACCGATCCCTTCTACTAGTCAAGTTGTGCCACAAACTCCTCTTCTCTCGAATTCTATTCAATACTTCCTCATTGGTAATTTCATCTACCCATCTAATCTTCAGCGTTCTTCTGTAGCACGGCATTTCGAAAGCTTCCATTCTCATCTTGTCTAAACTATTTATCGTCCATGTTTCACTTCCATACATGGCTACACTCCACACAAATACTTTCAGAAACGACGTTCTGACGCCTAAATCAATACTCGATGTTAACAAATTTCTCTTCTTCAGAAACTCTTTCTTTACCATTGCCAGTCTACATTTTATATCCTTTCTACTTCGACTATTATCAGTTATTTTGCTCCCCAAACAGCAAAACTCATTTATGACTTTAAGCGTCTCATTTCCTAATCTAATTCCCGCAACGTCACCCGACTTAATTCGATTACATTCCATTATCCTCGTTTTGCTTTTGTTGATGTTCATCTTATATCTTCCTTTCAAGACACTATCCATTCCGTTCAGCTGCTCTTCCAAGGCCTTTGCTGTCTCTGACAGAATTACAATGTTATCGGCGAACCTCAAAGTTTTTATTTCTTCTCCATGGATTTTAATACCTACTCCGAATTTTTCTTTTGTTTCCTTTACTGCTTGCTCAATATACAGATTGAATAACATCGGGGAGAGGCTACAACCCTGTCTCACTCCCTTCCCAACCACTGCTTCCCTTTCATGCCCCTCGACTCTTGTAACTGCCATCTGGTTTCTGTACAAATTGTAAATAGCCTTCCGCTCCCTGTATTTTACCCCTGCCACCTTCAGAATTTGAAAGAGAGTATTCCAATAAACATTATCAAAAGCTTTCTCTCAGTCTACAATTGCTAGAAATGTAGGTTTGCCCTTCCTTAATCTATTTTCTAAGATAAGTCGTAGGGTCAGTATTGCCTCACGTGTTCCAACATATCTGCGGAATCCAAACTGATCTTCCCCGAGGTCGGCTTCTACCAGTTTCTCCATTCGTCTGTAAAGAATTCGCGTTAGTATTTTTCAGCTGTGACTTATTAAACTAATAGTTCGGTAATTTTCACATGTGTCAACACCTGCATTCTTTGGGATTGGAATTATTATATTCTTCTGGAAGTCTTAGGATATTTCGCCTGTCTTATACATCTTGTCACCAGATGGTAGAGTTTTGCCGGGCTTGCTCTCCCAAGGCCGTCAGTAGTTCCAATGAAATGTTGTCTACTTCTGGCGCCTTGTTCCAACTCAGGTCTTTCAGTGCTTTGTCCAACTCTTCACGCATTACCATATCTCCTATTTCAACTTCATCTACATTCTCTTCCATTTCTGTAATATTGTCATTAAGAACATCGCCCTTGTATAGACTATATACTCCTTCCACCTTTCTGCTATCCCTTCTTTGCTTAGAACTGGGTTTCCATCTTAGCCTTTGATATTCATCCAAGTGCTTCTCTTTTCTCAAAAGGTCCAAAGATATACGTTACAAAAAATTTTGAGATGCTTCTGTCACTTGCACACGCGATTCAGGTTAGACGCAGGCAGTTGGGGTACACAGATTCCATCTGGAGTGGTGCAGTCAGAAAGGACATCTTGGCCAGCAACTGCCTCGTCATTGCTAAAACCCGTGTATTTACTGCTGCCCCGTAGAGAAACAGTGCAAACAGGGCAAAGAGGAAGAAGAAGAAGAAGAAGAAGAAGGAGAAGAACAAAATGATGAAGAAGATAACGTTTCACCGAATTTGCAACGCCTTAAGGGGGGTGTATGACGTCAAACGGGCCGACTTGGAGCAGGAGAGGCATCGCAGGACATTTTAATTTACAGTGTCTACTCTTACAAATAAATTCAAAAACTTTGTCAGCATAACCAGGAAGTATTCAGGATTCACACTCATTGCAGTGGAAGTTCGAAAACATAACAAAACAATTTTTTTATGTGTGAAATTTTATCATTTTTTCACTTACTAATGGCTGCATTTGTTGCTATAGGTACACTTTTCTCCATAAGTTAGAGAGATTCTTCCATGAATTTTGCATATCATACATACCATACTTACAGGTGTATGAAACTCTAGAATTTATTTATTTCATGAAAAAAGAAATGATCTGTTGTATTTTAAACTTCATGTTTAGAAAAAACACAAATTTTGTAGTTAATTATCTAACTTTTTACCACAGTTTTTAATAGATTTGGAAAACTGTAGAGTTTCATACACCTATATGTATGGTTTGTATGCTGCGAAAAATTAATCGACCCATCTCTCTTACGTATGAAGAAAATTGTACCTATAGCAACAAATGCTGCCATTAGTAAGTGGAAAAAAATGATGAAATTTCACGTGTAAAAAAAATTACTTCGTTGTGTTTTCGAACTTCCACTGCTATGAGTGTGAATTCTGAATGCTTCCTGGTCATGCTGACAAAGTTTTATGAATTTATTTGTAAAAGTATAGACAGTGGAAATTAAAATGTCCTGTGGTGCCTCTCCTGCTCCAAGTCGGCCCGTCTGACGTCCTACCTCCCTTAAAAGTTGCCTGGTTGTGTGACTTTGAGTGTCAACGTGGAAGATATTGGGACAGTTCAGCTTCTTTTTAGATAAGACTTTCGTGTATCTTTTATTTTTTTGAAACGATTTAGAATTTTTTTAGATATTATAGCTACATACATTTCAGCTTACTTTAGTAAGGGGCTGACTGTCGTTCAGAGCCTAGTCCCACACACACACACACACACAAACACAAAATTTTACTAATGATTTCGTCAGACAGGTGGTCGTGGCTGAAGCGGCGCCGCCGTGTTGCAGGTACGTGTGCGGGGGCGCCTTCCTCTTCTCGGAGTGGGAGTCGTGGGACTTCCTGGACGGCTCGTACTTCTGCTTCATCAGCCTGAGCACCATCGGCTTCGGCGACATCGTGCCCGGCGACAAGATCTACAGCGAGGGCATCGAGCTGAGCTTCATCTTCTGCAGCATGTACCTGATGCTCGGCATGGCGCTCATCGCCATGTGCTTCAACCTCATGCAGGAGGAGGTCGTCCACAAGATCCGCTCGTGCGTGCGCTCCGTGCGCAACTGCTTCGGCTGCCGGTGACACAGGTGTGTAGCACGCGACACCTTCCTTTCTCTCTTTCGCTCCTTCAGTGTGGCAGGGTCGGCATGGTTAATCGGATTTTGCAATGTTAGTGTAAGGGGTGGCGGGATGTTCTTCCTGCCACCACCCCGTACCCCCCGGGACGGAATTAGCGTACCTCAACTGTCTGCACTAGTGTAATCCATGTAATACTGAAAAAGTGTTCAAATGTCTGCGAGCCGTGTAACTGAGGCGGAGCCGGCCGGGGTGGCCGAGCGGTTCTAGGCGCTACAGTCTGGAAGCTGGCGACCGCTACGGTCGCAGGTTCGAATCCTGCCTCGGTCATGGATGTGTGTGATGTCCTTAGGTTAGTTAGGTTTAAATAGTTCTAAGTTCTAGTGGACTGATGACCACAGCAGTTAAGTCCCATAGTGCTCAGGGCCAATTTAAACTGAGGCGGAATGTCGGGACCAGCCTGGTATTCACCTAGGGGGTGTGTGGAAAACCACCTAAAAACTACATCCGGGCTGGCTGGCACCCGACCGTCTTCGTTAATCCGCCGAGCGGATTGGAACCGGGGCCTACGCGCTTACCCGAGTCCAGGAACCATCGCATTAGCGCTCTCTGCTAATCTGGCGGGTCTGTAGCACGCGACACCGCCGGCGCTTTTACCCGTACAGCACCAACATTGAATTTAGCCACTAGTTAAGGTTTGTGTCCATGTAGCATTGTAAGACATGCTGCGTTCCCCGCTCTGAAGCGTCTCCTGAAGCCACGCTGCCGAATTTTTCATTGAAAAAATTATCCTTAGCAGATCCTGAATTGATTATATTGAAAATAATAGTGTGTTTATAGATTACAGACGTCGTAATTCTGCTTCATTGAAGCACATTTTACGTACACTGAGGTGGCAAATATCATGGGATAGTGATATATACCGGGTGATCAAAAAGTCAGTATAAATTTGAAAACTGAATAAATCACGGAATAATGTAGATAGAGAGGTACAAATTGACACACATGCTTGGAATGATATGGGGTTTTATTAGAACCAAAGAAATACAAACGTTCAAAAAGTGTCCGACAGATGGTGCTTCATCTGATCAGAATAGCAATAATTAGCATAACAAAGTAAGACAAAGCAAAGATGATGTTCTTTACAGGAAATGCTCAATATGACCACCATCATTCCTCAACAATAGCTGTAGTCGAGGAATAAGGCTGTGAACAGCACTGTAAAGCATGTCCGGAGTTATGGTGAGGCATTGGCGTCGGATATTGTCTTTCATCATCCCTAGAGATGTCGGTCGATCACGATACAATTGCGACTTCAGGTAAACGCAAAGCCAATAATCGCACGGACTGAGGTCTGGGGACCTGGAAAGCCAAGTATGACGAAAGTGGCAGCTGATCACACGATCATCTCCAAACGACGCAAGCAAGAGGTGTTTCACATGTCTAGCAATATGGAGTGGAGCACCACCCTCATAAACATCGTACGTTCCAGCAGGTGTTTATCAGCCTGGCTGGGGATGATGCGATCCTGTAACTATCAGCGTACCTCTCACCCGTCACGGTAGCAGTCACAAAACCAGAATCACACATTTCCTCGAAGAAAAAAGGCCCGATTACGGTAGATGTGGTAAATACAACCCATACTGTGACTTTCTCGGCATGCAGTGGAGTTTTCACGACAGTTCTAGGATTTTCGGTAGCCCAAATTCTGCAGTTGTGGGCGTTGACAGACCGTCGGAGCGCGAAATGAGCTTCGTCGGTCCACAATACGTTACTCAACCGATCGTCATCTTCCGCCATCTTTTGAAACGCCGACACCGCAAATGCCCTCTGCTTCACTAATTCGTCAGGTAAAAGTTCATCATGCCGATTTATTTTGTACGGATAGCATCAGTGGGTACGCCTAAGTGCCAACCAAACAGTACTTTATGGAATGCCGGTGCGACGTGCGACTGCACGAGCGTTGACGTTCCAGTGCATAGACGAACCCGCTACAGTCTTCATTTCTTCCTGAACTGTCTCAGCAGCATTACACCTTGTGCTCGGTCGGCCACTACGGGGTCTATCGTCTAAACAACCCGTGGCTTCGAACTTCGAAATCATTCTCGCCACAGCTGCATTTGTCAACGGACGCTTACCCTTTCGAATCCCCTTCCTATGGCGATAGGATCGTAACGCTGAACTAGCACATTCCCCGTTTTGATAATACAGCTTCACTAAAAGCGCTTTTTCAGTTAACGTTAAAATGCTGCGATTGCTGCCGCATCTGATTCTCTCTCTCATTACAGCTCCTTTTATACACGATTGTTGTGCGCAGTCACTGACGTTTTTCTGTCCAGCGCCATCTGTTGGAAATTTTGTGAATTTTGTTTCTTTTTTGTTCTAATAAAATCCGATGTCATTACAAACATGTGTGTCAATTTTTACCTCTCTATCTGCATTATTTCGTGGTGTATTAAGTTTTCAAATTTATACTTACTTTTTGGTCACCCGGTACACAGAGAGACGGTAATAGTATCGCGTACACAAGGTAGGAAAAGGCAGAGCATCGGCGGAGTTGCCGTTTGCACTCAGGTGATTCATGTGAAAAGGTTTCCGCCGTGATGATGGCCGGACGACGGAAATTAACAGCCCTTGAAAGTGGAATGGTAGTTGGGAGCTAGACGCACGGGACATTACCTTTCGGTGATCGTTAGCGGATTCAATATTTCGAGATCCACTGAGTCAAGACTGTGCCGGGAACACCACATTTCCGCCATTACGTCCCACCACGGGCTAAGTAGTGGCGTAAACTCAATGAACGAGTGCAGCGGCATTTCCGTGGAGTTGTCTGTGCTAACATACAAGCAATAGTGCGTGAAACAACAGCAGAAATCAATGTGGGACGTAATCGGGTTGAGTGTGAAACGACCCCTTTGCAAAATTATAAATTACTGTGCTGGTAAACCCCTTACGTTATTTGATTTTCAGACAGCTCAGCAAAATTGAACGTAGTCAGACATTTCTCTCTTTACTTATTCTGATCAACAGGAAACTGACACACAATGTATTCTTTAGCGCAACGCAATCTGACTTTCAATAATCCCTACAAAAGAATGGCCCTGACTAACAATAACCTATACCTTTCATGAATCACTTACCTCACAAAAATCTTCGTTACCCGAACTACTGCAATATAGCGAGCGCCAATACTGCCAGCTAAATAAAAGATCTAACTACGGAAGGCACTAACTACTTCATAGTCAGCAAATGAAAGATTTTGACAGAGAAGAATCAATGTATTTACCTTAATAATGTTCAAAAGTCGTAATATATATTAGTTCATGACATCCAGTCTTACAAATTTCCTTTTTCTGGCGGGACACGTCCAGATCGTCCGCTCTCAAAATTCTGCCATCTCTCTTCCCACATCCACCACTGCTAGCTGCTCACCTCCAACTGCGCAACGCTACGTGCTGTTCACATCCAACTGCCCAACTCCACAATAGCAAATATTCAACAATGCGAATAGCCACAGACTGCCCACAGCACAGTCAGTGATTTTCGTACTGAGAGCTACGTGGCGTTACCAACATAAAAACCTAAACAGCCTACTTACAAGTGCGGTGAAATCTGGCGTTAACTGGCTATGGTTGCAGACGAGCGACGCGAGTATCTTTGCTAACAGCACGACGTCGCCAGCAGCGGCTCACCTTGGCTCGGGAGAACATCGGTTAGACCCTAGACGCCTGGAAAACTATAACCTGGTCAGATGAATTCCGATATCTGTTCGTAAGAGCTAATGGTACGCTTTGAGTTTGGCTCAGACTCTACGAAGCCAAGGAACCAAGTTGTCAACAAGACATTATGAAACCTTGTGGTGGGTCCATACTAGTGTGAGCTGTGTTTACATGGAATGGACTGACTCCTGTGGAAGTTCGGCTTCTTGGAGAGCATTTGTAGCCATTCATGGATGTCATGATCCCAAACGAGGATGGAATTTTTGTGGATGACGCTGCGTCATGTACCCAGGCCACAATTATTCCCAATTGGGTTGAAGAACATTCTGGACAGTTAGAGCGATTGGTTTGGCCACGTAGATCGTCCGACATCAGTCCCAGCGACCGTTTATGGAACGTAATAACATGTCAGTTCGTGCATAAAGCCCTGCACCGGCAACACTTCCGCAGTTATGGACGGCTATAGAGGCAATATGGCTCAATATATGGCTAGTTAAGTCCATGTGACATCGAGTTTCTGGTCTATGCTGCGACAAATGGGGTTAGGCGCGATATTAGCAGGTATCCCATGACATTCGTCGCCTCAGTGTATTGCAAACCGCCGCATATATTTAATTTACATATTCTCTTCCACTATAACCTGTTGTTTATTAATAGGAACATGCACCACAATATATTCGACAATGATATTTTACTCTACATTGTTAACAACGTTTGCCTAAAAATAATTTTTTGATATACCGTACCGTCAAAGCACGAACTCTAAGTGAAAGTTGAGTTGAGTAAAAGAAAAGTTGACATAGTCCCACACTCTCGTTTAGAGAAAAAATACGAGCTTAGTGAGAACACTTCGCCGTTAAAAAAACAAAAGCGATAAATGTAAAGGTAATTTCAGAAGTAAGGCAGGACAATGTACAAATTCTTTATTTAAATGTGTTAATCTGCACTTAAATTGCTCAATGATTTAGAAGATGAAACTTCTGTGTTATTTGATTCTGAAATAGCTGAGTAAAATTGAACGTTCTGAGCCTACATTCTCTTTACTTTTTCTTATCATGTCAACACTAACCCACAATATTCTAGCGCAACGCAATCTGACTGCTCACAAAAAAAAAGTACAATGTGACTTCAAATAATTAATACAAAAGAATTGCCCTGAACAAGAAGCAATCCTGAAAATAACCTATACATTTCATTAAGCACTTACCTCACAAAGACCTTCATTACGCGAACTACTGCAATACAGCGAGCTTCAGTACTGCCAGATAAATAAAAGATTCTAACTACTAAAGCCACTAACAACTAATAGGCATGTAGTTAGCAAAGGAAAGATTTTGTTGTAAACCGAATTATATATTTTTTACCTTAATATTGCGACATCCAGGTCAAACACAAGTATAAATCGTCATTGACATCCAGTACAAAGATATTTAATCATGAATAATTTTCAGTCTCCAAGCCGTATACTTCCAGATCGTTAGCCTACGCTAACACTTCAGATCTCTACCCTCCATTGATGCTAACGTCTCACATTTAACATCCATCACTGCTGGCTATTCACCTCCAACTGCCCGACAGTACTTCCATCACTGCTGGCGACTTACTTCCAACTGCCCAACATTACTGGCGATTATCTTCCAACAACGAGTCCGATCACCAACAGAATCTCTTAGGAAGAAAGCGCAGTCCGAGATCCAATGCAAAGCGCTACACAGCGGTGCCTACACAGAAGCAGCCCACTGACAGTATATAAATGATCTATACAGAAAGTGTCAGAAGCTCTCGAAGAGTGTCTGCAGGTGATGCGGCTGGCTGCAATGAGACACCAATGTAAACTGACTGTAGCGAACAGCAGCAATATCCTCAAATGATTGATAAAGGACTGGAAGGTCCCCTTGACCGCAAATAAATGTAAGCTGTTGACACATGCTTTGGTGAAGACATCCATTATTGCACAATTACACTACTGGTGACAAATTTCTGGAAATACTAACTAACGTAAAATACCTAGGAGGAAAATCTGGAGCGACTTTAAGTCGAATGAGGTGACATTAAACAAGTAACAGGAAAATCAGATGCTAGACGAGATTCGTAGTTCATAGTGAAATGTAAGTCATCGACGAAAGATGTGGATTACAGAGCGCTTGTGCGACTTTTATTGAGTATTGCTCCTCAGTCTGCATCTCTTAGGAGATTATATTAACAGATGAGACATATTAGATACAACGAAGAGCGGCGAGATTGTTATGGGCTCGTTTAGTCGGCGAAAGATCGTTGCGGAGATGTTCTACAAATTACAGTGGCAAAAGCTACAAGAGAGGCGTTGTGTATGACGGAGAGGTTTACCCTTGATATTCCGATAGGGTACGTCCGGGAAAGAGTGGCAGACATATCACTTGCTCTCTCACACGTCTCACGGAATGATCATGACGACAAAATTCGTGAAATTAAAGTTGATACGGAGATCTTCTGACAGTCATTCTTCCTAAGCACCATTCGCGAGTGGAAAGGCTGATCAGACAGTGGTACCAGAAGTGCCCTCCACCACTCACCGTCTGGTGGCAGGTTGCTTGCTGAGTATAAACGTAGAGGTAGGTGTACATGTCTGACAACCAGAATTAGTATGAATTGTAGTTAGTGCTACTTAGTGTTGTTTTTCCGACCTACGTGTACGCTTCTGTCACTAATTTTAATTTCACCAAGTATCCATTTACAGTAGCGTTTCGTACAGTGTTTCGACGCTTGTTTGTAAAGTTTTTATGCAATTTTTAAATGTTTACAGCCTTGAGATACGGTAGTCTGTTCGTTGTGTCCCAGCGAATCTCGCATTGCGTTGTGTTTGCTGCTTCCTCCGTTATAAGCACAACATAGATACGACTTTCCCGAAAAGGTATGTCTCGATGTTTTATTGTGTGTTCTGTTCCTTAGGAGTGTGCCGCGAAGTTTAAACTTTTCAAATTTTTCATAACACGCATTATGTATTTAAAGTGAGCAGTAATTGACGAACTATTTTGAGACGGTTTATACAAGACAATGTCTGCCGGTAAAAAACTTAGGGTTGTGGGAACCACCTGCTTACTATTACCATTAAGTGCAGACCAGAACACTACGATCACTCAGTCAATGTCAGGGTACAGATGGCCTTAGCAAGTACTGGCAAAATCCTTTTCAAATTTGTCACAGAGAAAGTAGATACAAAAATCAAGCTGGTGTTTAAATTAGCGAGATAAAATGTTTTTAGACGTTACCTTCTTCTTTTATGTGCCAACAATACAATATATTAAATTCTGAAACTGTTACCGACGTTATATCACTGCACGGTCGTCGTGGCTACAGTGCTATCGACATACGAGTATTGATGCGACGGAAGCTGAGCGCGCCAGGAGAGCTTAAGCCGGATATACATTCCTGGAAATGGAAAAAAGAACAAATTGACACCGGTTTGTCAGACCCACCATACTTGCTCCGGACACTGCGAGAGGGCTGTACAAGCAATGATCACACGTACGGCACAGCGGACACACCAGGAACCGCGGTGTTGGCCGTCGAATGGAGCTAGCTGCGCAGCATTTGTGCACCGCCGCCGTCAGTGTCAGCCAGTTTGCCGTGGCATACGGAGCTCCATCGCAGTCTTTAACACTGGTAGCATGCCGCGACAACCTGGACGTGAACCGTATGTGCAGCTGACGGACTTTGAGCGAGGGCGTATAGTGGGCATGCGGGAGGCCGGGTGGACGTACCGCCGAATTGCTCAACACGTGGGGCGTGAGGTCTCCACAGTTCATCGATGTTGTCGCCAGTGGTCGGCGGAAGGCGCACGTGCCCGTCGACCTGGGACCGGACCGCAGCGACGCACGGATGCACGCCAGACCGTAGGATCCTACGCAGTGCCGTAGGGGGCCGCACCGCCACTTCCCACCAAATTAGGGACACTGTTGCTCCTGGGGTATCGGCGAGGACGATTCGCAACCGCCTCCATGAAGCTGGGCTACGGTCCCGCACACCGTTAGGCCGTCTTCCGCTCACGCCCCAACATCTTGCAGCCCGCCTCCAGTGGTGTCGCGACAGGCGTGATGGAGGGACGAATGGAGACGTGTGGTCTTCAGCGATGAGAGTCGCTTCTGCCTTGGTGCCAATTATGGTCGTATGCGTGTTTGGCGCCGTGCAGGAGAGCGCCACAATCAGGACTGCATACGACCGAGGCACACAGGGCCAACACCCGTCATCATGGTGCGGGGAGCGATCTCCTACACTGGCCGTACACCTCTGGTGATCGTCGAGGGGACATTGAATAGTGCACGGTACATCCAAACCGTCATCGAACCCATCGTTCTACCATTCCTAGACCGGCAAGGGAACTTGCTGTTCCAACAGGACAATGTACGTCCGCATGTATCCCGTGCCACCCAACGTGCTTTAAAAGGTGTAAGTCAACTACCCTGGCCAGCAATGTGTCCGGATCTGTCCCCCACTGAGCATGTTTGGGACTGGATGAAGCGTCGTCTCACGCGGTCTGCATGTCCAGCACGAACGCTGGTCCAACTGAGGCGCCAGGTGGAAATGGCATGGAAAGCCGTTCCACAGGACTACATCCAGCATCTCTACGATCCTCTCCATGGGAGCCTGCATTGCTGCGAAAGGTGGATATACACTGTACTAGTGCCGACATTGTGCATGCTCTGTTGCCTGTGTCTATGTGCCTGTGGTTCTGTCAGTGTGATCATGTGATGTATCTGACCCCAGGAATGTGTCAATAAAGTTTCCCCTTCCTGGGACAATGAATTCACGGTGTTCTTATTTCAATTTCCAGGAGTGTATGTGTTTCGACATTTTCTTAGTAAATGCTCACTGTGAAACACAAGCTGTATGTGGGTAATTGCTCGAGATGTCCCTCTCTCTATCACTACTTTCACGGAAAAAGAATCAATGCAGTAGATAAAGAAACAAGAAAAGTACGCCAACACTGGAAGCCAAACTGCAGACAGGGGAGATGGTATTCAGTTCAACAGACGCTATGTCGACTTTGAAGTGCCATGACAAAAAGAGACGCATATATGATGGCGAAATGCCATAATCTGCAGCGGAATCAGATGTGAAATTGGACCGCGGGACTACTACCAAAAAATTAAAATCAGAATGGGCGTTGGATCATTTCATTTGTGGACTTTTAATAAGCACAAACCATTGCATCGCAGATGCCGCTTTATGACAGGGTACATTTTCATGCTGAGACTATGATCTCCGACCATTAATTCTACCGCAATGAATACAGAATGCTATAAAATGTGTTCGTAACCTTCCTGATTAGGTTTCCTAAGGCGTAATATGGGGATCAGACACAAACCACGAGAAACACATCCATACTGTTGAAAGGTAGTTAGCAAAGAACTGTGGAAGGAAGTTCCAGTTTACCAAAAAAAAAAAAAAACATCACTCTCACGTTTTGTTGTTGTTGTCTTCAGTCCTGAGACTGGTTTGATGCAGCACTCCATGCTACTCTATCCTGTGCGAGCTTCTTGATCTACTAGTAACTACTGCAACCTACATTCTTCTGAATCTGCTTAGTGTATTCATCTCTTGGTCTTCCTCTACAATTTTTACCCTCCACGCTGCCCTGCAATGCTAAATTTGTGATCTATTGGTGCCTCAGAACATGTCCTACCAACCGGTCCCTTCTTCTTGTCAAGTTGTGCCACAAACTCCTCTTATCCACAATTCTGTTCAATACCTTCTCAATAGTTATGTGATCTACCCATCTAACTTCAGCATTCTTCTGTAGAAACACATTTCGAAAGCTTCTATTCTCTTCTTGTCGAAACTATTTATCGTCCATGTTTCACTTCCATACACGGCTACACTCCATACAAATACTTTCAGAAACGACTTCTTGACAATTAAAAATATACTCGATGTTAACAAATTTCTCTTGTTCAAAAAAGCTTTCCTTGCCATTGCCAGTCTACATTTTATATCCTCTCTACTTCGACCATCATCAGTTATTTTGCTTCCCAAATAGCAAAACTCCTTTACTACTTTAAGTGTCTCATTTCCTAATCTAATTCCCTCAGCATCATCCGACTTAATTCGACTACATTCAATTATCCTTGTTTTGCTTTTCTTGATGTTCATCTTATATCCTCCTTTCGAGACACTGTCCATTCCGTTCAACTGCTCTTGCCAGTCCTTTGCTGTCTCTGACAGAATTACAATATCATCGGCGTACTTCAAAGTTTTTATTTCTTCTCCATGGACTTTAATACCTACTCCAAATTTTTCCTTTGTTTTCTTTTCTGCCTGCTCAATATACAGATTGAATAACATCGGGGAGAGGGTACAACTCTGTCTCACTCCCTTCCCAACCACTACATCCCTTTCATGCCCCTCGACTCTTCCAACTGCCATCTGGTTTCTGTTCAAATTGTAAATAGCCTTTCGCTCCCTGTATTTTACCCCTGCCACCTTTAGAATTTGAAAGAGTATACTCCAGTCAACATTGGCAAAAGCTTTCTCTAATGCTACAAATACTAGAAATGTAGGTTTGCCTTTTCTTAATCTAGCTTTTAAGATACGTCGTAGGGTCAGTATTGCCTCACGTGTCCCAACATTCCTGCGGAATCCAAACTGATCTTCCCCGAGGTCAGCTCCTACCAGTTTTTCCATTCGTCTGTAAAGGATTCGCGTTAGTATTTTGCAGCTGTGACTTATTAAACCGATTTTTCGGTAATTTTCACATCTGTCAACACCTGTTTTCTTTGGGTTTGGAATTATTATATTCTTCTTGAAGTCTGAGAGTAGTTTGCCTGTCTCATACATCTTGCTCACTAGATGGTAGAGTTTTGTCAGGACTGGCTCTCCCAAGGCCGTCAGTAGTTCTAATGGAATGTTGTCTACTCCCGGGCCAAATCGTCTTACTGAGTTTATTGCGAAAAGTAAATGACAATACTTTGAAAATTACATGTGTCGCAAACAAAGGGCGACAGACAAATAAGAAACCTCTTCAGTATGGCAATTCCTAAGTCGCTGCTATTCAGGTAACTAGTCTTTCACCTGCCGTAGAACTGGGCCGCTGCCAGGCTGGGGCGGCGCTTATGCCCTCTTCGCATACATGCCGCTGCTGGCGCGATGTAGACCTGGAAATGAGTCGGTTAGCGTGCAATGCGATGACGTCTTAGCAGCCCTCTCTATAATCTATCGTTCCCCACTGGCGTGAATGCTCTTGCCTTTACCTTGTAACATTCAGATCAGTACCAAACGTTGTGTATCGATAGAGTATCAATCAAAACTCCGATTTAGTTCGTAATGGGTGTTGTCGTCCAGTACAGCGGGCGTAAACGTCAATTAAAAGTAATACCAGAAGGACCAGAGTACAGGAAAACAGGAAAACCGTAACTGTGAGTAATTAATTTCGAATGGCCTCTGAGGTCACTTGGTTTAAACGCCAATGACGACATTTCTCATTGTTTTGTTGAACTTTATGTACTTATTATTAACCTTATTATTGTGATTCTATTACTACTATTAGTGTTATTAAGTATATTATTATCTTTCGCACGTGTGATGTAATTATTCATTTATTTTTCTGTTCTGATTGTGTATTCTGTGACATGGCTAATGTACAGATTTATTACTTTTAAAAAAACAAAGCGACCAAGAGGACACCGCTGTAAACTCCAGCCGGTCGGTGTGGCCAAGCGGTTCTAGGCACTTCAGTCTGGAATCGCGCGACCGCTGCGGTCGCAGGTTTAAATCCTGCCTCGGGCATGGCTGTGTGTGATGTCCTTAGGTTAGTTAGGTTTAAGTAGTTCTAAGTTCTAGGGGACTGATGATCTCAGATGTTAAGTCCCATTGTGTTCAGAGCCATTTCAACCATTTTTGTAAACTCCAGACAGCCCTTTTAAATGTCATAAACCTGTTGATCCATATAACACTTTCACGCATAATAGATAAAAGGGCAAGAAAACGTTTTCAGTAGGATTTGAACCCGGGAACATAAGTACGACGACGTTACGCTCTACCAATTCACCGGCGGAGGTTACTCTCAATTAATTGGTTACAGTTCCAATTTTCCTATGCTCTGGTGGTTTTGGTGTTACTTTTACTTAACGTTTACGCCAGTTCTGCTGAAAGACAGCACATAGTACGAACTAAATCGTAGTTTTGGTTGATACTCTCTCGACATAAATGTAAATATGTGACTAGAGCCTCCCGTCAGTTAGAGCGTTCGGCGCATGCAAGTTTTTGCTTTTGACGCCACTTCGGCGAGTTGCACGTTGATGGGGATGAAATGATTATGATTGGGATATCACAACACCCAGTCCCTTAGCGGAGAAAATCTACGACCGAGCCTGGAATCGAACCCGGGCCCTTATGATTGACATTTTGTCGCACTGAACACTTAGCTACCAGGGGCGGACATCGCCATACAATTTTTGGTACATATGTGAGTGTCTGACATCTGGACGTTTGGGTGTGACTTCACACTTGACTGGATGTACTATGACTTTCTGAAAGGTCGTCATTACAATACACATCAGTATTACGTGGGAGTCATTGCAGTTTCTGCGGCGATTGTTAAGCTCAAATGATTAACAAAATATGAGCACCCGGAAACATCGGCTATATAAATAATTCTAAATGTGATGATGAAAAAAATCAAAAAGAAGCAATTTACTTTAAAACTGCTTAATAAACGAAATGAGATAGTAATCTGCAGACGAGATAGGGCACATAATTGCTTGTAATGACCCAACAACTTTGTGAGTATTGTAAGGAAGGTCAAGTTAAAGTAACAATAATTGGCTAGCAACGTTCCTCAGAACTCAGTATTTCACAACAGTTTTAAAGTATTGGGTAGGTACCCGACAATCATAGTCACAGGAGGTCACGATATAAGGTGGAACAATTTAAAAGGAGTCTTTACACATAAACGTAAATAATTTAACTGAGAAATCATTTAGTGGCAAATAAGCAGAGAGAAACTGCCAGCTCTCAGATCCGCGCTGTCGCTCAAAGATGACAAAAAACTTCAACGATTGTCACATAAACCTGCTGAAACAGGGAACCAAACGAACTAGAGCCTGTTTGCTTCCCAGAACTCATAAATGTGGTGGGTAAATATTCAGAAAGGTGTTCACCAAATCCACTTCCAGCTTGCATCGGTCACGGTTAAACAAGATGAGTCCCTCATCCTTCCACAGTCTGTGCACCAGCGCATGCAACAATGGCTGGCGACCGATCGTGCCACTCAACCCACTACATGTTACAGCATAAAAGTATCCATTAAGTACGCCCACTTCCTCACGCAGTTCGGCGCTGTGGTAATACGTCGCGTTCAGGCCGGAATCAGTGTTCCAAACCGCTCCAGTGCGAGATCGAAATCAGAATGCTACCGCATGGTGAGCATCTTCAAGATTCCACAGGCTGGCAGACTGCGTGGTCTCTATCGCCATTGTTGAGGAACCACCATAGAAATCTTCCAGCGAAAGATAATCGATATGAGGTGGCATGGCTCAACCATAACAACCTCTCCTCCACACATCACAGTTGACAGTGCACGTTACATCCGGTTACGTTCTGCAGGCATCCGCCGAACGCAAACCCTTTCGTTAGATTGGCAGAGGGTGTAGCGTGACTGGTCACAGCAAATCACTCAATCTAGTCATCCGCTGACCAAGTCCACTTGCTGAGCTGGGCGGTAAAGGGATTGCCTCCTATACGGGGGCAAGGGTTCAATTCCCGGCCGGGTTGGAGATTTTCTCCGCTCGTGGACTGGGTGTTGTGTTATACTCATCATCATTTCATCCTCATCACCGGCATTCAAGTCGCTCAATGTGGGGCGTCGACTGAAATAAGACTTGCACTTGGCGGCCGAACTTCCACGCATGGGGCCTCCCGGCCACCAATGCCATACGCTCATTTCATTTTATCCATTGACCAGTGGCGTAGCTGTGTACAGCACCTCAAACGCCATTCACATTGAGTATAAAAATGTGTGACTTACGAGGAGCTGCTGGATCGTTGAACACTATTCTTTTTAGCTCCATAGAAACAGACGTGGTGCTCGCTGCACTGCTGTCAGCACTTTAGAACTCACGAGTGACTCCTTAAGCTGATGTAATGAGAATTTTACCTACAGCATTCGCAGTGCTGGACGATCCCTATCCATCAGATAGCTGTAATTTTTGAGGCAATATATGATTAAATTAACATTAGAAGGAGAGGTTAGCGATACAACCATACCATTGAATTTTATGATTTAATTTTTCAACAAATTGCTGTGATTTTTCTCTTGAACTGTTTATCTACATTTCTACTTCACTACGTAAAGATTATTCAACATATCTGCTACCTATGACTCATCGTTTGTATGTCTTCCATGTAATACTGTAGTTATGTTATCCTGTTCTGTGGCCTGTTGTTCTGTCTCTTCGTACAGCCTTAAGTCTGTTACTGGAATCACCGATTTCTGACGTAATGTGCACGTTTCTTAATTTTTAACAACGTTTATTGCTAATTTTGCATAGTTGTAAGATGCAACTGCTGCAGGACTTTTAGTTATTCTTGCTAACAAAAACTTTTTCGCTTTTCCTTTCAAACGATATTTTATTCTCACTGGTGATAAAGGTTTTCTAAATGGCTGTTTAGCCTCCTTTTTTATTACCTTATGCAGAAAGTTATTTTCAAATGATGACATGAATTTGTTATGGAATAAATTAAACTTTTTGTCAGTATTTGATTGAATGTACATTTCATCGCAGTTAATCTCCTGTAAACAATTCTTACAAAAATTTGTTCTGGAGTCATTAATTATTCCACCTCATTTCCATTCAAAGCTGTGATCACTATCTTATGTATCCCCACCGTGTACCATGATTACATTCGTTACTGGCAATGCCGTTACTTTCTTGGTACCAGCATCATCACAGAAAACATTATAAATTTGGCTCCTAATGTGTTTGTCCGTATTACTTGGAATTGTAACTACTGAGATTACATTTTAGGATCCGACAAGGTTTCAAGATCATTATATCTATCAGAAGCATTTGGAAAACCTACACTGAAATCGCGACATGCTATGAACTGTTTGCCGCTGTCCGACAGATTTCCAAGTGCGGACTACATATTATTCACAAATAGTTCAGAATTTCCCAGTGGAGATCTATGCACAGTTACAATAAAATGACCAATTTTTAGTCTTAATTCAAGCACTTCTATGTGCTTATCACTGCAGAATATATTTATCTCAATGTTAATGAACTTGTTTTCTGTCTTAATATAAGCGGAGCTCTTCCTTTTCCCATTTAAGCTGTACTTATTAAGTTGCTACAGCCTTGGTGAACGTCAGACGTTCCGCGTCATTTCTCATTGTTTCGGTAACACTCTTCTTTTGCAGATAACGACATTGTGTATGCTTACCAACTAGAACTTGAGCAACTAAGTGACACACATATACTACCACAAAGTGTGTACGGCAAAGAGCCAAGTCAAGGCCATGAAGGACCACATTATCACGCACACTGTGGTTCGGAAGTGAGTCGATCTCTTGTTGGAGTATGCGGCAAAATTCGTTTCACTATTCCGAAGCGTTGACATACTGGAAAACGGGAACAGCCACCAGGGAAAAAGTTTATGAACAGAAACTGGAAACATTGGAGGATTACTTCAGAAGCGTAACCTAACGCTTTTGATACAAACGCAGCGTATCTAGATTTGTAAAAATAGTAGTACTTTGCGGAGAGTAACGCGTAATTAGTACTGTGGGATTCCATGTACATGTAGCTTGTTTGATAAATACAGTGAAAAGCAGTTTCCGGTACAGACATGTGTATTTCGGATTATGTGGCTTTTCGTTTATCAGTGCAACGACGGCTTCGCATTAAGTCGTATAATCGGGCGTATGCCGTGTTACAGTTGGGCGTAAGGATTCTGATAAACTGTACACGGAGTGGCTAATGGGGTATTACTTTACTCTGAATATTTGGGGATTTTCAGTGTCCTACTTGATAGTCACTGGCAACCTGTTACAGTCTTTTGCACCAGAGTATAAACGCCAATCTGAAACCCAGAGATGAAAATTATGATCTTTTGGTTTTTGTAGTTCTTCATTATAACACGTGAAATGACGCCAGAACTCTTGTGCTTTGCTGATAAGTTATATCAAATGTGTGCGTAACAATACTAAACGACAATAGCAAAAAGAAATATGTGACTTAACACGCCACAAATAGGAGAAGCAAGGCTCCAACATCAAGAAACCGTGACAAGCTGTGGAATGCCTGGTAGACATAAAGGTACCAGCACACACAACTAATAGTTTAGTTTGAGAAAGGATGTAAGCAAAGATACCACTGAAAATGGCACATAATGTTCCGAAACGTGCCTGGGTAACAGAAAAACAAAAAACGTTATTGCATAATGCAAAATTTCTCTCCAGTTTATGTGAAAATCATTTTTATTTCTAGTACTATGATTGTGAATTGCATTACTTATCCTAGAGTCACTCTTCTTTTAATCGTAAGAACGATTTTCAACTAATTGCAAGAATCTTGAGACTACAAAAGCGGCTTGCGTAAGAAGTTCGGTTATCAACACATAATATTCTTATTTCACGCTTCTGTAGAGTAGATACATTTTTCATTCTACCTAAACTAACCCCGACGTTTATACCTCTGCTGAGTGAAAGTATAGAAGCAATCTTGTCTGAAGATAAACAGAATGGGATTTCCTATGGCAAAGCAGCTAGAACCGAGGTTTTCGTTTAACGTATACAAATCCTGGCTCACCTCAGTTTATCTACTTAGATATCCAGGAACCTCGTACAGGGAGTCTCACCCATTGTATGCCCAATATATCTATACATGTGGTACCTACAGATTACAAATTGCCTTCGCAAGCTATGGGTGTTTTCAGAGCAATAGTGTCATATCCAAATTCCCTACAGGGATCGACACACTATGAAATTAACTCCCGCTAAGCAAACTCATAATCGTTTATTGGCAATCGGACTAATTGCGCTCGAGATTAACTCACTGGTCAGGACAATAACACCGATATCAGCCCAGTGAAATACAAACCTATTGCTCTCCATAAATGGCATCTGAAATAATCTGATACATCATTATCCACAGATGAAACGATTTGAAATCACAGAACACAATATTAGCTGTATGAAATTAACGTTAGATTTCATAACATAGGCAACACTGTCATTTAAAAGCGGTAGATGTAAATGAGTGGTTCATGGTGTGGGTTCCTGTAGTCATGTCCTAGTTCATGAACCCCGGGCAACATATGAGTGGCCAAGTAAGTGGTCCCGACAGTCGGGATACCAGTTACTTTGGAATACGGCTGGGCATCTCGGACATATTCTGAGTCGTGGTCACCTTTGTGCTCATACGGCAAAGACTACCAAATCCACCGGTTAGTCCTTCAACCGTTAGGGGTAAAACCCAATGGGACTCGGGGCAAGTAAGGCTAGCAACCTGCTTCCCTGGTACTTTAAATATGATGCTGGCAACAATCAGAGCAAAATGCCTCGGGCCTTTGGAGGTGACGGAGTCCCACCTCTAACTGAAAAACCAGGGACTCCTAAGATACGACTCGGCAAACAAATGGTAATGAGATGGGGAGCTATTAATATCAATCGGGGCTACCCTAGGAAGAAGGTAGAACTGGCAGAGGCTGCAAGATAAGGCTGGACGTTTTAGCTGTTAGTGACATTCGGGTAAGGGGTGAAAAAGAAGAGGAAGTGGGAGAAAACAAGGTCTACCTGTCAGGAGTCAAAGCAGGAATAGCACAATGGGGTGTAGGGCTTTTCATCAGGAAAGAAATGGAACCCAGCGTAGTAGCAATAAGGTATGTAAACGAACGACTGATGTGGATAGATTTGATAGTGTCTAGCAAGAAAATTAGGATTGTGTCAGTATATTCGCATTGTGAAGGGACAGATCAAGATAAGATGGATGATTTTTATGAGGCACTCAGTGATGTAGTTGTTAGAGTAAAGGACAAGGACAGTGTTCTGCTCATGGGTGATTTTAATGCCAGGATTTGAATTCGAACAGAAGGGTATGAAAAGGTTATGTGTAAATTTGGAGAGGATATGGAGGCCAACAGGAACGGGAAACAACTCTTGGATTTCTGTGCCAGTATGGGCTAAGTAATCACAAACTCCTTTTTTTTAACATAAAAACATTCACCGGTATACTTGGGAAGGCAGGAGAACCAGATCTGTCATTGACTATATAATAGCAGATCAGGAATTAAGGAAGGCTGTGAGGGACACACGTGTACTCAGGGGATTCTTTGATGACATTGATCATTATTTAATCTGCAGTGAAATTGGGATTGTGAGGCCGAAAGTGCAGGAGGTCAGGTCCATATGTAGGAGGATAAGAGTGGAGAAACTTCAGGATAAGGAAATCAGGCACAAGTACATAACAGCGACCTCAGAAAGGTACCAGTTAGTTGAATGTAGTCAATTACAGTCACTGGAAAAGGAATGGACAAGGTACAGGGACAGTACTAGAAGTGGTTAAAGAATGTCTTGGAACAGTAGTGTGTAAAAGTAGGAAGAAGCAAACAGCTTGGTGGAATGACACAGTCAAGGAGCCTGTAAAAGGAAAAAGAAAGCGTATCAAAAATGGCTACATACTAGAACTCAGGTAGACAGAGAAAGTTATGTTGAAGAAAGAAACAAAGCCAAACAGATAATTGCAGCATCCAAGAAGAAATCTTGGGAAGACTTTGGAAACAGGTTGGAGACTACGGGTCAAACTGCTGGAAAACCATTTTGGAGTGTAATTAGCAGTCTTCAAAAAGGAGGTAAGAAGGAAATGACAAGTACTTAGGACAATTCAGGAAAACTGCTGGTGAATCCTGTGGATGCCTTGGACAGAAGGAGGGAATATTTTGAAGAGTTGTTCAATGTAGGTGAAACTAAAATCAGTAATGTTTCAGATTTCGAGGTGGAATGGGATGGAAATGATGATGGAAATAGGATCACATTTGAGGAAGTGAAGAAAATGGTCAATAGATTGCAGTGCAATAAAGCAGCTGGGGTGGATGAAATTAAGTCGGAAATCATCAAATACAGTGGAATGTCAGGTCTTAAATGGCTACACAGGATAATTCAAATGACCTGGGAGTCGGGACAGGTTCCATGAGACTGGACAAAAGCAGTAATCACACCAATCTTTAAACATGGAAACAGAAAAGATTGTAACAACTACAGAGGTATCTCTTTGATCAGCGTTGTTGGTAAAATCTTCTCAGGTATTGTTGAAAGGAAAGTGCGAGTATTAGTTGAGGACCAGTTGGATGAAAATCAGTGTGGGTTTAGGCCTCTTAGAGTTTGTCAGGACCAGATCTTCAGCTTATGGCAAATAATGGAGAAGTGTTATGAGTGGAACAGGGAATTGTATCTATGCTTTATGGATCCAGAAAAGGCATATGACCGGGTTCCTTGGAGGAAGTTATTGTCTGTTCTACGAGATTATGGAATAGGAGGCAAACTTTTGCAAGCAATTAAAGGTCTTTACATGGATAGCCAGGCAGCAGTTAGAGTTGACAGTAAATTGAGTTCATGGTTCAGAGTAGTTTCAGGGGTAAGACAAGGCTGCAATCGGTCTCCACTGTTGTTCATATTATTTATGGATCATATGTTGAAAACAATAGACTGTCTGGGTGAGATTAAGATAGGTGAATACCCAATAAGCAGTCTCGCATATGCGATTGACTTAGTTGTGCTGGCAGATTCTATTGAAAGTTTGCAAAGTAATATTTCAGAGCTAGATCAGAAATGTAAGGAGTATGGTACGTAGATTAGCATCTCCAAAACAAAAGTATTGTCAGTGGGAAAGAGATATAAACGGATTGAGTGCCAAATAGGAGGAACAAAGTTAGAACAGGTGGACGGTTCCAAGTACTTTGGATGCATATTTTAACAGGATGGTAACATAGTGAAAAGAACTGGAAGCGAGGCGTAGCAAAGCTAATGCAGTGAGCGCTCAGCTACTATCTACTCTCTTCTGCAAGAAGGAAGTCAGTACCAAGACTAAGTTATCTGTGCACCGTTCCATCTTTCGACCAACTTTGTTGTATGGGAGCGAAAGCTAGGTGGATTCAGGTTACCTAATCAACAAGGTTGAGGTTACGGATATGAAAGTAGCTAGGATGATTGCAGGTACTAGCAGATGGGAACAATGGCAGGAGGGTGTCCACAATGAGGAAATCAAAGAAAAACTGGGAATGAACTCTGTAGATGTAGCAGTCAGGGAGAACAGGCTTAGATGGTGGGGTCATGTTACATGCATGGGAGAAGCAAGGTTACCCAAGAGACTCATGGGTTCAGCAGTAGAGGTTAGGAGGAGTCGGGGCAGACCAAGGAGAAGGTACCTGGATGCGGTTAAGAATGATTTTGAAGTAATAGGTTTAACATCAGAAGAGGCACCAATGTTAGCACTGAATAGGGGATCATGGAGGAATTTTATATGGGGTCAATGCTCCAGACTGAACGCTGAAAGTCATAATCAGTCTTCAAAGATGATGATGATGATGAGATGTAAATGAATCTTCTTGGCTCTCTTGTGTTTAACATCACTTGTGCGATACACTTACACACAGGCGAAGAGAATCATACAACTGTGTTCGTCTGTGCTTCTGATAGTTATTCTAGATGCATCTATGACAGAGCAATGTGTATTTTCATTACGCAGAAAACAGTAAAAGGAAACGGCTCTATTGTTAAACAGAAATGAGATTTTTTATGTACAATAAGTTATTACTAGACGATCTGCAATTCATGTGAGTTTACCTACAGCCATGGTTGCTTCGTAACAATGTATCGCAGAGGAACAGGTTCTCATTCTATGCGAAATACATGTTTCCGACACACATTTAGAGGTAGTTCGGAAGCACGGCTAAGTCAAAACTTGTTTTTTAGTGGAATCTGGCCTATATCAACGACGGTAACAATACTACCTGTTATCAGTCTTGATGTAAAATGTTGTCGTGGTTTCCATATTCACTCAGCAGATGTAGATTTTCACAGGTATTGGACCGACATATTTGCATAACAAATAAGCTGGGAAACACAAAATCATCCCACGCTTTTCGTTTACAAAAGTCTTTTCTCTCGAAAGTTTGAAGAGGGTGTTAACAATGCTATCAGGTTACAGTTTAATACACGAAAAAAATTGAATAGTAAAATAAAATATAAAACATGCATCACGAATGAATTATCCAGATGGGACGGAAATCGGTAGATGAGACACACACGAACAGAAAAACAAATTATTACAATTTCTGGGAAAATTTGATGTTTTATTCAAGAGAATGAGCTTCACAGAGTGACAAAGTTAACACTGCGTTGGTCCACCTTTGGTCCCAATGCAAGCAGTTGTCCGGCATGGAACTGATTTACAGAGTTGTTATATGTTCTCCTGAGACTATAGTGCCAAATTCACTCCAACTGGCGCATTAGAGCGTCAAAATTGCGATATGAATGGAGGACCCTGACCATAATGCGGCTGGAGAGAGTTCCGGCGACCTTTCTGACCAAGATAGGGTTTGAAAAACACGAAAACAAGCAGTAGAAACTCTGTGCCCGGGCAGGCATTATCTTGCTATGAAGGCCAACAAAACTAGAGATCGAATGCCGTCGACGTATTGCTGTGCTGTAAGGATGTCGAGGATGACAACGAAAATGGTCCTGATACGAAAAGAAATGGCATATCAGGCCACCACTCTTGGCTGACGGGCCGTATAGCTGGCGACACGCAGGTTGGTATTCGACCGCTGTTCGTGGCATCTCCATCGCTGGTCATCGGTGCTAATTTCGAAGCGGAACTCATCACTGAAGACATTTCCGTACAGTCAATGAGATTCCCTGCCGAAGACGTGTCTGGAGACATTTCAGACAACGGTGGGATACCACCCTGTCGCCCGCCATTCTACCGAACACCCAGGATTGATGGTCTGGGATACCCTTTCTCGTTATAGCAGGACCCGCTTTGGTTGTCTTACGTTGCGCCCCTACAGCGCAGCGGTATTAGTTGCCCTTCATAGCAGGTTATCCTGGTTTACATTTCAGCACGATTATGCCCGCCTGCACACGGCGAGAGTTTCTATTACCTGTCTTCGTGCCTGCCAACTGCCTTATTTGATCTTAAGCCTTCTGAAGCTCTTTTGAATTTTGACTCTTAATACTGGATTCCCTATGTTTTCCATGTCGACTTAAATTTTTTCTTCTATCATAGCATCAAAGAATTCCTCTCCAACATAGGGGCCTTCAAAGTACTCATCCCACCTATCCGTTCTCTCCTCTGCGTTTAATGCTGGAATTCCCGTGGTAGTCGTAATATTACCACCCACGCTTTTAATTTTACTCAAGGCTGTAGTGACGTTTTTGCATGCTAAGTCTGTACCCCCGAAGATCATTTCTTTTTCGATATCTTCACATTTTTCATGCAGCCATCTAGCCTTGGCAATCTGTACCTCCTACTTATCTCATTTCGAAGTGTTTCATCTTGCAGTATTCCTGTTTTTCCCTGAACATATCTTTCCTTCCTTCTATCGTCGATATATTCAAACATTTTTTGCGTTACCCAAGGGTTCTTCGCAGCTGCCTTCGTTGTACCTATGTTTGTCTCTTCCCCATCTGTGACTGCACTTTTTAAAGAAGTCCGGTACTCTTAAACTGAACAGTCTACTCCGGTATTCTTTGTCACAGTACCCACGTAATTAGCGAATCTTCAACACGTCTCATGACTCCTCAGTACTCCGTATCTGACTTCCTTCCCAGGGCCAGCATCTCGTGGTCGTGCGGTAGCGTTCTCGCTCCCCGCGCCCAGGTTCCCGGCTTCGATTCTCGGCGGGGTCAGGGATTTTCTCTGCCTCGTGATGGCTGGGTGTTGTGTGTTGTCCTTAGGTTAGTTAGGTTTAAGTAGTTCTAAGTTCTAGGGGACTGATGACCATAGATGTTAAGTCTCATAGTGCTCAGAGCCATTTGAACCATTTGAAAATCCTTCCCAGCTGGTCTCTCTGGGAGAGTCTCAAACTTCAGTCTACTCTTTATCGTTACTAAATTGTGATCTGATTTTATAGCTGCCATTTTTCCCATACTGTCTAATACTAACATACATCTTATTCTCTCTCTTGCGTGCTGTTGTGTGCGTTTCTCATACCGTCTCCGTTTCCCCCATTCCCTGTTCCATTAACGAAAGGAATATGGGACGAACGATTCGATAAAACTCTTCATCACTTCAACTCTATAAGATTGTCTTCTTGTCGTCGTTTCAGGTGTCGTTTGCACAGAAAGTAATGTGTTGAACGTCTCTTCTTCCATCATACGTTCTCCGTGATGCACAACGTATCGCTAACAGCACCCGATATCGAAGTTTACTGAGTACGCGAGTAACGTATTCGCACCGACTAAACGAACCCGTGATGTAACGCGCCATTTTTCATTGCATCTTCTTTATCTCTTCTATACACCGTGGTAACGGCCAGTTTGTGAGGAATACTACTCACGAAGAGATCGAAGCAATTATTTATTAAGCCTATTCTCACATCGAAAAATTTTGCTTCCTTAAGATTCTCCCAAAGAATCTGTGTGGTATCTACTTTTCCCACAACTTGTTTCGTATAGATATATCTTTACAGATCGCTACGAACTCTTACTCGTAGCAATTTTACCGTCGTTACTGATTACAGTAATTCATTGTCAAATGTCAATTTATTGTCAATTGAACGGAAATAGCTCCGTTCACCTACTTGTGTGTATTACTTTACCTTGATTCACGTTAAGTCATCAATCCTATGCGGGTACTGCTGTATACTGCCAGTCTTCTGGTAGTGAAACCTTCCTATGGACAGCACAATACGACCCGTCATACAACCTCTGACCAGTCATCACATCTTCCAGTAGGTTTTCTTTCAAAACGTTTTGTTTCGTAAGACCACACAGTCTTGCAGCTGTTCTTTGGATTGTTGTAATGTTTCTTTTCTGCTTCTAAGAACAGTCCCATGACTCCATCTGTTAGTCTGTTTCCTACACCACCAGCACTTGTCATTACACTAAATTTGTATGTTACACAAAATAGTTTCCATCTTACACTGGAGAAGCCCATGTCCAGATCTTACATTAAATTTAATGAAGCTATTATTATGCTTTTGCGAAGTACGGCTTTCGTCTGCAGTTAGGATAATTAAAAGTAGGGACACTCAGTGCAACTTTTATCTGTCTTAATATTTAAAAATGGAGAATTGATTTTACGACCTGCATGTCTGAATAGTAATTATTGCGTGCAGCGACACAAATGTCCATAATTAACTTTCCGTAATCAACTATAAATGTGAAGTTCGCTATCACTATTAAGCTCAAATTAAAAACTATAATTGAAAGTGACTTACCTCTCCGACACGAATACATAACTTACGTTAACAGTGAAAAATTACTGTAGCACTTTTATAGAGAACTTGAGACAAACATGCATTAATTGCTGGGCATATGTAGTTTCAATCACATTCTCGACACTATATTTCATAAAATGCAGTTAGTCACTACGGAAAGAGCCATCAACAGCAACGAATGAAACATACGTACTAACAGATTTGTGGCTGAACAAGCACACTTCACTTAAACTTCGCAATTACGCAGAACGAAATAGAGTGTACAATCACAGCAATTAAAGGCAACTACACACGTGCAGTATTTAGAATAGCAAAAAATGATAAATACGAATTTGCAGTGTTGTATCTCAACACAATTCTAAATCAAATCATAAGTTGTCAGACGAAATGCAATGCGAATCTGATTAATATGTAGTACTATTCAGAGGCAACAAATTCGCCGACATTTCACCGACAGTTTTAGTGAATGTTTAAAATACGTCAGTAGTAAGGCTCATACATACCATAAGAGAGAAACTACTCATAGGCAGGGGCAGAATGAATGGTCTAGTGACAAAGGGACATTGGCTAAATTTGCTGGAAACTGTGAAAAGGTTATTATTTTGTTATCTGACTTTTTATTTAATAGGTACTTCGCAAATTTATGGTGTAGCTACAACAAACTCTAAAAAATAATATTTTGCTACGTGTTTCATGGAATACTTGTATGGTATGTAACAATAAAAAGTTGGAGAGTAGTTGAGGACTGTAAAGTTGCACAGGTCATACCAATTCTCAAGAAAGGTAATAGGAGTAATTCCATTTATTACAGACCGATCTCACTGATGTCGATTTGCAGTAGAACATTGTGAGTTCAAATATTATAAATTACTTCGACGAAAACGGTCAGCCCCAATTTAGAAAATATCGTTCTTGTGAAATACAACTAGCTCTTTGTTTGCACGAAGTAATGAGTACTGTCGATAGGGAATCTCAAAGTGATTACATATATTTACATTGTCGGAAGACTTTTAACGCATTTCATCACAAGAGACGTCTAATCAAATCTTTTACCTACATAGAATCGTCTCTGGTGTGTACTGTTAGAAACATCAAAGTGCTTCGTAATCGGCGGAGGCTAATCGAGTAGAACAGAAGTGATATATTACGTTCCCGAAGGAATTATTACAGATCCTCAGCTATTCCCGATCCGAATAAACGCTTTAGTAGGCAATCTGAGCAGCCATCTTAGATTGTTTGCTGATAATGCCGTCACTGACAGTCTTGTAATCTCCTATCAGTAGATCAAAATCATTTCAGAATAACAGACACGATATCTGTATAGCACGAAGGGTGACAATTGACTCTAAATAAGGAATAGCATGATGTCATCCACTTAAGTACCAAGAGGAAAGCGTTAGATTTAGGTTACACTACAAATGACATAAATTCAGAGACTGTCAATCCACCTAAGTACTTTCGAAATACAATTACGAACAACTTAAATCGGAACGATCACATTGCTAATGTTATGAAGAAGGACACCTAATGACTGCGTTTTATTGCCAAAAGATGTAGAAGTAGGAAAAGGTCTACTAGAGAGACTGCCTACACTATACTTGTGCACTGCTGTGTGGAGTGGGATCCTTACCCGATAGGACTGACTGAGGACATCGAAAGCGTCCAGTGAAGGGAAGCTCGCTTTATATTATCGCGAAAGATGGGAGAGTGTGTCACATATATGTTAAACGAGCTGGGGTGGCAATCGTTAAAACAAAGGTGTTTTCCGCTGCGGCGTGTTCTTTTCACGAAATTTCAATCACCAACTTCCCCCTCTTAATGGGATGATATTTTATTGACGTCAGCGTACATAGAGAGAAATGATCATCATCATACAATAAGAGACATCAAAGCTGTAAGGAAAGATTTAAGTGTTCATTTTCCGACGTGGAATCGAGAACGGAACGGTAGAGAAATAAACTCAAGGTGGTTCAGTGGACCCTCCGCCAGACAGTTACGGATGAAATGCAGAGTAGCCACGTATATGTAGAGGTAGATTATAGATAACAGCAATGAGTACCCTCTATATTGCACGATCGCACGGAACTGCAATGTCGGCACTTCAAAGCAGCTCCTTAAGTTGAACTGCACTGTCAGCCAATCGGTAAGCATTAGCGGTTTGGGGCACTTACCAGCTCCGTCCCCTCTGATTAACTCCGCGTACGGACGGCCGTAAGTAATTCCTAGAACATTCAACTCGGTTCCCTTGACGCATGTAGCAACGGAATTAGAAGTACCTTTTTTTTAATAGATCTCGCGGAAATCAAGATGAACTCATTTTGCGTGGCACGCTGTCTTCCTGACACTGCTTGTGGTACAACGCCACGTCGCCACAAAACTTCTCGGTCGCCGCCGGCTGCAAGTAACAGATATTAGGGGTAGCCGCGATGTCCGAAAATAATTTTTTTAAAAAGGAAAGAAAACGGAATGAGGAGAGCGCGCGGTACCGGCCCAGCGTCGGTGGCGCCATAGCCGACAATACAAGCCGCGGAGAGCCCAACTTGGTGGCAGCTGTGGCAGAAGTTGGCCGGCTAAGCAAATACAGGCCGCTGGAAAGTAGCGCCGGCGAGCCGAGCTGCGCGGCCTGCAGAGGGAGCGGCCCGCATCGGACGGCGAACTTGGCGAATAAAGCTGCTCGCCGCTATCACTGCCGCCGTGAGGGACCGACCAGGGTATGGGGCGCTGCCCGAGGGATAAATTACCCCTGACGCCTCCAGCCGCGCTCCCTGGTCGTGGACATAGCCCCGGTAAGCTCACCAGTACCCATTCATTAGTTGGTGCATAAGTGGGTAGCGTTTTTGTTTTGCATGATGGTAATCGAGTTGGGAACAGTTTATGTATAGATTGTCGTTTTGTATTTGTATTTCACCGTTACTGTTTAAATTTACATATTGTCATTTTCTCATTTGGAGATAATGAGTGGTCCTGTCGACGTTAGACTGCCAAGTGGAGGAAAAGGAACATTTTTGTTGTGTACATAGTTCCGCGTAGTCAACGCGTACACAACTTTCCCAATAGAGTGCGCCCCGCAAAGCACAACAGCGGACGCTCAGCGCTCGTCCGTCTCCGCACTACGAGATGGCGATGTCATAGGGACGGACCAAATTCTGCTTCCGCCGATCCGCGTATTAATATGTAACGCAGCCAATGAGATTGCTGCTAACCTAGAACCTTTCCTCCTCGCGGATCACACTCTCGCAGTGATACCTGAACGCTCGAGGTATTATAACGAGTGTACAGACCTCCGATTAGTCATTCTGCATCAGTCTGCATTTGTCTGCACCAGTCCATAGTCAAGTTTCAGTCTGCGCCTAATAAGATTATCATATTCCTGTAAATAGCCATGAAGAGAAATGTATGGACACATAGTACAAGAGATATGTGAGAATAAGAGTAACGTACCAAGACCAAAGGAATTTCAGTTTGCCAATTGTAAATAGAATCCAGAACCAAGTTAAGTTATTTTTATGCTTGTTATTATTTTAATAAATGTCTGTGAAAATTTATCAAGTTCTGTTTAAAGTTGGTCACCGTCAATCTGCTACTCTAAGCGTGCAAGTGGCATTTCTATCGTCTGACCAAAAGGCAGAAGATAAACACGCCACGAGAAGACCACGAGACCTATTGCTGACACTCGCCTACTTCGTTAGAGCGACAAATCAAATCATCTGATAGTGCATGTACCGAAGGTCTTACAGTTTGCACACTACAATTTTCGACGTATGTTTCTGTTTGAGTTCAATAGAGGAGTGACAGTAAGCGGAGGCAGCCAGAAACATTTGCGCCGCGTGTGGGGATAATGCCACTGGACAGAAATCCAGAGGCTGTCAACTCACCTAAGTACATACTAATTACAATTACGAACAACTTAAATCGGAACGATAACACTGATAATGTCCTGAGGAAGGCAACCCAAAGACTGCCTTTTACTGGCAGAACATTTTTGGTGCCAAAGATCTCTTAGAGAGACTGCTTACACTACATTTGTCCGTCCTAAGTAGAGCACTGCTGTTTGGTATGGGATCTTTAAAAGTTAAGATCGACGGAGGAAATCGAAAACGTTCTGTGAAGGGCAGCGTGCTTTGTAGTGTCGCAAAGATGGGACAGTGTGTCACACATTTGTTAAATGATTTGGGTTCAAAATGGCTCTGAGCACTATGAGACGAAACTTCTAAGGTCATCAGTCCCCTAGAACTTAGAACTACTTAACCCTAACCAACCTAAGGACATCACACACATCCATGCCCTAGGCAGGATTCGAACCTGCGAGCGTAGCGGTCGCCCAGCTCCAGACTGTAGCGCGTGGAACCGCTCGGTCGCTCCGGGCGTCTAAATGAGTTGGCGTGGCAATCGTTAAAACAAAGGCGTTTTTCGATACGACACATTCTTTTCACAAAATTTCAATTACCAAATTTCTCATCTTAATGGGAAAATCCCCCCCATGAACCATGGACCTTGCCGTTGGTGGGGAGGCTTGCGAGCCTCAGCGATACAGGTAGCCGTACTGTAGGTACAACCAAAACGGAGGGGTATCTGTTGAGAGGCCAGACAAACGTGTGGTTCCTGAATAGGGGCAGCAGACTTTTCAGTAGTTGCAAGGGGAACAGTCTGGATGATTGACTGATCTGGCCTTGTAACAATAACCAAAACGGCCTTGCTGTGCTGGTACCGCGAACGGCTGAAGGAAAGGGGAAACTACAGACGTAATTTTTTCCGGGGGCATGCAGCTTTACGGCATGATTAAATGATGATGGCGTCCTCTTGGGTAAAATATTCTGGAGGTAAAATAGTCGGCCATTCGGATCTCCGGGCGGGGACTACTCAAGAGGACGTCGTTATCAGGAGAACGAAAACTGGCGTTCTACGGATCACAGCGTGGAATGTCAAATCCCTTAATCGGGCAGGTAGGTTAGAAAATTTAAAAAGGGAAAAAGATAGGTTGAAGTTAGATATGGTGGGAATTAGTGAAGTTCGGTGGCAGGAGGAACAAGAGATCTGGTCAGGTGATTACAGGGTTATAAACAGAAAATGAAATAGGGGTAATGCAGGAGTAGGTTTCATAATGAATAGGAAAATAGGAATGCGGGTAAGCTACTACAAACAGCATAGTAAACGCATTATTGTGGCCAAGATAGATACGAAGCCCACACCTACTACAGTAGTACAAGTTTATATGCCAACTAGCTCTGCAGATGACGAAGAAATTGAAGAAATGTATAATGAAATAAAAGAAATTATTTATATAGTGAAGGGAGACGAAAATTTAATAGTCATGGGTGACTGGAATTCGAGTGTAGGAAAAGGGAGAAAAGGAAACGTAGTAGGTGAATATGGATTGGGGTTAAAAAATGAAAGAGGAAGCCGTATGGTAGAATTTTGCACAGAGCATGACTTAATCATTGCTAACACTTGGGTTAAGAATCTTGAAAGAAGGTTGTATACATGTAAGAACCCTGGGGATACTAAAAGGTATCAGATAGATTATATAATGGCAAGACAGAGATTTAGGAACCAGGTTTTAAATTGTAAGACATTTCCAGGGGCAGATGTGGACTCTGACCACAATCTATTGGTTATGAACTGTAGATTAAAACTGAAGAAACCGCAAAAAGGTGGGAATTTAAGGAGGTGGGACCTGGATAAACCGAAAGAATTAGATGTTGTACAGAGTTTCAGGGAGAGCATAAGGGAACAATTGACAGGAATGGCGGAAAGACTTACAGTAGAAGAAGAATGGTAGATTTGAGGGATGTAGTAGTGAAGGCAGCAGAGGATTAAGTAGGTAAAAAGACGAAGGCTAGTAGAAATCCTTGGGTAACAGAAGAAATATTGAATTTAATTGATGAAAGGAGAAAATATAAAAATGCAGTAAATAAAGCAGGCAAAAAGGAATACAAACGTCCCAAAAATGAGATCGACAGGAAGTGCAAAATGGCTAAGCAGGGATGGCTAGAGGACAAATATAAGGATGCAGAGGCTTATCCCATTAGGGGTAAGATAGATACCGCCTACAGGAAAATTAAAGAGACTTTTGGAGAAAAGAGAACCATTTGTATGAACATCAAGAGCTCAGATGGAAACCCAGATCTAAGCAAAGAAGGGAAAGCAGAAAGGTGGAAGGAGTATATAGAGGGTCTATACAAGGGCGATGTACTTGAGTGCAATATTATGGAAATGGAAGCGGATGTAGATGGAGATGTAATGGGAGATACGACACTACGTGAAGAGTTTGTCAGAGCACTGAAAGGCCTGAGTCGAAACAAGGCCCCCGGAGTAGACAACATTCCATTAGAACTATTGACGGCCTTGGGATATCCGGTCCTGACAAAACTCTACCATCTGGTGAGCAAGATGTATGAAACATTCGAAATACCCTCAGATTTCAAGAAGAATATAATAATTCCAATTCCAAAGAAAGCAGATGTTGATAGATGTGAGAATTACAGAACAGTCAGTTTAATAAGCCAAAGGTGCAAAATACTAACACGAATTCTTTACAGCGGAATGGAAAAACTAGTAGAAGCCGACCTCGGAGAAATCAAATTGGATTCCGTAGAAATATTGGAACACGTGAGGCAATATTTACCTTACGACTTATCTCAAAAGAAAGACAAAGTAAAGGCAAATCTACGTTTCTAGCATTTGAAGACTTAGAGAAAGCATTTGACAATGTTTATTGGAATACTCTCTTTCAAATTCTGAAGGTGGCAGGGGTAAAATACAGGGAGCGAGAGGCTATTTACAATTTGTACAGAAACCAGATGGCAGTTATAAGAGTGGAGGGGCATGAAAGGAGAGCAGTGGTTGGGAAGGGAGTGAGACAGGGTTGTTGCCTCTCCCCAATCTTATTCAATCTGTTTATTGAGCAAGCAGTAAAGGAAACAAAAGAAAAATTCGGAGTAGGTATTAAAATCCATGGAGAAGAAATGAAAACGTTGAGGTTCGCCGATGACATTGTAATTCTGTCAGAGACAGCAAAGGCCTTGGAAGAGCAGTTGAATGGAATGGACAGTGCCTTGAAAGGAGGATATAAGATGAACATCAACAAAAGCAAAACAATGATAATGCAATGTAGTCGAATTAAATCGTGTGATTCTGAGGGAATTAGATTAGGAAATGAGAAGTAGTAAAGGAGTTTTGCTATTTGGGGAGCAATATAACTGATGATGGTCGAAGTAGAGGGAATATAAAATGTAGACTGGCAATGACAAGGAAAGCGTTTCTGAAGAAGAGATATTTGTTAACATCGAGTATAGATTTAATTGTCAGGAAGTCATTTCTGAAAGCATTTGTATGGAGTGTAGCCATGTATGGAAGTGAAGCATAGACGATAAATAGTTTGGACAAGAAGAGAATAGAAGCTTTCGAAATGTGGTGCTACAGAAGAATGCTGAAGATTAAATGGGTAGATCACATAACTGTTGAATAGGATTGGGGAGAAGAGAAGTTTGTGGCACAAGTTGATAAGAAGAAGGGATCGATTGGTAGGACATGTTCTGAGGCATCAAGGGATCACCAATTTAGTATTGGAGGGCAGCCTGGAGGGTATAAATCGTAGAGGGAGACCAAGAGATGAATGCACTAAGCAGATTCAGAAGGATGTAGGTGGCAGTAGGTACTGGGAGATGAAGAAGCTTGCACAGGATTGAGTAGCATGGAGAGCTGCATCAAACTTGTCTGAGGACTGAAGACGACAACAACAACAATGGGAAAATATTTTATTAACGCTACCCTGCACAGAGAGAAAAGATCATCATAATACAATAAGAAACTGATTTTCTCTTTTTAAGGAGGATCGTTTTTACATTAGTTCAGGAAGACCTCCAGATCGTTTAAACACATGGATCCACAGTGATCCATGTCTACTCGGGAACTGGCAAATCGTGATGTAGTGTGACCTTTCCATCATCATGCGTCACTTGCATACAATTAGGAAGGTTAAAAAATAGCGTATGTGCAATCTTTCCCCATCGATTTTACAGAAACTATTCTGTAAAATAATTTCATTTTTGCGGTATCTATAGCTTTATATGTGACCTTCATCATGATGTACTCGTCATTTCGCTAATGGTCATAGTTATTTTGATACTTGCATTCATCGGAAATCGAAACAGTCTGCAATGTAAAGTAGGGACTGCTACGATTTTGAATTAGGTGCACATTATAAACTATGAAGTGCGACAATAAGGTAATGAGACTGATTTTCTTGGCAAGATGTGGCAACCCTCCAGGCTTGCGTAGGCACAATATCTTTGACCTTGGTCTATAAGGTGCTTCTAGCCACGTGGCACATCAATGCAACTGCTCGGTCGTGTGTTGTGCTGTAATAAGTTAACACGTGTTTGTCTCTCTCGCATAATATTGCGCAACGGTATGCCATTTCTTTTTGCGTTAAATTGGGTGAGAACGCGACGACAACTTACAGAAAGCTTTAATATGCCTTTGGAGAGTACATCATGTCAAGAGCTTAAGTTTCTCGTTGGCAAAACATGTTTAGTGAAGGCAGAACGAACGTCGAAGATAAAGACCGCAGTGGACGACCATCAACCTCAAGTTTGGATGTCCATTTGGTCAGGGTGCATGAACTCATACGATCAGATCGAAGATTATGCGTGAAAATAATTGCAGAAGAACTGAACATCAATCGAGAAACGGATCGTCTAATAATAACTGAAGATCTTGGTATGAGAAAGATTTGCGTGAAGATGGTCCCCAAAAATGTCACACCACAATAGCGAGAAACACGGAAAGGTGTGGCAGCCGATATGGTAGAGCAAACGGAAATCAATCCAGAATTCTTGAGCCGTGTTATCACTGGTGATGAAAGTTGTTTTTTTTTCGTACGATCGAGAGACAAAAGGTAGAAGTTCGAAATGGTGCTCAAAGGGACCATCGCGACAAAAAAAAAAAAAAAAAAAAAAAAAAAAAAAAAAAAAAAAAAAAAAAAAAAGCAGGCATGTCAAAGTGAAAAGTGAAATGCATGCATGCTTGTGTGCTTCTTTGATTCCAAGGAATTTTTCATAAAGAGTGGGTGCCTCCTTAACAAACAGTTAACCAATATTACTACAAAGAAATTTTGGAAAGACTTCGTAAAAGAGCTTTTCGTGTCAGTGACAACATTGCTGATAATTGGATTCTGCATCATGATAATGCGCCTTCCCATACTGCTATGTCAGTACAGCAATTTTTAATCTCAAAACAAATATCAGTACTATCACAGCCATCTTATTCACCAGATATCGCTTCGTGCGACTTTTTTCTATTTCCATTAGTCAAAACGGTGGTCAACGGACACCAATTACAAACAACACAAGATGTCCAAAAAGCTGTGACGAGGGTCTTTGAGGATATTACAGAATATTAGTTCCAGAAATGTTACCATCAATGGCAGAAGCGCTGGAAAAAGTGTGTGCAATTAGAAGGGAACTACTTTGTAGGAGGCAACACTAAACTTGACTAAAACGGTAAGCAACATTATTCTTCACATCAGTCTAATTACTTTATTGTCGCACCTCGTATGTGGTCAAAAGTATCCGGACGCCTGGCTGAAAATGACTTACAAGTTAGTGGCGCCCTCCATCGGTAATGCTGGAATGTAGTATGGTCTTGGCCCACCCTAGCTTTGATGACAGTTTCCACTCTCGCAGGCATACGTTCAATCAGGTGGTGGAAGATTTCTTGGGGAATGGCGGCCCATTCTTCACGGATTGCTGCACTGAGGTGTGGTATCGATGTCGTTCAGTCAGTCCTGGCACGAAGTCGGCCATTGTCGTGTAACCACTCAGCTACAGGCCGCTCATTTTGAACAGGTGCTCGATCGTGTTGAAAGATGGAAGCGCCATCCCCGAAATACTCTTTTAACAGTGGGAAGCGAAAAGGCGCTTAAAACATCACTGTAGGCCTTTTCTGTGATAGTGCCATTCAAAACAACAAGGGGTGCATGGAGATGAAAAACACGGCCACACCCTAACACTACCGCCTCCGAATTTTACTGTTGGCATTACATACGCTGGCAGAAGACGTTAATCGGGCATTCGCTATACCCACACCCAGCCATCGGATCGCCACATTGTGTACCGTGAGTCATCACTCCACACAGCGTTTTTCCAATGTTCAATCCTCGAATATTTACGCTCCTTACACCAAGCGAATCATCGTTTGGCATTTACCGGCGTGATGTGTGGCTTATGAGCAGACGCTCGACCATGAAATAAAAGTTTCCTCATCTCCCGCCTATCTGTCATAGTATTTGCAGTGAATCCTGATGCAGTTTGGGATTCCTGTGTGATGGTCTGGATAGATGTCTGCATATTACACATTACGATCCTCTTCAGCTGTCGGCGGTCTCTGCCAGTCAACAGACGAGGTCGGCTTGTACGCTTTTGTACTGTACGTGTCCCTTCAAGTTTTCACAGCACTATCAGATCGGAAACGGTGGACCTAGAGATGTTTAGGAGTTTAGAAATCTCGCTTACAGACGTATGACACAAGTGACACCCAATCACCTGACCCCGATCGAAGTTCGTGACTGCCGTGGAGGGCCCCATTCTGCTCTCTCACGATGTCTGATGACTGCTGAGGTCGCTGATATGGAGGACCTGGCAGTAGGTGGCAGCACAATGGGCCTAACATGAAAAACGTAAGTTTTTGAGGAAGTCCGGATACTTTTGAACGCATAGTGTATAATATGTTTCTGCGCATGAAATTTAGATGTTGTTGTTGTTGTCTTCAGTCCTGAGACTGGTTTGATGCAGCTCTCCATGCTACTCTATCCTGTGCAAGCTGCTTCATCTCCCAGTACCTACTGCAACCTACATCCTTCTGAATCTGCTTAGTGTACCCATCTCTCGGTCTCCCTCTACGATTTTTACCCTCCACGCTGCCCTCCAATGCTAAATTTGTGATCCCTTGATGCCTCAAAACATGTCCTACCAACCGATCCCTTCTTCTAGTCAAGTTGTGCCACAAACTTCTCTTCTCCCCAATCCTATTCAATACCTCCTCATTAGTTACGTGATCTATCCACCTTATCTTCAGTATTCTTCTGTAGCACCACATTTCGAAAGCTTCTATTCTCTTCTTGTCCAAACTATTTATCGTCCATGTTTCACTTCCATACATGGCTACACTCCAAACAAATACTTTCAGAAACGACTTCCTGATACATAAATCTATGTTCGATGTTAACAAATTTCTCTTCTTCAGAAACGCTTTCCTTGCCATTGCCAGTCTACATTTTATATCCTCTCTACTTCGACCATCATCAGTTATTTTACTTCCTAAATAGCAAAACTCCTTTACTACTTTAAGTGTCTCATTTCCTAATCTAATTCCCTCAGCATCACCCGATTTAATTTGACTACATTCCATTATCCTCGTTTTGCTTTTGTTAATGTTCATCTTATATCCTCCTTTCAAGACACTGTCCATTCCGTTCAACTGCTCTTCCAAGTCCTTTGCTGTCTCTGACAGCATTACAATGTCATCGGCGAACCTCAAAGTTTTTACTTCGTCTCCATGAATTTGAATACCTACTCCAAATTTTTCTTTTGTTTCCTTTACTGCTTGCTCAATATACAGATTGAATAACATCGGGGAGAGGCTACAACCCTGTCTCACTCCTTTCCCAACCACTGCTTCCCTTTCATGCCCCTCGACTTTTATGACTGCCATCTGGTTTCTGTACAAATTGTAAATATCCTTTCGCTCCCTGTATTTTACCCCTGCCACCTTTAGAATTTGAAAAAGAGTATTCCAGTCAACATTGTCAAAAGCTTTCTCTAAGTCTACAAATGCTACAAACGTAGGTTTGCCTTTCTTTAATCTTTCTTCTAAGATAAGTCGTAAGGTCAGTATTGCCTCACGTGTTCCAACATTTCGACGGAATGCAAACTGATCCTCCCCGAGGTCCGCATCTACCAGTTTTTCCATTCGTCTGTAAAGAATTCGCGTTAGTATTTTGCAGCTGTGACTTATTAATCTGATAGTTCGGTAATTTTCACATCTGTCAGCACCTGCTTTCTTTGGGATTGGAATTATTATATTCTTCTTGAAGTCTGAGGCTATTTCGCCTGTCTCATACATCTTGCTCACCAGCTGGTAGAGTTTTGTCATGACTGGCTCTCCCAAGGCCGTCAGTAGTTCTAATGGAATGTTGTCTACTCCGGGGGCCTTGTTTCGACTCAGGTCTTTCAGTGCTCTGTCAAACTCTTCACGCAGTATCGTATCTCCCATTTCGTCTTCATCTACATCCTGTTCCATTTCCATAATATTGTCCTCAAGTACATCACCCTTGTATAAACCTTCTGTATACTCCTTCCACCTTTCTGCCTTCCCTTCTTTGCTTAGAACTGGGTTGCCATCTGAGCTCTTGATATTCATACACGTGGTTCTCTTCTCTCCAAAGGTCTCTTTAATTTTCCTGTAGGCAGTATCTATCTTACCCCTAGTGAGATAAGCTTCTACATCCTTACATTTGTCCTCTAGCCATCCCTGTTTAGCCATTTTGCACTTCCTGTCGATCTCATTTTTGAGACGTCTGTATTCCTTTTTGCCTGCTTCATTTACTGCATTTTTATATTTTCTCCTTTCATCAATTAAATTCAATATTTCTTCTGTTACCCAAGGATTTCTAGCAGCCCTCGTCTTTTTACCTACTTTATCCTCTGCTGCCTTCACTACTTCATCCCTCAGAGCTACCCATTCTTCTTCTACGGTATTTCTTTCCCCTATTCCTGTCAATTGACCCCTTATGCTCTCCCTGAAACTCTGTACAACCTCTGGTTCTTTCAGTTTATCCAGGTCCCATCTCCTTAATTTCCCACATTTTTGCAGTTTCTTCAGTTTTAATCTACAGGTCATAACCAATATATTGTGGTCCGAGTCCACATCTGCCCCTGGAAATGTCTTACAACTTAAAACCTGGTTCCTAAATCTCTGTCTTACCATTATATAATCTATTTGATACCTTTTAATATCTCCAGGGTTCTTCCACTTATACAACCTTCTTTCATGATTCTTAAACCAAGTGTTAGCTATGATTAAGTTGAAATTTCGATAACATTCAGAATTTTTCTTTAGATTTGGGTGGCTTCCTCTATATCTCAACAGTGTCGTGAAACCTGATCTGACGTAGTACACTCATGTGCGATTGCGATCGGCACCGATAAAGTCAGAGTGAAATATCCGCTACATTTCTCATATTTCATAAACGGTAGGAATACTGAAACGAGACTTTGGCAAATGATAGTATGTAAAGAAGACAATATTTCGCCATATGTTTATTATACAAAACTCCTTTATCTACCGTGTTAATCGACTAACTACAGACTTTTTCGATGGAATAATGCTGTTTTAAGGGTCATCAGTAGCCAGTGAAACAAGAATTGCTAAGGATTTTGGGTGTATGCAAGTGAAGCCAGTGCACATTTATTTTTGTACCGAGGGTGTGCTTTTTCATAAGCTATTGACCTTGGTTTTCCCCAGTTACTCACTTAATATACTTAAGAAATCACTTTTTCAGAATCCTCTCACAGTTGCGTCTGATCAACATGTTAGTGAGGTGGCAGTGTGTAAATTTTGCTGTGTCTTAGTGAAATAATCGAACGGTAACGTGGCTACAAGAATAATGTGTAGGTTTAAATGAAAATTCGCCACTCATGTCACTTTTTTAAAAGTTACAAATCGTTAACAAGTCAAGCGAAAATAGACTTCTGTTTTTGTTGCATTTTCAGCGGAATTCCTTTTAGATACCAGCCAAAGAGAGGTGAGCGATCTGTTTGAATGATTACCATGCAAATGATGCATGTAGCCACTTTAATTAATATTTACAAAAATACGAGTGTAGAGTTGATTTTAGAAAGGCACTTGTCCTCCAGCCCTCGGCATTTCCCCTGTAGCACCTACCCGTAAGCACACAACCACCGCTCTCTCCATGCTTGCCCAACTGACGGCGCATCTACCTACCACATTATTATGTGTGAACTCTACTGCATGCTCTAAACCAAAATCGCGAAAAACAGCGGGTGACCGCATGTGAATCTCTGCTTGCTTGTCATCAGTCGGCTTGTGAACCCATCCTGTACTGTTACTGATGACGATAAATGGTATATTTATGCAACATAAAGAAACGAAAGGAATGGCTGATTCCAAAAAAAAGCACCAGCTCCCTGAACAAAGACCTGCACGCATCCACAAGAGATAACACTGAGCGTCTGCGCAACAGCGACGGTGTGGTGTACTACGAATTGCTTCACCGAGGTGCAACCATCACTGCTAACATTTACTGTCAACAGAATGGGGGGCCTTTTAGACGAAACCTAAGAACAACGACCAAGAAGACTGCGTGAAGTGGTTCCACTCCACGGTAAAGCCTGCCCGCTTTCTGCTAGACTGACAGAAAACGCTATACAGGAGTTGGGTGGGGGTCTCATACCGCACCCACCTTATTTACCTGATCTTGCGCTCTCAGATTTTCGCCCTTTACGGAGTCTATCGAACTACGTTCAGGGAATTATATATGACGGTAGTACCTGTTCCCGAAAGAACAGTTACCGTTGATGACCATGCAGCTTTGCTGGAAATGAAATGATAATTAAATGGACGTCCTAGATGCCAACAAGCGCTGATGTACTTCAATCGAGACATGTTGAAAATGTGTGCCCCAATCGGTACTCGAACCCGGGATCTCCTGCTTACATGGCAGACGCTCTATCCATCTGAGCCACCGAGGGCACAGAGGATAGTGCGCCTGCAGGGACTTATCCCCGTGAGACCCACATTCCCAACTTAATGTCCACACCACTAGATTCGTAGTGTGCCTAATAGGTGTTTGCCCATCATACTCATTACTCGTGGCAGATTAATCTACCAAGTCCCATTGACCTTCTTGTGCGAATGCACATGCGATGCCCGAACTCGTACGGGACTTGGTAGATCAATCTGCCACCAGTAATGATTATGATGGGCAAACATCTATTAGGCGCAGAACAAATCTAGTGGTGTGGACATGTTGGGAATGTGGGTCTCACGGGGAGCGTTGAAGGGATAAGTCCCTGCAGGCGCACTATCCTCTGTGCCTTCGGTGGCTTAGATGGATAGAGCGTCTGCCATGAAAGCAGGAGATCCGAGGTTCGAGTCCCGGTCGGGGCACACATTTTCAACATGTCCCAAATGAAGTACATCAACACCTGCTTTCAGCTAGGGTGTCCATTTAATTATCGTTACGTTCGAGGAACTTCCTCTGTGAATGACTCGACGAGTTCTTCACCTAATAACCACATGACTTCTACAGTCGCAGAATCGACAAGTTACCCCAGCGTTCACAGACTGTTGTAAGCAGTGAAGCAGAGGACATGGTGTTGTGCATGGAACGTTACAGTGATACTCAACAAACTCCAGTGGCAGATGTTACAAGGGGGACGTTGTGCATCACGGATAGGTTTACTATTAAAATTTCGAAAGAGTTAGTTCCGGAAAGAGTCGGAAACCGTGTTACTTCCTCGCACAAACAACTCTGGGAACAGCGACGACGAGAAAATTAGAGAATCTACAGATGCTATAGAGGCTTCCCACGCGCAGTTCGCGAGTGGAACAGCGGGGGGGGGGGGGGGGGGGGGTGTCAGTTAGTTGTACCGGAGGAAGTACTGAAATGCAGAAGGATCTGCAGCGAATTGACGGATGGTGCAGGGAATGGCAATTGAATCTCAATGTAGACAAGTGTAATGTGCTGGGAATAGTTCCCTTATCATTTAGCTACAAAATAGCAGGTCAGCAACTGGAAGCAGTTAATTCCATAAATTATGTGGGAGTAGGCATTAGGAGTGATTTAAAATGGAATGATCATATAAAGTTGATCGTCGGTAAAGCAGATGCCAGACTGAGATTCGATGGAAGAATCCTAAGGAAATGCAATCCAAAAACAAAGGCAGTAGGTTACAGTACGCTTGTTCGCCCACTGCTTGAATACTGCTCAACAGTGTGGGATCCGTACCAGATAGGGTTGATAGAGGAGATAGAGAAGATCCAACGGAGAGCATCGCGCTTCGTTACAGGATCATTTAGTAATCGCGAAAGCGTTACGGAGATGATAGATAAACTCCAGTGGAAGACTCTGCAGGAGAGACGCTCAGTAGCTCGGTACGGGCTTTTGTTAAAGCTTCGAGAACATACCTTCACCAAAGAGTCAAGCAGTATATTGCTCCCTCCTACGTATATCTCGCGAAGAGACCATGAGGATAAAATCAGAGAGATTAGAGCCCACACAGAAGCATACCGACAATCCTTCTTTCCACGAACAATACGAGACTGGTTAGAAGGTAGAACCGATAGAGGTACTCAAAATACCCTCAGCCACACACCGTCAGGTGGCTTGCGGAGTATGGATGTAGATGTAGATGTAGATGACAGACGTCACACCCAGAGATTGCTACCAGTTATCCATGAACATCACATAAGAGTCAATGAATATCGGCGATGCTGTGATTTTCCGCTAAAAAAACTCAGAGGGAACTCTCTGCTACTTACAGTACCGCCAGCTATCGGAACTTCATAAAACTGCAGAGACCGAAGCGAGAATATTCCACGACCTCACACACCAAATGCGCGTTTTTTCGACAGAAAATGGCCTGGATTAAACTTTGGTTCATTACTTATTGAACGCCCCTCGTATATGTACGGACAGAATTGATCCTAAACAGCAGAAAGGGTGAGAAACTCCACTTAATTACTAGTAAAATGTCGTTGAATTTCGGTTGTAGATACAACTAGAGACCTAGGGATTACGATTACGAACGACTTTTACTGGAACCGTCGTACAGAAACTGTAATGGAGAAGGCGAACAAAAGATAGCGTTTTATTGACAGTACAGTTAACAGAGACAACAGATCTGATAGCCGGCCGCGGTGGTCTCGCGGTTCTAGGCGCGCAGTCCGGAACCGTGCGACTGCTACGGTCGCAGGTTCGAATCCTGCCTCGGGCATGGATGTGTGTGATGTCCTTAGGTTAGTTAGGTTTAAGTAGTTCTAAGTTCTAGGGGACTAATAACCACAGCAGTTGAGTCCCATAGTGCTCAGAGCCATTTTTGAACAGATCTTATAAAGAGACAGCATACACGTCCCATGTCCGTCCTCCTCTACGTCCACACCTGTACTCGCCGAGCAGCCTTACAGTGTGATGTAGAGGATACTTTGAGTACCACTGTTGTTTCCCCCTTTTCCTATTCCAGTCGCGAGGGATGCGTGGGAAGAACGATTGTTGGTAAGTCTTCGTGTGAGCCCAAATTGTCCTGATTTTCCTTCCATACTTTTTTCACGTGTGTTACATTGATTGATTCTTTTCAGAAACATACGCTTTCGGAATGTTAACACTAATCAATGCAGAACCCCTCTGCTGTAGCTTCTGGTACTGGATTTCGCCGAGCATTTCCGTGATATTTTCGTGCTTTCTGAATGAACTTGTCGAAAAGCGGTGCTCTGCTTCCTCCACCAATCCGGTACGGATCACAGACTGACAAGATATATTCAAGTAATTGTCGAGAAACGGTTTTATTAAATACCTTCCTTGTGGGAGGACTACGCTTGCTGAGAAATTTTCCAGTCATGAATTTGTCTTCCCTACAATTACATTAATGTGGTCGTCCCACTTTAAATCGCTCTGAAAGCATATTCCTAGACATTAATGGACGTGATTGGTTTTGGTGATTGTTCTGCACTGGTGTGGTAATACAGTAGTGCATCGTTGTCCCTATTCTTGTGTAATAGGTTACGTTCGTTTCTGTTGATGGAAAACTGCCAACCCCTACATCAAGCGCCAATCCTTTACAGAGCTTCCTGCATCTGACCACATTCATCTATGGTTGACTTTTCTTTATATAACACCATCATCCGCGAAGTCTTCATGGAACCTGTGACATTATAAACCAAGGTGTCTCACCTAAATTTGCCACCTCATATATTTCCAAAATGAAACAAAATATGAAAAATGCTATTGACGAGGTGTTGACACATAGGCAAGAATGCAAAATCCCTACAAGTAAACCAATATCACTTTCAACCATTGTAACCTTTTATTTGGTACATGTATGCTTTTTCCGCCGAAATGAAAATTAGAACTACAATCAGTGATGGCAGACTTGGTTTCAATGCTTTAAATCTTATACCTTCCGGTGTGCGTAGAATTTAAGTAATGGAAAAGATAAAACAGGTTATGCTGTGATGCTCTAATGCGGGTTGTCTGCACTGTTCTGAAGCCTGCTGTAGGCAACCCTGCTCTGCAGCTGAAGGCAGAAACTCTACCGTCCTTTAAAGACCACATATTTCAGAACGTATGAGATTTTGAACAATGAGAACAAATCTGTTGTCACTAATTGTACCGTTACATTTCATTTTCACTGAAAGAAATTTACATGTTTCCTATATACAGGATGGAAAAAAAAATTGTGTCACAAAATTTCAACCCTGGATATCTGATGCCAGTAGGAACCAAAATTACTAATATTGTATAGATCGACAACGCACCATTTTTAAACTACGGAAACGTGTCACCACGCTTTCCGATTGGCCGCTGGATTGCCCTGCTCCCGGATGCTCTGGACAGCGCATGACCGCGAGTGCTTCCCTGCTGGAGACGCGATGTATCCCAGGCGACCCATACTCTCGGTGGTAGTGCACCAGCCTTCCACTCTGGTAAAATCGGGGTGACAAATCCATTGCAGTTTCATGATAAGACGTACTGGGAACAAACCCGTCAAGTCCGCAGCTCGTGGTCGCGCGGTAGCGTTCTCGCTTCCCGCGCCGGGGTTCCCGGGTTCGATTCCCGGCGGGGTTAGGGATTTTCTCTGCCTCGTGATGACTGGGTGTTGTGTGATGTCCTTACGTTAGTTAGGTTTACGTAGTTCTAAGTTCTAGGGGACTAATGACCATAGATGTTAAGTCCCATAGTGCTCAGAGCCATTTGAACCAAACCCGTCAACAACTGTTAGTTCGCGGGCAGCTCTATAGTTGTCGCTTCACACATACAAACGTCCGTCGGCGTGTCACTGCCCCAACGTGACATCACGCGTGTCGTATAGGTTTTGCTGTTGGTCGCCATCTCACGTCAGAGGCATCCACAAGTAAGTTTCGGTTCGGAGCACACACACGTCACCTGCCATTTAGTCATACAATAAGCATGACGACACAGTATTCGTTTGAAGAACAACGAGATATGGTTTTTGTACATGGATTAGCCGACGGTAATGCGCATGAAGCTCGACTATTGTATTAGTATCGGTACCCAGCAAGACGCCAGCCACACCCGGAAACGTTTACAGCGCCTTGGCAAAACAGGCTCGTTACCGGGATATCACGGTGATGCTGTAAGAGCTCGAACATAACGGGATGCTGCATTTGAAGAGACTGTTCTCGAGCGTGTCGAGGAACCTCATACGACGAGTACTAGACCGGTTGGACACGACATGGGGGTCACTTATCGGTTAGTCTGGGAAGTTTTGACGATGGCACGCATCCATTTAGTTTCCAGCCTGTCCAAGACCGAAATCCTGTTGCGGACTATCAACACGAGCTGGGGATTGGCCGGTGGTTTCTGCGACATGTTGCACGAGATCCCGACTTCCCCACCATTGTGTTGTTTACCAACGAGTACACACTCCATTGGGGTAGCCTTTACAACACTCGATACGTTCATTACCGGGCAAGGGGAAATCCTCACGTCACGTACGTCCACGGACACCAGGAACGATTTTCGCTCAACATTTGGGCACGCATTGTGGGTGACCATCTGACTGGGCTAGTCTGTCTACCTCCTCGACCTACTGGGGCAAATTATCTTCACTTTTTGCAAGAAATTCTACCCGGCCTGCTGGAAGATGTTCCCCTAGACAGACGGCTACGTATGTGGTTGCAGCATGCTGCGGCGCCTGCGCATAACAGTCGCAGGTACTCGTAAGGCATGGCACACGCGATAACTTTTTCCTATGGCGATTCTTGAAGGCTCTAGTTCACCCACCAGAACACGAAGCGCCTAGAAACGAAGAGAAATTAAAGGATCGTGTTCAACATGCCGCCAATCACATCAGGGCAATGCCAGGAATCTTTGAAAGAGTTCGGCAAATCACCGTTCGATTTTACAAAGCTTGTGTCGCGTCAGCGTGTCGCCAGTTCGAGCACCTGCTTGAAGAAAATAATGTTCTAGCTACAAAAAAGGTGCTTTTCAAGGCCGACACAATTGGTAAAAGACTTTCTATACGCGAACTAACAGCTGCCCACGGGTTTCTTCCCGGTACGTCTTATGATGAAGCTGCAATGTATGTGTCGAGACCCTGACGGATTAGCCCCCATTGATTCAGAGTGGATGGCCGGCGCGCTACCACCGAGGGTGTGGGCCGCCTGGGATAATTCGCGATCTCCAGCAGGAAAGCAACCGCGGTAATGTACCGTCCAGAGCATCCGGCAGCAGGGCAGTCCCCTGGCCATTTGGAGCGCGTGGCGCCGAATTTTCCGTGGTTTCAAAAATGCCTTCTGCGTCTTATGGACGAAAAAGTGCAACTGGATTCCGCACGATCGTTAATTTCGGAACCGCTACTGATTACTGCAGAGGACACTTCGGTTTCCAGAAATGTCATGACATGTTTCAAAACCCTACAAAATATCCACATCAGAGATAACGTCTACACAAAATTTGTGCTTTTGTTCGACGCCGGCCGCTGTGGCCGAGCAGTTCTAGGCGCTTCAATCCGGAACCACGCAGCTTCTACGGTGGTAGGTTCGAATCCAGTCTGGGACACGGATGCGTGTGATGTCCTTAGGTTAGTTAGGTTTACGTAGCTCTGAGGCTAGGGCTGATGACATCAGATGTTAAGTCCCGTAGTGCTCAGTCATTTTGCTCGACGACCTCCCTTGAAAATGGAAATGACCCTCGCTTTCTTCTAATCGCTACGAACGTTTCACTCCTCAACAGCCTACGGAACACTGCTGATAGAAGAGAAGCAAGTTCTTACGGATACTCTGTGTAGAGTCGTAGTGACAGCACTCTAGGTCTGGTAGCCTCTTCTCTGCTGAGTGATTGCCGCTTAATTTCTAATCCATGCTCACTTACTTCGGTATCTGTGATTTTAATGTTATTACATTGATTTAAGGGGAGAACCGCTATACGTTCTTCCTCAGTCAAATAGTTTTGGAAAAAGGCGTTTAGTATTTCGGGGATTTCTCTGTTATTCTCCGTTTGGAGGCCATAACTGTCGCATAATATCTGGACTGCTGGCTTTGATCCGTTTACTAGTTTTACGTATCACCGAAATCTCTTAGGAACTTTATTTTCAAACTCACGCGTGGCCCTCCTAGCGCTAATGGTGGTAAACATTTCATTCATAGCATTCATGTGCAATTTGTTTTTGTACGGCATCGATGCGAGGGAAGAATATGTGTCGTATGCATAACAGAAATGAAACACTAGCTGCATAACGCATCACGTGTGTTGCTTTCCACACATTCGAATACAAAGAATCATAATGATGGCATCACAGTCAAAACGCGTAGCTGAAGTTAAAAGTGAGTGGTTGGCGCAGGTAATTGTCTTATTAGGACGCTACCTGACAAATCGCTGTCATTTAAAACAGTCCAGCATGGATTAAATAATTTAAAGATCTAGCGTTAGCTGACCCACAAGTTTCTACGTAGCAAAATGTGGTAAAATAATAATGCCACGAGTGTCACAGTTGCGGTGAAAGTGCTTAGAATGCCGTACGATGGCAGGCACAAAACTTTGGAACAAGTAACCATGTTTTAAGTAATGGAACATTGTGAAGTTACTTATTTTTTTCATTCTTTGCTAGAAGTGTTTCCAGAATGTATTCACCCTATCAAGTATTTATAGAGGTATTTCATGCTATTGCATTGGTGTTGTTCTCTCATGTCCTCGTCCGTCTATCTGTGGTTTTACTGCTACCGGAAAATCTGACAAAATAAATATTGTGATCGTTTACGTGCTAATATTACAAAAAAATGTATTTTTGTCTGTCTGTTTAGGTTTTTTGCCTCCTTCATGATGTAGAATTCCACACACTTACAAACCACGGCTGTCACTCTTTGTTTATGCAGACATCAAAATATGCTAGGAAGATATAACGACAGTGTGGCTTCACAGAATATCTGGAAACAGTCAGAAGTGTTACATTTGTCGTGGATTACATTATTTACATCAAGTTGTCGTTTTTTACTTCTGTCTTAACCATTACTGACTTTTAAACTATTGATTATCCTTTATATTCTATTTTCCTGTTTTGTGGCAAATATTGGAATGTATGAAGGAATGAATGTAGTTGCAGATTTGATACAGTTATTATATACGGTTTGAATTAGTTAAACTTTCACTATCTAATTTTTCATTGATAATTATTCGTCTTGATTTTTGTAGTGTACAAAAATTTCCAGCTCTTTTAATTAATCCATTGTCTGCGATTCCGGGAAGTGATGCAGTATCTCAAAATCTTGAAGACTGTTTGTGAACGGGTATCCAGTGTTTCTTTTGTTACGACGGCTGATACAGTGAATAAATTTTATGTGTAAGAGCTGGTGTGTTCAGTGCATCTAGTATGAAAGTGCCTAAGCCCGTAATGAAGCCATATTGTCGTAATATTGTTGCATCATCCTTTGATCTGCATGTAAACAAACAATGTAACTGGTGGTTTGCGTATGTTTTTATTTTGGCGTAATGATCGTGGAAAGAACCTGTAAACAGGGAGGTAAATGTACTATTCATAGACGTATGTTCCGTCCTTAAAACTAAGTGAAAGGCAATTTATTTTTGGCCATATGAGTTTCGCATTTTTTATTTATGAAGCATCTTTAACGAACTTTAATACAGTTGGTACAAATGGCTCTGAGCACTATGGGACTTAACATCTTAGGTCATCAGTCCCCTAGAACTTAGAACTACTTAAACCTAACTAACCTAAGGACATCACACACATTCATGCCCGAGGCAGGATTCGAACCTGCGACCTTAGCAGTCTCGCGGTTCCGGACTGCAGCGTTTAGAACCGCACGGCCACCGCGGCCGGCCTTTAATACGGTTCTGTTCTTATAATATGCCTTATAGAGTGGTAAGAAATATGTTACGTTTTCTCGTGAGGCCAATTGAGGAGCTACTCGACCGAATAGTAGCGGCTTCGGTCAAGAATACCATCATAACGGCCGGCAGAGAGGTGTGCTAACGCCACGCCCCTCTTATCCGCATCCTCAATCCTGAGGATGACACGGCGGTCGGATGAACCTGGTTGGCCACTCGTGGCCTGAAGAAGGAGTGCCTTCTCATGTTTGTAGGATTATAAATAAATTTGGTAGCACAATTTCGTGAGGTTAAAGTATTGTTTGGTGTTGGTTACGATTTCAAATGTTGCTACATCATGTGTGTGGTCCTGGAGATGTGAAAGATTACAAAATCACTTGCAATAATGCAAGGTGTACTTAAAACCCCATGACATACTTTTCGAACTTTGGCAAAACGAATTTTTCAGAAGGATCATTGATTAACACTTAAAATGGCTAACATTATATACATGTTAAATAATAGGTAAAACAAAAGTAAAAACGAATCACCATCTTACAAGAAGTTTTCCACATACTGTTTACATGACGTTGAAAAGATACGTTAGATGTGTCGCAGTAAGCGCAAATGAAGATCAAATTCAACATGTATGGATCAAGACTGAAGCGGCACATAGTAGGAGCGCACAACAACGTTTTTAGGGACTGCTTCAGATGTGTGGCGATGCAGCGTTACCATGCCGTTCAAAAATGGTTCAATTGGCTCTAAGCACTATGGGAGTTAACATCTGAGGTCATCAGTCCCCTAGAACTTAGAACTAATTAAACCCAACCAACGTAAGGACATCACACACATCCGTGCCCGAGGCAGGATTCGAACATGAGAACGTAGCAGTATTCCTTCGACATATCTAATAGGGGACTACTCGGCGCTCCGCGATGGCCGTGTAGCGAACTACAACGTAGCATAACAGGCAGTACACTGCGACCAGAACTTACGCATCTTGCAGACGAACAGACAGAGCCTCTAAACATTATAACACTTGCGCGCCTACCTATCATTTGCAGATCAGATGTCCAAGTGGACGATGATTGTTACAACCTCGGAAGAGAGAACAGAAATAACTCTGATTTACGGAGAATGTAGGATAAATGTTTGGCTGCTGTTGCCTTGTACGTCGAGCGTTTTGCAGAGAAAGCTGCCTCTCGTTCGTTCTTTTACAAGTTTGTGGACGCCTTTATGTCTGATGGCAGCCTACAGACCAGCAAAAGGAAACGAAGCAAATGTGTTACAGGAGACGCTAATGAAATAGCTGTTCTAGCGATAGGACACCACAACCAATGTATATGCGCCCGGAAATTACACCGCGATTTCGGAATGTCTGTAGGTAGTACTGTCAGAACATTGCATCGCCGTAAGTACGTACCATCCCTACCACGTTTCACTGTATAGAAAGCTTCATGGCACCGATTTCCATAACCGGATAATGTTTTGTGAATGGGCATGTCAACCAGTGCAAACGACCCCCATTTTCTTTGCCGAGGTACTATTTTCTGATGAATCTACATTCACAAAGCATGGTAACGGTAACCCGTATAACACGCTTTTCTTTGCCGAGGTACTATTTTCTGATGAATCTACATTCACAAAGCATGGTAACGGTAACCCGTATAACATGTATTACTGGAGTGTAGAGACCCCACTGCTTACGGCAAGCTGATCATCAACGTTCTTGGTCGGTGAACGTGTGGCTTGGCATCATGGGGAACAAACTCATTGATCTGTATTTATTTTACTGTTAGCACGTTTAATGGGCTCAAATAATGAACGTTTTTGGAACAGGAGTTACCGGTACTACTGTAGGATGTTGCACTGCACGTTCGATAACGTACATGTTTTCAGAATGACGGATGCCCAGCACATTAAGCCACTGAAGCACGGGAGGTATTAGACCATTTTTACACTGGTCGGTGGATCGGCAGTGGTGATCCCATTAATTTACCAACTAGGTCGCCGGATTTGACGTCGCTTTCTTTCCTTCCGAGCGGAAATTTAAAGGATAAGATGTACAAACAAGTGCCTACACGTTGTGAAGACATGCTCGGCCGCATCAGAAACGCCTGTCCTGACATTACCGAAGATATGCTTCCGCCCGGTGTACAGTTATTTGAAAATCAGATCACTGTGTGTAGTGGCGTTGGTGGTGCTACGTTTAAACACTTAGTCTACTTGGGAAAGTGGAGTAGCCTTTGCCTCGAGCCACGTCCACACTGGCGAGTCGGGTAGTTCCCTATTCGATATGTCGGGGGAATACAACGGTACGAATGCTGTTTCCAAGCAGAAGTTATGAAATACTGATTTGGTTTGGTTTGTAGCAGCATGGAGGTAAGTTCCCTCATGCCACTGGGTATTGAAAGGCCATTGAGTAGTATGTCGTAAATTACGGTTGTGTTCCAATTTACGCTATCTGTAGTGAAACGAAGAAAATGCTTCAATCCCCACCACTCAAGCACGGGGTGGGGTGGCAGGTCGAATGTTTTATCATTGGACGTCACCTTCCGCGAAAAAGAAATTGCAGTTATAACCTTTTTTGATCCGATACGTAATTTTGGAGACATTTCAATGTGTTCAGTTAAAATGAACACTATGTATAAAAAGAGATGTACTTCTGACTGACTAGGTGGCTACCAGCGACCAGCTCAAACTGCTAAGGACTGAAACTTGAAATTTGGAGAGGGTGTTGATCTTGTACTGTAGACAACGTTCAGTAAGGGATTGTTGGAAATATCATCCGGAAAGGGGGGGGGGGGAAGAGTAGGGGATGGCAGATTTTTTAATATGTCAGTATTAAGGAAATTTTGAAGCTAGAACTAAGATAATTGTGGTTTGGTTTCTTGGACAGAAATCTAAAAAAGTGTATGCTTCTGCGTTTTTGGATATTAAACGACTAAGGGAGTAAGACAGTAGCTTAGAGCTTACGTTGAAAGTGAATAGTTATTGAAATACTACTAAAGCAGTTTTAAAACATCTATGACAATTTGTATGAAATTAAAAAGGAAATACTTGTTTCAGTGCTTTTGGAAATTCAACCCGTAAGGGTAGAACAGAGGATGGAAATTTGTGTGAAAACATTTCGCTATATTAAAACATATTTAAAAGCAAATCTATGAAAACTGGTATTTGACTTCTAAAAAAAAAAAAAAAAAAAAAAAAAAGACACCGGATGAAAGTTTGGAAATATTAGCATGAGACCTCAAAAGGCAGGTTTAACAAAGACCTCCGGCTCCAGCTACCTGTATGGCCTTAATTAATGTGAGAACTTTAAAAGATGTTGTAATTAGTGAACAACATGAAAACTCGGTTAAAGGAAAGTGAAAGACCATGCACTCTATACGAGTGAAGCCGTGGGCCGTAAGCTAACCTACAATATAAATGGAACATTTTTCATACCTATGGCTTCAGTAACTCGCCTGTCTTCGTCGTTATATTCCTGTCTACGGCAGGCAATCATAGAATAATTATGGCTCTATTAATTTTTCCCAGAATGTTGACGGTACGTCATCACTTTTTCTTACTTATCTGGTAATGGCGAGACGGCTATGGACCTACAAAGCATAAACACGAAAATATATTTTGTGACAATGGAAGCGCTGTGTGCAAACGTCTTACACGTATGTGAGGAAGAACGTTAAGATCGACGTAAGACAAAAGAAAGCCTGTCCGCTGAAGGTGCCTCAAAATAAACTGAAATGCGCTTGGTCGTAATACGACTTTTAATACAGTAGCAAAAGACAGTATTAACCTATATAACTTGTAATCCATTGTTATCTTTGTGGTTCATGTAGTCAAATTGTACGAAGGCTGTTCAATAAAGAATGATCATAGTTTTTTGGACAACAAATCTTTACTCATAATTTTGATGGTCCTTCTCAAAGTTGTCTCCCGTGAATGGGATGCACTTGTCCCAGCGTGTCTGCCAGTCTTTAAATACATGCTGGAAACGATTTTTTGAGAGGTCCTTCAAATTAGCCTCTGCAGCCCTCACCGCTGTTTCTGAAGATTGATAATGCCTCCCACCAAGGCGTTTCTTCATGTTAAGAATAGGAAAAATCACATGGGGAGGATTAGGGATGCACTTCACGTTGATTTTTGCCATATATTCAGCAACAATATGCGGCCGCGCATTATCGAGGTGTAGCATCGAGCCTGCTTCACGGGAATGTCGTCTATTGCGCCTGATATGGACTTGCAATGTTCTCAGGACATCCCTGTAGTGTTGTCCAGTTACTGATGTGTGTGCAGGTACAACATGCTGATACACCATTCCATGAATATCAAAGAATGAGATGACCGTAACTTTCTCAACAGAAGGAACAACTTTTGCTTTTTGGGGGGTTGGTGACGAAGGAGATTTCCAAACTGAGCTTTACTGTCTGCTCTCAGGATCAAAAAGATGCAGACATGTTAAATCAGCAGTGATTACATTTGAAAGGAACTCCGAATCTTCCTCTATGAACTGTAGCTGCATGCAGACCAGCACGCAAAAGTTCTTTTGTTCTGTAGTCAACAATCTTGGAACCCATCGCGCACAAACACGTGTCATGTGTAATTTTTCTGTCAGCAACGTGTGGGTGGTACCCAGTGAAATGTTCAGTATTTCAGGAAGTGATCTTAAGGTAATTCTTTGATCCTCTCTCACAACGAGAGCAGCGGTGTTGATGTTTTCTTCCATAAGGGCAGTAACTGGAGAACTGGGTCCACCTTCCTTTGAAATTGATTGTCTCCTAGCTGTGCTGTAGGGAAGAACATTCTCTCCATAGGTCTCCTGTAACATTGTATACCCCAGCTGAAGGTTTGTTGAGACGAAAGAAGAATTGCAAAGCCATTTGTTATTCCTCGCGTGTTACCTCCATTGCGGCGGTAGGCGACACTGGACATGTCTGACCTTGCCTGCCTCTCACAGGCGGGAACCAGAGTCCCAACAATGAAACGACTAGGGCATGTTTTTTTGCATGTTAAGCTAACAGAATATCATAAGATTAAATTTTAGCGCAAGAAATTCTGACCATAAAAATTATGACCATTCTTTATAGAACAGCCCTCGTACAAAAGATGACTTACATATTAAATTAACTTAACTTTTTAATAAAGTAGACTTTTATGTCTGGTCTTTGGCACAGACTTTTACTCGATTTATGTTGTTGTAACCAGAAGTGGACAGACCTATTATATTACATCAAATCTCATTCCGTAACGGTGATTAGAGTTTTGTGTTCTGTCGACGACAAAATAACTAAAGCGGTGAGCATCATGAAGGCTTTACGCTCTTTCCTTTCTAATCGAACCATCCTGACATTCGTATTAGGTAATGTAAGAAAACCGAAGGAAGTCTAAATCAGTATGACTGGACGAAAATTTGAACCCAGTGCTCCCGTTAGCTGTCTTGCACTTGTTACTGAAATGGACTGCTGATGGCCATCACAAATAAAGCAATGCGTACCTTTCTCACTACGGAAATGTTGTATAACCTTTATTGTTACACGACGGTAAAAAAAAAATCATTAAATCAGGTATGCTAATTTCTTGGGACTGGGGATAGATGACAACCGTCTGAGCAGTTTCACATTTAGGATCCTGCGTAAAAACCAAATGCTACTGTGCTTACTTTACAGCTATATTACATCTAGTGATATGACGTTTTGGGGAAATGTGGAGGTTGAAGGACTATACTTGATACTCAAAAAAGGGCAGTCGCAACAGTATGCAGTATCAGTTCACGAACGTCGTGCATGTCGTTGCTCAGGTGTCTCAGAATTCGAACTTTGTCATTACTGTACTTATGCTCACTCGTCCAATTCGTGGTTAATAATAAGGTTTCATTTAAAAGATAGTACACAATTCACTCAGCTTACGCACATAAACGGTTGTCTTTTCGACAATGCTTATTTAACCTTTCAGAAGGCTTTTCCCTGTTCTCCAGGTTTCATTTTCAATGAGCGCCCAGAAGAACTGAAGTAATTTAATCATGAACCCTACATTTCTGCATCTACATCTATACTCCGCAAGCCACCTGACGGTATGTACCCTGAGTACCTATATCGGTTCTCTCTTCTATTCAAGTCTCGTATTGTTCGTGGAAAGAAGGATTGTCGGTATGTTTCTGTGTGGGCTCTAATCTCTCTGATTTTATCCTCATGGTCTCTTCGCGAGATATACGTAGGAGGGAGCAATATACTGCTTGACTCTTCGGTGAAGGTATGTTCTCGAAACTTTAACAAAAGCCTATACCGAGCTACTGAGCGTCTCTCCTGCAGAGTCTTCCACTGGAGTCTATCTATCATCTCCGTAACGCTTTCTCGATTACTAAATGATCCTGTAACGAAGCGCGCAGCTCTCCGTTGGATTTTCTCTATCTCGTCTATTAACCCTATCTGGTACGGATCCCACACTGCTGAGCAGTATTCAAGCAGTGGGCGAACAAGCGTACTGTAACCTACTTCCTTTGTTTTCGGATTGCATTTCCTTAGGATTCTTCGAATGAATCTCAGTCTGGCATCTGCTTGACCGACGATCAACTTTATATGATCATTCCATTTTAAATCACTCCTAATGCGTACTCCCAGATAATTTATGGAATTAACTGCTTCCTGTTGCTGACCTGCTATTTTGTAGTTAAATGATAAGGAACCTATCTTTCTATGTATTCGCAGCACATTACACTTGTCTACATTGAGATTCAATTGCGATTCCCAGCACCATGCGTCAATTCGCTGCAGATCCTCCTGCATTTCAGTACAATTTTCCATTGTTGCAACCTCTCGATACATCACAGCATCATCTGAAAAAAGCGTCAGTGAACTTCCGATGTCATCCACAAGGCCAAAGGTGAAAGAATTCCTCGTGCGACATTCCGTACTCTGCACAGAAGCCACTCTAGAATATATCTCTCAAACGATCCATACAACATGCTCATTTTGGCGCTAAAATCGTAGGCCGATCAAAACGGTCATAACAGATAATGTGATATCGTGCTGAATATCTACCCAGTGAGTTATCTTCTTTAGTTCCACAGTTCCATTATGCCTACGATAACTGACAGCAATACGCAAAGGTAAATAATTACTCTTATTATAATACGCTACATAAATCACCGCCCGGCGTATCATCTTTTGATTTTCTAACCTGTTCTTCGCTATATTACTGAATGAATCAATCACCTCTATTATGTAGGTAATCTAAACTTCCTCTGCATATACCACTTTCCCTCCCAGCTACAAACTCCAGTGTCACCTTCCTTACCACACGCTCAACGTTTTTAGCGTTTCATGTAAATTAGTTTTAGATTCTACTTTTTTCGCGGAGGTACATTCCTTCCTTCAAGGTGACAAGACATTTTCTACATTATTTCGTAGCATCAAACTTAAAAAATTATGCAGTTTTTTATTTTATTATTTTTCGAAGCTCTTTGTTTCGTTGTATATTATTTTGTGGCACAAAAATCAATCTTTCGATTTTAACTTATGTGTAGGTCAGCATTGGTACTAATTTATCTAGTTTAAAATCGTATTTCTCTTTACCAGATACACTCCACTACCTGTTCTGCTGCTGCCATCTTGTAGTAATTTGTTTCCTGGATAGACAAATAGTTTTAAGTCACCAACAGCTGTTTACTCTCGTGTACTAATCCTTAGCAATTCGCTGTTCTGCTGTCTACCGGGCTGAAAGTAGTTCCCGTTGTAGCTTCATTTTGTATTAGCAAATCTTCTACACGTGACGTTCCCTTGGCAACGTTATACAGTTCCATTTCGAGGGAGAATCAAAAGCCGCCGACTCGTTAAACGAAGGCTCGTCACGGCTGTTAGTGGCAAAACGCCTGGAACCGACTGCTCGGTGGATCTTTTCAAAGCGCTTTAGGTATGAGCGGAAAATAGCTTGACACATCTAGCAGCCCGTATAGTTAGTTAACTGCTCCTGTTAATTAATGGCACGGAAGTGGTGGGGAAGTGGCGGAAAGTAAAACAAGAAAATCGTACGGCGTTGCTGCCCAGGACACCAAACGTTATTCGATCACCAGCTAAATTGAACAGAATTTCTGGTCCAGCGCATGGAACACTATGATGCAAATTCCGCATCTGTAGTATTTCTGAAATCAAATTGCAGCACCAGTTACATTTCCATTTGTAAGGTTTAGTTAGCTAAACCGGTTCTGGTCAAAGTATTCACTTGTCTACCGTCTTGGGAGTACACAAACAACTTGTCACCACTTACGAGAGGAACACGGCAATTATCATAACCCGACTGCCCAGAAACTTCGCTCAGAGGCACAGGAGTCAAAATAAGCGAACACGTGTCTAGAATTATTTGTAGATATGCGACCTTTAGTGAGAAAACTTCAGTCAAACTTTGTTTGCCTCTTAGCACGCGATGAGCTCAGCCGAAATGGTGACGCAATGACTAGCATCGCTGCGTCTCAATTTTTGTGTCGCGTATTCGAAACTCTATTACTGTTATTATTTTATTTTTATTTATTTATTTATTTTTCATTTAGCTGACCACGGTTGTAGGATGTTAGTACGCGGATATCTCCTTTTAAGTTAGAGGATACCAGGATGTTACATTCATGATAAAATTACAACCGGATTTCACAATAATTATTACACATTTATTACATAATATATGTGATGTGTATAGTATTTTCAGCCATTACAATCCTTATAAATTCTCACGTACGGTACTTAATTTGCATTCTTACATCAATTCGTGGATTAATTCTTTTTTTTCTTATGTTCATTCTTCAGGATGATACGGAGCATTCCCTTGGATGATACCGATCGCAGAGACATTCAAATCGAAGGCAGGTTTGCCACAGTGACATTCCTTCGCAGGAATCACACTCGGGGCAGAAATGTCGCTAATATTGGTGAAGATTTCACACGTTGGCAATAATTTCAATTCAAATTATGGATAAGAAATCAGTTTTCCGTAAAGTGGCGCTAGCAATTTATTGTAAATCAACGTAAACTACTGAAATTTCGCCGAAAATGGTTGCAAATAATTTTTCCATTCATTCTTGTTCTTTTTTCTAATTATTTCACCAAAGATGCAATTTGTAGACGAATAAAAACGACGTTCTCTCAGAATATCCTGGAAAATATTCGTGTAGCTAGTTTCTACGGACATGTGTAGATAAATGAACCAAAAAATAAAAATAATAGATTAACGGTGTTTCGAAAAAGGGGTGCAAAACTGTTAAGCTGTGGCGCTAGCCTCTGTACCACGGCTTCGGTTGAACTAGTTACTCACTAAAGGGTAAGAATAGTACCTCTAAAGCTTGGGCGTTTTCTCAGAAACTATCGAGTAGTTAGGGATAAGCTGAAACACATGTTAGCTTTTTTTGACAGCTCTTCCACTGAGCGAAGTTTCTGGGAAATCCAATTATTGCACTTGCTGTCTTGTCCTCCTTAGTGTGTCTATATACATCCATGACAATAGACGCGTGATCGCTGGATAATGGGCTTAGTTGCCAAAATCGGCAGTGGTATTTAAAAATAAAATTGCAACTGGTATTCTCATTTGATTTCAAACTAGGAAAGTTTATTTCCACTCACAGACATTTTTCCTCTGTTAAGTGTCTGGAGTCTCAAGTATACTTTGCGTTCGTGTCAGCTACGAAGAGAGGTAGTAGATAATGCCGTTGTTACGGTCTTTACATGAAGAACTTCCAGAGATAGAGTACCTACCGGAAAATAATCAACTCGTCCCTAATAACAAGCGAGGGGAGGCACTAGATAACTCACTGGATTTAAATTTTGGAGAAAGTAGAGCTCTGCTACCCGTCGTAAATAGCTGAGGACGAACACTCTTACGGTTGCAATGGAAAGAACACGACAAATTTCCTACCCTACTATTTTTCCGCTAGAACTTGTCATCCGAATCTAGTGCTCTTTTCGTCCTTGAAACGTCAAACCGTAATCCTATTTTCTTTCCTTCCTCTCTCGAATATCACGTAATACGACATCCGAGCTTAAAGTCCGAAGCTGTTGAGCGGATCACTCTCAACTGCGTCCTATATCTCCCACTGTAAGATATCCCCGCCCCCTGAGGCAATGGGTGGTGGTTTGTTGCTTAACCCAGACCACTGCCGGTTTCTTCTGATCATAAATTGTACGTCATCATACCTTCACTTATCAAACCTGGATCATGCAAGCTTCTGCGGCGTTGAAGTGAATGTTGTGAAGTAGAATGTTGTAGCGACTTTGTATTAGGAGATGTCTTATTTTATAAAAAAAAAAAATGTAAGTTGTGGATATGTGGAGAATGAATTAACCTCAGTGCCACAGCTGTGTATCTATTAGAGATATTTATAACTAAAATCTTAAGTTGAAAATAGATCGCAGAGAGGGGTATATTCTGAAGCCTCGTTTTATACTCGAGCCGAATAAAATCGACCTCGTTTCTCCACGAGGTGGCAGTAATGTAGCAGTCACAAAATACAGTAACCGAAAACAAAAGCCACTCGGTCTTAAAAAGCTTGTTCGTTAGAAAAAGTAATTATTTGCTGTTTTGATTTCCCACAAACCTAGTTCACTTTTCCACGCTATCGCCGTCCACATAAAAGCAATCTTGCTCTATCTACTTAAACTCGTCTATCCGTTGAGTTCCCAGTTTGGCAAACGATCCTGTCGACAACAGTAGTATTGCGTTCCTCACAGTTCTCAGACCACTGTCCTCAAAACCATTGTTTCGAGTTTGAAAACATGTAACAGTTGCCGAGAGCGAGGTAGAAACCTTGAGGTGGATAACTGAAAAGTTCCCTGATGCAATACTGAACCTCGTACGTGCTACAGGCACCTGTGAGTGGCCACACGTTGTGTTGGTGGAGGACCATTCATGAATTCAGTTCACCACGCCGTCGGTTCTGGGTGGAACATCTCAGTATGTGAGCATTTAGCAGTACGCCTCAGCTGTCCCTTTTGACCCACGTCTCGTAAAACGAACCATTGGAGCCACCTTCTTGTCGGAGACATATCGTATCTCTGAATTTAGGACATTGTTATTGCTGAAATACTTTTGGCGTTGGTGAAGTTGAATGGCGCCACTAGATTGATTGTTATTTTCGTTTTATGTTGGCGAAGGATATCCACGTCTCATCGTCCGTAACTATGTGGATATCCCAATCATTTCTATCTTGCCAATAGTTGTGTCAATAAACTCATACGCTTGACGCGTTTTGCACTTTGCATTGGTCGGTAAGCATACTGGCTACCCGTCGTGCACAAAATTACCGATGTCTTAAACTTTTCCGTGACAGGGACGTTCAGCTGTAGGACTAATCGTTCATAGGATCGCAATTATTAATCCAACTTCTTCACCTTTTTGTCGATCTGTATAGTAGTTCTGCCACTTCCTTCTTCATCATGCACATTTTTACGGCCACTTTTAGCATGTTGACAGAATTGTTAATCTAACTTTTTCTTCCTTCATTACTGTAAACCGTAAACGAGGTGCAAGACTGGATGATTCTGAATGGATGTAGATCGTTTTGTACGATCAAATCGAATTATATTACATATTTCACAGTTGTTGGGAGGAACGATTTTCGAGCAGTTATTTGCATTCAGCAGCAGTCAACGACTTCTGAATCAAAACGATTATTTCTGTAGCTACAGCGACTTCTGAATCAAAACGATGATTTCTGTAGTTACATTAACAGTCAAGGTAGGGTCTGTGAGTTCTTTCAACTTCGTGCTGACGTGCTCACAATTAAATAGACGCATAGGTCCCATGCTTTTAGAATACGCCTCGTGTGTAGAATCCTGCCTAGTCGTCGTAGTGGCTTGTCTAGGAAATCTGCTTTCTCGAAGCGCTAGACAACATTCAAAGAAATCGTATTAATGAGTTTTATTACGAAATGAACAATGACAATACTTAACTTTGACAATAACACAGAAGTGTTGCAAGAAAACGGTGACATGCAAATAAGATATCTCTTCAGTATACAGGGTGTTACAAAAAGGTACAGCCAAACTTTAAGGAAACATTCCTCACACACAAATAATGAAAAGATGCTATGTGGACGTGTGTCCGCAAACGCTTAATTTCTATGTTAGAGCTCATTTTAGTTTCCTCACTATGTACTTAACTTCCCCGATTCGCCGCCAGTTGGCCCAATTGAAGGAAGGTAATGTTGACTCCGGTGCTTGTGTTGACATGCGACTCATTCTTCTACAGTACTAGCATCAAGCTCATCAGTACGTAGCATCAATAGGTTGGTTTCTTCACGAACGTGGTTTTGCAGTCAGTGCAATGTTTACAAATGCGGAGTTGGCAGATGCCCAATGGATTTATGGATTAGGACGGGGTAATAGCCGTGGCGCGGTACATTTGTATCGAGACAGATTTCCAGAACGAAGGTGTCCCGACAGGAAGACGTTCGAAGCAATTGATCGGCGTCTTAGGGAGCACGGAACATTCCAGCCTATGACTCGCGACTGGGGAAGACCTAGAACGACGAGGACACCTGCAACGGACGAGGCAATTCTTCGTGCAGTTGACGATAACCCTAATGTCAGCGTCAGAGAAGTTGCTGCTGTACAAGGTAACGTTGACCACGTCACCGTATGGAGAGTGGTACGGGAGAACCAGTTGATTCCGTACCATATACAGCGTGTGGAGGCACTATCAGCAGCTGATTGGCCTCCACAGGTACACTACTGCGAATGGTTCATCCAACAATGTGTCAATCCTCATTTCAGTGTAAATGTTCTCTTTACGGATAAGGCTTCATTCCAAAGTGATCAAATTGTAAATTTTCACACTCAACATGTGTGCGCTCACGAGAATCCGCACGCAATTGTGCAATCTCGTCATCAACACAGATTTTCTGCGAACGTTTGGGCAGGCATTGCTGGTGATGTCTTGATTGGGCCCCAAGTTCTTCAACCTACGCTCAATGGAGCACGTTATCATGATTTCATGCGGGATAATCTACCTGTGCTGCTAGAACATGTGCCTTCACAAGTACGACACAACATGTGGTTCATGCACGGTGGAGCTCCTGCACATTTCAGTCGAAGTGTTCGTACGCTTCTCAACAACAGATTCGGTGACCGATGGATTGGTAGAGGTGGACTAATTCCATGGCCTCCACGCTCTCCTGAACTCAACCCTCTTGACTCATCTATGGGGGCATTTGAAAGCTCTTGTCTACGCAACGCCGGCACCAAATGTAGGGAGTCTTCGTGCTCGTATTGTGGACGGCTGTAATGCAATACGCAATTCTCCAGGGCTGCATCAGCGCATCAGGGATTCCATGCGATGTATGTATCCTCGCTAACGGAGGACATTTTGAACATTTCCCGTAACAAAGTGTTTGAAGTCACGCTGGTACATTCTGTTGCTGTGTGTTCCATTCCATGATTAATGTGATTTGAAGAGAAGTAATAAAATGAGCTCTAACATAGAAAGTAAGCGTTTCCGAACACATGTCCACACAACATATTTTTTTTGTTTGTGTGTGAGGAATGTTGCCTGAAAGTTTGGCCGTACCTTTTTGTAATACCCTGTATACAATTTCTGAGTCGATGGTTTTGAGTGTCTAATCTTGATGCTGTTGCAGAAGTGGGCTGTAGCCAGTCGGCGCGGCTCTTTCCATAGAGTTCGCCTCCGTCTCGTTGTCGTCCTAGAAACAGGTCGGTCAGCGCGCAGTAGGCTGACGTCTTCACAGCCGTCTCTGCTCTCTCATTGCCGACAGGCGTGCCGGCACTCGACACTATGCTGGAACGTATTGTGTGACCATTTGAAAACAGTTGTCCTTTCCACTATTTATCTTCCACGTAATCTCGACAGTTTTTCTGGATACCTAAATACCATGCGGTACTCTGGCACGTTCTGGTTGGTGCTCTGTGCTTAACATTGCGCTATCGAGAGTTGTAGGAACCAGTACTAACACGGAAATGAAATGTTTCCGGACCCATGACCAGAACACATACAAGGAGTCTACATGAAATCCTCTGATTTCCAAATGCTCAAGTACGTCAAGGTGCACGGTTCCAGTTAGGGTTTGTTTGATAAAAGAAAACGGTCCATCTATGTTTTCATCAGCGCACACCCCGAGTTCACATTTCAGCTGTTTCTGCCACGTTCTTGCAAATTATGGGTGTTTTCCGAACCCGTGATGCTTGTGTTTCACCGGATAACTTTCTCACACGTGGACGGTTGCTTCGTCAGAGGAAATGACGTTACCTAGGCACTTGCGGTCCTCCCCGATCCGGTCCAACGTCTCAGCAGCAAATTCAAGGCGAATAAGCGAGTCGCTACGCTACAGTGCTTGCACAATTTCAACTTCGTAAGCATGCAAACGAAGTCGCTTATGCAGCACCTCGTGAAATGTTGAACGGCGCGTGTTTAGCTCTCATGACGCTCGGAATGCTGACTCCGATATGATTCTTTTAAGGTCTCCAATATGTCATTCCCCTTTTCATTAGATTTGTGTTTTCTACCAGAACCTGAGAGTCTGTTTCCAATACCAGTGATCTTAATCTAACGTCTGCTGGGTCGGTTTCAAATTCGCGTTAGACATATCTTTTGAAAGCAATGGGTAATTTCGATTCCGCATATTGCCGCAGGCATTAGGCTCGCTCTTGAGTGTAGTCATTTTTTTTGCGATTATTTAAAACCTATAATCAGACATAGGAAACTCTTAGAAAAAAAGTCTACAGTTACTTTTCGAGTTGTAGGACAAGATGCCGCTAAGCGCAAACATCTGTTTCTCCAACTATTTTCATATGTTCTCGCTAATCTTTTCATATAGACACCCTGCATTGTCATCTGAGTGTGAGAAACTATTCCTGAAATTACCCTGTAGTTACATTATGTTCCCTCGTATGCATGTGACTGCGAGCACAGGACAAGTCAGGCCGTCGTAATAATAACATACATTTAAATGGTTAAAATATCAAAGATGCTTCAAGAAGAAAATGAGTCAGATCTCAGCTCAAGGAGTTCAGTTACCCTGAGGTTAGTAAGAACCGTTAATTTTGCACTTGTTTCATTAATACACATACGCATTAAAAGCCCGGACACACAGTACAAAAAAATTTAACAAACGAGGACATATCATGAACTAAACAAAAGACGAAGGGGTCCCTCAAAATCAAAACAAAGTACACGAAATTGCGAGATAACATTGGTTTTTCATAATATAAAACGTGAATATATTTACTGTTGAGGAAATATTGTGTGCTAAGATCTACCTCATAGAGGTAGAAAAACGAACAGAATGACTTAAGGAACAAAAGAAAAATAAGAACCCTAGTAACGATTGCATTATACTATTCATACTGGTAAGTTAAAGCACGCGAACTGTTCATCATCCTAGGAATAAAATTACAAGGGAAACGGAATTGTTCATGTGGCCACTGAGTATGCTTTAAAATAAAGCAAAACGCGTTTGGTCCATAAGACTTTTATCACAGTCGCCAAAGGCATGATTTAGCTTACATAACTTGTACATCTGCCGCTGCGGAAAAAAGAACCCTTAAAACATAGAAGACTAATTGTAATTATTCAACCGACTGGAGACATATTTTAGCTCCAAGATTTCCCCCTGGAATTATCGAATAGCATGTCGGAAAGTAACCGCTTACGTCTGTTGTCACTGGAAAAAAAGGCAAAAGAAAGACGAAGTTGTAGCGATGGCCATCAGAAGCCCTGCTCTGCCTCGTAAATGTTACCAATTCAGGTCAAAGCTGTAAAATCGAGAGCAGATTCAACGTGAAACTACTGGTAGTATATCTGCAAGAATGCCGTTTGGATATTTCGGTTGGTCTTCCTGTGTAGGGAGCTAACTAATAAAAGTTAACAAGAAATAAGGATGACAGCCACACTGCGATAAGAATAAACCAGAAGAATGTGGAAGGTATTATACCGAGGTTGGTGTAAGTTAGCTTGTCGAAACGATTACTTGGAGATAACTGCGAATGCTCTTCAGTATACCTTACTTCAGGTGAAATAAACACACATACATACATGTGCTGCAAACCACTGACAAGTGCATTGTAGAGGGCACTCCCCACTGTATCATGTCTTATTCTTCTCGTTCAATTCGTGAACGACGTTTGCGAATACTGACCGTTAAATGGCTCCATGTGCGCTGCAATTCGAAAGATTTTGTCTTAAAAAGGTAAGGGAAAATAAACTTAACTCTATGTTTCTAACTTAATACTGGTTTTCAGTTTAATAGTAGGTCATCGCAGGTAGTTGAAGTCTGTCCACTAGCGACTGCCCGTTCAAACTTTCCAGCGTTTTCGCGACGCTCTGTCGTGCGTCAAACAAACTCGTGATCAATCTCGGTGACCTTGATCGTATGCATTCCTTGTCCCCTTCTGGTCCTATCTGATATGGATTACACACACTTGAGCCGTATTAGAGGATGTGTCACATCAGTTCAAATGGCTCTGAGCACTATTGGACTTAACCTCTAGCCGGCCGGAGTGGCCGAGCGGTTCTAGGCGCTACAGTCTGGAACCGCGCGACCGCTACGGTCACAGATTCGAATTCTGCCTCGGGCATGGATGTGTGTGATCTCCTTAGGTTAGTTAGGTTTAAGTAGTTCTAAGTTCTAGGGGACTGATGACCTCAGAAGTTAAGTCCCATAGTGCTCAGAGCCATTTGAACCATTTTGTGACCACTCTCATTGTGTATTTCCCAATGTCCTACCAAAGACACAATCTCTCCAGTATACTTCACTGCAACTGAGCCTCTGTTATTATTCCATTCCACTTTCCAACAAACTGCTACATACATGTATTCATATCAGCTGACTGGTTTCAATTGCGTTTCATTGATATTATTGTCACAAGATATCAGGTTTCTACGTTTTATGATGTTCACGGCTTGACATTTCTAAAAACGTTAAACATGTAGATAATAAATCCAACAACTAAAATCTTTTCAAGATAAAACTAAATAGTCTACTGCCTTTTGCATGAACAAGGAGCATTCTGTAGCGATTCACACTTTATTTTTTTCAATCACTCATGGTTCCCCGTTTGGCTAATCTTTACAGTGAGAAGTATGTAGTATTTTGCTCTAACCTTATATGGAAGAAAAAATCACTGGAAGAGTTGTATCCCTGCACAGTACAGCCCAAATTTCCCAATTGTTTTCGTTACATGGGCGGACGACATGATGTGTAGTAAGTCTGCGGACGACGTCGTTTCCGTGGAAGGAGGGTGTAAACACTGTGGATATAGTGTACTTGCAACACGTCAACGGTCGTCCCCTTTCGAGTCAGAAAACCACGGTTGCCATCTGTGAAAATGGATTTCAGACACTACCACACCCATCGAATTTTCCTGACTTTGCCGCATTAAATGCTGCAACACCTGAAAAAGCTTTCAAATAAAAAACCTTTCCATTTCTCCCAATAAATTTGTTAACATCTAACAACTACGAATCTATTCTGCAACTCTGTGTAAAAGTTGAGCCACGTGCACCATTTTACTGTATAATGCTTTTAGTAAATCGGCAGCTTTCGCTATATAGGGTATAGTGACGGGGACAAATAACTCACGAAATAAGCGTGAAACGTAAAAACTACAAAGAACGAAACTCGTTTAGCTTTAAGGGGGAAATCAGATGGCGCTATGGTTGGCGCGCCAGATGGTGCTGTCATAGGTCAAACGGATATCAACTGCGCTTTTTAAACAGGAACCCCCATTTTCATTCCATATTCGTGTAGTACGTAAAGATATAAGAATTTTTTAGTTAGACCACTATTTTAGCTTTATGATTGATGGCGTTGTAATAGTCACAAACGTATAAGTATGTGGTATCACGTAACAATCCGCAAGAGCGGACGGTAATTGCTTCGTGTTAAAATGCACCGTTTACCAATTGCAGAAAAGGTCGATATCGTGTTGATGTATGGATATTGTGATCAAAATGTCCAGCGGGTGTGTGCTATGTTTGCTGCTCGGTATCCTGGACGACATCATCCAAGTGTCCGGACCGTTCGCCGGATAGTTAAGTTATTTAAGGAAATAGGAAGTGTTCAGCCACATGTGGAACGTCAACCACGACCTGCAACAAATGAAGTTACCCAAATAGATGTCTTAGCTGCTGTCGCGGCTAATCCGCACATCAGTAGCAGACAAATTGCGCGAGAATATGGAAACTCAAAAACGTCGGTGTTGAGAAAGCTACATCAAAATCTATTGCACCCGTAGCATATTTCTAGTCACCAGGAATTGCATGGCGACGACTTTGAACGTCGTGTACAGTTCCGCCACTGTACACAAGAGAAATTACGGGACGATGACAGAGTTTTTGCACGCGTTCTATTTATCGTCGAAAAGCCATTCACCAACAGCGGTAACGTAAACCGGCATAATATGCACTATTGGGCAACAGAAAATCCACTATGGCTGCGACAAGTGGAACATCAGCTATCTTGGCGGGTTAATGTATGGTGCGGCATTATGGGAGGAAGGATAATTGTCCCCCATTTTATTGATGGCAATCTAATTGGTACAAAGTGTGCTGTTTCCTACGCAATGTTCTACCGATGTTACTACTAGATGTTTCACTGAATGACAGAATGGCAATGTATTTCCAACATGATGGATGTCCGGCAAATAGCTCGCGTGCCGTTAAAGTGGTATTGAATAGCATATTTCATGACAGGTGGATTGGCCGTCGAAGCACGTTCACCGGATCTGACGTCCCCGGGTTTCTTTCTGTGGGGAAAGTTGAAGGATATTTGCTATCGTGATCCCCGACAACGCCTGACGACATGCGTCAGCGCATTGTTAATGCTTGTGCGAACGTTACGGAAGGGGATATACTCGCTGTTGAGAGGAATGTCGTTACACGTATTGCCAAATGCATTGAGGTTGACGGATATCATTTTGAACATTTATTGCATTAATGTGGTATTTACAGGTAATCACCCTGTAACAGCATGCGTTCTGATAGATGATAAGTTCACAAAGGTACATGTACCACATTGGAACAAGCGAAATAAAATGTTCAAACGTACCTACGTTCTATATTTTAATTTAAAAAACCTACCTGTTACCAACTGTTCGTCTAAAATTGTGAGCGATATGATTGTGACTATTACAGTGCCATCTATCACAAAGCGATAAAAGTGGTCCAACTACAACATTCATATTTCTTTACGTACTACACGAATATGTAATAAAATGTGGGGCTTCCTATTTTAAAAAACGCAGTTTGTATCCGTTTGACCTACGGAAGCGCCATCTAGCGGGCTAACCATAGCGCCATCTGGTTTCCGCCTTTAAGCTAGACAAGTTTCGTTCTTTGTAGTTTTTTCGTTTCACGCTTATTTTGTGACCTATTTGGCCCGGTTACGTTCAATGGACCACCCATGTATAAGGCGCAGCATCCGCTACGAAGTACAGTACATTGTCACGCTAAACGAATTCGAGACGTACGGCATTCATAAATCTGTCGAATAACTTACTAATGGTGGAAAATTTTACTTTTTCTGAATGTACACAGTTTATTAGACACTTTTCCTTTCGACTGTTTTCTTTCAACGTTCTCACAATAACATTTTCAATACATATTCCCAAAGAGTATGTGTTTTACCAATATTTACCCATATTTCTTTATTTTCAATTCGTTGTCTTATTTTTGCATTCCTTTTTCCAGTCCTCAGATGATTTAGTCCTTTATTAGTGTGGAAGATCCAGAAAGATTTTCGCATGTGTATTTTTCTGAGGATTCACTTAAGGAAATGCCAGTACAAAAGAAAGCTCCGCAAGTACTTCACTGTATGGTGAATAAATGTGGCAGGATACCCCAAGGAGGATTTGTTATATTTTTTTCCCATTTTCGATATGTCGTATTCCACGTCTGAGTTTTTCTCTCCGTAGCTACTCTCATGTTGGACCGTTTTCAATCATCAAACGAAATACTTTCTCACCATGTTGAGACACAAACGTTTGGAATTTTGCATGAATGCTTTGTTTCATTTTAGGCATTTTTCTGAATTATACAGCACACACTTCCAATTGCAACATTATGGAATAACACAATGAGACATTTGGCTGCAATGCAGGTTTCAGATTGGCTTAGGACCTAAGCAACCGCCTACTCATAGAGTTACAGTAGGATACACAAACGCAAGTAGTCGATTAGGTGAATTCAGACGATATAGGGGAGTTGGTCAGACATTTACCATATTTCACGAAACGAAATGAAATGGTAAGTTCTGAAAACAATGTAATACAGAAGAAAGTAATTGTATTGCAAAAGTATCTAGTGTCACGAAATAGTGAAAGTATGCCGAATATGAACATCAGCATACTAAAACATGCTCTGTCTGGGAGAAACGTCCACATAGGCATAAACACGAATCAACAAAGTGAAACTTCCCCTTAGAAAAATTATAAATGACTGTGCTCAAACTGACACACAATATTTTTAGCGCAACGCAATCTGACTTTCAATAATCCCTACAAGAGAATGGCCCTGGCTAACATCAACCTATACGTTTCACAAATCACTTACCTCACAAAAGTCTTCGTTACTCAAACTACTGCAATACAGCGAGCGCCACTACTGCCAGCTAAATAAAAGATTTAAACTACTGAAGGCACTAACTACTGATAGGCATAGTTAGCAAATGATAGATTTTGATAGAGAACAAACAATGTATTTACCTTAATAGTGTTCAATATATATATATATATATATATATATATATATATATATATATATATATATATATATATAATCAGTTCATGACATCCAGTCTTACAAATTTACTGTCTCTGATGGACACACGTCCAGATCACCCGTTCTCAAAACTCCGCCATCGCCCTCCCCACATTCACCACTGCTGGCGGCTCACCTCCAACTGTGCAACGCTACGCGCTGTTAACAGCCAACTGCCCAACACTACAATAGCAAATAAGCAAACCAGCCACAGACTGCACACAGCACAGTCAGTGATTTTCATACAGAGCGCCACGTGGCGTTACCAACATAAAAACCTAAACAGCCTACTTACGAAAGTACAGTAACTAATACACGAGTAGTTATTTCATAACTGGCATTTATATGTAATTTAATAATGTGTCAGTATTACTGAGAAGTAGATACCCTTTAAAAAAAATACTGGCTCTACTAATGATTTATAAGTCAGCCGATAGTGTTTACGCCTTCTCAGTGCTTCACCCCTTTTTATAAGACTGTTTAATTTTCAACACACTCCACATCTTACACTGTGCCTCTTAAGTATGATGTATGTGTCATACGCGAATGGACAGTTTGTGGTGCAGATACTTTTATACGTGATATCCCGATGTGAACTCTAGCAGCCTTCCCACTATGACGTCACAAACTTAGCGATCTGACACACCCTCCACATTCACAACTGCACCACAAAGAGGACCTGCCTGTCCGTACAAACTAAACGTTTTGCGTCCACGCAGCAAAACATCCCACACCGGCCTACTGCCCAGGGGAAAATAAGAATTAGTCGCTTGCTCTAGCCACATGTATTTGGAGGTACTAATTAACCTAAAACGTACGGCTTCTGTAATTATTAGTTTGCAAACGACACAAATACTGATTTGGTGCTGTTCAGCGTACTGTTTCCAGTCGCCAATAGAAATATCTACACTTACACTCACCACACCATTTATATATATGTTCCAGTCGCGTTAATGTGACCACTATGTATTATCAGCGTGAAGGTGCAGTATCCTCTCACAGACGGCAGGTGGCAACCAGTAGTGAAGGACGTATCAAGAGTATCGATGGGATGCAGAAAACATAGCAGTAGTTGTAGTACTGCGGAAACAGCAATTCATCTGACATCCAAAAGGGCATGATCATTTCATTTCGGGCCAAGGGTGCAAGCACGTGCCACTGCGGTTGAAGTATTCCACACATGGCAAAACGGCTCTATCCAAATATGACTCCGAGGCAGCTTTGGTATTTCACAAGCTATGGATAACAAGATGTAACATTTGCGGAGATGCGTACGGACGAATAGACGTGGAACCGTTGAACAATTGAGCGTCCAGATGAACCAATGGACTATCACCGTCGTCTCCTGAATGACTGTTCAGCGAACCTTGCTGCATACGGGCCTCCACAGCAGCCGGCTAATTCACAACCCATGCTGACTGCCGTTCATCGGCGATGAAGGCTGGAATTTGCACTCCAGTACAGCAAGTGGACATCCACCGAGTGGTGACAGGTTGCCTTTTCAGATGAATCACGTTGTAAGCTCCATCGGACAGAAGGCCGTTGGCGTGTATGGGATGAAATGTCTGAAAGCAAACATCCTTCAACAATCGCTGGAAGAGTCCAGGGTGAAGGACATTCCCTAGGTGATCTCGTTCTGGAAGGCACAATGGATCAACACAAATATGCATCTATCCTTGGAGACCATGCGCACCGCTACATGCAGCTCGTTTTCCCTCGGCACATAAGAATCTACCAGCAGGATAATGCAATGTGTCACACAAACCGAGTGTACGTGTGCTGCTAGAAGAGCCAACGGACCCACTGGATTGAAGCCAAATCGACGCCTTTGGGACCAACCCGACGGGGCTGTTCGCACTATGGATTCTCATCCGAGAAATCTAGCGCAGCTACGGTGCTGCAGTCATAATGGCTCCACGTCCTTGTCTATACCTTGCAGAACATCACTGAACGTACATAATCTTCCTACATTTTTGGACCACTGTCACGTAATAATGTTTGAATGATATTTCCGCCATTTGACTGTTCAAACTTCTTTACTTTATACAATTATCATGATTTTGGAATTAAGCTACTATCAGCTGAAACAGTGATGAGTATAAGCAGACTTTCTTCAGTGGAGTCATCGATAAGCTCTATTAGACTGTGTGGCCCAGCCTGTGGATAAGTGCAAAGTCACAAAAATGTGTGGCATACAGGTAGCAAACGTATTCTGTGACCACAGATACACAGCTGGTCGTCTTTGTGCATGATATACAACAGGCTCTAGATACCGGCTCCCAGGTTGATGCCATATTTTTAGATTTTCGAAAGGCGTTCGACTCAGTTCCGCACTGTCACCTGCTACAAAAAGTGCGCGCTTACGGCCTATCCGATGACTTATGCGGTTGGATAGATAGTTTTCTAACAGGCAGGGAGCAGTATGTCGTCCTGAACGAGATGACTTCAACAGAAACAAGAGTAACTTCAGGTGTGCCCCAGGGCAGCGTAATAGGTCCTCTGCTTTTTACGATTTACATAAGCGATCTGGTTGATGGCATTGACAGCGTCCTTAGACTGTTTGCTGATGATACTGTAGTCTACAAGAAAATAGTATCACACGAAGTTGCGAACAAATCAATGAGGATTTGCAGAAAATAAATGCGTGGTGTAATGACTGGCAGTTATCTCTCAATATTAGTAAGTGTAACCTATTGCGTATAACAAGGTGAAAATTCCCATTAATGTATGAGTACAAAATAAATGATCATTCTTTGGAAGCGGTAACATCCGTTAAGTATCTGGGTGTGAGTATTCGAAATGATCTCAGATGGAATGATAAGATTACACAAGTAGCGGGTAAGGCGAACTGTAGATTGCGGTCTATTGGTAGAATCCTGTAGCGATGCAGTCCTTCAACAAAGGAAATAGCGTACAATACGTTAGTTTGTCCAGTCTTAGAGTATTGTTGGTCTGTATGGGACCCTTACCAGTTGGGTCTCATTCAAGAAATTGAGAAGGTCCAAAGAAGAGCGGCAAGATTCGTGACGTACATTTAGCCATCGCGAGAGCGTTACAAATCTCATATAAAGTTTGAAGTGGGGCACACTTGCAGAAGACGACGCGCCAAACAGAAAGGGCTGCTCACTAAATTCCTAAATCCAACCTTCACCGAGGATGTAGAGCATATATAATTACCACCAACTTTCAAATCGCGTAATGATCATCATTCAATGATAAGGGAAATAAGAGCTAGTAGTGAGGCGTTCAGACAGTCGTTTTTTCCTCGCGCGATCCGCCAGTGGAATAGAGGGGGAGGATATGACTTTGGCGCGAATTGTGCCCTCCGCCACACACCGCTTGGTGGCTAGCAGAGCATATATGTAGAAGTAGATGTAGAAACACTGAGCCACAGAATGAACATCATCAATACAGTCGTTACACGTGCAGTGAACATGAATCAGATATATACTATCGAAGTTACTGGTTGATTGGTGGTCGAAGATGAATTGATGAATGCTTTTGATAATTATAAAAGTTACCTACTGTCAACTTACAGGTACCTCAGATTTCAACATTGAATTAAGCAACAAGCAAACTGATTCAGAAGTAGATACAGCGTAATGGGCTATTTACTACTTCTGGACGAAATTATAAAACGGTTTAATGATCTATAATTATGGCTTTGCTCCTATTCATAGATATGAGAAAGCTTTTGACAAATTCTGAACAAACTTTCTGTTTACAGCACTTTGGAAACGAGACATTGTTTCAGCCTCAGCTTACATATTGAAGAGTATATATTTCAGTGTTGCAGCTTACATCATCCTTCATCTGATAGAGTGCAATTTACAACTGTAATATGGGTCAAGAAAGGAGATTCCTTATCATAGAGACTATTCTCATCTCCAGAATGAGATTTTCACTCTGCAGCGGAGTGTGCGCTGATATGAAACTTCCTGGCAGATTAAAACTGTGTGCCCGACCGAGACTCGAACTCGGGACCTTTGCCTTTCGCGGGCAAGTGCTCTACCAACTGAGCTACCGAAGCACGACTCACGTCCGGTACTCACAGCTTTACTTCTGCCAGTATCCGTCTCCTACCTTCCAAACTTTACAGAAGCTCTTCTGCGAACCTTGCAGAACTAGCACTCCTGAAAGAAAGGATATTGCAGAGACATGGCTTAGCCACAGCCTGGGGGATGTTTCCAGAATGAGATTTTCACTCTGCAGCGGAGTGTGCGCTGATATGAAACTTCCTGGCAGATTAAAACTGTGTGCCCGACCGAGACTCGAACTCGGGACCTTTGCCTTTCGCGGGCAAGTGCTCTACCAACTGAGCTACCGAAGCACGACTCACGTCCGGTACTCACAGCTTTACTTCTGCCAGTATCCGTCTCCTACCTTCCAAACTTTACAGAAGCTCTTCTGCGAACCTTGCAGAACTAGCACTCCTGAAAGAAAGGATATTGCGGAGACATGGCTTAGCCACAGCCTGGGGGATGTTTCCAGAATGAGATTTTCACTCTGCAGCGGAGTGTGCGCTGATATGAAACTTCCTGGCAGATTAAAACTGTGTGCCCGACCGAGACTCGAACTCGGGACCTTTGCCTTTCGCTGGCAAGTGCTCTACCAACTGAGCTACCCAAGCAAAACTCACGCCCCGTCTTCACAGTTTTACTTCTGCCAGTACCTCGTCTCCTAGCTTCCAAACTTTACAGTAGCTCTCCTGCGAACCCTGCAGAACCAGCATTTCTGAAAGAAAGGATATTGCGGAGACATGGCTTTGCCACAGCCTGGGAGATGTTACCAGAATGAGATTTTCACTCTGCAGCGGAATGTGCGCTGATATGAAATTTCCTGGCAGATTAAAATAGTGTGCTGGACCGAGACTCGAACATGGGACCTTTGCCTTTGGAGGGCAAGTGCTCTATCAACTGAGCTACCCAAGCACAGCTCACGCCCCGCTCTCACAGCATTACTTCTGCCAGTATCTCGTCTCCTACCTTCCCAACATTACAGAAGCTCTCCTGCGAACCCTGCAGAACTAGCACTCCTGAGAGAAAAGATATTGCGGAGACATGGCTTAGCCACAGCCTGTGGGATGTTTCCAGGATGAGATTTTCACTCTGCAGCGGAGTGTGCGCTGATATGAGTTCGAGTCTCGGTTCGGCACACAGTTTTAATCTGTCAGGAAGTTTCTGGTCTGAACAGGTTGGCAAGTCTATTATACATGAACACAAATCTATAAATATCTGAAAATTAAACAGTTTCAACAATCATGACGTTTACGTTAGACCAGCCATTACAGTTTTCACTACTAAGGTCCATAAGTTCGTCGCAATCCACTGTTAACAGTACGATTGTGAAATTTTAAGAAACATGAAGGAAAAAGAAATCTAGCCCTGCAAAGTGCACTGTGTTCTATGGAACCAGTTTTGAATATATTCCCAACATTTGTGACATAGTAGCTGTTATGGGAATAGCCCTCAAAGTGGTTAAGGATTTAATAAATAAACAAAAAAAGAAACATAGAGCAAGGCGTAGCGCGGCTGAGCAAGTTCTTGACTGGACTGACACCCACAAAAGCAGCCACAATGCGATTTGCTGCGTTGCAAGTGAAAACATTCGAATTGACCCGCAGATAGTGTTCGTCTGATTGAGTGCTGCGTAGTGTAACTGAAACGAAGAGTTTTCAAATGTTCTGAGCCTTGTGGACAGAGTAATATGATGGGCCATATCGATGCTGGCCGTGAGGACAAAAGCCTCGCACTATTGAAGGCTTGCTTTCTCTGTATTACCCACAATCCATGTCAAACGTGGTGTGTTGTTTTGTTTGCAATTTCACGTTTATCCTGCAGTGTAAATCCATCTGGTGTCTAAAGACACATTTCACTTGTTCCGTTTAATCTCTCGGATTGTTCGACTGTGTGCCGATTCAGGCGAAACAAACAACACTTTTTCACCGTGCATTATGGAATATAATCCGTACATCGTTGACAAAAATGTCCTGTACAAATGTGTTACGTAAAAACTTCGGAGTAAACCAGTGGAAGAGTTCTTGTTAGGTTCCAGGGTGAATAAGCAGGGAGATAGTTCTATATGCATGTTGATATATTTTTAGCGCCAATACAGTAAACTTGAGTCCGCACAGTGAAATTCACAATCAGTTCTGCCGCATGATCTTTGCGATGCCTAACCAAATTTTGGTTTTGTAGTCTTCTGGTACCCTGTTCTAGAGGTAGCGTGTTTGACTAGTCATCAGAACGTCCTTGGATCCCGAGTTCGAATACAGCTATTACATATTTTGGAAGAAAAACCATTTGCAATTACGGCAGGAGACTTCTCAGGTGTAAAGAGCCAACCTTGATCTGCGACCTTGTGAAATAAGGAGGACAAGAGGACCGAGTTACAGGGCAACCTATTGCCATTGGGGTGGGAAATTGCTCCTAAATGAAGGAAGAATCAGGAATGATCAACAAAATGAGGCTGCAGAAGGAAAGGGTGCCCACTGAATTAAAGACACAATTGTATCCGCAGACATGCCTGTAATTGAAAAAGTGTCATAATGATCTCTCTACTGCACAAAGATTCAGTATTATTTCACCATTCATATATCCGGGAGAGGACTGAAAAGGACGCGCAACGATGAGATAAAAATTAAACAGCCAAAAAAGGGTAACATGCTATGAATCTTAGCGTGGAATGTCAAAAATTTTAACGTTATAGGGAAGCTAGCATATCTGAAAAAGGAAATGGAAAGGCTGAAACTAGATGTAACTTTGGTTAGTAAAATGAGTCAAAAGATAATGGTATCTAGTCAGGACATATAGGATAATATCAGCAGCGGTAGAAAATGGTATAACGGGAGTAGGATTTGTTGCGAATGTGAACGTAGAACAGAGATGGGGGTTCTGTGAACAGTTCGGTGATAGGGTTGTTCTAATCAGAACTGACAGGAAAGCAACACCAATAGTTGAGGCACACATACGGACGCCAGTAACAGATCATGAAGAAATAGAAACGGTATATGAAGTGAGCGCTGAAAGAATAACCCAGTATGTAAAGGGAGATGATAATTTTAAATTAATGAAGATGGAATGCAACTCGGTACTACGGGAGGGAACAGAAGAAAGGGCTACTTGAGGATAAGGGTTTGTTAGAAAAAATGAAAGTGAAAAAAATTAATTTAGTTTTGAAATAAGGTTTATCTGGTAATAGCAAATACGCTGTTTGAATGTCACAAGAGGAGTAGGTATACTTGGAGAAGGCGCGGAAACATTGAAACATTCCAAATTGATTGCATCATGGCCAGATTGAGAGTGCGAAAGCATACCGCATTGGAAGGCGTACCGGGAAGTAGATATTGACTCAGATCACGATTTAGTAGTGATGAATACTGAATTTAATGGAACCCTCCAGAAAACTCAGTGTGAGAAAAAGTGGGATACAGAAGTACTAGAAATCTTCAATTAATCATCATTTTGAATCAGTTGACCTACCCATCATCAATCCGGAAGCGTCAGGTTAAAGTGCTTATTTTCGCAAAATGTTTATCGTTACTGTTTCTCGTGTCCCACTAAGTTTATTCTGTTTTTTATATGTCAAATGGTTCAAATGGCTCTGAGCACTATGGCACTTTCCGCAGTACCTGACCATCATTTTGCAGGATAATGCTCAAGCAAGTACAGTGCAAGCTGTTAGTGATTTGTTTGACTGATTGGGCTGCTAAGTGCTATACCACCTACTGCACCCTCCTGACTTAAGCCCTCGCGAGTTCGACTCGATTTCTAAACTGAATGAAATACTTCACGGCATTCACTTCAGAAATGCTTCAAATTCGTCGGGCAGTAAACCGCGCCGCTCGAACTGTCAACACAACTGGCACTTCTAAGATTATCCTACGACTTCCACATCACTGGCTACGGCAATACACGATGGTGATGACTAATTTGAAAGTGACAAAAACATTGAAACACGTATCTATTTTGTACGAGTTGTAAATAAACAGTTCCCACTATTAAAGTTCTAACTCTCATACAAGGATACCCGGCAAATCACACTCAAGTGTCTGGCACAGGGTTCATCGAACCAGCTTCACAATAATTCTCAATTATTCCACTCTGAAACAGCGCGCGGAAAAATCGATGACCTATATCTTTCCGTTCAAGCTCTGATTTCCCTTGTTTTATTATGATGATCGTTACTGCCTATGTATGTCGGCGTCAACAAAACGTTCTCGCATTCCGAGGAGAAAGGTGGTGATCGAAATTACATGAGAAGATTAGGCTGCAACGAAGAGCGCTTTTGTTTTAATGGCTTCCATCACAAATCCTGTATCACGTCCGTGACGCTCTCTGCGCTATTTCACGTTAATACAAAACGTGCTGCTCTTCTACGAACTTTCTCGATGCTCTCGGTTCATCCTATGAGGATTCCACACCGCGCAACAGTACTCCAAAAGAGAACAGACAAGTTTAGCGTAGGTAGTCTATTTAGCAGACTAGTTAAATGGTTCAGATGGCACTGAGCACTATGTGACTTAACATCTGAGGTCATCAGTCTCCTAGAACTTAGAACTACTTAAACCTAACTAACCAAAGAATATCACTCACAACCATGCCCGAGGCAGGATTCGAACCTGCGACCGTAGCGGTCGCGCGGTTCCAGACTGTAGCGCCTAGAACCGCTCGGCCACTCCGGCCGGCCAGCAGACTAGTTACATTTTCTATGTGTTCTGCCAATAAGACGCACTATTTTGTTCGCCTTCCCCACAACATTTTCTGTGTTTTTTGCAGTTTTAGTTGTTCGTAATTGTAATACCTAGGTATTTAGTTGAATTTACGGCCTTTAGATTTAACTGATTTATCGTGTAACCAAAGTTTATCGGATTCCTTTTGGCACTCATATGGGTGACCTCACATTTTTCGTTATTTAGGGTCAATTGCCTTTTCTCGCACCACATAGATACCTTTTCTAAATAGTTTTGTGATTTGTTTTGATCTTCTGATGATTACATTAGACGATAAACGACAGGATCACCTGCAAACAACGTACGACGGGTGCTCATATTGTCCCCTACATCGTTTATATAGATAAGGAACACCAGAGGGCCAGTAAGTCCACCCTGGGGAACGCCAGAAATCACTTCTGTTTTAATCGAATACTTTCCGTCAGTTACTACGAACTGTGACCTCCCTGACAGGAAATCAATTATCCAGTGACAAAGTGAGACTATATTCCTTAAGCAGACAATTTCACTGCAAGCTGCTTGTGTGGTGCAGAGTCAAAACCCTTTTGGAACAATAGAAATACGGAATCAGTTTAAACTCTCTTTCATCGGCACGCAATAGGAATCGTGCTGTTATTAAAATGCGTAAATAAGTTTAAGTAAGAAGTACATGAATACTCTAACGACACCTGTCAGCGCCAATTGTCAATTTTCCGGCCAGTACCAGCGACGAGCTGCCAGTCTAGTGGTGTACTGGCTGCCATGAAACACACTGTAGTGAGTGGTACGGGACACGAGCTTTAGGCAAGCTGCTCTGTATATTGTGGTTTTGACCTTGATTTGCCGATGCGTCATTCATCGCGTTCTGTACGTAACTGGCAATGTTTAGAAAGACAGATATACAGCTGGTGTAGGAGTCATGTAATACCCTTGTACTGAAGTATATTTTAACATGGTTTTGCTGTTACGTAGCATCTAGTGTTGTTCTGAATAATTTCAAGTTGCAAGAAACACATTCACACATCTGCAGATGGTAACCATGCTTGCTGAAACCGGTAATCTAATCTACACTAAAGGCCAAGATGTTCACTTTCTATCAAGTAGTCAGAATTAGTTACGAAGACCGATGGTGAGATCTGAACGTCCCTTTATGATGTTAATTTAGACCGAACCTGAAATGAAGTTGATAGGGTTTAAGTTAAAATTAAAAATCCTTGGATCACCTGCAAAAGGACAGACTCTACCTCGTTATTCAAATAAAATGACAGACCATTAGTATAGAGCAAGAATAGTAGTGGGCGTATTATTGAACCCTGTGGAACGCGTGTTGTGCATTTTTCCACTTGCGGAAGATGAGCTGTATCTACACTACTGGCCATTAAAATTGCTACACCACGAAAATGACGTGCTACAGACGGGAAATTTAACCGACAGGAAGAAGATACTGTGACATGCAAATGATTAGCTTTTCAGAACATTCACACAAGGTTGGCGCCGGTGTCGACACCTACAACTTGCTGACAAGAGGAAACTTTCCATCCGATTTCTCATACAAAAACAGCAGTTGACCGGCGTTGCCTGGTGAAACGTTTTTGTGATGCCTCGTGTAAGGAGGAGAAGTGCGTACCATTACGTTTCAGACTTTGATAAAGGTCGGATTCTAGCTTATCGCGATTGCGGTTTGTGGTATCGCGACATTGCTGCTCGCGTGGTCGAGGTCCAGTGACAGCTGAATATGGAATCGGTGGGTTCAGGAGGGTAATACGGAACGCCGTGCAGGATCCCAACGGCCTCGTATCACCAGCAGTCGAGGTGACAGGCTTCTTATCCGCATGGCTGTCACGGATAGTGCAGCCACGTAGCGATTCCTCAGTCAACAGATGGGGACGTTTGTAAGGCAAGAATCATCTGCACGAACAGTTCGACGACGTTTACAGCAGCATGGACTAGCAGCTCGGATCCATGGCAGCGATTACCTTTGACGCTGCATCACAGACAGGAGCGCCTGCGATGGTGTACTCAACGACGAACCTGGCTGCACGAATGGCAAAACGTCATTTTTCGGATGAATCCAGGTTCTGTTTACAGCATCATGGTGGTCGCATCCGTATTTGGCGACATCGTGGTGAACTCACATTGGAAGCGTGTATTCATCATCGCCATGCTGCCCTATCACCCGGCGTGATGGTATGGGGTACCATTGGTTACACGTCTCTGTCACCTCTTGTTCTCATTGACGGCACTTTGAATACTGGACGTTATATGTCATATGTGTTACGACCCATGGCTCTAACCTTCATTCGATCCGTGCGAAACCCTACACTTCAGCAGGATAATGCACGACCGCATGTTGCGGGTCCTGTAAGGGCCTTTCTGGATACAGAAAATGTTCGACTGCTGCTCTTGCCAGCAGATTCTCCATATCTCTGACCAATTGAAAACGTCTGGTCAATGATGGCGGAACAACTGGCTCGTCACAATACGGCAGTCACTACTCTTGATGAACTGTGGTGTCGTGGGGAAGCTGCATGGGCAGCTTGCCTGTAGACGCCATCCAAGCTCTGTTTGACTGAATTCCCATTCGTATCAAGGCCGTTATTACGGCCAGAGGTGGTTGTTCTGGGTACTGATTTCTCAGTATCTATGCAACCAAATTGCGTGAAAATGTATTCACATGTCAGTTCTAGAATAATATATTTGTCCAATGAATACCCGTTTATCATCTGCATTTCTTCTGGGTGTAGCAATTTTAATGGCCAGTAGTTTACTTGCATCGGCCAAAGCCCGCCACCGTACAACTGGGACTCCACACACGTACGAACAGCCAAACGTGAAGATACAAGTGGATAATTTCGTCATGCTGCGGAAACGCAAGGTTTCCGTTTCGCAATGTGCTGTGCGACCAAACTGTAGCAAAGCCAGAGGGCCCGTGGCGGACTCGCAGCCGGGCTGTCGTATTGTGCGTGCGGTCGCCGGTGGCGGGTGGTGGGTGGCGGAGGGTGGTAATCTGGGCCTGGAGACGGGACGGCCGCGCGCTTTGTTCCTCACAAGAAAAGCGCCGGCCCACGGCCTGGCCGGCGCAGATTACGGACAGGCCGCCGCGGGCGCCTGGGCAGTGAGCGGTACACGACACTGGCTGGCCGGCGGCCGCAGCGGGTCACCGCGACGCTGGTGGCCGCTTGTCCCGACGTCCGCTTCTGCAAGCTGCGGCCGGCGAGGGCGCACTGTGGGGGGGGGGGGGGGGGGCCGGAGTCGCAGCTCTGGCAGTTTCATTAGTAAGGGCCGACACTAAGCAGAAGAGAAGGCGTTTTAGTGGTTGCTGGGTGCATTCATCAACAGAAAGGCTGAATTTTGTGGCAGGAAAAGTGGAAACAAAAAAACTAGTTGTTTCTAGCCACGGTTTGCTTTGGTTCAGTCTGATTAAGTAACACGTCCTACTCTTGTTCTTCCCCCTGTCCTCCTCGTCTTCCCTTTCCCTGTCCATTTTCTCCTCTCCCCTCTCTGTCCCAAGTCCTCCAGACCTCTCTTTCTGCCCTTTATCTCCATCTCCTCCTCAGCTCTCCCTCTCTTCCTCTCTCTGGACATCAGCTCCTTTCCACTTTCTATGCCCATTGTCTCACACCCTTCTGTCCATCACCTACTCTGCTCCCACTCTCTCGCTATAAATCTTGCTTCAAATGGCTCTGAGCTCTATGGGATTTAACATCGGAGGATATCAGTCCTCTAGAAGTTAGAACTACTTAAACCTATCTAACCTAAGGACAGCACACACATCCACGCCTGAGGCAGGATTCGAACCTGCGACCGTAGCAGTCGCGCTGTTCTGGACTGCAGAACCTAGCACCGCTCGGCCACCGCGGCTGGCGCGATAAATCTTGTTTATTTTTATTGCAACTTTAGATTCTGCGGAAGTATTCTAATAGTAGACTGATAACCCATACTGCGGCTGAACCCAGTGGAGGTTCGAGTCCTCCCTAGGGCATGGGTGTGTGTGTTAGGATAATTTACGTTAAGTAGTGTGTAAGCTTAGGGATTGATGACCTTGGCAGTTAAATCTCATAAGATTTCACACACATTTGAACATTCTTTGATGAGCCATAAATACAATCATTTTGCTTCTTAACTACGTGTGTGTGGTGCGTGTATGTGTTCATGAGATTAATGTGCAATAATTTGAAGAAAATCGTTGAATAACTTTTCCACTCTTCCCAGTTATTTGTTACATATTCTGAGAACATTTAAATGAAACCACTCGTGTATTCGAATGCAATGTTGTATCAAAATTTCGAAGCAAAAGATTCAAGATTTTGTACAAAGGAACATTTACACTCTGATATAGGTTTCCCATACAGCTATTACATATATATTTCAATTTATATATTATATGCGGTGCGCTAGCAGGCATGTAAAAGCACACGTGCATTCGAATGCAAGATCGTGTCAAACTTTCAAAGCAATCGATGAAGAACTTTCAAAGGTTTAAGATTATGAAACACCAACGTTTACATTTTTACGTATGTAGATGAGAAAACAGCTTGGACAAGGTTTTCTTTTCATTAGTCTTCTGTCGAGTTATTTCATCGAAAAGACGCGTATTGATTGACAGCCATCACAGTAACAGTCGTTTACGCGTACGTCCTCACACACACACACACACACCCACACACACACACACACACACACACACACACACACACACACACAGGAGCTGTCGGCCGAGTACTCCTCGGTCATTGTCAAGTGGTGACAGAAAGACCGTGGATTTTAAACCACTACTTGAATTGGCTGGGAGCCAGAGAAAATTTCATCGTTCATTCAATATTTTTATATGTGTTAATATGAAAACAGCAATGATCAACGGCATTAGGATGCAGAAGGCAGCGTAAATCACTGTATTAAAGACACATAACGTGGCCTAGAATTAAAAAAGTGTCTCTTCAGTGACAAAAGATTCCATAACTGTCCCCCATTCGGGTCTCCGGAAGTGCACTGCCAAGGGGGAAGTGACCATGATACAAATATTGAATAATCAATGAGACGATAGCGTTCCACGCATCGGGCAGTGGAATGTCAGAGGCTTGAATTTGGTACGGAAGCTAGAAAATCTGTTAACGGAAATGCAAAGCTCAATCTAAGTTTAGTAGGGATCAGTGAAGTGGAACGGAAAGAAGACAAGGATTTCTGGTTAGATCAGTATAGGGTAATATCAACAGCAGCAAAATTGGTATAACGGGAGTAGGATTCGTTATGAATAGATGGGTAATGAAAATTGTGTACTGCAGTTTTTATTGTTCTTCTCGGAATCGACATCAAACTAACATCGGCAACGATAGTTCATTTATACATGCCTACGTCGCAAGCAGAACATGAAGATATAAAGTATATAAGGATATTGAAAGGGTAATACAACACACAAACGGAGATGAAAATGTAATAGTCATTGGGGACTGGAATGCATTTGTAAGGGAAGGAGCAGAAGAAAAGGTTGCAGGAGAATATGGGCTTGCGACAAGAAACGGGAGAGGAGAACGACTAATAAGTTCTGTAATACATTTCAGCTAGTAATAGTGAATATTCTGTTCAAAAATTTCAAGAGGGGGAGGTATACTTGGAAACGACCGTGTGATACGGGAAGATTTCAGTTAGATTATATCATGGTCGGACAGAGATTCCGAAATCAGATACTGGATTGTAAGGCATCCCCAGAAACAGACTCAGATCATAATGTAATAGGGATGAAGAGTTGGCTAAAGTCCAGGAGCTTAGTCAGGAAGAATCATTACGCAAGGAAATGGGATAAGAAATTCTAAGGGACGGCGGGACAAGCTTGAAGTTCTCTAAGGCTACAGATACAGCAATAAGGAATAACTCAATAAGCAGTATAGTTGAAGAGGAATGGACATCTCTAAAAAGGGCAATCACAAAAGTTGGAAGGAATATCATAGGTACTAAGAACGTAACTGCGAATAAACTGTGGGTAACTCAAGAAATACTTCTGTTGATCGATGAAAGAAGGAAGTACAAAAATTTTCTGGGAAATTCAGAAATACGTAAATACAAGTCGCTGTGGTATGAAATAAGTAGGAAATGCAAGGAAGCTAAGACGAAATGATTGTATGAAAAATGTAAACAAATCGAAAAAAAATTATTGTCGGAAGGACTGACTCAGCATACAGTAAAGTCAAAACAACATTCGGTGACATTAAAGGCAAGGGTGATAACGTTGAGAGCGCTGTGGGAATTCCACTGTAGGATTCAGGAGAGATAGCGGATAGGTGGAAACAGTACTTTGAAGGCCTTTATGAGGGGGAAGATTTGTCTGATCTCATTCAAGAAGGAACAGGAATCGGTTTACAAGAGATGGGGAATCCCGTATTAGAATCAAAATTTAAGTGGGTTTGGGAGGACTTAAGATCAAATAAGGCTGAAGGAATAGATAACATACCATTACAATTTCTAAAATCATTGGGGGAAGTGGCAACGAGACGACTATTCACGTTTGTGGGCAGAATGTATGAGTTTGGCAACATACGATCTGACTTTCCGAAAAATACCATCTAAACAATTTCGAAGACTGCACGGTCTGACAACTGCGAGAATTATGGCAAAATCTGCTTAACAAATCATGCAGCGAAGTTTCTCACAATAAGAATATACAGAAGAATGGAAAAGAAAATTGAGGATGTGCTAGATGGAAAGGTAAAGGCATCAGAGAGGCAATTCTGATGTTGCCTTTGCTTATGGAAGCAAGAAGGAAGACCAGTTTATAGCATACTGTATGTGATCACACTGTGTTCTGGTGAAGTGAAACGTATTTTACTACGTTATTTGTGGAAATACTTGTTATAGTTACGTGTGCATCACAACACCTCAGCATGATGCGTAGAATGGAAGTGCTTGCCACACGAAAATGGGCCAAGCTACCTGTAGTAATTAACACACAAGTGATCCAGAAAATTCATGCACACCAAATGTAAAGAATAAATAAAAAGGAAAACCCACTGATGGTGTCACAGTGGTGCCGAAACATGTTTGGTTACTGAGAAAAAAGGTGTTTTGCATAACTGGCGGACCTCACGTCCAACAGTTTTAACTGCAAACACGGCCAATACAAGGAGCTGCAAATCAAAAACATAAAAAAGAAAGAAAAAAAAGCCTTCTTGCCTATCTTCTGTTGTCCAAACCGCCTATGTCCTCCTCCACGTTTTATAGACAAATGGCTTTCGTACGTGTGTTTAGTAGTAAAATGTGCTCACATGGTAACCGTCCACCAACCACCATGCCTTGTGGCATAGCTTCTGATACATCTTGTACTTCTAGTTAGCAACTGAGGAGCTACTTGATTGAGAAGTAGCAGCTCATAAATTCACTGGCAGCTCTTGCAAAATTGGACTAGTTTGCTACATTGTAGTGGTCTATAAACTTTGGATATAAATTTAATGTGAAATGCCCACTGCAAGAAATCCGATTATAAAAATATTACGTATATTAATTGAACTCTTTAACTGCATGTAAATTTTATAATTAATAGTTTAACTTTGCAAGGAGTAAAATTTAAAAAAGTCAGTAACAACAGGAAACGAACGTAGTTGCACGAATTGCCACTATGTGCATTAAAAACACACTGACAACAGATTTTCAAAAATTGCTCATTCTCTACACTTTCACCGTCTTCTACACGCAATATCAAAGAAAAATACTGACCTGCACTGGGAGCAACGTAGCACTCGTAACGACGGAAGGGATGACGTCACATCAGTGCGTGCACGGTTGAAATCAAGACAGTTGCGTCCTTTCTCTGAGCTGATCGTAGCGTGGTCTACCATCCTTTCAGCACTCGACACCGGTTTCTAGTTACAGAAGTTTTCCTCACTTTTGTTTGCATAGCAGCACGCAGTCAAAGAGGAATGGTGTAATGTCGATACGATTTGCGGCTAGCACTAGAAGAGAAACGGTGTAATTTGGGAGCAATCTCCGGAATGCACTTGAAGAGAAATAGAATGATTTTAGTGCGATGTTTACAGTGTGGTGTAGCATATTCCGCTCAGTCCGGAGCCACGCGACTGTTACGGTCGCAGGTTCGAATCCTGCCTCGGGCATGGATGTGTGTGATGTCCTTAGGTTAGTTAGGTTTAAGTAGTTCTAAGTTCTAGGGGACTTATGACCTCAGCAGTTGAGTCCCATAGTGCTCAGAGCCATTTGAACCATTTTTTGTAGCATATTCGTACATGATAAGCGGCCGCCATTGCGTAAACTGACATTTGCTGGAAGTGAAGTGTGTTGACCACATGCCCCTCCATATCCTCGTCCAGTGACGCCTGGGAATAACACGGAGGCCGATAGACACCTGTTCAGACGGAGTTTAATTTTAATATTACTAGTTACACAGGGTCATTTTTTGCAACGTGTACAAACTCTAGGTATTGATAAATGAGAGGATATGGAACAAAAAAGTTCTAATGATCTCTGGAAATGCATGTCTCCCACGCTGGAGATCATTTATTCAGTCATGTTTGGTTACAGAGACTGCGATCTAAAATGCGCTGTGCCATGCGGCTACAGTTACAGTAAGCGTGGTTTCTTCCTAGTGACTCGTACTCTTCCTCATACGTCGTGCCCTGGCGTCCTCTCCTGCCACAGTAATTATTAATGTTGTGTTCGATACAATGCTCACCTCTTAGTGGATGTGATGGGGATGTGTTATAGCACTGTACACAATGTTACCGTATTCGAATCGAGAGCCTGCCAACACAGTGTTTACTTACGGAAAGACAAATGGCAGTGGGCTGCGAGCATCACGGTTGTATCAGGAGACCTATCCTAACGACAACAGCCAGAGCCTTCAATGTTTGCAATAGTGCTTCGCCGTTTGAGACAGCATCGTTTTAGAAATCAGGAAATTATAAAGACGCACTCGAACTGTTTGGACACCAGATTTGGAGGAAAATATGACCAAAACTGTGGAAGGCGACCTCCGTGTCTGTATCAGGCAGATGGCACGCCAGTACAGTGTATGCCAGACGACTGTGTGGAACGTTGTCCATGAGGATGAGTTTGAGAATAAACTAACCACCGGGCTGGCACTAGTCGATCTAAGTTCCGCCTATGATACAGTAGATCATCGGACACCTTAAACACTACCACCTAGTCAAGATAATCGAATCCCTGCTCCAAAATAGACAGTTCTTCGTAATGCTTGAGGGGGAAAAAGAGTCGATGGCGGTATCAGAAAAATGGGCTCGCCGAAGGGAGCGTGTTGGCGCCAGTCCTATTCAACATATATACAAATGACCAACCAACTCCAGACCAAACTAAAACTTTTGTATATGCAGACGACCTGGCAATAACAGTTCAAGGCAACAGGTTTGAAGCCATTGAGGAGAAACTAGCAACCGCCCTTTCTGTAACGTCAACCTACTACAAAAAGAATTCTCTAAAGCCTAATCGCTCCAAAACTTAAGTGAGTGCATTCCATCTGAACTCGAGGCAGGCAAAGTACAGCCTCAATGTTGCCTGGGATGGGACATTACTAGAACACACAGATACTCCCACCTACCTTGGCGTCATGCTGGACAGAACATTGACATACAAATATCATTGCGAAAAAACACGCAAAAAAGTACAAGCACGAAATTCCCGAATAAGAAAGATGTCCAACGGCAAATGGGGTGCCAAACCTAACGTGGTCAGAACTTCAGCCCAAGCTTTGTGCTTCTCAACTGCCGAATATGCCTGCCCAGTATGGTGCAGATCCGCCCACGCAAGAAAGATAGATATTAGCTTGAATGAAACATGCAGGATAGTGACAGGCTGCATGAAACGTATCCCCATAGAAAATCGTCACAGGGCCGCAGGTTTCACAAACCCTGAATCACGTAGCAAAGCCCATGAACATACCGAGAAGCTAAAACAAACCTTTGATGCCCGCCACTCAATATTTGGCCTAGAGTGTGGCCCCAGCAGACTCAAATCCAGACGCAGTTTCCTAAGTTGCGCCTACTATCCACTAAGAGAGGACCCACCAAACGGCGTTTCTGGTGATTGGAAAACCTGGAGAATGCTTAACCGCATCAGAACTGGGGTGGCTCCTGTGCAATCTAATCTGATCAAGTGGGGTTTGTTGGACGAAAATGACGACAAATGCGACTGCGGCACTCGACAGGACATGGAACATCTCCTACAACGCCCTGCCTGCCCCCACAGATGCACCCTCGAAGATCTTTGGCTGGCTAAAGAAGAAGCATTGGACATTGCCCAATATTGGGAAAACAAATTTTAGTTTCCGGACACGAAAAAGTAAAGTAAAGTAAGTTACTGGCCTTCTCACTTACAGCGCGTGCAGGACTTACTAGCGACAGACTTCACACATCTGGAGGTGTTTTGTCGCTGGTTTTTTCTCCAGGCAGTCACGATGAGGGTATTTCTGTCATTCGTCCTATTCACAGATGACGCCACCTCTACCCGAGGTGGCATTTTCAAATTTCATAACAGTCACCTGTGGGATAACTTGCAGTTGGTATGGTGACATCGAATCGTCAGCATCGGAATGTGTGGGCTGGGATAACTGGCGACCGTATTTTGGGATCAATCTTCCTACTATATCACTTAACAGGTAGGAACTACGGGCGTTCTTTGCCTCTCCCGCTGGAAGAAGTTCCGTGATGCTTCGAAGGGTTATGTTGCTGTTACATGGTGGTGTTCAAGCTCAATTAGTCGTTAACGTCCAGAAGCATCAAAATTGTGTCTTTCCTGGTTGATGTATGTTGCATGGGCTGCTCGTTCACCGGATCTCAACCCGTGCGATTTCTGGTTATCAGAGCCGATTCCAGACGTGGAGACACTGGAGTAGCATATTCATGCTGTCTTTTACACTTTTCAGAGGCATCCTGGCCGATGTGAACCTGTGAGACACAACACGCTACGGCGCGTACACGCATGAGTTGAGGCACATGGAAGCCATTTTCAACACGTACTGTAACTGCATGGTACAGGACGTACTAGACCAAACTCTCGATAACAATGGAAGACTGAATAAGTGGTCTCTAGCAAGGAAATCACGTGTTTCCAGACATAAGTTCATTACACCTTTTTTCTTCCGTATCCTCTATCATCGCCCTTGTAGGGGCATGAAAGGGAAGCAGTAGTTGGGAAGGGAGTGAGACAGGGTTGTAGCCTCTCCCCGATGATATTCAATGTGTATTCTGAGCAAGCTGTAAAGGAAACAAAAGAAAAATTCGCAGTAGGTATTTAAACCATGGAGAAGAAATAAAAACTTTGAGGTTCGCCGATGACATTGTAATTCTTTCAGAGGCAGCAAAGGATCTGGAACAGCAGCTGAACGGAGTGGACCGTGTCTTGAAAGTAGGATATAAGATGAACATAAACAAAAGCAAAACGAGAATAATTGAATGTAGTCGAATTAAATCGGGTGAGGCTGCTGGAATTAGATTAGGAAATGAGACGCTTAAAGTAGTAAATTAGTTTTGCTATTTGGGGTCGGCCTGAGTGGCCGAGCGGTTCTAGGCGCTTCAGTCTGGCACCGAGCTGCTGCTGCGGTCGCAGGTTCGAATCCTGCCGCGGGTATCGATGTGTGTGATGCCCTTAGGTTAGTTCGGTTTAAATAGTTCTAAGTTCTAGGGGACTGATGACCAAAGATGTTGAGTCCCATAGTGCTCAGAACCATTTGAACCGTTTTGCTATTTGGGGAACAAAGTAACTGCCGATGGTCGAAGTAGAGAGGATATAAAATGTAGACTGGCAATGGCAAGGAAAGCGTTTCTTAAGATGAGAAATTTGTTAACATCGTGTATAGATTTAAGTGTCAGGATGTCGTTTCTGAAAGTATTTGTATGGAGTGTAGCCATGTATGGAAGTGAAACATGGACGATAAACAGTTTGGACAAGAAGAGCATAGGGGCTTTCGAAATGTGGTGAATGCTGAAGATTAGATGGGTAGATAACATAACTAATGAGGAGGTGTTGAATAGAATTGGGGAGAAGAGGAGTTTGTGGCACAACTTGGCAAGAAGAAGGGACCGGTTGGTAGGATATGTTCTGAGGTAACAAAGGATCAGAAATTTAGCATTGGAGGACAGCGTGGAGGATAAAAATCCTAGAGGGGGTCCAAGAAATGAATACACTAAGCAGATTCAGAAGGATGTAGGTTGCAGTAAGTACTGGGAGATGAAGAAGCTTGCACAGGATAGGGTGGCATGGAGAGCTGCATCAAACGAGTCTCAGGACTGAAGACGACAACAACAACGTCCTCCAATCGATCTGTTTCTAACGTTTGCACACGGTGGAATGAATATTATGAATATTCTATATTTCCTGACATGGAGACGCACCCAAAAGTCCTTTTCCCTCTGAAATAGCTGTACTGACACGGTAATACATGTGGTGATGAGTTTTCTTTTTTACAGGTAGAAGAGCCACAACGAGACCACCAAAACGCAGAGTGTCGCCTTTTGGAGGCACCGCCGCTGCGATTTCCTGCTTCGTCCAAAGAGGCAGCGTGCCGGGAGAATGGCCCTGGCCAGCGGCGGCGGAGGAGACGCCGCGCGACTTCAAACGACCGGCCGCCTGGCGAGTTTTGTGTGCGCCTCCTGCTGCAGGCTTTGTGCAGTCGCGATTGCTGTGGATTAAGGTGCGGTGCGGCGCGGGACGTCGCGCGGCCGCACAGACGTGCAAATTGCTTTCCGCCCGCGCTGTCCGCGCCCAAAATTGTCCCGCGTCGGCGAGACACACGGCAGCGGCAGCGGCGAGGGCGGAAACGGCGGCTAATGAAGGCGTGTGAATTGCGAACCGAGCCAAAGAGGCGGAAGAAGGAGACGGCGCCGAGAAACTTCTGTGGGGAAAGGATAGTGGCGCCGGACTTAATTCTCCCTTGCTTTTTCCTCTCTAGGTCCAATGGCGTGATTCCCGCGATGAACATTCATTGTGTGTGTGTGTGTGTGTGTGTGTGTGTGTGTGTGTGTTGGCGCGAGGGGTGTAAGAGGGTGCCCAGGCGAGGCAAGAATAGGAGCTGCGATTTCCTAGTCAGAACTGTAGGCGAGAAATAAATATTGAAAAATCGCAAGCCACAGGTTCTGTTGGGATGCAAAGTGGATTTCGGTCGCGTTGATTGCCCAGGTGCGCGCATTTTACGCGCGGCGGAATGAGGATGCATTATGAAGAGCGACGCCTAGCCGAGCTCGCGAGGCACCTGTTTGCCTGGGGGCTGGTCCGCGCCCGGCCGGTCCCAGATGCCTGTGTCAGCTTTTGCGCCTGCCACCAGAGCGGCTGCGAATTTCGCAATCTATACAGATTTTCGCCTGCCGCTCTCCGGTCTCCCTGAGGAATAAACAGAGACACGCACCCCCCCCCCCCCCCCAAAAAAAATAATGCTACCATCCAGGCGCAATTTTCTTACTGTCAAGAGTCCGGCGATTTATGGCAGAGGACCCGTCCCAGGCGCTCAGAACTGCACAACTGAAGCGCTGCGCGTCCGTACACGCCAGCAAAGTGTGTGGGTGTTTTTGTGTGTGTTTAATCGTGCAAGTGTTTGTGCATGTTGGTGCGGTCGTCGCCAAGCGGGGTAATTTTTTGCCGCTGTCAGCGTTGTTATATCCCAGTTAAATTATTTCCTTTGCGGCAGAAGCGCTTGCGTGTGACGTTTTCGCGATAGCTAATTTTAATGCCGTGTTTTCGCTTCGTCCCCTTCCCCCCCCCCCTACCCCCCTCCCCCCACCAGCCTCTTCTCCCACCCACGTTCCCAATCCCTTCCCCCAGCCTTTACTTTTGATATTTGCACTGTCCGGGAGGGAAACTACGCATCGCTATAAAAGAGCTGACGTGTGCCGCGGGTCGAAATAACCGCATGATAATGAAGACGTTCTTTTATTTCGTTTTTCTTTTTCTTTTCATTGTCCTCGCAGCCCTTTTTCAAGCGTGTGAAAGTTTGTAAATACACCCTACGAGGATCAAATTGTGCCTGGTGTTTTTATGTCAGACTGAAGTTGTTTGCTGATATTGGTATTTTTGCATACTGAAAATAAATAAAAATATCACACACTGTGTAAATTATTAATTTTTGTATATAGCCCTGAAAGCGTTCCAGGACAAACATTGAATCCATCCACAGTGTAAAATCAGTTATTTCATTTGTCCTGCTTCTGAGGCGCCTATGTAAATTTTTTGTCAGTACCAAGGCTTAGATGTGGTTTTACTGCTTCACCCGCAAGTCACCAACAGGCTGACACAAATGTCTCCAAACATGTTCAATTTCAAAAATATTTCAGTCGATTGCTGTCATAAACAACAGTTCTCCTGAAACCTATAATTTTATGTTTCATTTATAAGTGAAATATGTTACACGAAGTCACCATGCAAACGAAAAATTAAAACATCAGTCTACTATAAACAATTCAGCTTCCCATCCAGACGAATATAAATCGTTGGGTGGAATATACCTTGAGCAAGCAATAAAAATGTGCTTGGGTATAACACAACCATCTGCATCCATTCACTAGAAATTCCTATCACTGAAAACGAGAAGAGCAATCTGTGGAGTAAACTTTATCCGTGGAATAACGTCTGCTACATGTATTCTCCTTCCTGCTATATCAGTTCCTTCAGTTAATGTGTCCAACATATTTTACCCCTCACGCAGCTTGCGTTAAAGAGTAACGAAGTTTTGACGAGTCACTGTTCCGTAGCTACTCTATAATTCCTGATATTTAACTTCTTTATTCCGGTTGTTAGATAATGATAAGGGAGGCAAAGAACCTCCATCACATCGGAATTTTCCACGTTTTCTATGTATGTACCTTGTTTTTTACCCCTAATGTCATAGTGTAATAACCTAATTTTACTTTCCTGGAAAATGGGAACACATTATGATTCTGCCCTATTGGAATTTATTTAAAGATCCATTGTGTATAGCCTAATTGTAATTGAAATCTACGTAACTGTTTTTTGAAGCAAATGCATCAAATTTAGAGGGCATCGTATCAGGCATTCTAGGTATGCCATTCTGTTTGCAACCGCCATCCATGCAGATGCTAAGAATGAGTTATTCTATTCTAACCAGCGCTTTCTTGTTGATGTAATTAGTCATACATAACCTAAATTTCGTAAACATTAATCCCATTGGCAGGAAGTTCTGCTAGAGGATATCCATACCGCGACAGAAATTCACACATTTGGTATAAAAAATAGAAATAAACGTGTGTACTTTTTAAGTGGTCATTCTACACAGCGTTTATTAGTTCAGTTATTTTCCCCCGACTTGTTTCGACATTAATAAAATGCAATACACTCTGCGAAAAGTTTGGAAAATTTCATTTTTGAATATGAAATCATATTTTAACTGCAGACGACATTTCCGAATTGGAACACAGCAGAATCAAACTGTATGCACACTTCATGAATGTACTACTTCATTTTCGTATATATGCATTGTTGTAGCCAAATATCAAAATACACAGTAAAGTTATGTAAAACTTATTCGTTCAAAGCGAGACAGCATAGATAAGAAATCATGTTAAATTGAGAGAGACGCTCTAATTTTAAAATTTGTATTACAGTGGTATCCGATAAGTTCTGTGCACAAAATACTGCTTGCAGTGTAATAGCCCAATATTTCAAACTATTTTACTTCCAACACGACTGTAACTCTGGGACTGGAAAATTAAGGTTTGAAGAGATTACTGGAAATTGTCACGAGATTTAGGGCTATTTTATACTAATTTAGAATGTGGTATTTTACAATATGGTATTTTATGCGTAAAACGATGTCAAACATGAGTAGAGCGTAGAGCGCACAGCGTCTCCAATTCGTTTGGGAAATGGCTTCGTCATATCGGAATTATCTTCTTAGTTCGTCGAAGTCGATGGTCCATTTTCGATAGTGGGTCCTTGTAGTTCTGAGCTCGAGCGATCAGGCTAACAACTCTCTCTCTCTCTCTCTCTCTCTCTCACACACACACACACACACACACACACACACACACACACACACAGAGAGAGAGAGAGAGAGAGAGAGAGAGAGAGAGAGAGCGAGAGCGGTCTTTTCATGTAATAGATATTGCAAACATATTGTATCATCGAACTCAGATTATTGCATCACAGTCAGCCGTCGAAACCTGCTTCTTCAGGATTTATACTTACGTTCCAGTAATATGTATTCGGCTGAATGGAGACAATATTATTTGTTACCACATCAAACCAAGACAAGTTATAGCGGAATACAAGATGTGACTCACAATGAAAGTCATACTTTTCGTACGGCATCGAGTATAATGTTTTGCTGTTTTAGGTTCTAGATGCCAGCACTAAATATGAGTGCTATTCACAGGCCACAGAAATTTTAAATTTATTAAACGTTGTAAACTGCGTGAAAGCATCAGAACAGAGGTGCGTGTTTTTAACAGCCACAGTGAAAACCAGAAACTCTGCACGAAACACTGTTGGTGGTAAGCAGTCGGACCGCTGAGAACGAGGGATACAGTTTAAAACACAAACATCAACTAATTTGAACAAAATCTGAGGAGAAAATTATGTTTGCGGAGATTTTATACAAAAATAATCAAGTTTGATTACGTTTCAGTAATTCTGACCGTAGTAGCTAACGACAAAAACCGTTAGTGTTCTATAATCAATGTTCCTATTATCCTGATGTCAGTCAGATTAAACTACTGTTTTAGTACGATTAATTTTTCACCTGCAGAAGGGTCAACATTAGATTAGGAGCCGCAAATTATGCACCTAACCTCCAGTCAACATACAACTTTATTTCGTTAACTGTTTATTGGCTTAATGTTTCAAATGGCTCTGAGCGCTATGGGACTTAACAACTGTTTATTGACCTGACATCATCAGCTGCGTGTAGTATTATGTTGATACTTAGTATCTTAGTTCCGTCTAGTCAGGAGTGAATAAGACAAATTTCTTTTCCAATAAACTTTTCGCTTTTATTATTTACAACATATGTTCGTGGTCTGGAATATATATATATATATATATATATATATATATATATATATATATGTGTGTGTGTAGTTAACCTACTTTGCTTTACATTTTCGACATTATTTATTGAGACTATAAACAGTTCTTGTAGTTTCAGCTCATGTACGATACCGTTGTAGGACTAATTTCTACTCACAAATTGCGTAGATTCTGGTCGACACGTGTTCCTTCTCCTGACTGACAGCTGTTCTTCCGCTTTTTGCCGTGCGAAATTTCATTTTCACAACACTAGGAAACCAACATTTATTGTCTGCTATTGTGTTTTGGATAGTGTTGCCACATGTTGAATGTAGGCACCAATTATTGAACGTGTACTTATGATATCTGTGACCTATCCATGTGTGTGTGTGTGTGTGTGTGTGTGTGTGTGTGTTTGTGTGTGTCTGTGTGTGTGTGTGTGTGTGTGTGTGTGTGTGTGTGTGTATGTGTGTTTGTGCATGAATGTGTGTTATATACATGCTTGTATGTGTTGTTTTAACAAGGTTTGACATGTGCCAGGAATTTATAAAATATGTTTTCCTTCTTTTAGTAAGTTTACCTCAGATTTTTTGTTGATAGGTATCTGGTCGTTTATGGTATGTTCGTTCTTTATAGTGGCTTTCTGGATACGATTGTATTACAGCATTGGTGTGAGACATTTACGGTAGTTGTTTAACCTAATCATTTTCATATCTTGTCCTATGGAATCTTCAGAGTTCTGCTAATGAGGAATGGTTATATGTGCTTTGTTTTAAAATCTACATCTGTATTTACATCACAGTAAACAAGTTACATAATGGTGAGTCGTGGAGGGTACTTCTGATACCACTAACCGATCCCATCTTCTCGGTTCCACTCTGGAATGACGAGTGGGAAAAATGATTCCAGCGAGTCTCTGTGTTGTCTCTAATTTCTCGAATTTTCTCATCGTGGTATTTAGGCGAGATGTATATGACAGTAAGTAATATGTCTTGAAGAAGATAAATACCTGCAGCTGTAATTTTATTAATTATTATTTGACTACCATACATGTAGATAAATGAGTCATCTAGATGTTTGTGTTATTATAGGGCTCACCAATTTCAAATGGCTTCTACAGATTTCTAAAAATTCTCTGGACGTGATCCACTTTAGAACATTCTCTGCACCAGCAGTATAGGGGTAGCGTCTTTGGTATTAATACCTGGTTCGAACGCCGCCATTGCTTAAATCTTGAACAAAAATCGCCAACAATGGTACTTAAGGTCAGCATCATTTAGCCAACAGCCTCTTCGAAGAGGGCGGAGGAGCCGACAGTTTCAACTCACTCTGTTGCCAGGGGGTGGGAACCTGCCCCTAAGAACGGAAGAGTCAGCAATGATCAAAGGCATTAGGAAGCAGATCGCAATGGAAACCACTGCAGTAAAGACAAATAATGTGTATCCACAGGATATGTGCATGTAATTGAATAACCATCGAAAGGATAAGGTTCTACGAGTCAGGGCGTGGGACGTCGGAAGTTGGAACGTGATAGGGAAGTTAGGAAATCTGAGAAGGGAAAGGCTAAGACAAAGTCTAGATACAGTAAGCGTCAATAAAGTGAAATGAAAAGAAGACAAGGTATGTGGTAATATCAGCAGCAGCAGAAAATAGTATAACGGGAACAGGATACGTTATGAATCAGGAAGTATGGGAACAGTTCAGTAATAGGAATGTTTCCATCAGAGTCGACGGCAAACCAACACCTACAACCATAGTTCAGTAATACACTCCTGGAAATTGAAATAAGAACACCGTGAATTCATTGTCCCAGGAGGAAGGGGAAACTTTATTGACACATTCCTGGGGTCAGATACATCACATGATCACACTGACAGAACCACAGGCACATAGACACAGGCAACAGAGCATGCACAATGTAGGCACTAGTACAGTGTATATCCACCTTTCGCAGGCTGCTATTCTCCCATGGAGACGATCGTAGAGATGCTGGATGTAGTCCTGTGGAACGGCTTGCCATGCCATTTCCACCTGGCGCCTCAGTTGGACCAGCGCTCGTGCTGGACGTGCAGACCGCGTGAGACGACGCTTCATCCAGTCCCAAACATGCTCAATGGGGGACAGATCCGGAGATCTTGCTGGCCAGGGTAGTTGACTTACACCTTCTAGAGCACGTTGGGTGGCACGGGATACATGCGGACGTGCATTGTCCTGTTGGAACAGCAAGTCCCCTTGCCAGTCTAGGAATAGTAGAACGATGGGTTCGATGACGGTTTGGATGTACCGTGCACTATTCAGTGTCCCCTCGACGATCACGGCTAGTGTAGGAGATCGCTCCCCACACCATGATGCCAGGTGTTGGCCCTGTGTGCCTCGGTCGTATGCAGTCCTGATTGTGGCGCTCACCTGCACGGCGCCAAACACGCATACGACCATCATTGGCACCAAGGCAGAAGCGACTCTCATCGCTGAAGACGACACGTCTACATTCGTCCCTCCATTCACGCCTGTCGCGACACCACTGGAGGCGGGCTGCACGATGTTGGGGCGTGAGCGGAAGACGGCCTAACGGTGTGCGGGACCGTAGCCCAGCTTCATGGAGACGGTTGCGAATCGTCCTCGCCGATACCCCAGGAGCAACAGTGTCCCTAATTTGCTGGGAAGTGGCGGTGCGGTCCCCTACGACACTGCGTAGGATCCTACGGTCTTGGCGTGCATCCGTGCGTCGCTGCGGTCCGGTCCCAGGTCGACCGGCACGTGCACCTTCCGCCGACCACTGGCGACAACATCGATGTACTGTGGAGACCTCACGCCCCACGTGTTGAGCAATTCGGCGGTACGTCCACCCGGCCTCCCGCATGCCCACTATACGCCCTCGCTCAAAGTCCGTCAACTGCACATACGGTTCACGTCCACGCTGTCGCGGCATGCTACCAGTGTTAAAGACTGCGATGGAGCTCCGTATGCCACGGCAAACTGGCTGACACTGACGGCGGCGGTGCACAAATGCTGCGCAGCTAGCGCCATTCGACGGCCAACACCGCGGTTCCTGGTGTGTCCGCTGTGCCGTGCGTGTGATCATTGCTTGTACAGCCCTCTCGCAGTGTCCGGAGCAAGTATGGTGGGTCTGACACACCGGTGTCAATGTGTTCTTTTTTCCATTTCCAGGAGTATATGCTATTAACTGATGAGGAGCAGTGACATGTTGAGTAGCTACTGGAGACGACTCGCTGAACAATGCGCTGGGAAGACCTCACCAGGTAAGTAAGTGATCGACCATACCAACAAAGAACTGTGGTGTGAAATCTTAAGAATTTCGTCGTTTCTGTCTTTCAGGTTAAGTAACTCTGCCGTTTTAGCCGTAAACTAGCTGATGGGATATACTACACTAACGATAGTGTTGTTCTGTGATAATACAAACGAAAATTTTCTTTCTCTCGTTCTGTTATTAATTAGGATCAACTTCTACTAAATGTAATCTTGCGTGGTTTGTTACGCATTGCTCGACTTGATCTGGAGGTTTTCTTTTCTGTACATCCATCCAACACGTAAATTACAGTTCCCAGTTTTAAAAGGAGTAGCCAACAGTTAAGGTATGTGAGTAGTAGAGGCAGTAACTGACAGTATAGAGGTAACTAGAGATGTAAAGTTATCCTAGGCTACCGTATACTATCATAAGTAAGAATTGATTACATTAAGTTTCCTAGCGGCTTTGGTCATTTAAACTCGTACCTGTGTTAATTCGTAGTTACGTGTTGTGCACACTTATTGGACGTTATCTCATAACGATCGCTTTCTTTACGTGTGCAATCGGTGTCTTACTAGATTTACCTAAAAACCGCCTAGAAACTGAGTGGGGTACCAGGTAACCCTCAGAACAGTAACAATACAGAATTATCATAAACCGTTAGAAAACTAAATTTTCTGAACAAATATGTAAAGTAAAAAACGCACAACTGAAGACACATCAAGTATCGCTTCAATATTTCGTCAAACGTATGTAAAAATATTGCTGTTATTCATAAACAACCTTCACAGTCATCAACAACAATGGGAAACACCTTTAATCATGATGAAAAACGGTCTATTGAGTACAAAATAGTAACGATAATTATATATAACTTTTATCTTCGTGCGTGTAAACTGTACTTGCATAAAAACGCGATCAACTAATTTTTGTTGTGTACAAAACGCGATTTGTATTCAGTAAGGATATAAAATATACGATGGACTAACGTTGAATTATGTGCGGTTCTAATTATGTGCAGTACAAACAAACATAAAACATAGAGAAGTCGTCCGTTCCAAGTGTCTCCCTTTACACAGTCATTTATATTTCTTTTCGTAACTATGCTGCCACTACTACCGGGAATTCTATTTGGTACGTCATTTACGGAGCACTAGTTTTGGTAGATCGTAACTGTACGAGATAAGGCATTGGCTCAATGGGGCTACTACGCCGTAACCAGCCACTCACACAACTGTGCAGGTACAGCGGCCTACAAACATTCATTTAAGGGATCTGAACACTGAACTTAATGGTTATGACTTGGTCGTCTTCAGTCTGAAGACTGCTTCGATGCAGCTTCCTACGCTAGTCTATCCTGTGAAAGCCTCTTGATTTCTGCATCACTACTGCAGCCTACATCCATTTGAATCTGGTTGCTGTAGTCAAGCTTTCGTCACTTTCAATAGTATCTACCCCGACACTACTCTCCACTATTTCTCAAGGTTAGTAAAGTTACGCTCGATAGTATCTACCCCGAAACTCTCCACTATCCTTACTTAGTCAGGCTATGCCATAAATTTCTTTTTTCCGCAGCTTGATTCTGTACCTCTTCATTAGTTCTGTAATCTCCTCTTCTAATCATGAGCCCCTGGAATTCAAATGCAACCTTTTTTGAACGGATTATCCTCCATGTCTTACTTCCATAAAAGGCTGTATTCCAGACAAATCCTTCAAAATTTTTGTTTCGAACACGTAAATGTATACTTCATGTCAGCAACTTTCTCTTTTTCAAAAATGTTCTCTTGCTATTGACAGTCGCATTTTATATCGTCGGCCACTGTCGTTTATTTTGTTGTGCAAGGACTAAAATCCATTGCCCTAGTTTTGTCTCTATTAACGTTCATCTTATATCCTCCTTTCAAGACACTGCCTACTCCGTTCAGCTCCTCGTCGAAGTACATTGCCCTTTCAGAAAGAATTACAATGTAATCGGCAAACGCCGTAAGTTTTGTTTCTCCCCCTTTAACTTTAAATCCTTTACAAATTTCTCATTGATTCCGTTTACTGCTTGCTTAACCTATAGATTGAACAACACTGTTGATAGGCATCAACCCTGCCTCAGTCCATATGACACATCGTTTTCTAGTCACGTACTTCGATTCTTATAACCGTAAAGTGGTTACTGTACAAATGGTACATAAGTCCTTGCTAACTCTAATTTATCCATGTTTAATACCGTCTCTGAAGCACAATCATAACCATAAGAAGTCTAACTGCCAAATTACTCTATCAGTATCAGCTATCAGACAGTTATGTACCAATTTATCGCCAAAGAAAGAGAGAAACGACAAAGTACATGCTGTCTTGACAATACGTTTTTGACACCAGAAGGTAGTGTTACAATTCACACAATATCTCTGTTTGAGCCCAAGCAAAATATCGACTGAGGATCTGGGTTATTCAATTATTTTGTAGTGACCGCTCCCACAGTATGTTACTTTTAGAAGTTGAATACCGAGCTATTGATATTGAGCTATTAACGGATGTGCTGGGTTGGAACTGGTAATATAATTAAAAAACCTATAGAAAGAATAAATATTAAAACAATAATAATAAAACGATTCATATTTTTTCCGAAATATACCGGGTGTGTCTCCGAATAGTCATGAGGCATTTTTTCCCTGGTGTTTTGGCTTATATTTGCAGTTTGATTTCTTCTATGTGTAGCTGGAGTCATCTCAAAAAGTTACTGCTTGTCACGTGTTTTATTCGACGCCCAGTGTCGACGGAAGGACTTGGTTGACCCGTAAAACATAATTCTACGTGATGTGTATGCAGCAGGCAGGAGTCCTTTCCCTCAATAACCAGTATAGAGTCTAGCTGTTTCCCCTGCAAAAAATCGGTAAGGTGTCACTAGGAAGTTCTATACCACGTAAATGGGGCAGTAGATTTATTGAAACAGGTGCAGTTCGTCTCGTTCTTTTGGTCGGCCTTATCTTTTGATAGACGGCTTGGAGTGATTTCCATAGACGTTTTATGTTCTTCCAATGTACAAATTGATCATTAGATGACACGAATTCCAGTGAGTGTTTCACAAAATTCTGATCAGAAGCCTCCGTTGTTGAATGTCTTATAAAATTTCCAGCCGTCAGTAATTACTCTCGTTCCAGGTAGGTGGTAAAGCTCGTTTCGGCCAGGAATAACTTTCACAACGAATTATTTCTTCGATTCCCTCTCAGTGCCTCCAGATAACCAAATCTAATCACATTCGTTCTTTAAACATCGTCCTTTATTGTACTTCCTGGTAGTTAGGTGTGACTCATCAATTCCCACAGCTTTCTGCGATCTCCTGTACGAAAGCTATCATTGGTTACATTTACGCAGCACACTTCGCAGCAGAATCCATAGCAGTTACACACAGATTCTGCAGATATGTCTGTTTCTGATAATGTGTACTTCAGTATGTAGTCCTTAAAGGTATTACTCTGTTGAATTGTCAGTCTGCAGTTCTTCCTTATACTGCTACAGTATAACAGAAATTGGAATTCCGAATCGGCAGTTTCGGTACCGAGGTTCTCACTTGTCTGCACATTGCAGTCAACGCAAAGACTCTGGTCCCCATTTGGCACCAAATGGTACTCCCTAAAGAGGTCTAAGCTACTCTGAATGTAAGACTAGCACTATTCAAAGTACTACTTCTTTCACTCATATCTATTACAACAGCACCAGTATACTTTGACTGGTCAACTAAACTCTATCCGGAACTGTCGCAAAACTCTACTATTGCTGTTGTTGTGGTCTTCAGGCCAAAAACTGGTTTGATGCAGCTCTCCATGCTACTCTATCACGTACAAATCTCTTCATCTCAGAGTAACTACAGCAACCTACATCCTTCTGAATCTGCTTAGCGTATTCATCTCTTGGTCTCCCTCTACGATTTTTACCCTCCACGCTTCCCTGCAGTACTAAATTGGTGATCCCTTGAGGCCTCAGAACATGCCCTACCAATCCATCCCTTCTTCTCGTCAAGTTGTGATACAAATTCCTCTTCTCCCCATTCTATTAACTACCTCCTCATCACTTACTTGTTCTACCCAGCTAATCTTCAACATTCTTCTGTAACCCCACATTTAAACATCTTCTATTCTCTTCTTGTCATAACTGTTTATCGTCTAGTTTCACTTCTGTACATGGCTACATTCCATACAAATACTTTAAGAAAAGACTTCCTGGTACAAAAATCTATACTCGACGTTAACAAATTTCTGTTCTTATGAAATGCTTTTCTTGCCATCGCCAGTCTATATTTTATATCCACCCTACTACGGCCATCATCAGTTGCATTGGTCCCAAATTGCAAAACTCATCTACTACTTTAAGTGCCTCATTTCCTAACCTAATTCCTTCAGCATAAAGTGATTTAATTCGCGTAAATTCCATCATACTCGTTTTGCTCTTGTTGATGTTCATCTTATTCCTCCTTTCAAGATACTGTCCATTCCGTTCAACTACTCTTCAAATTCCTTTGCTGTTTCTGACAGAATTACAATGTCATCGGCAGACTTCAAGGTTTTTGTTTCTTCTCTTGGGATTTTAATTTCTAGTCCAAATTTTTGTTCTGTTTTCTTTACTGCTTGCTCAATATACAGATTTAACAACGTCAGGGGTAGGCTACAACCCTTTCTCGTTACCTTCTCAAACACTGCTTCCCTTTCGAGCCCCTCAAGTCTTATAACTACCATCTGATTTCTGCAAAAATTGCAAACAACCTTTCGCTCACTATATTTTTCCTCTGCAACCATCAGAATTTGAAAGGGAGTATTCCAGTCAACACTGTCCAAAGCTTTCTTTAAGTCTACAAAATCTATAAACATAGGTTTCCCTTTCCGTAACCTACGTTCTAAGATGAGTCATAGGGTCAGTATTGTCTTTCGTATTCCTACCATTAACACAATATAAAAATCTTTGCCCCTCATGATGTGGCTTTCCTAAAAATCGATATCTGGCTTCTTGACAGTCACACCTTCGATGTATATACTTGCAAGCCTTCTTGCCAATTACACCTTTTTCTTAGTGTAACTCAGAGCGCTTGCTCTGAATGAGGGATTAATCTCACAATAATTGTTACAGTTAAGGCTATAAATGTAACTGTACTTGGTAGCCTATAGCTCGCGAAATAGTTTCTCGCTCTCTGTGCCACCACACTAGCAACGTTCAAAGAAAGGAAAACTTGCTATCCCAAGGTATAGTGCACTAGCTCTGTTCGCTGCCAGCTTCGATATACAGAGGATAGGAAAAATAATGTGAACACCCGAATTTACTTGGGAATGGTTTATTAATAAGAGAGTTGGACCCCCATTTGACCATAATACAGCTGCAATTCTTCTTAAAATACTGGCATGTTATGATTGTATAGTCCACATTGATTAGAATCTCTTCTAGCTCCTGTAGTGACGAGGGACGCGCAAATCTGCCCCGGTATCTGCGGTCCAATACCGCCCACAAGGGTTCGATAATGTTAACGCCCGTGGGCTGTGCTGGCCAGGGAAGACGCTGCAGTCCAGTGTCATGCTCCTCATACCACGATTGTACAATCCTGGCTGTGTGGATGGGTGCATTATCATCCTGAAATATGTTGGGGACCAATCGTGATGGGGGCAGCTGACCACCTAAAATAATGGTTATAACACGGTATTTGAAAGTAATGATGGACTAACAGAATACAGTGATGTTGCTGCCCGCACCATCACACTTCCACCTCCGTGCTTAACAGTCGGAATCAAGCAATCAGGATAATAGGCTTCTTTTTGCGTTCTCCAGACGTAAACCCCTGTATGTGACGGTAAGTGGAGGCCGTCTCGTAGAGAATGCGCCTACAGTAGAGTCGGCGAAAGAACATCGCTAAGAGCTGGCAGCGCTTTTGCCTGCACTCAGATACGAAGCACAGACGACTGCAAGTGAAAACAGTTGTCGACTATATATATCAGCGACAACGCTTCGGCGTGGCTGTAGAGATATATATAATATAGCGTTAAGTGATTGGTTGAAACAGAAGCGTGAAGAAGTCTGCCAAGCTTAATGTAATTGTCAGGGACCTTCTTTCTCAGACTATACCATAGCGTATCACGAAGACTGGTCACTCGTGGCCAATAAGTTACAAAAACGTCTACTAAAGTGGGCTTATGGACTGCAGTAGCTCAAGGAGGTGAGACTCAGTGCCAGAAAGTCACTGGTAATCAAAAATACTCCAGTGTGGCGTTAATCCGTCTGAGGAGAAGGGCCAACAGCAAGGTACCGGTATCACCAGTGACGTTAATGATAATGGCTGCTTGGAATTCACCTTTGGGTGCACATTTTGAATCCCGTTAAAGCGCTGTTTGTTGTCATTGTTCGTTGACATGGGGAGAAATTACGTTTGTATTCTCTGCTGTGTATGAGAGACAAAAGAGCACAACTTTTGTTTGAGAAGGAATTATACTTACTCGAGTTATCAGGCTATTATTGCTACTTTATTTTTAAAATTCGTGTTGTTAATCATAGTCTCCACATCAGCTACAGGGCTTTATTAGTATAACTGGTTCGTTTTCTTTGCGATAAATAGTTTAAGCCCTTCCTGGAATAACCGTTTAGATTTACTCACGATATAGGCATAAGTTAGTAATTACGTACTGCTGTTTTCAATTTTGATGTGTTACTAAAGAATGTTCTTCCATATTACCTTCGATTTATTTACGATTAACTTTGTTTTAGTTTGTAATATACATTGTGGTCCTCACAACATCTGTCGGTTTTTTCTAGCGATTGATTCATTTTCTTCTTTTTTTATACGTAGATAAATCTTTACATTTGTAATAACAGATTCGATTTACTGCTCATACATACGTGTATTCCAAACTGCGTTGCACTCTCCAGTTGAACAATATATTTTTCGATACTAGCTGCAGTTTGTTTACAATAAATATTTTTCTTTATTTCGTACTGTCTTCCGAGGTGCCCATTCCTGCTGTAAACATTTATCATACTCGATTCATTTATTCCCAAGAAATTTTCCTCTTATTGTTATGTGACTAATCACAATCCCAGTTGTTCGCACTGTTTTTTCTAAAATGTGATAAGTTATTGTTATCAAAACAGTGTGTGCTTTAAGTTTCAAAATGTCGCTAGTGATGTAGCATTACAGTCGCTAAGGCCGGCCGCTGTGGCCGAGCGGTTGTAGGCGCTTCAATCTAGAACCGCGAGATCTCTACGGTCGCAGGTTCAAATCCTGCCTCGGGCATGGATGCGTGTGATGTCCTTAGGTTAGTTAGATTTAAAGTAATTCTAATTTCTACGGGACTGATGACCTCAGATGTTAAGTCCCATAGTACTCAGAGCCATTTGAACCATTTTTGAACAGTCGCTAAGTGTCTACACGTCTATCGCATGTTCACTATGCCACGGGTCAAAGCTGACAACTGGTACTGCAGTACCCTGTATACAGCGTTTTACGAAGTCTGTTCAGCCGTGGTGAGGTATGCAACATGGACTGAAATGTGCTGAAGGACCGCGGCGTCTCAGTGCCGTGTGATCCTGAGGCGGGAATTCACTGGTAATTACTCGCACCACGTGATACTCCGGCTTTGAATTAATCAGTCTGAAGAGACATCCACCATTGTAGTCTTTCATGATTCGTCCCTTCATGTCAGAACCACACGAAGGATGTAGACGACTTGGAGAAAGTAGGCGAATATGCAACATAACATTCGAAGAGGCAAATAGACGTATAAGTAAACTCACATTTTTGTGCTGATGGGACGAGATTAATTGACTGATTATGTAAAATTTTGAATGCAATATTCTATTAATACTTCTTTGGCATTTAAGAGACAGTTTTGCTACTGTTACTCCTAACTAGAGACACATGAGCTGTAGTGAATTGTCTTTCAATTGCTAGGACATCGGCCAATGTAATTGATTTCATGATGTTAATTTGAGTTCGTGATTTTGTTAATTTAAATGCACTCAGTCATTAAAAGGAGGTTCTTGCATTATGCCATGTTACTCTGGCGCGTACAATCACATCACCCGGAGGTATTTGGCGCTAAAGGTGGACAGGGAGTGGCAGCTTCCCATCTGGTCACATTAAGAAGCTCAGGCGGTTGCTCCTCAATGGGAAAGATGCTGAGTACAGGGTGCCCAAAACGTACTCCTCAATTTTGGGAATGAATAACAACAAAAGTTGGAGATACGTACAAATTCTTTTTATTGAAATACAGTTTAAGAAATGGCATACACAGTAACAGTTTACATCGTCAGATTTTGATCAGTAGATCACTCAAATGGCTGCCGCCATTGTCGATACAGTGATTAAGCCTCTCTCGGAAGGTTTACATGAATCTGCAAGTCATCTTGCGTGGAATGGCAGCGAACACCTTTGTTGTTGCTCCCTTAACATTTTCCGAGGTATCGAGGTATTAGTGCGACACTGAAACATGTAGGATTTTACGAACCTCTCCCGCCTCCTCACCCCCCCCCCCTCCCACTCTGCCACCAGAAAAAGTCGCAGGGTATGTAGTAGGGTGATTGAGGAGCTCACCTGATATCACTTCCTCAGTAACCAATGCGTCCAAGAAATAATTTCAACTGGACAACGAGATGTGTAGGATGTTGCACCGTATTGCTGAAACTGAACGTGTTCTGCTCCGTTTTAATTTATAATATCGATCATTTTTGGTTGGGGAAAGTTAAGCAACATGCAGAATAACTATCACTGTTTACTGTATCTGTCACACCATTTCAAAAGAACTAAAGACCCAACAAAGCAATCTGATAAACTGAACACAAAACCGATACTCTCGGGCTAGGAAGTGGACATTGGCGAAGCTCCCGGCTGTTTTGAGTCCAGGATCTGAAATTTCTTCACCTATCAAGAGGATGACGTATGGGGATAGCACGTTTCCAAGAGTGTGTTGGCACTATCTCGTACGTGTTTCAAACTCTCTCAATTCATGAATCACGAAAATCTTACAAGAAAACGTGTCGGTGGAGAATTCTATGAACACTTCCAGCCGATAAGTGTAGAGTCATCGCGTGTTTTATTGTTGAGCTCTGTGGATACTGCTGAACTGAATGTTTTTCTAAAGCCACGTGAACGGTCCTGTTACTGTGCGAGCAAGGGAGGCCAAGATATTTCCTTTGCAAAGCATAACTCGTTTCTCCTCAATTCAGAGTCCATGTGTAAATAGTTTTCTCATTCGGAACAGAATGGTGTCAGCCAAGCGCAAAGTGGAAGCGAAAATATGGCTGTGTGGCTATCGGCGATCCGCCAATTTCCATAAGCCCCTCGGCTACGTGCGCACGATGCTCACCAGGGCACGCCATGGCTAACACTGGCAATGGCGCATGCACAGCAGCCAAATCACACTACTCCCGCCACTTTACACCGCTCCCTCGCATATCTCTGTGGTTTCAAATCGTGGAGTTCTTTTTGCTGCGCTCTGTAGCTTCTCTGCCAAAACATCCCCTCGGACGGACGAGGTAATTCTGCGTCCGGAAGTAATGCTTCTTATGTACTTTCGTTAACACCTTGCAGAACGTAGTATAGCCACTAAAATGGTCCTAACATCTCTGTGCCCACTTGCTTCCGGCTGCTGCCTGAGTCTTTTCAGGGTTATTACTGATTCAAGTAATTTTACAAAAGTTTGTGGAGCTTTCAAATCTTTTACGTATTTCACGATAGCTCCGACAGTAACCGACAAATATGAATGAAACCTATGTTGTCGTCTTCCCGCTACCTCCCACGAGGTGTATAACGCGTTACTTAAAAGATTTCACTGTACTGTCAGAGATACTTAATGTCTCAGTACGTAGCGTAGCTACAACATCGCCTCGCGGATGAAAATTTAATTCAAAGGGCCACATCCTCCTGTCACATTCGATTTAATGCAGAATGTTTACAATCAGAACGACTGTATTTATGGAAGTTATCTGTCGGTTCGATTTCTCTTTTACATGTGACAGAAATGTTCAATGTTGCATCATGTACACCTAACACTGAGTACATTTAAATACAGAAATACAAATGAATTCCATAAGTACAACTAAATGTTCGCTGTTAAAAATAAATGTGTAGACAAGTATTTGAATTATATTTTTTGAGATGTTATGTATTGAGAATGTAATCGGCATTGTTTTATGATTTATTTTTACAAATGAGTGTAATGAAAGTCATTTGGATCGTTATAACAAAACGATAATTTGTTCGATACAGAAACAGCCAAAGTGGCAAGACACGTTTTATTGAACTGATAATAATTGTAAGGCCTAGAGCGTACCACGACGTGAAACGTAATTGGAGTTAAATTAATTGTAATACTGATTGTCATTGGAATCCAGGGATAGTACTTCTGTATGAAGTCTTAACTTAATGTTGCTTTCAGCTAACTAAAATTCTTTGTTATATTCAAAGACTTTTTAAAGTAACTAAACTCTCCAAGGACGCTGCAGTAGCGGAACGTTTGTAATCTTCTGCTGGACACTGTCGCCGTGGTAAGAGAATGGTAAGTAGAAGGGTACTGTGGTTCGTAAGAGGGACACAGATCAAACATTATACAGGGTGATTCAAAAAGAATACCACAACTTTAAAAATGTGTATTTAATGAAAGAAACATAATGTAACCTTCTGTTATACATCATTACAAAGAGTATTTAAAAGGTTTTTTTTTCACTCAGAAACAAGTTCAGAGATGTTCAATATGGCCCCCTCCAGACCCTAAAGCAATATCAACCCGATACTCCAACTCGTTCCACACTCTCTGTAGCATATCAGGCGTAACAGTTTGCATAGCTGCTGTTATTTATTGTTTCACATCATCAATGGTGACTGGGAGAGGTGGCCGAAACACCGTATCGTTAACATACCCCCATAAGAAAAAATCGCAGGGGGTAAGATCAGGGCTTCTTGGAGGCCAGTGATGAAGTGCTCTGTCACGGGCTGCCTGGCGGCCGATCCATCACCTCGGGTAGTTGACGTTCAGGTAGTTACGGACAGATAAGTGCCAATGTGGTGGCGCTCCATCCTGCTGAAATATGAATTGTTGTGCTTCTTGTTCGAGCTGAAATATGAATTGTTGTGCTTCTTGTTCGAGCTGAGTTGTGGTATTCTTTTTGAACACCTCCAGATACATTAGTCCAGTTACAGTAGCACCTTCGAAGAAAAAGGGACTAAAAACTTTATTGGCTGAAATGGCACAGAAAACGTTCACCTTAGGCGAGTCACGTTCATACTGAGTTGTTTCCCGCGGATTCTCAGTGCCCCATATACAGACATTGTGACGGTTGACTTTCCCGTTAGTGTGGAAGTTGCTTCATCACTAAACACAATCTTTGAAACGAAATATTCATCTGTTTCCATTTGAGCAAGGATAAAATCACAGAAATCGATTATTTTAATCTTATCAGCTGCAGACAGTGCTTGAACCAATTTCAGACGATAAGGTGTCATAACTAACCTTTTTCGTAGGACTCTCCATACAGTTGATTGTGGAATTTGCAGCCCTCTGCTAGCTCTGCGAGTCGATTTTCCTGTGGTGCGAACAAATGCTTGCTGGATGCGTGCTACATTTTCATCACTCGTTCTCGGCCGTCCAGAACATTTCCCTTTTGCACAAACACCCATCCTGTAAACTGTTCATACCAACGTTTAATACACCACCTATCAGGAGGTTTAATACCATACTTCGTTCGAAATGCACGCTGAACAACTGTCGTCGATTCACTTCTGCCGTACTCAATAACACAAAAAGCTTTCTGTTGAGTGGTCGCCATCTTAGCATCAACTGACGCTGACGCCTAGTCAACAGCGCCTCAAGCGAACAAATGTACAACTAAATGAAACTTTATAGCTCCCTTAATTCGCCGACAGATATGGCTTAGCTCTGCCTTTTGTCTTTGCAGAGTTTTAAATTCCTAAAGTTGTGGTATTCTTTTTGAATCACCCTGTATATTTATCGGGTCATATTTACTGTATTTGTACTATATAGTAATTGTACTGTCTATACTTTCAAGTACAGGCGAAAAAAAAAAAAACACCGTAAAGAGCTCTGCAGCGTTTAATTGCGGAAATAAATTCGAGAAATAAAGCAATATTAGCTTTCTCATGTACGAAGATGTTTTTGATGTTACTGCAATTTTCTGATTAATGTATCTTTAGCTTCATATTACAATAAAAGGGAGTTCAACTGCAGGTTTCCTGTTTCAAAGCCACAGCTTTCAGAAAAATTGTTAGCAGTGAGTTACTATTTTCCTCTATGCGCTGACTTCCCATACTACCCATCTCATGCAGTAAGTTCTCTGGAGTCGGCGCGCTGCCGCTCTCGATAGATCGCTCCGCTGCTGAAAGATGACTATTGTGATATCATTTGTTAGCTAAATTAACAATTAAATTAAAATAAAATTTCACACCTTCTCCGGCATGTATTTTCATGTCAAAAGAAACGGACTCTGATCTAGCACACACAACAATGTGGCAGCTACACTCTGTGTTTATACAGCAAACGATTGGTTCATCTTTTTAATCAAAATAAATTGATCGAAAACCAAGCCATCATACTGTTCAAAATACAGTTTTAAATAGTAAAGTTCACAGTTCGATGGACAGAACACTATCGGTCGACTCCCACTTGTAAATCCGTAGAACGGTCTGTTCTAAAATTTTCTTGCTTGTGACTTCTCTCTTCTCCAATGTCTTCAAAACTAATTGTTCTCCTGACACAATTTCCTAAAAAATAAGTCTTCCTCCTCAAGTATTGTAATGTATGGCAACAATGGTACCGCAATCGTCTTCTATAATGTTAAAAGTTCGTCTCTTCTGTCCAGATAAAGGAACAGTGTTCTCCATCTCATGGCATTGTTCTTAATTTCATCCAAGCATCCAGTTCTTTCACCACAGCCGATTCTGATCTTCCTTCCCTAAACTGATCGATTTCCCCCCCCCCCCCCCCCCCCCCCCTCTCGTGTCCTAGTCCCCTTACCGTTCGTAGCCGCACTGGAGTCAATGCAGTGCCATAACCACAATGGAGATATATAATTATCTTGTTTAGAAAACGGTTATTTTGAAAATATATGAATTTAACACTCTTATTCAATTGTATTCAATGGTGTATTGCTCCCTTTCGTCTTTACAATATACCATACTTTTTTCAGAGCTCTTTGCACTGCCACTTGCGTCTATAAGACCTCAGTCTAAATTTTGAACGTAATATTTATGAAAATAGAGCGATGACTGTTACCTCGATCGGCTGGAATGTAAGTTTCCATTATAGTTCATTAAAATACTGCTAATACATCTCGTCCAGATTACTTGAGTCTTATATGACGACAGTGGTAGTCAAAGTGAAATAAAAAATTCCTGGCAGTAGAAAGGTTGATACTGTCAAGTCTCGTCTTAAGCCAACTCGACCGTCGACAGTCACTTCGTCTCTTTCGTATTTTTGCTACAAAGATAAAAACAGAAAATGATTAATTATAATTTTCAGGGTAGACAGAAAACTACATTAAAGTGCCAAAGAATCTGGTATAGGCATGCGTATTCAAACACAATGTAAACACACAGAATCGGCGCTTCTGTCGGCAACGTCTATAAGATATGTGTCTGGAACAGTTGTTAGATTGGTTACTGCTGTAACAATTGCAGGTTAGTAAAATTTAAATGAGTTACTACGTGGTGTCATACTTGGCGCGCGAGCGATGGGATATAGCATCTCCGAGGTATCGATGAAATGGGGATTTTCCGTACGACCATTTCACGAGTGTACTGTGAGTATCAGGAATCGCGTAAAACATCAAATCTTTGAAATCGTTGCTGGCGGCAAAAGATTTTGCAAGAACGAGATCGACGACGACTCAAGAGAATTGCTCAAAGTAACAGAAGTGCAACCCTTCCGCAAATTGCTGCATATTTCAATGTTGGTTCATCAACAAAAGTCAGCGTGCGAACCATGCAACGAAGCATCATCGACATGAGCTTTCAGAGCCGAAGGCCCACTCGTGTACTCTTGATGACTTTACGCAACGCCTGGGCTCGTCAACAGCTACAATGGGCTGTTGATGACTCGGAAAATGCTGCCTGGTTGGACGAGCCTAATTTCAAATTGTCTAGAGTGGATGGACGTATACGGGTATGGAGAAAACGAAGCGGATCCGTGGACCCTGCATGTCAGCAGGGGATTGTTTAAGCTGGTGGAGGCTCTGTAATGGTATGGGGCGAGTGCAGCTGGAATTAAATGAGACCCCTGGTACGCCTAGATACGACTCTGACAGATGATACGTATGTAAGCGTATTGTCTGATTACCTGCATCCATTCATGTCCACTGTGAATTTCGAGTGACTTGCGCAATTCCAGCAGAACAATGCGACAACCCACACGTCATGAATTGCTACAGAGTGGCCCCAGAAACACTCTTCTGAGTTTAAAAACTTCCGCTGGCCGCCAAACTCCCTAAACATGAACATTATTGAGCATATCTGGGGTGCATTGCAAACATGCTGTTCAAAAGAGACCTCCACCTCCTCGTACTCGCACGGATTTATGGACAGCTCTGCAGGTTCATGGTGTCACTTCCCTCCTGCGCTACTTCAGACATAAGTCGAGTCCACGCCACGTCGTGTTGCGGCACTTCTGCATGCTCGCTAGAACCCTACACGATATTAGGCAGGTATACCAGTTTCTTTGGCTCTTCAGTGTATTTACCGTATGGGTATCCTACTTTATAAGAATGATATTCCGACTGTGCGTTGCTGGACTTGCATTGTTACTGGTGTTAGTATCCGAGCGTGCTGTTAGGCGTCGGCACTGGTACAGCGACATACGTTCTACTGGCATCCATGTGCATTAGAGTTGCAGACAGTCAACGTGGGTAAAGACAAAGTGGACATGTATAAAAAAGCAATAGTTCTGTTGCATGAAGGCACCGTAACTCTGCTGTTCGAATTAAATGACGATTTGGGTTTGGGAATTGCTCCTGGGAGAGGCCGATGGCCATTAACGCCGCAAATCCTTGAAGAAGTTTTGTTGGCATGGCTGAGTATCCTGGACCTAACGTTGCGATCTCGAATCAGTGAATGAGGTGTGTCACGACATCAGAACATTCCGTAGTCCACCATTCAGAGAGTGCTAAGAACAGTTGTGAAATCGTAGCCGTACAAATTTCACGCTACTCACCAACTTTTGCTACGTGACGCAGACTTCCGAGGGGTCTTTGGTCTTACGTTTCTTGTAAGGGTCGTAGTTGACGACATTTGGACCTAGAACACCTTCTGGACTGATGAAGCACACTCTACTTTCACTGGGGTTGTGAACACAAAATTGTCGCATTAGGGGACTGTCACCGCCAAGCAACGTCCAAGTTCCCTGTACAGAGTCACTGTATGGTGTGGCTTCACAGCGCAGTTCTTGATTGTTCCATTATTCTTTTAGGTGTTCACGAGAACCGAGAACACGCAACGCGGACGTCAGACGTTGCTGTGATCTCTTTGGCCAACATGTGACCCTTGCTCTGCAGAAGAAATGTGATTTTAACTTGGCTGTTTGATGCACGATGGAGCCCCTTAATATATGGATAAATCCAATAATTGGCTGATCGTTCCAAGCTGTTTGACCACCAAGGTTGCTACATTCTAAGCCGTGTGACTTCTTGCAATGAGTGTACCTGAGGGGCGGGGTAAATCATCATGGTCCAAGTGATTTTATATGACACAAAGACTCAATACAACTGTGAGAAACATATTAACCCTGATTCATGATGTAAAAACTCTGTGGATATAATGTTCAACGTTCCGTGTACAATGGACTACTTACTTCTGATTTAGAATTGCGGAGAGTAGGATAGCAGTGCAACATAATTAGCGGCATTTTTGAAAGCTGTCATTTTGAATACTGAATGTAATTTGATGAATTATGATAATACTTCATCTCTTACAAGAGGATGATGTATCCTGAAATGTACATTTATGGAAAAATATAATTTCATGGGAGAACAAGGTATGTTTAATTCTTCTGTTATTTTAATTTCTCCCTTGTCTGTAGGACGGAACATTATTAGGTGTGTTGTAACTTGTAGGGAACTTTGTATTGTGGTAAATCAGTACATGCTGCACCACAGTCGTTTATGATCTATTTTGAAAGATTAAATTTTGGATTTTCATTGAAATTAGCACAAACCTGGGCACTGATTTCCATACTGTGGAGTGAGTACGTCATTGCACTCAAGACGGCTTCCTCACGGTCTACGATTGTGCCTCTGACTATTTTAAGAATTTTCAGACTGGAAGATTGCAGGTTCGAGTCCGGTCACAGTCGCCAATTTAATTTCTCTCTCCATTTAACTGAAATTAAATTATTATGGCTGAATATTGTCAAGCTACTTGATTGGAAACTTTTGGGCGAGAGAAGTCGCTTCCCCAACATTTCACCACAATTACTTCCCACATTCTCGGGTATTAAATTAATTAATAATTTAATTCTCAAGTTTATAAAACAGAATGATTAGAAGTTACACTTCATCATCACACTCTGTCTCCCTCCCGATGTCGAAATCAACACCTGGAATAAAATATCAGTTGCCCTGCAGCGATTGTGGACTCTGAAAATTCTTAAAATAATCACAGACGCAATCGTACGCCCTGGAGAAGTCGTCTTGGATGCTGCGACGTACTCACTCTGCAGCAAGGGAATTAGTGTCCAAGTTGTGAATTAATTTCGATAAAAGTCCAAAATTTAATCTCTAAAAATAGAGCATAAACGATCATGGCCCAGGCTCTACTGGTTTCCTAGGATACAAAGTACTCTACGAGCTACGGTACACGAAATAATGTTCCGAGCCACAGACGAGGGAGCAGTTAAAAAAACCACAGAATAAAAGGTGACTTTTGGATTCATGAAGTTACATTTTTCCTTAAAAGATCTTTATAGCTACATTTCAGGATGCATCATCGTCTTTTATTAGATGAAATGTTATTATAATTATTCAAATTACATTCAGAATTCAAAATAGCATCTTACAGCTGTGCCGCTAATTAGAGTTCCACTGCGATCCTACTCTCTGAAATTCTAAATCTGATGTAGGTTCACTGTAAACGAAATGTTCCGCATTCTATCCACAGTTTTTGCATGACGAGTTAATGTCTCTCGCAGACGTAATGAGTCGTTCATGTAAATCACTCACGCTGTCAGGAATAAACATTTGCGCTGAAAGAGAATGAAATAAAGCATACATGTGATACATCAACACGTTAGCGGTTGGAGATGAGCATCCCAACTGAGGTGTTAGGGGTAACAGCACAAACAATCTCTAGTGTGGTTCCAGGATGTCGTCCATGTGAACGTTCGTGACAATGAGCAATGCTTGTAATCTGGAACTTAAACACGTTCGACAATTACCCTTTCATGTAGAATTTAAAATGTGTTTCTTTCAGTGGTTTATTGGTTATTACTCCTGCTCATATTCTTACAAATGTTTCCACAACGTTTCATTGTCGTACAATCACTCTTTTCTAACGGAGATCGTATCAAGCAGCAGAAGTTTACTTATAACCAACGTGCTTTTCCTGCCTCTAACTGTTGTTGTTGTGGTCTTCAGTTCTGAGACTGGTTTGATGCAGCTCTCCAAGCCACTCTATCCAGTGTAAGCCTCTTCATCTCCCAGTACCTACTGCAACCTACATCCTTCTGAATCTGCTTAGTGTATTCATCTCTTGGTCTCCCTCTACGATTTTTACCCTCCACGCTGCCCTCCAATACTAAATTGGAGATCCCTTGATGCCCCAGAACATGTCCTACCAACCGATCCCTTCTTCTCGTCAAGTTGTGCTACAAGCTCTTCTTCTCCCCATTCCTATTCAATACCTCCTCATTAGTTATGTGATCTACCCATCTAATCTTCAGCATTCTACTGTAGCACCACATTACGAAAGCTTCTATTCTCTTCTTGTCCAAACTATTTATCGTCCATGTTTCACTTCCACACATGGCTACACTCCATACAAATAATTTCAGAAGTGACGTTCTGACACTTAAATCTGTACTCGATGTTAACAAATTTCTCTTCTTCAGAAACGCTTTCCTTGCCATTGCCAGTCAACATTTTATATCCTCTACTTCTTCCATCATCAGTTATTTTGCTCCCCAAATAGCAAAACTCCTTTACTACTTCAAGTGTCTCATTTCCGAATCTAATTCCCTCAGCATCACCCGACTTAATTCTACTACATTCCATTATTCTCGTTTTGCTTTTCGTGATGTTCATATTATATACTCCTTTCAAGACGCTATCCATTCCATTCAACTGCTCTTCCAAGTCCTTTGCTGTCTCTGACAGAATTACAATGTCATCGGCGAACCTCAAATTTTGTGTTTCTTCTCCATGGATTTTAATACCTACTCCGAATTTTTCTTTTGTTTCCTTTACTGCTTGCTCAATATACAGATTGAATAACATCGGGGAGAGGCTACAACCCTGTCTCACTCCCTTCCCAACCACTGCTTCCCTTTCATGCCCCTCGACTCTTATAAGTGCCATCTGGTTTCTGTACAAATTGTAAATAGCCTTTCGCTCCCTGTGTCTAACTATACAGGCAATATGTCCTACACAGGTCCATAGATGGCACGACGTGCGTTCAGCAAGTAATGCAACACAGTTTCTTTCTCGCCCATTTATTGTTGAATAGATGGGAAATTTGTTGTGGGACAACGTGGAATATTCCTGCTCCAGCCCCTATAGTTTCAAAAAGTTCCGATAGGTGGGGGCGCTATACGTAGCCTCCAACGTGGCGTCTGTAACGGAGATGCGTTCCAAGTAGGGAACCGACATTGAGTTTCTTTTGGCGGAAACCAGAATATCGCAGATATTCACAGGACTATAGCTATGGAGACCTGGCAGTGACAAAAAGCACTGTGAGTCGTTGGGTCAGGCGAAACAAGGCCGCGCTATTCTGCCCGATCTCCCACGTGCCGGTCAGCGGCAATGTCGGAACGTGCAGCACCGTCATTCGAGCTAACCGACGGATCGCCATGATAACGCAAGGCCGCACGCAAGTCTGTTCACTCGTCAGGGTCTCACAAAACTTCATTCGACTGTTCTTTCTCATCCACATAGATCCCAGATAAGACACGTTCCGATTTCCATCTGCTAGACCCAACGAGCGATGCTCATTCCACAGGTCCACGGGAAGCAGTACGCGGATGGTGAGAGGTTACTGGTGCAGCAATACTTTGGCTCCGACGTCACAGACTAGTAGAGCGGTACCATGAGGATGTATAGGCCCTCCCGGTGAAGTGGCGTAAGGACGTCGCATGGGACACAGTTCATGAATAAAATCATCTCGGTTTTCAAGCTACGTCAATACGACTAAAATTCTCGAGCTTTCGATGGCTGTCTACGCCCTAGTCGTCAGAACTACTGACTATGGAAGATGGTACGATTTTTCATTCATATAGTCAGGATTAGGGCCTTTGGCACCGAGTAGAGGGGGCCGAAATGAAGCTTGCGAGGAATGTAACAGACAGCGCACAGCAGCTCCAGCCCAGCACGGGGCTAAGTGACGTCAGCTGGCGCGAGGGACAGCCTCCTTTTCTTTTTTTTCTTTCTTTTAACTGTCTATCTTGTCCCAGGTTTGATGTAGCACGCCACGAATTCTTCTACGGTGCCAATCTCTTCTTCTCAGATTAGCACTTGCAACCTACGTCCTCAATTGTTTGCTGGATGTTGCATGGGGGCGTAATTAAATAGAATGCAAATAATTTTAATTTTAGTAGTTGTTAATCCGGTTACTCAGTCTCGTAACCCGTTGGCCCTGAATAATATTAGTACACAATCTGACTGCATAGAATAAAAAAAAAAGAATGAAAGGAAATTTCCGTTCCAGCAACTATAAAAGCTACCAAACAACAAAGTACAAATGTAACTGTTCTGTGTGTGGAAGTCTGATTCAACGTACACATCTGGCACTGTTCTACCTCAATAAGACAAGATATTTTAAACACGAATTACACTGAAGTAATTAAAAAAACTAGACATACTATATTCGCATATAGAAACCAGAATTACAGTCTAACACAAGAACACGAGCCAGATGCTTTGTTGACTGAACCTGTGACCAAGAGGCATAAGACATTTGAAATAAGAAATTTTCTTTACCTTCATATATATTGACGAAAAATACACTCTGATCATTACAACATCCCCAATCCAGCAACATCTGGTGTCTTGCCCAACAGAACAACTGCACACGACATGGTCACAATTAGTAATCTAACTGCGGCTACCCCAGAACTACTACTGCCCTCAGCAAACTTCTCAGCTTCAACTGCCCGTGGAGGTGGCTGAATAATTCTCTTTGGCGCAATCTCTGGTGCTGTGACTCAGTGTAGCCACCTTTCAATGTATTCAAAGAATGGTTCAAATGGCTCTGAGCACTATGGGACTTAACATCTGAGGTCATCAGTTCCCTAGAACTTAGAACTACTTAAACCTAACTAACCTAAGGACATCACACACATCCGTGCCCGAGGCAGGATTCGAACCTGCGACCATAGCGGTCGCGTGGTTGCAGACTGTAGCGCGTAGAACCGCTCAGCCATTTCGGCCGGCGCTGGATGTATTCCCATCTCTGTCGTCCTCTGCAGTTTTTGCCCTCTACAGCTCCCTCTAGCACCATGGAAGTCATTCCCTCATGTCTTAACAGGTGTCCTACCTTCCTGTCCCTTCTCATTGCGAGCGTTACCCACATTTTTCCTTTGCTTTCCGATTCTGCACATAACTCCTCATTCCTTACCATACCAGTCCACCTAATTTTCAACATTTGTCTACAGCACCGCGTATCAAATGCTTTGCTAATCTTCTTTTGCGGTTTTCCCACAATCCATGTTTCACTACCGTATAATTCTGTCCTCCAAACGTACATCCCCAGAAATTTCTTCCTCAATTTGTGGCCTATATATGACACTAGTAAACTTCTCTTGGCCATAAATTCCCTTTTTTCCAGTGCTAGTCTCCTTTTGACGTCCTCCTTGCTCAGTCCGCCATTCGTTATTTTGCTGCATATGTAGTAGAATTGCTTAAGTTTATCTACTTCGTGACCATCAACCTGATTCTAAGTTTCTCGCTATTCTCATTTCTTCAACTTCTCATTACTTTCTTCGTTTCCGACTTTGTGTCAGTCCGTATTCGGTACTCATTAGACCATTCCATTGAGCAGATCACGTAATTCTTCTTCACTTTCACTCATGATGGCAGTGTTATCAGCGAATCGTACCATTGGTATCCTTTCACCCCGAATTTTAATTTCACTCGTGAACCTTCGATGTACAGATTGAACTGTAGGGGCGAAAGACTACAACCCGTCCTCACACGCTTCTTAACCCGAGCACTTCATTCTCCGTCGTCCTTTCTTATTATTGCCTCTTCACTCTTGCACAGATTGCTTATTACCCGCCTCTCCCTGTAGCATACCTCTACTTTTCTAAGCATTTCATACATGTTGCATCATTTTATGTTGTCGAACCCTTTCCCCAGGTCGATAAATCCTATGAAGGTGCCTTGGTTACTTTTTAGTCTGGCTTCTATTATCAACCGTAACGTCAGAATTGCCTCTCTGTTGCCTTTACCTTTCTTAAAGCCAAACTGATCGTCATATAAAACATCGTCAATTTTCTTTTTCACTCTGATGTATATTATTCTTGCCAGCAACTTCGAAGCATGAGCTGTTTTGCTGATTGTGCGATAAGTCGCGCACATGTCAGCTCTTGCAGTCTTCGGAATTGTGTGTATTATATATTTCCAAAAGTCGGATGGTATATCGCCAGACACATACATTCTACACACTAAGGTGAGTAGTCGTTCTGTGGCGACTTCCCCTAATGATTTTAGAAATTCTGATGGGATGTTATCTATTCCTCCTGCCCTATTTGATCTTAAGTCCTCCAAAGCTCTCTTAAACTCTGATTCTAATAGTGGATTCCCTATCGCTTCTAAATCGGCTCCTGATGCTTCTTCTGTCACATCAGGCAAATATTCCCCCTCATAGAGGCCTTCAGTGTACTTTTTCCATCTATCTGTACTCTCCCCTTCGTTAACGATGGCATTGCTGTTGCACTCTTAATGTTAACGCTCTTTCTTTTAATTTCACCGAACATTAATTTGACCCTCCTGTTAGATGAATCAGTCCTTCCGATTTCCATTTTTTTCGATTTATTTACATTTTTCATGCTGCCATTTCGTCTTAGCTTCCCTGCATTTCCTATTTGTCTCTTTCCTCAGCGACTTCTATTAATGTATTCCTGAGTTTCCCTTAACGTTTTTGTACTTCCTTCCTTCATCGATCAACCGAAGTGTTTCTTCTGTTGCCCATGGTTTCTTCGCAGTTACCTTCTTTGTGCCAACGTTTTTCTTTCCAAATTCTGTGATTGGCCTTTTTAGAGATATCCATTCCTTTTCATTTGAACTGCTTACTGAATTCATTATTCCAGCGTCTATAGACTTTGAGAGCTTCAAGCGCATCTCTTCATTCCTTAGCACTTCTGTAACCAATTTCTTTGCGTATTGATTCTTCCTAACTAATCTTTTAATCTTCAATCTACTCTTCATCTCTACAACATTGTGATCTGAGCCTATATCTGCTCTTGGGTACACCTTACAGCCCAGTATCTGATTTCGGAATCTCTGTTGACCATGATGCAATATAACTGAAGTCTTTCCGTATCACCCTCTCTTTTCCAAGTTTACCTCGTCCTTCCTACAGTGGTAAACGTGGCGCCGGCCCCTTCGCGCCAGCTACCGTCACTCGGCCCCACGGCGGGCCAGAGCTGTTACGAACTGCCCAACTCACCTTCCGCGCACGCGACATTTCGTGCCTGTCTGATTGGTGCCAGATGCCCGTAATCGCGGCTGTACAAGCAGAAAATCGTGGCAGCCACGGTCACAGCTGGGATTGGAGTCCATTAACTCACAGTGACAGACTCGCTAGAAGTTGCTCTTCTAGATTAGGAATATGTTAGTCAAAAGCGCTCTATTAACGCGTCGAACTTCCACCGCTGCCGCGGCACCCATTGCCAGCAGTGTTCAAAAAATCATCGCCAAGAGGTCAGCTACTTCTGTCGCGGACGGCCGCTACCTCCTTCGCGGCGTTGGTATACGACGACCAAGGCTTCAGGATGTGAATACCGCCAGGAGCTGCTGGCACAACAATTACAGCCTGAATCTACACGTCCTAGCCTGGTATATGGACAACAACATGGGGAGCAAGTACATCTCGAACGCCCGAAGGACCTGGCAACAACACTCCAGCACCACTAACCATGCGGCCGACGTCCCAGATCACAGCACCATCACCTCTCCGAGCACTAGCCACACCATCGCCGCAATGCCGCCAGCCGCAGTGTCGTCAACAACAGCAGCAGCCGCTCCATCACCAGGAGCGGCCATAATCGTGCCGCCACATCAACCAGTAGGTAAACATTCCCTACCCTGCAATCATTCCACAACCTCCCTTCGACACTCCATCAAAACTTGCCACTAAAACTAACAAAAGGCCGACTACTAGTGACCAACAGCATGCAACTAAAAGGACGCAGCTAATTCTCCCAGATACTGACAACATGCAGGGCGAGATCGTTCCAGAACAGCAACACCTAGAACATTCTTCTTCGTTTTTGCTCAGTAGGTGTGACCCGAAGTTTCTCTACCCAAAGACGCTCCTAACTCACATTCAGCGCTATATACCAGCAATGCAAGTCCACTAATGAATTCCTAGGAGAGATTAGATCACCACTAAAACTAACGAAAGTCATTCCCATTTATTCCTCCTCCGAAATGTTGGCGTCAATGCTACCATTCTTACAAGCTCTCCACCTAAACAATCCCAGCCTCCACGCTGAACCCAAAAATTCAAAGCAATAATGAAAAATGACATTCGAGTAACTGACGAAGGCATCGAAAGTGAACTCAACAGGTAACCGGGAATCAATGTCCACAAGGCACTTGTCATTCAAAGTGATGATGGATATAGCTTCTTATTACAAGTATTCTGTGAAGCACGCGACACAATTTTTAAAAATGGGGCCTTGACTTACCGTAGGAACCATACTGCAGAATTATTGCGATCCACTATACAAGAGCACTGATGTCAGCGATGTCTACAATACAATGACTATCAGATAGAACTTTGCATGAACCTACCCACTTGTCCTCATCGCAAGCAAAACTACCTTCAGAAACGACTCCCGAACCTACACTCCCTACCTACCTGCAACACCTGGGACCAGCGTGACCCAACTTACTATCACAAATGCTAACCTAGGTACTCTTCCCAAAAGCCTGAACTCATCGTCACAATATGCACAGTTAATCAACCACTCTGCCCAAATAATTCCGTCATTCTCCACCCACCATTCAAAATATAATCCTTTTCATAATATTAATTCTGCAAACCATACATCCTTTAGAAATACCCCTTATTCTACAAGAAATAAGCTTCGCAACCTCCACCATCTTGCATCTCAGTTACCTGCAACACATATTCCCAAAATAAAGCGCATTCCATTTTGAATCGTCTCGAAACACTAGACTACTTTACCCTTCAAACTCTTTGTTTTGCTGCACATGGTGCAGCATACATACAACATCCCATATCAATATATCCTTTCCCTCCATTGTAATAAACATATTATAATCCATACGCTCCAACAACACGAAATGCCTCCCCTACGAAACCTTTCTCCAACCCCACCATTCCACGCACATATCTTTTTACATCGTCCATTGCTCTGATAATCCCCATCTTACTGCCTGAAGCCCCATCTCCGAAATATCCCATCCAGTCCCAAACTGCTCCTCAATGATACAACCTAGCACCTCAAACACACCTTCATTCTCCCAAAACTCGCATTAATCCTTATCCTTGCCACCATCACCATCATATCCCTCACGGTTTTCTGACCCATATAGATCAAAACTTTGCTACACACATAATTGCAGCCGACTTTAATCTTCATCCCGCACACCCTCCAAAAAAGGGCATAAGTTTATCAACATCCTCAATGGCAGCGAGATTCATCTCCCTCTCCACACTGGTCCTGACACAGATACTACTCCTAGTGCCATTACTGACTCCCCCAACCACTTCAGGCGAACCACAGTAATTGTCCTAAATCCAAAAGGAATGTTACCTGTCTCGTTCTCCAAGTTTCATACCATGTACCCAGCTTAACCTGAGCCGTTCCTTGTCATCAGTGCTGACATATCCAGGATTGTTTCCGTGCAGACTGGAATCCATACCAGGCCCATATTCAAGATTAATCAAAAACCATGATTCCAACCTTCAAAATCCTGACAACATCCAAAGTGAGCCTGTCTTCCCAAACGACACCATCTCGGATAGAATTTCCACCCATATCCCTTTCCAAACTCTCTACTATCACTGTGACACGCCCAAAAGCCACCGACAGCTCCAGTAAAATCTTTACAGTTACTTACAAGCCAAACAGCTTCGGGACTGGCACATCACATAAACTAAACGAAACATTTATAAAGTCCACAAAGACTATACGAAAGAATTCCATAGATTCTCCGGAAAGAACCACAGTCCCATGTGGAGTGGTCCCTCCCACCGGAGGTTCGAGTCTCCCTCGATCATGGGTGTGCGTGTGTTATTCTTAGCGTTAAGTTAGTTTAAGTTTGTTTAGGTAGTGCGTAACACTAGGGACCGATGACCTAGCAACTTGGTTCCTTAGGAATTCACAGACGTTTTGAGCAACTGCACCCCCCCCCCCCCTCCCCCTATACGTGGTACTTACTGGAAATAAGGAAAACGTGGAAGGAGGGCCCACCAATGTAACTTCCTTCTCATACAATCTGTTAATTTAATCGTATATGGACTGTGTTTTACAGATAATCAAAGCATTTAACCACAAAGTTTTCTTTAACGAAATAAACAAATCTGCAAAATTCTTTTGACCTTACACCTTAAGTTGAATAAGCTTCTAATCGTTGGAAAATAATGCTAAAGTGCTGTATTGCAAAACAGCAAACTATATGATAATGGTTACAAGACGTCGAACCTGCAGCCCGCTCGATCAGGTGAAACAGCTGTGTTTACTACAGCGCTGGTCACAGTCTATCTTATTAAATGCCCTTCTGCAACACATGAAAACTATAGAAGCACTATTGATGACAAGAGTGATTCAGTTACTCAAAACAGATGGCTTAACTTTTAAATTGAAAGCTGTATGTTGACAGGTGCGGGGTTAAGATGCGCACCTGTGCTTAAAGGTTAAACAGATTAGAAAACAATGTGACAATGATAAGGTTTACTTCAAAGCAACCAACCTCTTAATTTCAATCGGCAACCCAGGTGCGACTGGATTCCAACCCGTCCCTTTTGACAGCCTTATTTTGACTAAAGCCCTGGTGACAATTGGCTGTTAATATTTTCAAAATTAAGCTGATTCTCAGTTGTTAAGACCTCTCTGAAGGAACGTCTTAAAACATTACTTGGGAACACTTATTACAAGAGAACAGACTCGGCGGAAGCACAACATCGAGCTAAAATACACCAATAATCACCCAATCTTTCAAACAAAGGAACAAACGTCTTAATACAACAGGCTGTTCAGATCATAACTAATGACTGAGAAATGCAATTACAATCAAAGACCTGAGGCGGTTAACATCTAAATGTAACCATAAGGTCCCTGGTTCATTTGAACTGCTCATCGCTTCTGGGAATACTGGCGCCACCTATTCCTCGTGACAATGTCCATCTTGGCGTCTGCACCTCCCGAGGCCCCTGTTGCAGCTGACGTTTCTGCCAATAAACACTTTAGCCAGTACATGTATGGCTGTTGTACGGAATGCGGCGCGGACCGCTCTCGTGCTAAATGTTTTAATACGTTAGAAAAAACAGTTAAGATGACCGTTGAAACGTGCCGAAGCTGGTCAGGTTAATAATTGGGAGATTCTGCGATCCGGACTTTTTTATAGGTGATCCACCGTAAGAGAGCGCCATTATTCCCAATCATGTTGGTTAATTTTTATGAATTCTTATTTGTTTTCCTTATTTTCAATGTCAGTCCGTAGAACATCACATATTCGAGATGTTTTTGTTAGGGCGAACCCCGTAAAATTTGAGGATATTCCGCGAATTTTGCAGGAATTACAAGGAGTGAATGAAAGATAAACTTAAAATCAATCAACTCCTAATTTTGAGGAAAGAAATTCTCATTTTAGTAAGGCAGAAATAATAAATGCTCACCACGATTGTGAAACTGAAGCTGAGGATAGCGGTGGAGGGACGAAGGTGAAACAACGGCTGGAAATTTTTATGGTGGGAAAGATAGAGTTACGAAACAGTGACATTCCGGTTGATTGAACTCTACAAAAACTAAGAAATAAATTATAAACATGTTACATGGTCCAAGAAGAATAGTAAGGGATTCCGTATCCGCAACTGATATATTTTCGGAAGTTTTCGACGTAAACATTATAGCACTTATTTTAATCACAAATTAAAATGTGTGACGGATTTATTTTGCTTTACATACAGGGCATTTAAGAAACGAGGACCCTGGTTTGACAGTCTTTGAATGCCAATGTTAGTTAATAAACTCAATAGCCTGAAAGGATAGCTACAGGCTACATTATTTTGTTTCAACCAACCTTTATTTGACATTCATCCGTTACCTCCATGCTTACTTACCTTTTTCTGTCTTGTCGTTGTGGAACGGAGACGTAAGCTGCTTACGGAATAATAAGATAACGTGATTGTCTTTAATTTCGCAGTATTAGGTGAAACACCTTACGTCCATTACCTGAATACTATTTCTTGAATTACTTGTGTTATTAATGATTTTCGGAGGTCGTCTTCAAAGTTTGGAGCCTAACTGTTCAATAGCCGAACAATCTGAACAGTTTTGCTCTTTCGTTAATCATTACCTTAATAGGGAAAGAATCTAGCTTCGTCTATTTCAAATACCGACTGCAGTAATTTTTATGTATCTTCATTGTAGGAATTTTTCTAAAATTTCACGGTCGAGAGTCACTGAACAGTGATGGCAGGTATCTTAATGGATTGGCCTGAGGTATCATCATTTTTAGGTCGATGGGAGTAATTATTACTGATCTTTTTTCACATCACTAAAGATTTGTTACAAAAGGCATTTATATAGTCTTTAAGCAGTAAAGATAATCCCATCGCCGTTGGAACGGACCTTCTTGACGAGAGATCACACGCATGCGAAATTTTTAATCTTCCACATTTTTCAATGTCGCTTAACTGGAGGAGTTTTTTTTAAAGAAATTTTTCTATCCAGAGGGCACATTTCAGCATGACTGTTAAATTATAAGACACACTAATTTAAAATCGAGAAACTACGGCCAATGTATGCGTGGCTCTCAGATTGCGCTGACCTAACCAGAGAAGAACTACTGTCTACTGTTGGTATCCTTGCTCAAATCGGATTTAAAGGAGTGAATGGTAACGGTGTGGGTGCTACGGGCAGTGGATGGGACGGGAATGACATTTCTGAGAGCGCCCATGACTTTTCGGATGTTTATACTAATTCTGAGTAGCCTCTGATTTGATGAAGGCTCAATCCAGACCTACCCAGCAGCTTTGTGCAGCCCGAGAAAACCTTGCAGTGTGAGTGTACGTGTTACTTTCGACGACATGTTGCATCCTTTTCGTGGACGCTGTTTGCGGAATCAGTACACGTCATCGAAAATGGCCAAATATGGCATCAAAATATATGCAATGACAGATCTGAACAAATTTTATTTTAAATATTTGGAGGTGGCTGTCGGTAAAAAGCCGGCCGCTGTGGTCTAGTGGTTCTAGGCACGCAGTCCGGAACCGAGAGACTGCTACGGTCGCAGGTTCGAATCCTGCCTCGGGCATGGATGTGTGTAATGTCCTTAGGTTGTTAGGTTTAAGTAGTTCTAAGTTCTAGGGGACTTCGTGGTGCCCAAGATGTTGGCCTAGCCCTGCCTGCCTATCTTCCCGTAAAGCGAGTGTCAAAGGCAGCACGCATCACTGCAATGAGATGAGGTGCCATCTTGTCGGAAAAACACACGCCCCTTTTCCACCTCAATATCGACCATACTCTGTCAACATGTGACAGTAAAAATCCAAGTTTATTGTTTTTTCTACAAGAATGAAAGGAGCAATCACACGATCTTCCATCAAACCGCACCAGTGTGAGAGTCATGTTGATGCTGAATAAATTCATGTGCATGCTCTGCCCCCCCCCCCCCTCTCCCCCAAATTCTACATGAAGTGTAGTCTCATCAGAAAAGATTTTATTTTTATTTTTAGAAAACTGACATCAACATCAGTTCTGTGTAGATAGTCAACAGCAAACTCACACTTTTCGATTCTGTCAGTAGGTTTTATTTCATGTGACAGTTGAAATCTGTAGACACGCAACTTAAGTATTTTACGCAGAACATCAGACAAAGTACGTTTAGGCACTCATAATTATAGATTATGTCTGGTCAATCACTTCTCCGAGTTGCGAACACACTAAACACGGACCTGTTCAACAACATCTTCAGAAGTTCTCGATCTACCTGGTGATTTTGCTTTTAAAACACTACCGGTTTCCTTTAAAGGCTTTAGCCAATGACAGATAGTTTTTCCTGTAGGTTGCTCAGCACCGTACTGACGTCTAAAATTACGTTGCAGTGTTATAACTGACTCTATTTCCACTGAGCTTTCTGTTGAGGAGTACACTTCGTTGCTGAGTTGCTCTGCACTGCACTGCACGCACGCCTGAACTGAACTGAGAGAACAGAGGGAAAAGACAGCACTAGTGCCGTCTCAAGGTCAAGCAGACATGCCAAACTTGGAGAGTTAATGAATCAAACACCACAAACTAGAATAGTGTATGTCACTTGGTACAGATTCTAGGGCTACTGCTTCCATAAAGTGAAAGAATGAGAAGCAGTGGTCTCCAACATGCTATTCGAAGAAAACGTGTAAAATAGTGAACGGTTAATAACTGAAGTGAATGGCAGAGAGTTTACGTGCACATTGGGCCAACAGAACCCTCTTTTGGTGGCTGGACAGGTCAGTGTTATGCATTGTTCATTTGGTGCGAAACCATCATACGAAGTGGAATCGTGTAACCAAGTGACACTGTGCCTCGTCGACATCACAAGGTGGAATATCGGCATGTGGGTCGTTCGACTGGGGCAGAATGATTAGTCTCCGGAAGGCGGCTTTGTCGTTCCGTGACATCGCGTATAGGGCATGCTGCTTCAACAGTGAGGCGTACGTGGAACCAGTGGAAACCTGTGGCCAGAAGAGGGCCGTACACAGCGCCGACAGGTTAGTGGCTGACGCAATGTAACCATAGCGTAAGATGACGGCCATCTTGTCAGCTCTGCCGTAACGAACAGAACAGCATCGTCCACAGTGTTGTTGGGACGTTGTAGCACTGCATCGGCTTCCACTGACCAGAACCCACCAAAGCCGAAGGCTGTAACGGGCACGTGAGCATCAATATTGGCGAGTTGAGTGGTAAAATGTAGCGGTCTTGTGCGAGTCCTGCTACAACTAGTCCTGCAGTGATGGACACATACGTGTTCGACTCCGCCGTGATGAACGCAGTCGGGCGGACTAAATTGTTGAGCGCCATATCGGACAAGTGCCAAGATTGGGCGACATTGACTATACCACGCGATCTCGCCTCCTACATCTGAACAGCTACCGCTCATCAGGGAAGTTTCACAGTTTGGCGGTACGCCACATAAATGTTGACATTTTTATCGGTTGTAAACCGTAGTTAATGTATTTTATGAACATAATTAGTGTAAAATATACAGTTAATGTTCTTGAAACAAGTGATATGCAGTGATAATTTAAAATTAACATCTTCATTTAAAAGATGTCTATGAAAATTAAAAAGGATCGTAAAGAGACGCGATTATACGGCCGAGGAGGAAGGACGTATTTTATTGTACACCAACTGTTTTGTTTCGCGATACGGAAGGCAGCCATTGAGTGGCTACACATATTTTATGTACGTTATTCTGTATTATGCTACAATAAAATAATTATTATTATCAAAAAACCAATTTCCTTGTAATAGTTGTCACCTCAAATGCTTGCAGTGGATAATTATTTTTAATAAGCATTTTTTCAGTAATTTGCTCTGAAGGAAGCTCATCTTCCGATGCAGCCTCTGGTCGGCCATTACGCGCCGAAGTATTAGTTTATTTTTCATTGTTAACAGTAACTGTAAATGCGAGAGATTTCGTTGTAAGAACTTTCTTAAACTGCAACAGATAATTAATTTATATTAAAGTTCATTTTTTAAATTATACAGATTCTATGAGTTCAGTATGTTTTATCTTGGCCGCTCCACGGCAACAATCGAAATTCTCTCAAGCCTTGCTTTGCAATCAATAAATATGAATTAACAAAATTACATTCAATTCACTTAACGGCAACTATATTTCAGTCATCACGTTCAAAATCTAAAGTTGGTACAAGAACAACAGCGGCCCTTCAAGAACCCGTTTCATATTTACTTATGCACGCAAGTTAAGGTGATAAGAAGACATAATATCCCTGAGAGAAAGAATGATTATCTAACAAAAGAAAAATTCATGCTGATAAATTAAAAATAAAAATATAAAATATATAGGTAATTATTTTGTATGTAACGTAACAAATGGCACCGACGTTACAACAGGCCGAGGCACATGTTACATTTAGCAACATTACATCGGACCATATGTGGCGAAAAAAAATGCAAGCCTTCTTCGAAGAACGATGAGTAACTCTGCTTCCCTGCCCTGTAAGTTCGCCTGAAATGTCGCCCATCGATCACGTATGGGATACGGCCTGTGGGCATCTCGTTCGTTCAGGTCCTCCTGCAGCCACAGTTGACGCTCTGTAGACGCGTTTACCAACTGGATGGAAGAGTATTCACCAGCAGCATATTCAGGGGCTTTATGATTCCATGCCTCCAAGTCTAGCTGCTCTGACTGCACCACATGATGATCCTACTCCGTACTGAATTTCCACAGTCGCAGTGCATGTAAAAGTCTCTAATCCTATTCATTTGTGTAGTGTCTTGCCCTTAATCGGTGGAATAAATGTCATTGTGATCACACGTCTCAGTTTTTGTGTTTCACTATTTCCAGACAGCGGTGTATTTTATTGATCCAGAACTCGCACAACCGCCAAGACGCGATGCCTGGACTCTGGGTGGCGTTGCTCACCACAGGAAAACACGCAGCAGAGAGTGGTGGCGGCGACCACGAGGTTGCCAGACAGAAAGGCAGTCGCAGAAAAGGCGCAGCGTCAGCGACCTGGCGTGTGCGTGACTACATCAGGCTTCACCCTCCAACCCTCCGTCCCTGCTGCGCTGCGCGAGTACCGCGGCAGACCGCGACTTGCAATAAGTCACGCGCGTAGGGGACTGCAAACAGCGGCTCCTCGGAGACGTCCACGGGTCAGCCGATGGCAGCCTGAACAAGGCACCATCTGGAAGGCGCCACACAGTGAAGTATTTATACCGAAATCCTGGCCGAAATTGCAAAAACTAACGTTCACCCAATGATTGTAGCAGCTATCTTTTATAGTAGTGTCACAAGTCTAACCCCTAGCAACAGCTGAAGAACAGCTTTTTCTTTTGGGCAACGTTTTTCTTAATTAAGGTATTAACTTGATTCAAATTTTTTCGCTAAATGAGTGTTTGAAACAGAAGTAGATCTGAATGTTAAAAGAATGTAACAACTTGTATGGAAAATATTGGCTAATCAAATTACTTAAATTTATAACTGAGTATCGACACTGGAAAGTTTTGCTAAACAAGATATAGTTCGTCTGTCATTTCTTTTTAGCAGTTTCGAATGTGTGTCAGTGCTTCTCGGACCTGTTCTTAAGTATAGTCGTGACTGGGACGGTACTCAGATCCAGCTGAAAAATAAGAAATTCTCCAAATTTTCCCTACGTATATACGGAGTGTTCAAAAAGTTTCTCCGCAGTGCCGTATGATTGTTAGCAGCACGTAGCGTATGATTGTTGGCCTGCCTGGGTTTTTCAATGTAGCAATAAACGCACAACGATACTGCAGTGATGTTCCATACCAATTCATAGGAGACCTCGTGTTAAGTGAAATACTGAATGGTGATATTCAACAAGATGGTCCAACCGTGCAAACAGCTGGCGTTCCAATGTCACTGGTTGCTGATGTTTTTGGTGATCGCGTAATTTCCACGATCACCTGACCTGATACCACCTGACTTTTTCTTCTGGGGTGCAGCGAAAACTGTCTATAAAAAACGTCTAAAATACATCAATGAATTGAGAACTGCAATATCCACTCTTAATGCTTCTGTTACAGAAGAAATGTTACAGCTTGTGTTTGGAAAACTGATTAGATGAATTGAATTGTGTATTCAACAACAGAGGGGACACTTTCAACATTTAAAGTGAAAATTTGTAAGTAAAAATGAATATTTAATAAATTAATAACTTGTATTTCACTGAGTTTCATTTCGGTATATTCTCTGCGGCATACGGAACGTGCGGCTAACAATCATACGGAACTGTGGCGAGACTTTTTGAACAACCTGTATAAGATTTTTAAAATGGTATAGTGTGCCGCGCGGGGTAGCCGTGCGGTCTAGGGCGTGTTGCACGGTTCGCGTAGCTTCCCCCGTCGGAGTTTCGAGTCCTTCCTCTGGCAGGGATGGGTGTGTTGTCCTTAGCGTAAATTAGTTTAAGTTATATTAAGCAGTGTATAAGTCTAGTGACCGATGACCTCAGCAGTTTGGTCCCGTGGTCTTTACCACAAATTTCCAATTTTTCAGTATACTGTTTTTACGTATCTTATAAAAAGTTCATTTGTGTCGATTACAAACGACCTTAGGAGTAACTATGTAGTCTGTAAGACCCATGTGAACCTATAAAACTGTATTTACCCACATTTAGTGATCTTTACAACAAGACCAGAAACGTAGCAACATCTGAGATGGAATATCGTACGCTTACTGATAGTTACTGATTGCTCAAGGTTTTGTAATGGTTTGGCCCAGGTGCATTACATAATACAGTTTATTTAAAACTACACAACAGGATTGAAATGCTACCGTAGATAAAATGTAAAACAAGTTTGATAGTGAAAATATTTAGATTAACACAGAAAACAAGATCCTTTAGGCTCCGTTAGAGCTTTGAAGTAACTGATGATAATAAGGTCCCATACTCCGAGGAGCGTAGGAGACCCTCATCGCCGACAAGGCAATGTCCTAGCGCAGGTGGTTTGCCATTGCCTTCCTCCGACCGTTTTGGGGATGAGTGATGATGATGAAGACGACACAACAACACCCAGTCACTTTTAGGCAGGAAAAAGCCTTGACTCCGCCGGGCGTCGAACCCGGGACCCCGTGCTAGTGAAGCGAGATCGCTACCGCAAGACCATGAGCTGCGGAAATAATAAAAAATTCTTCTGAAGTGATAATGACAAAGCATCACCCAAATTGAAAGTTATTTAATAAGGATTACTAAGCAGTTTTTCGACTTCACGAAATGATTAAAATTACTAGTTAGAAACCAAAAAGTGGATGATCAAGTGCTCCAAGAGCTGTACCAAAGCTAAAATAAAATTTACCAGCAAGCACAGTTACAGACTACCAGCGAATCATAAATACAGTAACATCAGGATTAGTGCAAACAGCCTTAGCCGCCCAGGTGGGGTTATACTATAACGTCCGGCACGAACTGGTCAACCGACCCGCCGCACTGACTTTTAGGCTAAGCATGGGAATAAAATGTCTGTAACACACTAAATGCTCTCTTACAAATGCACATAAGTATTAAATATTAGTTCAAGGCTCCGACCGCAATATCGGGTGTGAGTCCAGCTGACGACAGATCGATAAAACAAAATCTTCAGGTGAGCGAGCTAAGAACGCAATGAATAACTAGTTTCAAGATTTTATCTGCCTCACTCTCCCCAGGAATAGTGAACGACTCACAAGGAGCTTCAGGTGGAAGTCAGGTTGGACTAACGACAAAATTTAACACGGTGGAAAACAGTGCACAAAAGTAGCAGAAAGGGTAAGAAAACTTTAGTAGACTCGCTGACACTGTTTTCCAAATTAAACAAGGATACTCCAGGACGACTGCGTTACTATTCTACAGGCTAATTTGCACTTAAACCTTCCCGCGAAAAGAAAGAAAGCTAAAAAGCACGACGGCCTCAAACGGGTAGGCCCGCTCGGTTTCACAGTTTGAGATGCACAGATACAACAGTAAAATCAATATCCACACCAGTGATGTCTGATACAGCTGATTACAAAGACGAAAGGAGATAACTGAATTTTTGTACAAACAAGAAATTGATCGATATTTACAGATTTAATAGTTGCTACCTGGAGCACATAAGGTGAAAGCGTTCGCACTTAGCTGCTAATACACTGAAGCGCGGAAGATACTGGTATTAGGCATGCGTATTCAAATATAGAGATATGTGAACAGCAGAGAACAGAACTGCCGTCGGAGCGCCTATATAAGGCAACAAGAGGTGCTGCTACAATGGCAGTTAGGACAAATATAAGTAAGTTTGAACGTGGTGTTGTAATCGGCGCTAGAGCGATGGGACACATCATCTCTGAGGTAGCGATGAAGTGGGAATTTTACCGTACAAACATTTCACTAGCCAGCCGGAAAAAGTTCTATAAGACCGGGACCAACGATAATCGTTCAACGTGACAGAAATGCAACCCTTTCGCAAATTGCCGCAGATTTCAATGCTGGCCCAGCAACAATTGTCAGCATACGAACCACTTAACGAAACATAATCGATATGAGCTTTCAGAGCCGAAGGTCCACTCTTGTACCCTTGATGACTGCATGGCACAAAGCCTTATGCCTCGCCTGAGCTCGTCAACACAACATTGGACTGTTGATGACTTGACACATGTTTTTTGGTAGAACGAGTCTCGTTTCAAATTGTATCGAGCCGAAGGACGTGTATGGGTATGGAGACAACCTCATGAATCCATGTCAGCAGCGGAAGTTCGAACTGGTAGAGGCTCTGTAATGGTGTGGGGCGTGTGCAGTTGGAGTGAAACGGGACCCCTGATACGTCTAGATATGACTCTGGCAGGTGAGACGTACATTAGCATCCTGTCTGATCACCTGATTTCAAATGTTCAATTCCTAAGGAACCAAACTACTGACGTCATCGATTCCAAGATTTACACACCGCCTAAACTAAACAAACTTGCGCTAAGAACAACACATACTCCCATGCCCGATGGAGGTCTCGAACCTTCGGCGGGAGGAGCCGCGCAAACCGTTACATGGCGGCCAAGACCGTGCGGCCACTCCGGGCGGCCTAATCATCTGCACCCATTCATGTCCACTGTATATTCCTATCGACTTGGGCAATTCCAGCAGTACATTGCGACATCAGACACATCCAGAATTGCTACACAGAGTCTCCAGGAACACTCCGCTGGAGACCAAACTTCCCAAACATGAACATTATTGAGCATATCTGAGATGCCTTGCAACGTGCTGTTCAGAGGAGATCTCGACACCCTCGTACTCTTACCGAGTTATGATCAGCACTGCATGATTCATGGTGCCAGTTCACTCCAGCACTACGTCAGGCATTAGTCGAGTCTATGCCAGGTGGTGTTGCGGCACTCCTGGGTGCTCGCGGGGGCCCTACACGGTATTAGGCAGCTCTATAACTTTCGTTGGCTCTTCAGTGTACATTAATGTTGGATACGCTGTTGTTACTGCGAACATACTGATAAAAATGGATCAAATGGCTCTCACTATGGGACTTAACTGCTGTGGTCATCAGTCCCCTACAACTTAGAACTACTTGAACCCAACTAACCTAAGCACATCACACACATCCATGCCCGAGGCAGGATTCGAACCTGCGACCGTAGCAGTCACGCGGTTCCGGACTGAGCGCCTTAACCGCGAGACCACTGCGGCCGGCAGTAGTGTAGTATTAGCGGTCGAAGTGTTGACTGATCATGTGCAACAGGCATGGAAATCCGTCCCACAAACTGACACCCGGCATCTGTCCTGTTCAATGCATGCACGTTTGCATGCTTGCGTTCAATATTCTGGCGGTTAAACAGGTTATCAATGTACCAGCATTTCACATTAACAATTACTTACGTCGCGCTTATGTGTGGCCGAGCTAACGATGAAGCTTCATTTCGGCCACCGACAGAGTGGGAGTATGGTTGCACGTTACACGAACGTGGAACTCGCTAATAAGCGTTTGGAATATGGGATCGCTGATTGCAGTGGTCGAAGCGCCCAGCGGTTGTACGTCCAACGTTACCCCCACATTTGTACAGGAGCTTGACTGAAAGGCCATGTTTCAATGGGGAGACAAAACAACATGAGCGAACGGTAAGGGTAAGGACGGTAGCCGACGACGAGATTGTGCTGGGGCTGGTAGAGAACACTCCCAGTGCTAGTAAGTGGGCTATCGCCAGTTCATGGGATTTCCCATATTAGAGTCTGGTGGGTCGTTCCTGACAATTCCGTATCACATCCAGCGCGTGCAGTTACCGGACATAGATAATTTTGATACACGAGTTGCCTTTGAACGGTGATGTTCACAGTTTCGCGCAACAGATCCCCGTCAAAATTTCGTTCACTGATGAGGCTATTTTCACACGGGAGGGAATGTTAAAGCCACGTAACATCCAGGTGTGATCAGAAGGGAACCAAAATGCAACGAGAACCTGTGTACCCTAAAGACGATTTACAGTTAATTTATGGACCGGGATGTCGACGATTACCTTATCGCCGGCCGGTGTGGCCGGCGGGTTCTAGGCGCTTCAGTCTGGAACCGCGCGACCGCTACGGTCACAGGTTCGAATCCTGCTTCTGGTATGGATGTGTGTGCTGTCCTTAGGTTAGTTAGGTTTAAGTAGTTCTAGGTTCTAGGGGACTGAAGACCACAGATGTTAAGTCCCATAGTGCTGAGAACCATTTGAACCATTTTCTTAAATTAATTGTCCTTTCCACTCCTTGTAGCTGGGTGTACTGTAGTTCCACGTGGTCGATCGTTCGTTGCCGGAGGGCACGAGTTTCGAGTAGCGACAGAATAGGCATCGATCCACTAAACTCCTTCGACTCCCTGTATTAATGTATCTGGTCCCCAGTTTGCCCGTTATCCTCCTCTCACATAGTGGATGTTCTGTGTAAAGTAATGGTAGAATTTGGTGGTACACATTTGGCCAAACGCAGTTCAGTCTTTCCTGTAAAACAATAATGTGCGTGCAGATTAGCATACAATATAGCCGAGCTATGAATTGTAAAAATGTAATCCCTGTAAACTGGGATACCTATTGTAATCGCTGTAAACTCGAATGATTGTGTTTAAAATAAATAGGTAATGGATGGTCATCAGTCTGTAACATCCTCTAAAAATCAAAAAGGAGCCAAGTTAAAAGAACTCATTTAAAATAAAAGATAAAGAATGCAGGGATCCACACATCAGCGTGTGAGCCCTCCAGCCCCTTGCCTATTAACGTACAAAATAGAGCACGTTCTGTTCTCTAAGTAGCGCTCTCAAACTCCCCTCCCCCAGTTATCCGTTGCGCCATCTTAATTCAGGGCTAGCTGCAGTGTCTACCACTTTTAATAAACCCGATGTGAGGTGTCGGTTTTCCTCTGTCTGTGGACCAGTATAGAAACAAAAAATCCACAAAAATCATGAGGGCTGCGTAAAGCAGAAATACGAGCGTTGTCAGAGGGTTTTAAGCAAGTACAGACAAAAGCATGGTTTTCTCCACAACAAAACGGTTAACTTTCACCTGGCGCACTGTGCCAGGACTCTTTGGATACGTTACTTCCTCTGGGGATACGTCAAGGCGCTGACGTACGAAAGTATCGTTAGCAGTGCTGGGGAACATGTATTTATCGTTGAAGGTGCCGGGGAAGTCCGGAACACGTCCGGTAGTTTCCAAAACATCAAATCTTCCATGAGACAGTAATGAGTGGCCTGCGCCATGGTAGGGGGTCCTGATGTCGAACACTTTGGGTAACTGTAAGTTTTGGTACGTACTTGGTTTACGCAGTGCTACGCATAATAAACATCTTTTCTCCTGTTCGTGTCCTCCCTTTCTTTCGTTTTGTGTCGCCACTACCGAGCCAGGAAAGCGTTGCTATGTGACGTGTATAGGGCAATATCAACAGCAAGAGAAAGTGGTATAACTGGAGTATGATTAGCCATGAATAAGGAGGTAGGCAGGGAGTGTGCTCCAGTGAACAGTTCAGTGATAAGGCTGTTCTAAGCAGAATCGGCAGCAAACCAAAATCGACAACGATAGCTCAGGTACACAAGCCAACATCACAAACCGGAGATGAAGAGATGGTTAAAGTGTATGAGGATATTGAACAGGTAATCCATTATGTAAAGGCACATGAAAACGTAACAGGCATGGGGGGCACATCGGCTTGCTACTAAGAATGAGAGAGATAAACTGACTTCTGCAATAAATTTCAGCTGATAATAGCGACTACTCTGTTCGGGAACCACAAGAGGAGAGGTCATACTTGAAAAAGGTGAGGAGATATAGGAAGGTTTCATAGAGATTACATCATGGTCAGACAAAGATTCCGAAATCGGATACCGGATTGTAAGGCGTACCCAGCGGCAGACATTGACTCAGATCGCAATATAGCAGTGATCAGAAGAAGGCTGAAGTTTAAGGGTTAGTCAGAAGAACCAACACGAAAATTGGAATACGGAAGTACAAAGGAATGACGAGATAACGCTTGAAGTTCTCTAAGGTATAAATACTGCAATAAGGAATAGCTCAGTGCGCAGTTCAGTTGAAGAGGAAAGGACATCTCTACAAAGGGATATCATAGACGTTTGAAAGAAAAACGAAGGTACAAAGAAGACAACTGTGAAAAAAACTATGGGGAACGATTGATGGATGAAAGAAGAAAGTACAAAAATGTCGAGGAAAATTCAGGAATATAGAAATAAAAGTCGCTGAGAATGAAGAAAATAGGAAGTGTGTGGAAGCTTGGACGAAACGGATGCATGAAAAATGTGAAGAAATCGAAAACAAGAAATGTTTGTCGAAGGACTGGCTTAGCATACACAAAAGTCAAGGCAGCCTTCGTTGAAAGGAAAAGGAATGGCGGTAACATAAAGAGTGCAATGGAAATTCCGTTGTTAAATGCCAAGAAGAGAGCGGATAGGTGGAAAAAGTACATTGAAAGCCAGCACGGAGGGGAAAGATTTGACTGATGACGTGATAAAAGAAGTAAGAGGAGTCGACAGAGGAGAGTTAGGGAATTCAGTATTAGAATCAGAATTTAAAGGAGCTTTACAAGACTTAACATCAGAGGAAGCAGAAGAGACAGATAACATTCCATCAGAATTTCTGAAATCATTGGTGAAATTGGCAACAAAAGGATTGTTCACCTTGGTGTGTAGTCTGTATGAGGCTGGCGATACACCAGTTGACTTTCGTAAAAAACTCATCCCCGCAATTGCGAAGACTTCAAGAGCTGACAACTGCTAGAATTATTACACGATCAGCTTAACAGCTCATGCAACCAAGTTGCTGACAAGAATAATATACGGAATACTAGAAAAGAACATTACACATTTGATAGATGACGATCACTTAGGCTATAGGAAAGGTAAAACCACCAAAGAGACTATTTAAACGTTGCGGTTGATAATGGAAGCAAGGTCCGACCCTGGTAGCTGAGTGGTCAGCGCGAGGGAATGTCATACCTAACGGCCCGGGTTCGATTCCCGGATGAATCGGGGATTTTCTCAGCTCAGGGACTGGGTGTTGTATTGTCCTTATCATCATCATTTCATCCCCATCGACACGCAAGTCGCCAAAGTGGCATCAACTCGAAAGACTTGCACCCTACGGGAGGCCCTAGCCACACGGCATTTCTATTTATGGAAGCATGACTAAAGAAAAATCAAGACTATGCGTACGTCGGTTGTAAACAGTGCAAGATGTTCGAAATTCTGAGCAAAATATGGGTTAATATATACGGAGAGACACGTAATATACAATACGTACAAGAATTAAGAGGAAACAATAACAGTGGCGTCCGGCCATCCTGATTTAGGTTTCCAAGCAAATGCCGGGATGGTTCCTTTCAAAAGGCACGACCGACTTCCTTCCCCGTCCTTCCCTAATCCGATGAGACCGATAACCTCGCTGTCTGGTCTCCTTCCCCAAAACAACCAACCAACAATAACAGTGCAAGATCAAGAATGAATCGCACGGACTAAGTAGAGTGTAAGATAGGGATGTAGTTTCCCGCCCCTACTGTTCAATCTGTACATCGAGGGAGCTATAGGTTCGGGATTGGGATTGGGACTAAAATTAACGGTGGGACTAAAATTAACGGTGGAATGTTACGACTCACTGATAACATTGGTATTCTCAGTGAAAGTGAAGAAGAATTCCAGGCATCTGTTGAATAGAATGAATAATGTCATGAGTACAAAATATGAATTGAGAGTAAATCGAAAAGAGATGAATGTAATGAGGAGTAGCAGAAATGAGAGTAGACAGAATCTTAACATTAGTATTGATGGTCACGAAGCAGGTGAAGTTAATGAATTGTGATACTTAGGCAGCTAAATAACTAATGACGGACAATGCAAGGAGGACATGAAAAGCATAGTAGCACTGGCAAAAAGGGCGTTCCTAGCCGAGAGGAGTCTACTAGTGTAACACAAGGCCTTAATTTGAAAAGGAAATTTAAGTGAAGGCACGTTTGAAGCACAGTATTGTATATTAGTGAAACAAGGACAGTGGGAGAATCGGAACAGAAGACAATCGAAGGATTTGAGACGCTGTCATACAGAGGAACGTTGAAAATTAGGTGAGCTGATAAGGTAAGGAATGAGGAGGTTTCGCGCAGATTCAGAGAGGAAAGGAATACGTGGAAAACACTAACAAGAAGAAGGGACAGTATCATAGGACATCTGTTAAGACATCAGAGAATAAATTTGGTGGTACTAGAGGGAACTGTAGATGTCAAGAAGTGTAGTGAAAGACAGAGATTGCAATACATCCAGCAAATACGAGGGTCACTCCAAAAGAAATGCACACTATTTTTGTAAAAATACAGTTTCCATTCTTCATGTGTGAAAGTCTTACAGTGTGTAGATACATCCTTCCCACTTGTTTTCAAACTTAGTTTAACCTGGTCCCGTGAGTGGCCGCGCACAGCATGTCTTCAACATAGCTGCTACACTTGACGTTCGTCAGAAGAAACGGGCTGTCATAGAATTCCTGTGCTGTGAAAACGAGACAGTGGGAAACATCCACAAGACGTTGAAAAAGGTGTATGGAGATGCTGCTGTCTATCTCAGTACAGTTAGTCGGTGGGCAAGCAGGTTACGTGATGAAAGTTGACACGGCAATATTGAGGCCTCGTACTGCACACACTCCAGACAATGTGCAGAGAGTTAATGAATTGGTGACTGCTGACAGATGCATCACAGTGAACGAATTGTTACGCTACGTTGGGATAGGGGAAGGAAGTATTTGCAGAATACTGAAAGGGTTGGTGTTAAAAAAGGTTTGTGCCAGGTGGGTTCCCAGTATGTTGACAGTGGCTCACAAAGAAAGAAGACAAACGGTATGCAGCGAACTTTTGGAACAGTATGAGAATGGTGGAGATGAATTTCTTGGAAGAATTGTGACAGGTGATGAAACATGGATCCATCATTTTTCACCAGAGACGGAGAGGCAATGAGTGGAGTGACATCATGCAAATTCACGCAAGAAAAAAAAAAAATTCAAAACCACACCTTCTGCTGGAAAAGTTATGGCTACGGTGTTTTTCGATTGCGAAGGACTCTTGCTTGTGGACATCATGCCAAGTGGAATCACCATAAATTCTAATGTATATGTGACGACACTGGAAAAACTACAAGCTCGACTGAGTCGTGTTCGACCACATCGGCAAAAGCAGGATATTTTGCTGTTGCACGACAATGTACGGCCACATGTCAGTCAAAAAACCATGGAAGCGATCACAAAACTCGGATGGACAACACTGAAACACCCGTCTTACAGTCCTGAGCTGGCTCCATGTGATTATTATCTCTTTGGGAAACTGAAAGACTCTCTTCGAGGAACAAGGTTTGAAGATGATGACTCCCTTGTGCACAGCTGCCAAACAGTGGCTCCAACAGGTTGGTCCAGAATTTTACCGTGCAGGTATACAGGTGCTGGTTCCAAAATGGCGTAAGGCTATTAAGAGGTTCAAATGGCTCTGAGCACTATGGGACTTAACATCTATGGTCATCAGTCCCCTAGAACTTAGAACTACTTAAACCTAATTAACCTAAGACATCACACAACACCCAGTCATCACGAGGCAGAGAAAATCCCTGACCCCGCTGGGAATCGAACCCAGGAACCCGGGCGGTGGAAGCGAGAACGCTACCGCACGACCATGAGCTGCGGACGCAATTGAGAGGGATGGAAATTATGTGGAGAAATGAAAATATTGTTCATAAAGGATGTATCTACACATTGTAAAACTTTCAAACATGTAGAGTAAAAGATGGATGTGTGCGTTTCTTTTGGAGTGACCCTCGTAATTGGGGACGTAGGTTGCAAGCTGTACTCTCAGATGAAGGGGATTTCGTGGAGGTCCGCATCAAAGCAGTCGGAAAAGTGATTAATTCGAAACAAAAAAAATACAAAAGGTGTACTTTCTCTCTCCTGAAAGTCTGTACTGCAGTACAGTAAGGGCTTATAGGTCCGTTCTAGCTTAAGTTATAGCTAGAGAGCAGGCACCAAAGAGAGAGGTGGAGAGGGCGGTGAAGGGCAGGGGGTGGGGGGGGTGGGCGAGGAGCACTATCGCCCTCTCTGGCCCTCTGGGGGTCCTCCACGGCTGGGCACACGTGATCTCCACTCGTCTCGTAGTGTGCAGCGGTAGAGCCAGTGGGTGGCGGGGCGCGTTAGCGCAGCCACTTCTCGTTTGAGCACCGCACCGAGCTTCGCTCTGCCTGAGAGAGGACACGCGCGCTGCCCTTTGTCAGACACGCTCCCTCTCGCTTTTCTGCCGCACCGCGCGGCATCCTCAGGCACCTCGCCTCGTTGTCCTCATGCGCTGCCTGAGTTTGCCGACGGAAATGTTACCTGCCGGGCCGATGGACGAGCGCCCTCCAAAACTCCACTCGCCTGTCGGCGTTCTCTCTCTCTCTCTCTCACACACACACACACACACTCTCTCTCCTACTAGCACCGTGCGTACCCGTTTCTGCCAAGGCTTCCCTTTCATACATGGCCACACCGTTGCGAGTGCAGCTCTGTTTCATATGCCGCTACATTTGCCTGTCGGTGAAATGTGGCAAGGTAACACGACGCCTGAGCTGCCTTCTCTATCGACATGGGAGTGTTGCTCCGGACCAGCTAAAAATTCGCAAAAGAGGGGATTCCGAAACGCACTGCTGAACTTGTATATGTGTTACAAATAGGTTACTAATCCGTATCATATGATGGCTTTTAGAGAACAAACAAACCAAAAAAGTGCAGTCTGATTTACCTATTATTATTATTTTCGATTATCCCCTTTTGAGGGAGCGATTGAACCTGAGTAGTCATGATTTCTTTCTTCATTCTTCCCAAATTCTCTTCACACGTTCACTGTGTTCTCTCTTGCGTCCTTCCGACCATCTTTCTCCTGTCCTGTTCTCCGTATGTTCTTGTTTAAGTGTGTTTCTCTATGATGTTTCTAAACTGCTCTCTATTTTTTGTGTTGCGTGATCCCCCGTTCTTTAATGTCATCTTCATTTACTTATATTATTTATTTATCGTATGGCAAAACATATTCAAAAGCTACAAAACCTCTACCCATAAACATTTAAACACATCCCTCCAAACATAAAATAACACAAATAAAAATACCTTTTATGTATTATATGACGTCACTCGCCGCTGTCACGCAATCTTCGAAACGATCCGTGTAGTCACGTGTGGAACATGTCGACTCAACATGAGCGACTGTCTGTCGTTTCGCACCGCAGTCACCTCATGGTGATGGAGATTTGGCCCACTTTCAGAGAGTTCTGCACATCGTCCATGGTCCGCTCGGATGAGGTAGTCCAAACTGCCCGAGGATGGTCGAATTCAGGGGGATTGTTCTGCATACTAGGCAGATTCAGGCACTGCGAGGAACAGTTTTGTTGCCAGCAGCGTTCGATCCATCGATGGAACTGAATTCAGTTTCCATGAGAGTTCTAACTGTTAGGACAGTAGCATGTCTTGATCTTATAGTTTTACGCGGAGCGGGGATTACGTCGTTCATTATTGGAAGGTTGGTGTTATTACCTATCTTCTGGTATTCACGTAGTGGGGCGCTCTTCTGTGTGCCATCAGGAGGTGTGATGTCGCTCAGGGTAGGTAGCTAGTATGTAGATCGTATTGACCCACTTACAAAGTGCTTGCCAGCCGTTGTAACCAAGCGGTTCTAGGCACTTCAGTGCGGAAGCGCGCTGCTGCTACAGTCGCATATTCGAATCCTGCCTCGGGCATGGATGTGTGTGATGTCCTTAGGTTAGTTAGGTTTAAGTAGTTCTAAGGCTATGGGACTGATGACCTCAGAGGTCATCAGTCCCATAGTGCTTAGAGCCATTTGAATCAGTTTTGAACAAAGCCCATGTCCTCGTTAAGTTGTACATCCATCTGTTTTGCGTTTGGTCTATTACGCCAGACAGGCGCACAGTACTCTGTTGCTGAGTATACAAAACAGAGAAATGATAAAGAAAGGGTCGGTTGATAATCGCCAACGAGAGCCTCAGAGTTTATGGAGAATGTTGTTTCTGATTTTGAGCTTTGCAGATGTTCGTGTCAAGTGCTCCTTAAAAGAAAGTGCCGTATCCATTGTGATCCCGAGGTATGTTGGATGCATATTATGATGAAGTTCGTCTCCATCAAAATAGGCATCGATGGCTATGTATGCTAACCTACTCAGATGAAAACATGAAAGTTCTGTTTTATCTGAGTTTGGTTGTAACATCTTTTCACGGAAATAGAGTCTTAAGATGTCTAGATCAGAAGTTAGGACTTCTTCAGTTATCTCAAAGGTTTTGTGTTGGGTAGCTATTGCCCAGTCATCTACATAGCCAAACGTTCTGGTCTGTGTTCCAGGAATATTAGGTACATATAAATTAAATAAGAGAGGAGCAAGAACGGATCCCTGTGGTATGCCATTATTCAATACTCTTTCTGTACTTGCTGCGAATGTCGTTCCAGTTAACATATTTTCAATTAGTTTTTTTGTTCTTTAGCATGGGACAAGCTACAATAATTTATGAAGCAGTCGATGCCTCCAAACCGTGTCATACGCAGAATTTAGATCAAGGAGAACAACTGATCTTTTGTACTTTATTTGGTATCTTGCTTCAATAAATGTTGTTAAAGATAAAACTTGATAAGCGTAGATCCGTCTTGGTCGGAATCCAGTTTGCACAATACGAAGGTTCTGAAATATTTCTGGACTAATCCGATTGTATAGAATTCTTCCAAGGAACTTATAAGTACTGCTCAACTGTGCAGGTTCTTAGCTTGGTATGATGCCTTATTGTGTCCTCTGGGTGATGCTAAAGAGCAGTCACTTCAAGGCAAATGTCTAATGCGAAGAAGTAGAGGCACGTAGATAATCTCACACATCTCCCAGGTAAAATTAATTCGTCACAAATGCACTCTGCGTCATCTGCAGTTAAGCAGTGGTATCTCTCCAACAATCCAGCAATCCTTCCTATTCTCACGACATGTATCTCGAAGCTAACCACCATACTGTAGCACCTTGTAAGAATACTTGACCAAAATTTAACTGGAACTCCAGTACTCTAAACATCCAATAGAAAGAGAACGAAAGACAAAAATCTCAAATTATAATTACCAGATATTGTCAGAGTTTCAGGGGGAGATCGTCAATTACAGCGCCGCAGTCTCCTTTCGGAACATTTTCTTTATGCTCCAAGATCACAGGGAAGGATACAACGAGTACTAGTTTCGGCCAGTTAAATGGCCATCTACATCTTCATCTACATGGTTAATCTGCAATTCACACTTAAGTGCCTGGCAGAGGGTTCATCGGTCCATTTTCATACTACTTCTCTATCATTCCACTCGCGAATGACGCGTTTGATAAAGGAAGACCTAAATCTCTCCGTTAGAGCTCTCAGTTATCCTATTTTATTGTGATGATCATTTCTCCCTACGTAGGTGGCAGTCAACAAAATATTTTCACATTAGGAAGAGAAAGCTGGTGATTGAAATTTTGTAAATAGATCTCGCCGAAAAGAAAACCGTCTTTGTTTCAGTGACTGCCACCGCAACTCGCGTATCATATCAGTGACACTCTCACCCCTATTGCGAGATAGCACGAAGTGAGAAGCCCTTCTTTCCACTTTTTCGATGTCTTCCGTCCAACCTACCCGGTAAGGATCACACAAGGCGCAGCAATATTCTAGCAGAGGACGGAAAGTCTAATGTAGGTTGTCTCTTTATTGGGTTTGTCGCAGATTCTAAGTGTTCTGCCTACAAAGCGCAGTCTTTGTTTCTCCTTCCCCACAATATTATCTATGTGGTCTTTCCAATTTAAGTTGCTCGTAATTGTAAATCCTAGGTATTTAGTCAAATTGATAGCACTTAGATTTGTGTGATTTATCGTATTCTTTTAGTATCCATGTGGATGACCTCGCACTTTTCATTGTTGAGTGCCAATTGCCACTTTTCGCAACATTCCAGAAATTCACTCTAGGTCATTTTGTAATTGGAATTGCTCGTCTGATGATTTTACTAGACGGTAAATTACAGCGTTATCTGCAAACCATCTAAGGGGGCAGCTCAGATTATCACCTACATCGTTTATGTAAATCAGGGACAGCAGAGAGCCTATGACACTACCTTGCAGAACGCCATATATCAGTTCTGTTCTACTTGATGATATACCATCTATCACTACGAACTGTGACCTCTCTGAGAGGAAATCACAAATCCAGTCACACATCTGAGATGATACTCCATATGCACGCAATTTGATTAATAGTCCCTTGGAAGGAACGGTATCAAAAGCTTTCTGGAAATCTAGGAGTATGGAATGGAGCTGAGATCCCTAGTCGACAGCACTCATTAGTTCATGGGAATAAAGAGCTAGCTGTGTTGAATCAGAACGATATTTTCTGAATCCGTGCTGGTTATGTATCAATAAGTGATTTTCTTCAAGGCAATTCATAATTTTCGAGTAGAGTATGTGGTCCAAAATCCTACTGCAGAATGAGGTCAGTGATATGGATCTGTAATTCAATGGGTTACTTCTATATCCTTTCTTGAATACTGATGTGCCCTCTGCTACTTTCCAGTCTTTAGGAACAGACCCTTTTTACAAGTGAGTGTCTGTATATGACAGCTAAAAAGGTGCTATTGTGTCAGCATATTCCGAAAGGGACCTGATTGGTATACCATCTGGACCGGAAGACTTGTCTTTCGTAAGTGATTTGAGTTGTTTCGCAATACCTCAAATATCTACTTTTATGTCACTCAAACTAACAGCTGTTATGGTTTCGAATTCTGGAATATTGAGATCTAAAAGTATACAGAAAGCTGCAGACCAATATTCATAATACGAGGAATAGACAAAATAAATGTTCCTCAGCCGTGGCGCGGCAATGCTATTTACCTTCGTTCGAATATCCTCTTTGCCTCAGATGTTGGAAGTGGCCAACTGTTTGGTTTGTGAGCAGAAGGTGTCACGGAGGGGAGCAGATGCTAATTGTGCTCACTTAGTGAGTGATCGCAAGAAAAACAAGGTTGGATGGCATCCGTTGAGGGAGCGTGAGTACTGGTGCGCTGATACAGGTTGTAGTGAATTTGCCTCGGACTTCAGTGCCAAAAGGGTGGAGCTCGCCCGTACTGTCGTGGTGTACTGGAGCGCGCCACGGCGATAGGGTACGCATGCCTGGGGCATAGCGAACTGAAACTTCTACTGCACGCCTTGGAAGGAGCCGTGGCTATCGTGATAAGGCAGTGCGACGGTGACTTCTCGCCTAGATCGTCAACATCCTGTGAACTCAGCTTGACTAGCCCGCATTGCGCAGACTTCCTTTCTTTAGTGGTGAGTTCTGATATATTTCCTAGGGGAAATTGTTATTCTTTCGGGGAAACATACCAGCCATATCACTCTCTCATTGTCTCCCACAATGAAGTTTTTTAAAATATAAACGGGGAAGAGAGTCCGGAAACGAGCTGAGTGCTGTTATCCGAGTTGTGACAATATTTGTGCTGATGCTTGTGAAGTAATTAAAGTGTGGTGAGAGCGGATACGTTTGGTGACAGATTGTCACATTGGTTAAACAATTACGTAACTGTAAGCACTGATAGGAGCCGGTGATACATGTAAATTGTTATTTCGAGTCACTTCCTTGATCAACACAGTAGTTGATAACCTCCAAATAGTTAATTTCTTTTTCGTTTGTGGAAATGTGAACAGGTTCGTTTTAAATTGTATGTGTTCGTTTGTTCAGAACTTTTATTTGTGTTCCTTTCATGAGTTCCAGGTGGCTAAATAACTGTGCTTATGAATTCTATACCTTGTACTGGAAGCTGACGGGCGTTATGTATATCACGGCTTAGTGATCCCTTGTTACCGCTACGTCTAATTTTTACGGCACCTGTTGGCAGTAGCTGTGCCAGATGATTCTGAACGTGGTGCCTGAGTCTGTTATTATTTTGATTCTTGAGACAGCTTGCAGTCTCATTGAGGTGTAACACTTAAAGAATTAAGAGGCTTAGAAAGAGCTTAATTTAACAAAACGCTACGTGAATTTTTAACTGTTTTATAACTTGTGATTTAGACTTGGTAACTAGTAAATTTTTTCACTGTAAGAACTCTTTGCCTTGTAGAAACAGTATTTTACTAAAGTTTAGGGTTACATGAGTGTTTCAGGATGTAATTGAGAAGTTGCGATTTAGTTTTCTTCTGTAATACTTGTTTTTTTCCGTACGTTGTCGACGTGATGAATTAAATGTGCAATTAACGTCCTGTTTACCGTCGGGAAAATTAGTTGTAATAAATGTGCTTTGAGTTATTACGGCCAGCCGTCCTGGCCGAGGTGTTGTAGGTGCTCCAGTCTGGAACCGCGGGACTGCTACGGTCGCAGGTTCGAATCCTGCATCGGGCATGGATATCTGTGATGTCCTTAAGTTAGCTAGGTTTAAGTAGTTCTACGTTCTAGGGTACTGATGACCTCAGATGTTAAGTCCTATAGTGCTCAGAGCCATTTGAACCATACTATGAGTTACTACGGGTTTGTTAGCTAGTTCAGTCTCTCGCCACCATTACTGTTTTAACAATACACACTCGGGAAAAAATAGCAACACCAAAAAATAACAAATGGAGTGTAATAAAATTTGGTGAATGTATTCGTCTACGTAGCATGTTTAAATGCTTAACATTGCAAGACCACTGTTAATGTAGGCGCGAGATGAGCCATTAAACATGTGAAATGGTGGTACGTTAATAACTGGTCGATACCGGAACGGTTAATGACGTATGTAGATGATCCTGGAGTAGTCGACCGATGATGTCCCATACGTGCTCTATTGGATACAGGTCTGGTGACCGAGCAGGCCAAGTCAACATGTCGACACTCTGTAGAGGATGTTGGGCTACAACAGCGGTATGTGGTGCGGGTGTTATCCAGTTGGAAAACACTCCTCCCCCCCCCCCCCCCCCGGAATGCTGTTGTTAAATGGCAGTAGAACAGCTCGAATAACTAAATTAACTTACATATTTCTTGTGACGGTGTGTCAGATAAGTACTTCTGCTGTGATAAGAAATCGCACCCCAGACTATAACTCCAGGTGTAGCTACGATGTGTCTAGCACACAGGTAGGTTCCGGGCTCTTCACTGGCCTTCTTCTAAGCAAAACACGGCCTTCATTGCAACCGAGGCAGAACCAGTTTCCATCAGAAAACATAACAGATCTCTGCCCTGCCATTCAATGAGCTCTCGCTTGACACCGCTAAAGTCGAAAATTGCGGTGGTTTTGGGGTGGAATGCTCGCTACAGGGCGTCTGGCTGGCTCGGAGCTATCCTTCACGTAGCCGATTTGTAACTGTTTGGTGTGTCACTGTGGTGGCAAGTGTGGCTCAAGTTGCTGCTGCAGATTCCGTACGACGCGTAAGAGCCATCCGACGAGACGATGGTCTTCCCTCTCGGTCAGGTCACGTGACCGACCATAGCACGATCTTCCTGCAATTATACTTTTTCGTGATCACTGCTGCTAGCAATCATGTACAGTGACGGCATTCCTGCCAAGTCCTTCCGCAATATCACGGAAGGAACATCCAGCTTCTTGTGACCATAGTGCTCGAACTCGTGCAAATACTGGGCTGTCCCGATAACGGCAGATATGTTATCTTTAAGATATTCTTAAAAAACGTCGACTCACCGCGTTAAATTTCAGAGGTAACTAACGCCCACGATCGTTACAGCGCGTATTTAAAGCAAATCTGATTTGTATCCTCATAGTGGCACTAGCAATGACACTCTCATGCAACTGCAGCGAAATTTGAATAGACATAATTTTTCATATGTAGAACTACGCCTTTCGTTTATGTCGCACAATGCCATCTTCGTTTTACGATTTCTTTTCCGTCAGTTTCATTTTAAAGCTATATGTCACATGACAGAAAGCAACATTTCTGCCGCACAGTTCCTTCTTCGCTTTACGATTTCTTTTCCGCCAGTTTAAATTTAAGGATATATACCATGTGACAGAAAGCAATGTCTACATTGGTTATTAAAGCGAGTTGCTTGCTTTGTCACAATCATGTTTACAACTCCATGATGTAAGATAAGATACAGTAAAATGTATGGGAATAATCCTCAGTCATCAGAAAAAAAATTATGTACAAAAACATTTTTGGAATAATAGTACCCCATTGCATTGAGCTGTGTAACAGGCACATCATAATGATATGCGAGAACGTTACGAGCTATCTTGCCTGTTAACATTGTCGGATGAAGTTATCCAGCTGAGAGCAAAGGTCAGACTAGGCGGCACTGCGTATACCGACTTTGTTCATTGAGTTTGCCACTAGGTGGCAGGTCAGTAAACATGTAATACTCTTACACAGTTGAACAATAGATGTAGAGTACAATAAAATGTTTTTTAGATAGAAATAAGAAAGCTGCACAGATAATTGAACCCAGTGGATGACGTATGCGATAGCCATTTGCCATCCTTTTAGTGTAATTGTTGTTGTTGCTGTTGTTGTTGTGGTATTCAGTCCTGAGACTGGTTTCATGCAGCACTACATTCTACTCTATCCTGTGCAAGTTTCTTCACCTCCCAGTACTTACTGCAACCTACGTCCTTCTGAATCTGCTTAGTGTATTCATCTCTTGGTCTCCCTCTATGATTTTTACCCCCAGACTGCCCTTCAATGCTAAATTTGTGATGCCTCAGAACATGTCCTACCAGCCGGTCCCTTCTTCTTGTCAAGTTGTGCCACAAACTCCTCTTCTCCCCAATTCTAGTCAATACTTCCTCATTAGTTATGTGATCTATCCATCTAATCTTCAGCATTCTTCTGTAGCACCACATTTCGAAAGCTTCTATTCTCTTCTTGTCCAAACTATTTATCGTCCATATTTCACTTCAATACATGGCTACACTCCATACCAATACTTTCAGAAACGACTTCCTGACACTTAAATCTATACTCGATATTAAAAAATTCTTCTTCAGAAAAGCTTTTCTTGCCATTGCTAGTTTACATTTTATATCCTCTCTACTTCGACAGTCATCAGTTATTTTGCTCCCCAAATAGCAAAACTCCTTTACTACTTTAAGTGTCTCATTTCCAAATCTAATTCCCTGAGCATCAACCGACTTAATTCGACTACATTCCATTATCCTCGTTTTGCCTTTGTTGATGTTCATCTTATATCCTTCTTTCAAGACACTGTCCATTCCATTCAACTGTTCTTCCAAGTCCTTTGCTGTCTCTGACAGAATTACAATGTCATCGGCCAACCTCAAAGTATTTATTTTTTCTCCATGAATTTTAATACCCACTCCGACTTTTCTTTTGTTTTCTTTACTTTCTGCTCAATATACAGATTGAATAACGTCGGGGAGAGGCTACAACCCTGTCTCACTCCCTTCCCAGCCACTGCTTCCCTTTCAGGCCCCTCCACTCTTATAACTGCCATCTGCTTTCTGTACAAATTGTAAATAGCCTTTCGCTCCCTGTATTTTACCCCTGTCACCTTTAGAATTTGAAAGAGAGTATTCCAGTCAACGTTGTCAAAAGCTTTCTCTAAGTATACAAATTCTAGAAATGTAAGTTTGCCTTTCCTTAATCTTTCTCCTGAGATAAGTCGTGAGATCAGTATTGCCTCACGTGTTCCAACATTTCTACGGAATCCAAACTGATCTTCCCCAAGGTTGGCTTCTACTAGTTTTTCCATTTGTCTGTAAAGAATTCGCGTTAGTATTTTGCAGCTGTGGATTATTAAACTGATTGTTCGGTAAATTTCACATCTGTCAACACCTGCTTTCTTTGGGATTGGAATTATTATATTCTTCTTGAAGTCTGAGGGTATTTCACCTGTGTCGTACATCTTGCTCACCAGATTGTGGAGTTTTGTCAGGACTGGCTTTCGCAAGACCTTCAGTAGTTCCAAAGGAATGTTGTCTAATCCTGGGGCCTTGTTTCGACTCAGGTCTGTCAGTGCTGTGTCAAACGCTTCACGCAGTATTGTATCTCCCATTTCGTCTTCATCTACATCCTCTTCCATTTCCATAATATTGTCCTCAAGTATATCGCTCTTGGATAGACCCTCTATATACTCCTTCCACCTTTCTGCTTTAATTTCTTTGCTTAGAACTGGGTTTCCATCAGAGCTCTTGATATTCATACAAGTGGTTCTCTTTTCTCCAAAGGTCTCTTTAATTTTCCTGTAGGCAGTATCTATCTTACCACTAGTGAGATAAGCCTCTACATCCTTACATTTGTCCTTTAGCCATCCCTGCTTAGCCATTTTGCACTTCCTGTCGATCCCATTTTTGAGAACTTTGTATTCCTTTTTGCCTGCTTCATTTACTGCATTTTTATATTTTCTCCTTTCATCAATTAAATTGAATATTTCTTCTGTTACCCAAGGATTTCTAGCAGCCCTCGTCTTTGTACCTACTTTATCCTCTGCTGCCTTCACTACTACATCCCTCAGAGCTACCCATTCTTCTTCTACTGTATTTCTTTCCCCCATTCCTGTCAATTGTTCCCTTATGCTCTCCTTGAAACTCTGTACAACCTCTGGTCCAATCAGTTTGTCCAGATCCCATCTCCTTAAATTCCCATCATTTTGCAGTTTCTTCAGTTTTAATCTATAGCTCATAACCAATAGATTGTGGTCAGAGTCCACATCTGCTCCTGGAAATGTCCTACAATTTAAAACCTGGTTCCTAAATCTCTGTCTTACCATTATATATTCTATCTGATACCTTGCAATCTTTCCAGGAGTCTTCCATGTGTACAGCCTTCTTTTATGATTCTTGAACCAAGTGTTAGCTATGATTAAGTTATGTTCTGTGCAAAATTCTACCAGATGGCTTCCTCTTTCATTTCTTTCCCCCAATCCATATTCACCTACTATGTTTCCTTCTCTCCCAATGCGTACTCTCGAATTCCAGTCTCTCATGACTATTAAATTTTCGTCTCCCTTCGCTACCTGAATAATTTCTTTTATCTCATCATACAATTCACCAATTTCTTCATCATATGCAGAGTTAGTTGGCATATAAACTTGTACTATTGTAGTAGGCGTGGGCTTCGTGTCTATCTTGGCCGCAATAATACGTTCACTAAACTCTTTTTAGTAACTTACCCGCATCCATATTTTTTATTCATCATTAAACCTACTCCTGCATTACCCCTATTTGATTTTGTATTTATAACCCTGTATTCACCTGACCAAAAGTCTTGTTCCTCCTGACACCGAACTTCAATAATTCCCACTATATCTAACTTGAACCTATCCCTTTCCCTTTTTAAATTTTCTAACCTACCTGCCCGATTAAGGTATCTGACATTCCACACTCCGATCCGTAGAACGCCAGTTTTCTTTTTCCTGATAATTACGTCCTCTTGAGTAGTCCCGGCCCGGAGATCCGAATGGGAGACTATTTTACCTCCGGATTATTTTACCCAAGAGGACACCATCATCATTTAACCATACAGTATAGCTGCATGCCCTCGGGGAAAATTATGGCTGTAGTTTCCCCTTGCTTTCAGCCATTCGCTGTACCAGCACAGCAAGGCCGTTTTGGTTATTGTTACAAGGCCAGATCAGTCAATCATCCAGACTGTTGCCCCTGCAACTACTGAAAAGGCTGCTGCCCCTCTTCAGGAACCACATGTTTGTCTGGCCTTTCTACAGATAACCCTCTGTTGTAGTTGCACCTACGGCACGGCCGTCTGTATCGCTGAGGCACGCAAGCCTTCCCACCAACGGCAAGGTCCATGGTTCATGGGGTGGTTTAGTGTAATACATTTCACTGTTTGTAACCAATTTTACTTAAAATGCGAGGCACTACAGCGTACATAAGTATGTTAAAATTATTAATTAGACTTACAGCACGCATAAACAAAAATTTTAAATATAGTTCATCATGGGCAGTCGCTACGCAATTATAAGACAGTCGACGTAATCACGATATATACTGTGTAACAAAAATAAACTTTTTCTGATGTTCTGGGTACCTGAGATCATATTCACGTATGGTCTACACTTAAATGAATGTCGATGTTCTATTCCGAATAACAGAAAAATGTACAATACTGAAGGATCCAATCATACCTAAGAACTACCTCTAAGACAATTAGAAATGAAATATGAAAACAGAAAGGAAGTAATTATTAAGATACGAGTACCATAACCGCATATAATGCTGTACAAGGAGTAGGTGAAGAGCAATGAAACTGCTAAATTACGTAAAACCAACAGAAGGGAACAGAATGTAGGGAGCACAGAACTTCGACACGTTCCATGATACATACATACATATATATATATATATATATATATATATATATATATATATATATATATATATATATATATATATTAATGACACAAATATGCAAGTCGTAACAGTACAGTAAATGTTTTGTAAACGTAATAATTACGGGGTCTTCAGTTAATAAAGCGGTAGGATGTATGGGTGGAACAGAACAGGAGGAAATAATGCATTACACTTTGTTTAATCCGAACACTTGCAGTGTTATCGTATCCTTTTGGTTCTCATGAATATTGTATATTACTTCTCATTCTTTATATCTTATACTTATTTGAACAGGGGTACTTCTATCACCTCGCGCCTTTTTACGTCACCCTGCTCTTTCTTCAGGTCGGAAAATCCTGTCAAGGTGTCTTCGTTTTCCTTTAGTGTTGCCTCCATCGTCAATGGCAACGCCAATTCTGCACCGCCAGTGCCTTAAGCTTTGGTAAAGTCCACGACCGATATCTGTTCAAATGTGTGTGAAAACTTATGGGAATTAACTGCTAAGGTCATCAGTCCCTAAGCTTACACACTACATAACCTAAATTATCGTAAGGACAAACACACCCACCCATGCCCGAGGGAGGACTCGAACCTCCGCCGGGACCAGCCGCACAGTCCATGACTGCAGCGCCTTAGACCGCTGGCATGTCCTCAGTTTTCTTTTCCAGTCATCTGTGTACAGTTCTCCTCAGCAACATGAAAGCATTATCAGTTAAGCTGAATGCGCAGCAGTTTTACCGTCAGTATCTCGAAGATTCAGAGACTGTGTGGGCGACACTCAGATAAGTCTGATGATATCCCTCCAGTCTCACAGATTTTACACACTACACTGAATACTCGTTCGATTTCTACTCCACCAACGATTTTAGAAATCCGGAAGAAATGATTTCTTCTTCATGTGCCTGCAAGTTTCCCAAAGATATTTCAAACTGTAATTATAAATATTAATCACCTGTCTTTTATCATGTCAGCAGACAGATTCAGACGCTCCCGATGTACTTTTACCGCCTATCTGCTCTCGTTCAAATCTGACAGCAGAATTCCTTTTGTGATGTTAATGCTGAAGCTTTTGCTTTTAATTGCACCAAAAACTACTTTAATCTATGTCCTTCTGTCCCTCTGACGAGCATTTCTTTTCTCTTAACTATCCTGCACATTTTCTTGACTTCATTCGTATTCAGTTTCGCACGCTGTAGCCACCCAGATGACTACGATTTAATCATACATTCCTCTTGCTACACGTTATCAGCACAATTAGTAAATTTTTAATGTACTATCCCTGTTGCTTTTACAGTTTTAAATATCTGTAGTATAAATACGCCTTAATTTTTTCACGCCCGTCTGAAATAACAGCCGTAGGAAATGTTTCGGAGTCAGTTTGCTGACTGTGAATTTGACTTCACCTACATTTGGTACAGATCTACTACCCAGCAGTGACATGAAAATCTGTGTGGTACGTGGGTTCGGACATGGACTTCCTGCTTCAAAATGAAAAATTCGGGTTCGAGTCCCAGCCCGGAACGAAGTTTCATTTGTCGCTATTTGGTGGTAGATCTGTACTTAATATAGCTGAAGTCCAGAAACTCACAGTCAGTAAACTGATTTCTAGACAGGTTTCGTACACTTTATTGCGATAAGCGGGGAATCTGGGTTCGACTCGTGTCCGTACCAATTTTTGTATGTCACTGTTGGCTGGTAGATTCAAACGTGACATTCCCAACACCTCAAAAATGGTTCAAATGGCTCTGAGCACTATGGTACTTAACTTCCATGGTCATCAGTCCCCTAGAACTTAGGACTACTTAAACGTAACTAACCTAAGGACATCACACACATCCATGCACGAGGCAGGATTCGAACCTGCGACCGTAGCAGTCGCGCATTTCCAGACTGTAGCTCCTAGAAGCGCTGGCCACCCCGGTCGGCACCTCCACCTCCTCCTCCAAGTCGACATCATCATTAGCGCCTTACTAATGTTTGAATGACAATGAACCCTCTTTGAACACTTATATTTTTAAAATGACGACTGATAAATGGTTGTATAGCTTTAGCATGTTCTAACATTCTGCGTGGTGTCTGTTTGTTCTATATCGTGTCTCCCTACCACTTTCGCGCAACGACACTCTGAGTGTGTTTTTTAGGGAATTGACTAGTTTGAACCTGGGACCTGTTGCTGGTAAGGAGACGTCAGACCACACATGACATATAGAGTTCAGAAGAGTTCAGTGAGACTAGCGATGATATAACCAAATACTTAATGATTTCAGCGTCAGCTCCACTGCACTCCCTATAAAAGAATCTTAATACTAACTAAATTTAGTGGAAGGGGTTCAAGGCTTTCCTATTTTTAGTTAGCTGGTAAAATAACGTCGAAAAGCCAGTTAAGTTTACCACTGGCAATTTTATTCTACTCACAAAACATTGTTTATAAATTGCACTATTGATAAAAGGGAATGTTTTAATACAGGTTGGTAAAAACGAACTGCGTTCAACAGAAATGTGAACGAATATTCCCTGAATGGGTTTCCAAGTTCTACAATGGATCGAAGGATGACCTATGCTATATCACATCTATAATCTAAGTTTAAATTAAGTTTCAAAAAAGAGAAAACTATCAAAATGGTCTACAGTGACTCTCAATTATATTTAATTAATTATCTAACTTGTCGTAAATTACAGTGGCTGATGTGGATTCTCAATAACTATATAAGAGAAAAATCATCGCGTTTCAGTTTTTTACTTCAAGTGGCAAATGTGAACACCATGAGCTTTAATTGACAATCGACTCTAGTATTACGCAAAAAGGCGGTGTAACAGATGAGACTTCTGCAGTTCTGAGTGAAGCTTTATACGCTGTTATGCGGCATCGCATGCATTCATTACCTTTTCGGTGTTCGGCAGGGGGCGGCGGGCAGCACAGCTCCGCTCACCTCGCCGTCTCGGAAGCAACTCTCCCCTAACTTCTCCTTGCCGAAGTTGGTTTAAAAAAACTATCTGGCTGTTTTCATCTGACCAATCAGGGTCTCAGCGTTAACCTTAAGCTCCGCCTACAAAAATTATGTCTATCCAATGAGAAACGTTATACTTTTCATGGTGGGGCAATGTTTTTAAAGTTTGCAATGTAACAGAGACGCGAAAAAGTTTCACGCTAGAACGTGAGCATGTGCGGTCCTTTTAGCGTTATCGTAAGATCTACACTGTTTTTCTGAAGGGCTCTATCTTTTAACATGGGCTGGGGGTGGTCCTAGCGGTTACTGGCGATGTGGGTGTCCGTCCCTTATCGTAGGGCCTTCAGCTTAACTCGGTTCTGCTCTCGGCTTCTGTTCTCGTTTCTCCCCTCGGAACTGCATCTGTCTCACGGTGGGAAGGTATGATATGAATTTAGGCATTCTGGTGTTAGTCTGTGGTATTCCATTTGCTCACTCGTTACTCATATTACATTGGTTAATTTAATGTCACGATTTATTCGGAGCTATGTGACATACTACTGGATTTGTTTATCATGTCAGGGTTTTCATGGAAGGTGTTGGATTTGCCTGACACCTTACAACATGTTGTAATACACCACCTAACAATGAGTCATAGAGATACTCAGTACTGCTTAAGTCTAACAACGTTTTCCAATAGAATGTTGAACGATTCTCAATGCATCTCATGTGTTACCTACAACTTCTTCTCAGAGAAGAAAGCGAAGTATCTATACTGAGACTAGACACTTGTTACAAAAGCATGCTCCCTCTACACCATTCCTCTCCCTAGCGATATTTGCTTAACCCCTGTAATGCATTTCCATTTAAAAGCCAACAAATAAAAGTGTGTGCACTTTGGATGTTGTTTGTAAAGCACTTGACTATTGGACTCCTTACTTCTAACATAAATTTGAAGATTTCAGGCTACGAATGCTTTATGCCTGACTACTGTCACTAATAATAGTAATAATAATAATAATACAATGTAGGGCCTATAGTAGTGTATTAAGGATTACACAAATTATCTGTTGCGAAATGTATAATGAAGCAATTTTTGACCCATTCTTGCAAATACCTACAGCTCAAAGAATGCTTCTTCGTGGATTCAAGTATGTGACTTCTGTCACAATTTTACTGTCGTACATGCATGATGCAGAGTACAGAGAATAATTTAATAAGTGTAGTGGGTGTCTGCGTGAGGAAGATGTCGTTCTCTCATTCATTTCACTTCGTGGTGTAATGCATTAATGCTAGTATTTGGTAGCTTTTGAATTCAGTACTTTTGTCTTATAAATTAGAGATAATAGTAATGAACTATGAAAATTAATTTAATTTCGTGACAGAAACACAATCGTACCGTTTTGTATTTACCCATGAGTATTTACCCCTAGGTTGGAAACCATTTATCTACTCCAAACACAATTCATTTGGAAGAATTCGCTGTCAGCGAATTAATTTCGGAACGCTTTCGTATAAAAAAATCTACCGTTTTATCAACCCTCTGCATGTTGTAATGTACCTAATCTGTGTCATAAATCTCGTGTCAATCATGCTTTTCCTCACTGGCTTTGCAGTTTTCACGAACGCTACGATATGTCTATGTAGAAATTATCTTGCTTCAACATGACTGCGTGTTCGTCCCGACAAAGCGACGGCAAATGTCACCGCTGACATTTCTATCAGTACAGATGCAACAAAGGAGACTGACAATCGGTAGAAACAGACAGCTACGCGGACGCTCGGTGTCCGTAACCGGTGGCGAACACGAATCAAGAGGGGATTGTCCGCGGCGCTCTGTGCCATCGAATCCTGCGCAAGCGTCATCGGCGCTAAGGTTAAAGCGATATTCATCAGCGAGAACAATGTTCCGCTAATGACCTGTCAGATGATGACGGCAGGTTTCAGAGCTGCCGCACAGGGGGTGTATCGCGCGTAGACCACAGGGGACAGATGTTCGTGGTGATAACTGCAAATGGCCAGTTGCTAAGTCTGTCAGCGCACCTCTTGTTAGCTGATATCTCCTGAGTCTGCGAGCTGCCTGTCTGGAGCACTCTGCCGTCCGAACGATATGGGAGTACTCATTCACAAACGGTACACACTAAGTATTTTCTACAAGTCCTGGAAGCGTCAAATGGAAATTTATAATGACCTCGTACGGATGTTGTGACCTGGTGGTCAAGGAAGGCAGGATTGGGTTACGATTGTGGATGGGGCCGCAATCAGTTACTACTGGTTGGCTTTTCTTTTACTAACATAATTTATTTAAAATCGACAACAAATTAAAATAAGGGCAATAGTTTAAGAATTGTTTAACGTCTGAAGGCCTTAATAGCAACATATTAAAAATTGATTAAACATGCTGCGACTTACAAGTTCAGTTATTAAATTATAAAAGACGAGTGACCAATGTGTTAAAGCTCTTTGCCAAGAACACAAGTAACGACACTCACGACTAAAGGCCCTAATGGCAATAAATTAAGAATTGCTTAACTCGTTGCAACTTACGAACTGCAGTTATTAAAATACTGAAAACAAATCACCAAGGTCTTAAAGGTTAACTGCTAAAATACAATTGCCACATTAGAATTGTAAGACAAAATGCGATAGTCATGATCGAAGGCATTTAACGCCAAGAACGGCAATTATTAAGAACATTTTAACAAACATACTGTCAAACAGCAAGGCAATAGCAAAAGTTAATTTAAAAGACAGGCAACTTATCACCAAACAGATGACACAAACGGTAGTAAACTTGGTAGCATAACCGTTGAAACTTGCTGTAACGACAAGAATGGCAATTATATTTAAAAAATTAGCAACATACAATAGAACCGCAAATATAATAACAAGGTTAATTCAAAAGGACGTGCAACTGATCACTAAACAGGTGAGATACGTGATGGTAACTTGGTAAAACAATAATAAAATAATAACAAAATAATGAAACTCAAAGGCTAGTCACAGACGGTGCTCCAGGAATCGACCTCTTAGTAGGTCAGGTCAAAAACACTTTCTCGGGTGATGAGAAAGGCAGCCAAGAGTTGCATTCACTTCACAAGGTAGTAACTCAAACTAGTGGCAGTCTAAAGAATGACTAATGATAATCTGCTGAAGCTACCTAACGTCCGATAACCAATTCAACAATGGAACACCACGCCAAAGCCGGAACCAGTGGTCAGCACAGCGTCCTCAGAATTATGTGTTTAGAGCGTCCGAAAGGAGAAAGGAACCACTACTCCCACAATAGAAGAAAAACCAACCGACCTACAAATCAAGGAAAATGTCAAAACTACGCGCCTTACCGGACAGCAGCAGAAAGGGGAGGAAACGTACACTGCCGTTACATACACTAACTTCCAGGACAGGTCACTGGGGCGTTAGCGGCCACCAGGAAGGAAAAATACTGCTGGTTGAACAAATAATAACACGTAGAATGCAGCAATTAGTAACAAGAAGACGAGGAAAGCTAATTAGATCCGCCTTCCCCAAGCACTTCACTCGCTGCTCTTCGTCTTGGCGACACTGCGAGCAGCAACACGAACCCAAGTCACTGGAGAATCACTAGATCTCGCAACGGTCGAGGTTTCACTGCTAGGATTAAAACCCACTCAACGTAAAGCTTGTTGGATCCGGTTGACGACCAGGTCGTGTACCCTGGCGACCACAGTCCTTCCATCCGGCAGTGCATGCGTGCCGCTAGTGGTCCCGGCGTGTCCCTGCACTACCCTCTCGGCTCCTCCGGAGTCCCCAGCCGAAATGCTCACTCACACGACCCGGAAGAACAACCACGTCAGCCCAAAGATAGGGCCACAGTTACTATGTATCGATAACGCCGCTGCTGCCACCAGCGAACAGGCAACACTTGCGAAACCAAGTGGTGCTAATCAACACAAGAAGAGTAAAAAACAACCGCAATCATGTCAACTAAACGATACGGTCTGGCTCCCAACAGAGGACGGAAACCTACAACTGCACCAATGCAGCATGGCTCAGATGTAACATGTAGTAATACAACGGAAACTTCTTGAACAATAAAACATTTATTTATGACGCGTTCAGGGTAATCATCATCAGACGAAACTCACTAGTCGGGTACGTGAAGTCTCCAAACAACTTCTTTTGCAAATATCGCCTAACGGAAACTGCATCTGAATGCACGTTTTCCTTGTATTGCTCACTTATACGAGCCTTATGTATGTTTTATCTGATGATGATGACTGGAAACGTGTTGTAAATAGTGTTTCCAAAGATCAAGGAGTTTCCACGTAATTACTACATGCCAAGACAAGAGTGTCGCACACCTTAAAAATTGAAGACTTAATCAGTCAAATGTAATAAACTGTACAGATATTCCACCTTATAGGTTCAATCTAAAAACTGAAAACTTCCATTTTATTCCGAATATATGAATTCTTGAATCATTGTAGGCTGTAACTGGTGCATACTGCTTGTCAGATTCTATGTAGCTGATTCTGCATGAGGAATTATTCTGATGAACTCGTCTGCATAACAGCTTCTAAAGTTACATGCGGCATCTAGTTATTGTGAATCAGAGCTAAAAACCGGCCGGGTGTGAGTAGGAGTCGCGCTCTGAAGGTCCGTACAAACTTAATACCCTATATTGATATACTGCTAGCCATTAAAATTGCTACACCAAGAAGCGCAGATGATAAACGGGTATTCATTGGACAAATGTATTATACTATAACTGACATATGATTACATTTTCACGCAATTTGGGACCATAGATCCTGAGAAATCAGTACCCAGAACAACCACCTCTACGTGTAATAACGGCCTTGATATGCCTGGGCATTGAGTCAAACAGAGCTTGGAAGGCGTGTACGGGTACAGCTAGCTGCCAATGTAGCTTCAACACGATACCACAGTTCATCAAGAGTGGTGACTGGCGTATTGTGACGAGCAAGTTGCTCGGCCACCATTGACCACAAGTTTTCAATTGGTGAGAGATCTGGAGAATGTGCTGGCCAGGGCAGCAGTCGAACATTTTATGAATCCAGAAAGGTCCGTACAGGACCGGCAACATGCGGTCGGTGCATTACTTGCTGAAATGTAGGGTTTAGCAGGGATCGAATGAAGGGTCGAGCCACGGGTCGTAAAACATCTGAAATGTAATGTCCACTGTTCAAAGTGCCGTCAAAGCGAACAAGAGGTGACCACCGAGACGTGTAACCAGTGGCGCCCCATACCATCACGCTGGGTGATACGTCAGTATGGCGATGACGAATACACGCTTCCAATGTGCATTCACCGCGATGTCGCCAAACACGGGTGCGACCATCATGATGCTGTAAACAGAACCTGGATTCATCTGAAAAAATTACGTTTTGCCATTCGTGCATACAGGTTTGTCGTTCACTACACAATTGCATGCGATCCTGTCTGTGATGCAGCGTCAAGGGCTACCAAAGCCATTGTCTCCGAGCAGATAGTCTATGCTGCTGCAAACGTCGTAGAAATGTTCGTGCAGATGGTTGTTGTCCTGCAAACGTCCCCATCTATTGACTCAGGGATCGAGACGTGGCTGCACGATCTGTTACAGCCATGCGGATAATATGCCTGTCATCTCGACTGCTAGTGATACGAGGCCGTTGGGATCCAATACGACGTTCCGTTTTGACTCCTGAACCCACCGATTCCGTATTCTGCTAACAGTCATTGGACCTCGACCAACGCGAGCAGCAATGTCGCGATACGATAAATCGCAATCGCTACAATCCGACCTTTACTAAAGTCGGAAACTTGATGGTACGCATTTCTCCTCCTTACACGAGGCGTCACAACAACGTTTCACCAGGAAACGCCGGTCAACTGCTGTTTGTGTATGAGAAATCGGTTGTAAACTTTCCTCATGTCAGCACATTGTAGGTGTCGCCACCGGCGCCAACCTTGTGTAAATGCTCTGAAAAGCTAATCATTTGCTTATGACAGCATCTTCTTCCTGTTGGCGAAATTTCGCGTCTGTTACACGTCATCTTCGTTGTGTAGCAATTTTAATGGCCAGTAGTGTAGTTTGTCCATTCTGTCAATAGAAGATATCGACAGTATGTGTCCGTTTCGGTATCGATATTGGAAAATATCTTGTTCGCGAATTCAAAGGCTTCTATAATCTGTGTAATTTAAAGTTTAATTTTTTTGGGGTAATTTTTCATTTGCTATTGTAATTCCCAAGAAAAAGGGGACTTGACAGACAGATAGCTAATGACAAAAAATAATTTTTTCGTCTTATTTAATTACAAATTAACAATGTTCGATTTTTTCTCTTACTTCTACTACGTAAACAAGCTTCTTGAAAAATTTCATGATTCACGGTCAACGGGAAGTACCCCTTTTCGTCGTGATGGTTTGCGAATATCAAAATGCGTGACATAAATAGCCGTATCTTCTGATTCCACTAACTTAAAAGGTTAATGTTTTTACACCACCTACATAACGTAGACGTTAGTAAGTGACAAATTTCAACGTGTTGCATCTGCCTGTTCCTGTGAGAAAATGGGTTTTAACATACAGACAGGCTGACATTCGGATAACAAATGACAAAACAAATAGTTTTTTCATACCACATAGTAACATATTAACTATTTTCCAACTTTTTTCCTTTCTTAGATCTTGAAACCTTGCTTTGTGTCAAATTGCAGGATTCTATGTGAAAGGGGAGTACTCGGTAGATTTTCATGAGTAGATTTGCGAGTATTAAAATACTTGACAGAAATGTTCATATTTTTTGACTGCATGGACTTAGACGTTGAACTTTATTTTAAACGCCAAGAGAACGTACACCTCAGCATGTGATGTGAATTTAAACTTGATACGTTTACCCATTCCTGGTAAAAGGGGATTCAACAGTCGGGCAGGCAGACAGACAGACAGACAGACGGACGGACGACAGTTCCGTTGTTACCGACTCAGGTACAGAAGCCTAAAAATTGTCTTCCATTGAGAACGCTCATAGGTACTCAAGAGAAACCTTGAAATGTTCTCCAAATGTTTGAAAAATTTAAAAATGAAAACTTTTTGAATCCTGTCTCAGAAACTTCATACAAATAATTTCAGAAAAGACTTGCTGCCACTTAAATCTATAGACGATATTAGCTAATTTCATTTCTTCAGAAACGCTTTCCTCTCTACTTCGAAGATCGTCAGTTATATTACAGCCCTAATAAAATTATCTACTGATTTAAGTTTCTCGTTTCCGTATCTAATTCCCCCACCATCACTTGATTTTATTTTGCTACATTCCGTTACCCTTTTCTTGCTTTTGTTGTTGTTCATCTTATTCCAGCATTGATGAAAATGTTCATTCCGTTCAACAGTTCTTCGAAGTAATTTGGTGTCTCTGACAGAATTAAAACTTCACAGGCAAACCTTGAAGTTTTTATTTCATTCCCTTGAACTTAAATCCCTACCAATTTTTTTCGGTTCCTCTACTGTTTGCTCAATGCACAGATTAAATAACTTCGGCAATGGACTACTAACCCTGTCTCACTCCTTTCTCAGCCGCTGATTCCCTTAATGTCCCTTGACTCTTGTAACTGCCTCCTGGTATCTGTACAACTTGTAAATAGCCTTTCGCTCCCCGTATTTTACTCGTGCTAACTTCAGAATTTCAAAGAGAATATTGCCATAAAAACTGTTAAAGGCTTTCTCGAAACCTACAAATGCTATAAATTTAGATTTTCCTTTCCTTAACCCATCTTCTAAGACGAATAGAGGGACCAGTACTGTCTTGTATACGCTTTCATTTCAGCGGAAAACAAACATATTCCCTGGCGTTGGCTTCTACCAGTTTTTCCATTTTTTTTTGTAAGGAATTCGTGATAGTATTTTGTAGTCATTACTTACTGAACTGATGTTTCAGTAGTATACACACCTGTCACCACCTGCTTCCTTTTCGATTGGATTTCTGACAATCGACACCCCAAGTCGCAGAACTTTATCCTTTCGTTGGTTATTCAATCCTTTTCACGTGGTAACCTCCACCTTGGCAATTCCTTCCTGGAGATCCAATTGGGAAACTATTCCGGAATGTTTTGCAATGGAGAGACCATTATGATACACTACTGGCCATTAAAATTGTAACACCAAGTAGAAATGCAGATGATCAACGGGTATTCGTTGGCCAATATATTATACTAGAACTGACACGTGATTACATTTTCACGCAGTTTTGATGCATAGGTCCTGAGAAATCAGTACCCAGAACAACCACCTCTGGCCTTAATAACGGCCTTTATACACCTGACATTGAGTCAAACTTGGATGGCGTCTACAGGTACAGCTGCCCATGCAGCTGCAACACGATACCACAGTTCATCAGGAGTAGTGACTGGCGTATTGTGACGAGCCAGATGCTCAGCCACCATTGACGAGACGTTTTAAGTTGGTGATAGATTTGGAGAATGTGTGGCCAGGGCAGCAGTCGAAAATTTTCGGTATCCAGAAAGGCCCGCACAGGACCTGCAACATGCGGTCGTGCATTATCCTGAAGAAATGTAGGGTTTCTCAGGGATCGAATGAAGGGTAGAGCCACGAATCGTAATGTAACGCCGGAAATGCAAATCCTCCTATTTCCATCTATTGCACTGCAAATTTTTTTCCTTATTTTGTTACCTGAAGATATAACGTTTCTGTATCTTTGTATATTGTAATTGTCTTACTATTTGTATATATATGCATTAATGTCGATGTGTAATTGGTTTGTTTTGTGAGTATTATTTGTATTTATACGTTGGATCTGGCCTAGGGAAAACTATGCTGTCGAACGAATACGTCGATAGGTCGTGTGGAGAACCAAAGTGTTTAGGATCTTTGGTAGTGTTAACTCTGAGAGAGTCTGGCTGGGGTAGGGCAGTGGAGCAGGTGTGTTGTGGCTGTTGATATACTTTTAGGGATGTGAGGTCGTGGTCCAAGAACTTTTCTGCTTCTTACGTTTCGTCCAGGACTGCGCTGGACTTCCTCAGAGGCGCTGCTCCGCTGAGTCTTGCCGACTGACTGGTCGGGCGTCTGAGAGCGACTTATATATTGTGAGAAGGGGGGGGGGGGGGCGTGGTTCGGGAGACACGTGATGAGCAGTGATAATCCATAGAAAAGTTAAGGTTCACTATCGATTACCACCTTGTCAAAGATAAAACTTGTTAGCATATTTGTAGAGCCACTGTCCATATATCGCTAAGTTTCATAGCCTCCTCTTTCCTATTAAAATTATCGTGATGTTTATAAATTTCAATAGCTTCTCTATATAACCGTGGATAGTAATTTATCGTTGTAGATAAAACTTTGGTATCCGAAAACTTCACTTGGTGGTTGCCTGGTTGAAGAGCATGTTCCGCTACAGCTGATTTTTCTATTTTTCCAAGTCGACAAAGATTTTTATGCTCTTTCAGTCGCGTATTTACGCTTCTTTTGGTAGTACCAATATAAACTTTACCAGAGGTACATGGAATTTTATACACACCACATGTCGGCAGGGAAGGGCGTTTATCCTTCACAGATCGTAGTACTTGACTTATTTTCTTTGTTGGTTTAAAGACCGGTTTTATGTCATGTTTTCGTAGAATCTTATCGATCCGATCTGTTACTTTTTTTAATAAAAGGGAGAACTACTGTATTTTTCTGTCGTTGTTGTTCATTCTTATCTTTTGGTCTTCTGTTCCTTGGACGCAAAATTCTATTTATCTCTTTTCTTGAGTAGCCGTTTTTTTCAAAAGCCTGCTTCAGATGTTTCACTTCAGCATCCAAATGTTCAGGTGTACATATCCGTTCCGCTCGATCGACAAGACTTTTTATGGCACCCCTTTTTTGTTGTGGATGATGATTAGAAGTTTTGTGTAAATATCTTTCCGTATGTATTGCCTTCCGAAAAACTTTATATTCCAAGCTTCCATCGGGCCGTCTCATAACTAAGACATTCATGAAAGATATTCTGTTATCCTTTTCTATTTCCATGGTGAACTGTATTTTTGGGTGAATTTTATTTAGATAATCAAAGAAATCGTCCAAGGCTTTTCCGCCATGAGACCAAACCACAAATGTGTCATCTACGTATCGATACCAACGAGATGGTTTATTATTAGCTTTGTCTAGGGCTGATTGTTCAAATTTCTCCATGTAAAGATTGGCAATCGCAGGGCCTAATGGATTACCCATTGCTACTCCATCAAGTTGTTCATAAAATTCATTATCCCACTGGAACTGACTTGATGTTAGACAATGTCTGGAAAGAACAGTCAAATCTTCTGGAAAAATATCCGCTATGAAAATCATAACTTCGTTAACAGGAATCATTATGAATAAGGACACAATGTCAAAACTTACAAGAATATCTTCAGGGGCTACAGTTAGTCCCTCTAGTTTCTCAATAAAATGATGCGAGTCTTTTATATATGAGTCAGTTTTTCTAATAAATTGTTGTAAACAAGTTGTTAAATATCTTGCTATTTCATAAGTGGGAGAATTGATGGCACTGACTATGGGTCTTAAAAGAAAATCTATTTTATGAATTTTAGGTACACCATACAAACGGGGACACATAGTTTCACTTTTCAACAAAGTTCTTTTATCTTCTTTTCGGATAGAGGTACATGACTTAATCACATTATTTGTTTTCCTAAGTACTCTGGCTGTAGGATCCCTCGCAAGTTTTTTTATACTGTCCTGACGCTAAAAGGTTCAAAATTTTTCTTCCGTAATCTTCTGTATTCATAACAGTAGCGTTCCCTTTATCTGCAGGAACAATCACTATTTCTGCATCTGCATTCAAATCCATAAGAGCCTTCCTCTCACCTTTTGTTAAATTACTTTCTAGAGGTCTGCTGTGGCTTAAAACTCTAGTGGTTTCAATTCGAATTGCATTCGCGGTTGCGACAATATATAAGTCGCTCTAAGACAGCCGACCAGTCAGTCGGCAAGACTCAGCTGAGCAGCGCCTCTGAGGAAGTCCAGCGCAGTCCTGGACGAAACGTAAGGAGCAGAAAAGTTCTTGGACCACGACCTCACATCCCGAAAAGTATATCAACAGCCATGTCACCCGGTCGTGAAAGCCTTCATTCTACAATCAGGTGTGTTGTGTGACGCTCCCGCGAGTTGCCGCGCTTTCGGGGTTTGGCAGCACCGCTCGACTTGCTATGATAGTTTCTGACACCGTGCAGCGGACAGGAAGATTTAGCTGGCGAATATCAAGAGCCCGTTTGGCCTGGTGACCGTGTTGAGAAGAAGGCGCGCCAACATCCAGCTTCTGCAACAGCGACGGCCGACAATGAGTGACTTTCGCCACCTCCTCGATTGACGACTTCAAACCTTCAATCAACCAACAAGGAAGACTGTAAGCACGTAAAGTTTTAGAACTGTATCGCAGACCTCAACTTTTCAAACTGTTCCATTTTCGTAACTATAATTACAGCAACTTAGCACGATCATTTGTTGTTCATTGTCCCAATTACATTACCAAGCAGGGTCCCTTCCTTTTCCGGAATGAACCCGAGTATCGTTGAAATTCAAACGCCAGCATTAAAGTAATATTATTCCATTTCACTGCATTAATTTCAAAGTTCAGTTAAAGTATTCATAGCTGGCTACAATATTTAGACTACACAAGCACAAAGTATGAGTGCGAGTTTTGTTACCATATTTTAGCTTACCTGTGACTACAGCTCAGCTTGGTACGTACTAAATTTTACTATCGTTAATTGTTCAGAATCATTAAATTCAAGTTCAAAGTTAAATCTCTTATTTCTAAATTGCGTAGATTCAAGTAGCTTTTGAAATGATTGTCGAGGTAGCCCCAGACTAACCTTATTTTATTGAATTCGTAGTGAAACAAAGCTCACTATTAATTTCAGTCACTAAATTAACTTTCTATTTCCCGGTTTTATTAATTCTTTTGCTAAATTAAGTCAGAGTGTAGCGAAATTCATTACTTCTGACAAACTTTCAGTTTTCAGACTACACGTGTCAACCTTCAGTTGCCACGCTTCTAGTGCCAATTATATGTGCAATAACCTTTCTTTTTCAGTTACTATAGTAATTGTACATAGGACTGGCGACCGTAATTTTCTCCAAATCTCAAATATATAATTACCGCTAGTTAATTGTTAATGTAACGGACGCACATGTACTTTCTTTATTAACTTTACCCCTTTTCAAAATTAATTTCCACCAGTTTCATTTGCATATTTCCTTTCATTTAGATGTAACCCTTTCCTCCCGCTTTACCGACAGGTTAACTTCGGTGACGATTGCTTTTCCCAAATTTCCATTAGGTACACGCGGTTTAATTTTTCACTGTCATTAAGGTCGATAAGTGAGGGGGAGGGTACAGTAACACATCTGAAATGTTACTTCTACTGTTCAAAGTGCCGTGAGTGCGAACAAGAGGTGACCGAGACGTGTAACCAATGGCACCCCATACCATCACACCGGGTGATACGCCAGTACGGCGATGACGAATACACGCTTCCAATGTGCGTTCACCAAGCTGTCACCAAACACGGATGCTACCATCATGGTGCTGTAAACAGAACCTGGATTCATCCGAAAAAATGACGTTTTGCTATTCGTTCACCCAGGTTCGTCGTTGAGTACACCATCGCAGGCGCTCCTGTCTGTGTTGCAGCGTCAACGGTTACCGCAGCCATGGTCTCCGACCTGATAGTCCATGCTGCTGTAAATATCGTCGAACTGTTCGTGCAGATGGTTGTTGTCTTGCAAACGTCCCCGTGTGTTGACCCAGGAATAGAGATGTGGCTGCACTATCCCTTACAGCCATGCGGATAACATGCCTGTCATCACGACTGCTAGTTTTACGAGGCCGTTGGGATCTAGCACGGCGTTCCGTATTACCCTCCTGATCCCACAAATTCCATATTATGATAACAGTCATTGGATCTCGACCAAGGCGAGTAGCAATGTCGCGAAACGATAAACCGCAATCGCGATAGGCCACAATCCGACCTTTATCAAAATTGGTAACGTGATTGTACGCATTTCTCCTCCTTACACGAAGCATCACAACAACGTTTCACCAGGCAACGCCGGTTAACTACTGTTAGTGTATGAGAAATCGATTGGAATCTTTCCTAATGTCAGCACTTTGTAGGTGTTGCCACCGGCGCCAACCTTATGTGAATGCTCTGAAAAGCTAATCATTTGCATATCACAGCATCTTCTTACTGTCGGTTAAATTATGCGTCTGTTGATCGTCATCTTAGTGGTGTAGAATTTTAATGGCCAGTAGTGTACTTCCGTAATTGTAGGGCAGATATCATGTGGAAACACATTATGTGTCTATAACGCAGTGGTTTCCATGGCCTTCTGCATCCTCATGGTTTTGATGATGGCTGGGTGTGCCTCCTTTGAGGTCAGTTTCCCCCCTGAAGGGCGGGAGAGTGCCGTGAACCTCTATCAGATCCTTCGCTCTTCTTGTCAAAGACTTGGTTACGGCTTTATCAAATTACTAAAATTTTTCTTAATCTGTTTAACAAAATTGTTGTGTATAACGCGAAGTTATACTTTACTATTCATTAACAAGAGTTACACTATAACGTTGGACATTATTGTAGTGGTTGTGATCTGTAGTATGAACTATTTCAATATTTTGTTTCTTTGTTCAGAGCAAAATCAATAGGTAAGGAGAGAGTGTACAAAGAAATTGAGTATACATTTGCTTCTTTGTGTTCCAGTCTGTTAACAAAATGTTGAGGACTTGCTGATGATATTCAATTTGCTATTTTATTGGTGTGTTCAAATGGCATCAACTAAACTTTGATATTAGACACAAAACTTTTCAGTTTGTTGCATACTTATGGAGTTAGCAGTTAGGCTAAGACTCTGGATATAAATAAAAACATAAAGTAACCAGTCAGGAAATTTAAAGTTTTATGTATTTACGGCATGTTTCGAATGCTTTACTCCATAATGAGGATGCAGTTCCAGTGTTCATCATAGACTGAGCTAAACACTTCCAGTATTCAGCACCGACGGTATTAAAAGTTTACCGTTTTGAACACGGGCTGAGCTAAACACTTCTAGTGTTTAGCACAGACTGAGCCTAAGACTGAAACCGCCACCCGGTGATGGAGCGAAACATCCGAAACTCGTGAAAAACAGAAACGTTCAAAATTCGCTATTGCTTGCGTTGTGTTTATATTTATACTTCTAAAAGACTGTCACGGAAGGAGTCTACCAAACACGTCCACGCATAAAAAATTAAGAGTATTTGATTCCATAATCTTTAATTCCAGTTTACATCGTACTGGCCAGTTCTAAGTTTGATTATCAGTTCAATTTCCTTTTTGTACTTCTAGTTCTGTTTTTGTTTATTTTTTAAAATTTTTTTTGTCCTGTGTGATAAAAGTAAACGTTCAGTGTTAATAGACACTGTTTGCTCATTTGTACGATACGTTTCGAAAGCTTAAACCTGAGTTAAGTTGATTTGTGTAGATTAAAATGAAGGTATAAACTGCGTCACGACTTTGGAGTAACCTGTGGCACTGTCAAGTAGCGAAAAACAAAACACATTTTCACACATGGTTCAAACTTTGCAGAAGTCTTTGACTAAAGGATCAACTAAGATATATATGCGAAATAAAAATAAATAAAATAAAAATAACACCTCAAGTGTTAGCAGACTGCTTTCCTTGTCATGGTTTATCACATACGCCATCACGTTTTGTGAACACTAAGGGAACGAACATATTGCAAAACAATAACACAATTTCGGAGTGCAAAGAACGTATAGGATAACCAGTACACTATTTCGAATCAAGTCTAAAAAGGACTGTGGACATCTTTATTTGCATAGATGAGTTGAAATATAAGTGTAATAACGTGCAGTGACCACAGATCGTTTTGAGTCAAGTACGCATAAATTAATACCTTGTACTTAATTAGGTAATCAAGGAAGCATATAAGAAAAAAATTAAGTACAGAAATTATGTTGCCAACCACTTGAAAATTTGTACGTAAACAACACTTTACTTATTACTGTTGCATTGATACGGTTTGTGTGTGTGTGTGTGTGTGTGTGTGTGTGTGTGTGTGTGTGTGTGTTGTAACACCCCAAGGAACTAGAAAACCCAAATAACAATGTCATGATAATTTAAAGTAGGGAACAGTTTTATCCTGACAGGTACGACAACTTTGACGGTAATATAACACCTTAAAGTTTTGATGAACACCAATTTCAATAATTACTGAGTGTTTCATGATATAAAGGTACAAAGAAAGAAAGGTTAGTTTTAGTTAGTTATCAAACATCTCAGTAGTAACTGCAAATCAGTACGACGAAAGTCCAAAGTAATATGTCAATCAGAGATAACGTTTATTGTGAAAGAGAGTTGTAAACGCGGCGAAAAGGAAATTCAATGCGTCTACAATGCTCGATCGTGGAAATGTTAGTCGCTTGCTAGCTTGCTTGCTATCAAGTAGAGAGAGAGCACCGTTTGTTATAGTACTACAAACAGAAACTACGAGATTGTTTCTTTTTTGAAAAAAGGAATATTGTGTGATAGAGATGCGCAGACTTTGTTCTGAGTTATTCTGACTTGAGAACTTGAACTGAATTGATATTCTGAATGTGTACGAGTTAATAAACTTTAAATATTGTAGATATTACTGTTGGACTCAACCTTCATCAAAGTGAACAGTTACAACGAAGAATGGACATAGTATCGAAGACTGCAATACCTGCTTAGCCTAGAGTAGGAAACATTAATACGACCACACAAAGATAATACAAATGCGCCGATTGTATAAAAGTTGTCGTAATTGTCACGATCACATAATTGAAAACAATCGTAATTGATCTGATCCAGCTGCGTGAGTGTGGTGTGATGATTACAAACTAAGTGCTGAGAAGGAACAATAAAATTGTTCGTAAGTAATGGAAATCTCACGTTTTCGTTCCATCATTAATTGAACTGTGTGATAGTTGATAATAAAAATTAATTAACTGTGAACATTCTAATTGAAAGAGTGACTTGACGAACATTGTACATTGAAAGGAGTGTTTTGCTGAAATAATATAACGACGCACGAAAGCAAAATAGCATTATAGATTATCTCTGGATTTGCGACGTGCCGTAGTGAACAATTCTGCCAAGCAACGTGACAACAACTTCTGATACTGAACCGGAAATGAATTTTTCCTCGCTTCAGTGGTGTGAAACGACGCCGGCGATGAATGATTCACTCAATACTTCAATAACTAACTAACCGGGCACAGCAAATCATAATAAAACCACAACAGACAATTAAAATCAGCAGTTCGCATCGCTGAGAAGATTGTGCGGCCTCGCAAACGGACTTTCATACACTACGCGAGGAACAATTTTCTTTAAAGATTTTGAGGTGCAGTTCCACGTTATCCGACGGAAACAACCATCACTGAACGTCGCGTCTCCATTCCACCAACCGAGCTGTAGCAGTAGTGGCTCAACATCAACAGCGACAACAAAAAGGGGAGAGGCGACGTCACTGATTGTGTGTGTGTGTGTGTGTGTGTGTGTGTGTGTGTGTGTGTGTGAGGGAGAGAGATAGAGAGAGAGAGAGACAGAGAAAGAGAGGGTGAGTGTAAGTAACTGGTCTTTTTATACAATTTTTTTTTCAGGTGGTACCTTAATCTTACCTTCCGTGTATGTCTGTGTTCAATGTGAACCTGAAGAAAGAAAGCGATGTAATTACGTAAACGCTATCTGATAAAAAAGTCGCCAAATCCATCTGATACTGTGTAACAGTATGACAGTTATCATTAGCGAAAAATAAAGAAAAATCCTAAAAATGTGTATTAAATAAATCATCGCCTGAAATTCGAGTATCGTGCAGTGCAGCGCACAACGCTACAGTGTGTGATGTCATAGTGCTGTGTTAGAGTAGAATAAAATTTTTGGATAAAATTACTAATGGAGCTCTGCTACGCTTTCACATTTCTGACAACGTCAGCATGGAGACAATATGTAGTACTACGAACACTGTACAAAATTTTCAACTGCCAATATCGCTAAAATCATTTGTGCGTGTAGATTACGAGATTCGGCAGTTATGTGTTTCCACCTTCGGATGTATGTCATGATTTGAACATGGATCCGAAGATGGTAACAGAGAATTACCTAAACCGGCAATATATGAGTAAATGATTTTCACTGTCTTGGCAGCTGAAAATTTATTCCGTGTTCAAAACGCTTTTCTTAAAATACACTGTACTTTTACGTACCCAAAGTGGCCAAAAACATAACCAACACTAAATGACACATACACACACATATGTAACACTGCGCTGTAAGAATAAGACTGTCTGGCACCGTGAATGAAAGATGAACTTTACTGAACTGAGCCTGATGATAATTTTCGAGTGCAAAGCTTGACTGTGATCGATGTTACTGTGTCTTAGTGGCAGATATTAAACTGGCCCCAATAAATGTTTATCAGTTACCTTGTGGCAACAAAAGCTCAGTACTGCTCGAAAGTGGTCAATACTAAAATGTAGGGCAACAGCAAACCAGTTAGAGAAAACCCTTGCCAAGTCCAATGCAAGGGAAAGCAACTGTGCTATGCATATTATGCTTCATGTTTTGAGTGACTTTGTTCCGCTCAGTGCAACAGCGACAGACAATTTAAAAAAATGGTGTAGAGATGGCAGACGAAACTAAACATAACTGACTGACTGTAAAAGAAGTAGCATTCAAAAACTATAATTTAAAACTCTGATTTCTCAACGATTACAATAATCTTCTAAAAATTCATTTCTTATAAATAAATATTGATCTGCCATATAATACGAGATGCATTCAAGCTCTAAGGCCTCCGATTTTTTTTCTAATTAACTACTCACCCAAAATCGATGAAACTGGCGTTACTTCTCGACGTAATTGCCCTGCAGACGTACACATTTTTCACAACGCTGACGCCATGATTCCATGGCAGCGGCGAAGGCTTCTTTAGGAGTATGTTTTGACCACTGGAAAATCGCTGAGGCAACAGCAGCACGGCTGGTGAATGTGCGGCCACGGGGAGTGTCTTTCATTGTTGGAAAAATCCAAAAGTCACTAGGAGCCAGGTCAGGTGAGTAGGGAGCATGAGGAATCACTTCAGAGTTGTTATCACGAAGAAACTGTTGCGTAACGTTAGCTCGATGTGCGGGTGCGTTGTCTTGGTGACACAGCACACACGCAGCCCTTCCCAGATGTTTTGTTCTTCAAAACATTTTCGTAGGATGCACCTGTTACCGTAGTGCTCTTTGGAACGCAATGGATAAGGATTAAGCCCTCGCTGTCCCAGAACATGGACACCATCATTTTTTCAGCACTGGCGGTTACCCGAAATTTTTTTGGTGGCGGTGAATCTGTGTGCTTCCATTGAGCTGACTGGCGCTTTGTTTCTGGATTGAAAAAATGGCATCCACGTCTCACCCATTGTCACAACCGACGAAAAGAAAGTCCCATTCATGCTGTCTTTGCGCGTCAACATTGCTTGGCAACATGCCACACGGGTAGCTATGTGGTCGTCCGTCAGCATTCGTGGCACCCACCTGGATGACGCTTTTCGCGTTTTCAGGTCGTCATGCAGGACTGTGTGCACAGAACCCACAGAAATGCCAACTCTGGAGGCGATCTGTTCACCAGTAATTCGGCGATCCCCCAAAACAATTCTCTCCACTTTGTCGATCATGTCGTCAGACCGGTTTGTGCGAGCCCGAGGTTGTTTCGGTTTGTTGTTACACGATCTTCTGCTTTCATTAAACTGTCGCACCCACGAACGCACTTTCGACACATCCATAACTCCATCACCGCATGTCTCCTTACTGTCGATGAATTTCAGTTGGTTTCTCACCAAGCAAATTCAGAAAACGAATGACTGCACGCTGTTCAAGTAACGAATACGTCACCATTTTAAATATTTAAAACAGTTCTCATTCTCGCCGCTGGCGGTAAAATTCCATCCGCCGTACGGTGCTGCCGTATTGACAATGAACGCGGCCTCCTTGTAAAACAATGCGCATGTTTCTATCTCTTTCCAGCCCGGAGAAAAAAAATCGGAGGCCTTAGCAATTGAATGCACCTCGTACTCAGCTGAAATGGTAACTCTGAGTGAAAGCTATGTGAGTAGACTTTTTTTCTCACGTAGGTACAATCGAACTAACTGAGTCCAATCAATAAAGAAAAACTCGTGCTAAATATCTGACTCTCTCAAACTCTTGATAAATTACGCCTGGACAAGCAATGCAGCGACATTACTCGCACGTCTTCACACTTCTCAAATCTGTCATTGAAAAACCATATTTCCGACATGGAAATCCCCGTGTTCTGCTAGTTATGTCCAGACTACTCAACAGCGTGCCCAATATCTATCTCCATTATTTCGAACAGAATGCTCTCAATCAGTAGCGGCTATTCCTTGAGGACTCCAGCGCGGCTTCCTATGATAAAAGTTTTTAAAATGTGTAGATTATCAACCGCTATGAACGAATGATTAATGTTTTTTGGAGTTGGTAGACTGTCGGACTCTCCGCGAACCATCCCGGTGGCTTAAAGGCAAGTGATGGAAAGGTCTATGGGACCAAACTGTTGAGGTCATCAGTCCCTAAGCTTACACATTACTTAATGTAACTTAAACTAACTTACACTAAGGACGACACATACACCCATGCCCGAGGGGGAACTCGAATCTCCGACGGGGGGAGCCGCGCGAACTATGGCAAGGCACCACAGACCGCACGGCTACCCCACGCGGCGACAGGCAAGTAATGGACGCATGTGGAACAGTGGGGTATTGAGACTTGGATGGGCGCAGTGCGTTGTGTAAGCCTGCCTGGAATGGCGTCCGCGCCAAACGAAGATGGTAGAGGGAGATGGTAGACGAAACTAAACTTAAATGACTGACTGACTGACTGAAAAAGGAGTAGCATTCAAAAAACTGTGCTGTAAAACTCTGATTTCTTAACAATTACAATCATATTCATGAAATTCGTTTCTTATGCACCCGTGGTAGTCGTTTGGTTGTTTAGATGCGCATTAGACTGTTTGAAAGTGCTACCTAGTGAGTGAGCAATGCGCTAGTTTTGTTTAAAATGAGTCGTGTGAATAGCGTAAACAGTATTTCAGCTACTGGTTCTCAATATATTACTTTTGAGAGACTATTGGAACTTAAAATGTTAGGACCGTCAAGAGTCAGAATCGCCAAGTCCTGATGTAAACATTGTACAGACTCAAAATGCAGGCAAAAGCAAAAGTAATTTTGCCAGAAAATTTTCTCCATCGTTAGACAAAGACGTGGATATGAAATGGTCTCCATGCTACCCTATCCTGTGCAAGCTTCTTCATCTCCGAGTCCTTACTGCAACCCACATTCTTCTGAATCTGCTTAGTGTATTATTCTCTTAGTCTCCTTCTACGATTTTTACCCTCCACGATGCCTTCCAATGCTAAATTTGTGATCCCTTGATGCCTCAAAACATGCCCTACTAACCGGTCCCTTCTTTTTGTCAAGTTGTGCCGCAAACTTTTCTTCTCCCCAATCCTGTTCAATACTTCCTCGTTAGTTATGTGATCTACCCATCTAATCTTCAGCATTCTTCTGTAGTACCACATTTCGAAAGCTTCTATTCTCTTCTTTTCTAAGCTATTTATCGTCCATGTTTCACTTCCATACATGGCTACACTCCATACAAATACTTTAATCAATACTCGATGTTAACAAATTTCTCTTCGTCAGAAACGCTTTCCTTGCCATTACCAGTCTACATTTTTTATCTTCTCTACTTCGACCATCATCAGTTATTTTGCTCCCCAAAAAGCAAAACTCATCTTCCTAATTCTCTCAGCGTCACCCGACTTCATTCAACTTTACCCTCGTTTAGCTTTTCTTGATGTTTATCTTACATCCTCATTTCAAGACACTATCCATTCCGTTCAACTGCTCTTCCAAGTCCTTCACTGTCTCTGATAGAATTAGAATGTCATCGGCGAACCTCAAAGTTTTTTATTTTTTCTCCATGGATTTTAATACCTACTCCGAATTTTTCTTTTGTTTCCTTTAGTGCTTGCACAATGTACAGATTGAATAACATCGGGGAGAGGCTACAACCCTGTCTCACTCCCTTCCCAACCACTGCTTCCCTTTCATGCCCCTCGACTCTTATGACTGCCATCTGGTTTCTGAACAAATTGTAAATAGCCTTTCGGTGCCTGTATTTTACTCGTGCCACCTTTAGAATTTGAAAGAGGGTATACCAGTCAACATTGTCAAAAGCTTTCTCTAAGTCTACAAATGCTAGAAACGTAGGTTTGCCTTTCCGTAATCTTTCTTCTAAGATAAGTCGTAAGGTCAGTATTGCCTCAAGTGTTCCAACATTTGTACGGAATTCAAACTGATCTTCCCCGAGGTCGGTTTCTACCAGTTTTTCCATTCGTCTGTCAATGATTCGTGTTAGTATTTTGCAGCTGTGACTTATTAAACTGATAGTTCGGAAATTTTCACATCTGTCAACTCCTGCTTTCTTTGGGATTGGAATCATTATATTCTTCTTGAAGTCTGACGGTATTTCGCCTGTCTCATACATCTTACTTACCAGATGGTAGAGGGTTGTCAGTTCTGGCTCTCCCAAGGCCGTCAGTAGTTCTAATGGAATGTTGTTTACTCCCGGGGCTTTGTTTCGACTCAGGTGTTTCAGTGCTCTGTCAAACTCTTTACGCAATATCGTATCTCCCATTTCATCTTCATCTGCATTCTCTTCCATTTCCATAATGGGGTAACGGACATTAAATACTTGTAGGAGTGCTTAGTTTCATGGCGACATGTACTAATAAAGGTTTCTCGGGCTTCCAGCCGCGTCAAGTGGTTTAAAATCCACGAGCTTTCGGCTGAGTACTCCTCAGCCATTGTTAAGTGGTGACTCTATTGTGGTTGCTGCTACCGTCCTTATATAGCCGCGCTGCCTTCCGTGACGTCACTGGTACCCGCTGCAGTACCGTATTTGGTAATGTTTGCGTTGTGCGGCCGCCGCGCCCGCTTCGGCCTTTCGATGGCCGGGTCCTACGTTGTGCATAGCTGCAGACTGACGTCTTTATTGAACGTGTTGTCACAAATTGTTATTTCGATCGCTTCTTTTATTATGCCGTCCAAAAAACTGTTAGTCCATGTGATAATATATCTCTCGTCCAATGCAATACGATGAATGTTTTTTAATGCATGCTCTGCTACCACTGATTTCTGTGGGTACCGTTGACGAAAAGATCTCTCGTGTTCTACACAGCGCTGTTCTATGGTATACACAGTCTGTCCGATACAGAACCGTCCACACCCACATGGTATTTTATATACTCCTGGCGTTATATGGCGTACGTCGTCTTTCACAGGCCTCAGGGGTTGTCAGATTTTTGCTAGAGCCCTGAAGACCTAATCGATTTTATGCCTCTTTCGGAGCCGCCTTATCTTTCCTATTATTGAGCCACAGAACGGCAAGAACGCTAATGTGTTCGAATCCTCTTTGGAGCATTTTTACGTACGTATTTTCAGAAAGATAGCTTGCGAAATCTGGTGGTTGTAGCAGCCATTTTTCTTGAATAATTTTCGTAAGTGACTCAGTTCCTTTGGCAAGTTTTCAGAATCTGAGACTGGATGCACTAAGGTCCCCAGAACAGAACTTTCTGCGACGGATGATGGTAGCGGGTAGATATCTGTCTGTGTGGGTGGGTGTCCGGTAAACGCTGTGGCTGAGATATTTATTTGCTTTGTGGCGGACGAGGACATCAAGGAACGGCAAGGCACCATCTGTCTCTATCTCCATCGTGAACTTGATGTTGTCATGGATGTTGTTGATGTGGTCCAAGAATTCTCCCAGCTTTTCACTTCCATGAGACCAGACAACGAACGTGATGTCGTCATAACGATAAAATCGTCTAGGCTTTTCAAAAGGCCTGTCAAGGGTGATGATTCCAAAGTACTTCATTAACAGACTGGCTACAGGTGGAGCTAATGGGCTTCTCATAGCAACGCCGTCCGTCTTGATGAAATATTCTCCGCCATACAAGAAATACGATGACGTCAGCGTACGCTTGAATAAATCCACCACCTCCCAAAGTCCCACCGTATGGCCACAGAGGAGCATTACCCTCGTAACTCAGTACCATCCGGGACTGGAGAAACTGAATTAAATTCTCTACTTCTCGTCGTGCCCTGAAATGAAAAATGTTCTGCTCACTATCCTTCCCACCCATCCCACAGAGGTATTCTGCCATCCACCGAACCTAAACTGTATACTCGTCCATCCTTACACAACCCCTGCTTCCAATTCCTTACCCCAAGGCTCGTACCCCTGTAATATACCTAGATGCAAGACCTGTCCCATACATCCTCCTACCACCACTTACTTCAGTCTGGTCACTAACATCACCTATCCCGCCAAACGCAGGGCTACCTGTGAAAATACTCATGTGGTCTACAGGCTAAACTGCAACCACTGTGCTTCATTCTATGTAGGCATGACAACCAACAAGCTGTCTGTCCACATGAATGGCCACCGACAAACTGCGGACAAGAAACAAGAGGACCACCCTGTTGCAGAATGCGCTGACAAACATGATATCCTACATTTCAATGACTGCTCCACTGCCTGTTCCATATGGATCCTTCCCGCCAACACATTGCACAGGTGGAAGATTTTCCTTCAATACATTCTACGTTCCTGTAACCCTCCTGGCTTCAACCTTCAATAGTCACTGTCGTCACCCATCCAGTCCCTTCCCTGTTCCCATTCCAGCACTACACAGCCGCCATTCTACCACCACCCTCAGTCTTTTTATTTCTCTCCTTCACTGCCACTTCCCCTGCCCCCCTCCCCCCCCCCCCCCCGCCCCCATAGCTCTCCCCCGCACACAGTCTAACTTGCATAGCGGAATCTCATGGTACGACACACGCGAACGAATCCCACTATACGAATGCAATACTGACCACCCCCAGAGACCTAAAACTGCTGTAGTGTCCAAACAAAGTGGCGCTACAGCGGTTACATAGACAAATTAAAACTGATTTAGCAGGCCTGCATAACGTATAGCAGTGATAAATGTGTTCCACTACAAACAAGATAAATAAAAGCGTCGAAAACACAGGCATATGTTGTACTTTCTGTGTTAGTTTCGTCGAGATCACTGCAATTGGTTACAACAGTGAGGACGAATAGTAATATACAAATACAATACTTAAGAAAATTTCTTACACAATTAATGTGAAAACGTTCACAGTAAATACAAGAATCTCTTAGTAAATACACGGATGATTTAAATATGTAATTTGGAAATAAAATAGGTAAAACTGAAGCCTCGTGGCTCTTATAGTGAGTCAGGACCTTGACAAAGACACCAGGCGACTGTGTTTCTAGACTGCTGCATGTGTCGTTTAACATGGATAAAATTCTCGAAACGTTCTTCTTTGACGTCTTTTATTGTACTTATTTTAGCTGTTAAACAGAAAAGCAACAAAAACAAGATCTCAAACGTAACTCGCTCGTCTGTTTTGCAGGAAACCGAGAATAATTAACGAAAAATTCATATTTTAAGGGAAAAGATGACAAAGGATAATGAAAGGAATTAAGGCCGGGATGTAGGTTTGTTTAGATTATAACAAAGTGGCAAGGGTCCAGGATTTTGAGGAACAAGGATGGAATCTCTTCTGAACTTCAAAGAGTAATAAAGTAAAGTCTCAGTTCATTTTATGAACAAGAATCTTTCTTGTAATAGGACTGTAACACCAATAGCACGTTATAAATAGGAACAGCTCCACGGGCAAATTAGAGGCCTTTTCTTTAAAATCTTTGTGTACTACAATGTTAAGGCCCACAGAGCACTTTGTGCTGAGAAAATTGAATTATATCAAGTACATGTACGTATAAACGTTAGCAAGTTGCATCTCAGTTTCGGCCGCTACTTCTGTTACAAAAGTTGTAGGGATATAAATAGTCATTAAAGTAAGAAGTTATTTGGCTAGCACTGAGGCAGTTTTTGTTTCGGTATGTTTTTAGATGCTTAATGACCTACGTCCACGCCAGTTATCAGTTGATACCGAAACCACTGTATGGGGAAAGTATGGCCGTCCTTTTCCTCTCCCCTTGCAAAAGCTGGGGTCGTCAGAATTTCGTGATTGGCTAAATTTCTGTTATGTAACGTCTGCCGCGATATTAAAGCCTCCTGTTACCTGTGTAGCGTAGGACGTGTCACATATTTGCGAAATTTTCGAGTGAAAGAAAGTCAGTTCTGTGCTTACGGCTGCACTTTTCCTTCTTAAGGGAGAGATGCAGACTGCTGTTTCATGTATTCAAGAAAACAAAATGCAGTTCTGTGCTTACGGCTGCACTTTTCCTTCTTAAGGGAGAGATGCAGACTGCTGCTTCATGTATTCAAGAAAACAAAATACACAAGAGTGCCATCACGACTCCTTGTTTCGTAGTTAACGTTAAATTCACAAATAATGCTGGACGTTTTTATAACAGATTTATTTGCATGTTGTGTATTGTTGCGGCAAAGAAAGAGCTACAAGAAAATGAGGAAAACGTAAAACATGTGCAAATGTCAATTGAACTAAATTTTAAAATTATTTCTATACTGGAGTATGGAATTTCAAATGCAAGTACTAAGAACAAGAAGTTCCTCAAACGGTGTTCTTTGTTAACATTAAATTTAAAGATATTTGATGGTGATGTGCTGTCCTTTCCTTCAATAGTTCGTTTTTTTCTATCATTGTAAAATGTCAGTTCTAGTAAACAACACTGATGTTTTGCAGCAAAATTGCTGTTCTCTTAGTTCATGATCTAACAATGTTTGTTAAAAAGCATGTTTATGCCGTATTGGTTCAAATGGCTCTGAGCACTATGGGACTTAACATCTGAGGTCATCAGTCCTCTAGAACGTAGAATTACTTAAACCTATCTAACCAAAGGACATTACATACATCCATGCCCGAGGCAGGATTCGAACCTGCGACCGTAGTAGTCGCGCGGTTATGGACTGAAGCGCCTAGAACCGCTCAGCCACCGTGGTCGGCTTATGCCGTATTTCGTAGAGGTAAAAACAACATTGCCTTCAGTATGTACACTTATTTGCTAATTTCATTCTTACTACCATATTTAGTGTGTGCGTAGGAACATTATTTGCAGAAGACTTAGGTCTGAAATGTAGTTATCAGTGGATGATATAGGTATAAACTACACAGGAGTCGCCATATGCGGATGTGGGATCTTAGCTATCAAGCACGGATATTGTGAATTCATAATGCTTGGATGAAACATTTGTAAGTAGGATACTGTAGGCCGAAAACCCATCAGGTATTTGTGTTTCGCACGATAATTTGCTTCAGTAAGAAATCCTACATAAAAATACGACAATATTACCACACACATGCTGTTGTCTGATTCTGTGTCTTTAGTAAACAGGAGCTTAAGAAAGCTGTGCAACAAAAAGTTGCAGTAGAAAAACTTTTAAACTGATTTATTATGTTAAGGGTAAGCATGGTTTATGTAGCAGTTAAAGTTTGTTTTTAGTTATTTTATTTTAAAGTTCGTTAATGAAAACTGCATCATAACTCTGGTGTCTGGCTCACGTTTTTGATTGATCATTGTATTTTCCGACCTAATTTTGGTTATCTTTTTCTACTACTATTGCCGATGCTTCGAAATGACCAGTGTAATGCTGCTTGCGACGGAAGTACGTATTGAGGCTGCTACCATGGTAAGAACTGCAAAATTTGTCTCTGTCAGTATCAATAAAAGGCAGCAGCATGTTTTCTTACATATTTTGGTCACATTTTTTGCTGCCGAGGACTTGAGAGTTTGGTTTGAGGCCAGCGCTCTAGCTAAGTAATACATGATGTAGTGGAGCTGGGATAACTATGCAGTACCCGTTCGTGTATTAGCAGCAGCGCGAGAGAAAATTGCGGTCGGCACAACGCTGGGCATAATTTCCCCAGACATAGCATTAGAAACACTTAGTCTACAACGCTACAGCACGGAACCATGGCTTAAGAACAGCTTTTAGAAGACAATACTGTCTACCTGGGTGTAAGCCACAGGATAATATAGCACACCAGACAAGGGGCTAAAACGAGGATATCACCTGTTACCCAATCATTCAGTAGTTTTATAGACAGTTTTCAGAAACTGGGGAACACGTGTTGATATATGAAGAGTAGAACCAGAAAATAGTCTTAGTGTCAATTCTGGCATGCGTCTGGTGAATGGAAAACAGTGCATATCTGTTTTTAAATAAATGATTTATATCCAAAAACTTGAGAACGTGTTCTGATTCCACAGTATTGTTCTGCTCATCGCATCACCGTGCGAAATAGTGAGGCAAAATTATAAAATAAATACTTTAGTAGAAAAGTTCTAAGTGTTGCAACAGCAGACTTACTGGTTTCAAGTGCCACGCTTTTACAAGCTGACTCTTTGAAAAAAGAAATAGTAACCAGCCATTACCAGTTTAAATACTTCAGGTACATTTTCGGATGCCTTTTAAAGTTTTAAAGTTTATGTTACACTATGTGTTACCAATGGATGCGCTCACAGATATCAGTAGTTCTTTTCTGATGAGTGATGTTAAGTAGGTTAGACGTTAAACATTGGATAGCACTGTCACAGAACATCAATTCGGCTATCTCCACGCAAGGGTCATCTGCATCCTACTCACGTATATCTAATTTAAGAATATTACTTAGCACTACTCAAAGAGAGAACGCAACTATCAAGTGTAAAAAAAAAGATGGAAAGGCTGTTTAAGAAATAGAAAAGACTTGAGGCCTTTTTTGCTTACTTAATCTATTGACGATTACTTACAACAAATTAGTAAATGGTGCTTATAGGGAGAAAGATCACTAAGAAATGCAATAAACTGCTAAAAACCTGTTTAATTTGGACTCTACTATCAAAACTAAATTAAATGTAGAGTCTCTTTTTATTTATTTCTTGTTATTCTGATTATTTGTCAGGCATGGAGAGCTGGGCTACATGGGTTCTTCCCTTGGCTCAGAGGATGAGGAACAATAAAACATCCCTTACTCCAAGAGTTATTTATTGACAAACATTTCCTTGACAACAGTGCATTCAGCGGACTTCAACCGGTTTACTTTACTCGCTTGGTTCAGTGCTTCCGTAGCAACACGGCGTAGTGGCATCGGTGCTGGCGGCGGCGGGAGATGCTAACGTAGACTGCAAGGAATGCCCCGGAAACAGCAGCTGACGACGGCCGCACGTGGCGAGCGCTGCTTACGCGGCAAGACAGTGTTCCGGCGAGTGTACTGGCTTGCAATTCCGGGCCGATGGCCGGCCACTGCTATGACGAAAGTTGCCCCGTGCTAGGAGCGAACCCGTGTTCTCAGATTCGGCGGCTCTGGGCGGCGTCCATTGAACTGGAGTTCTTCCCAATTCACGGGTGACATCACTGGTACGGCCGCATCCCTTCGTCCGAACCAGTCACCCGGGTTATTCACTATACGTCTCCCTCTGTTGCTATAGGTGAGACTTCGACTTTAATGACTTGACTCGGAACTAAGACTCGACTTCTGTGACTTACTGGGACGACATCTTCTTCTTTCTTCGTAAGTCGTGGTAACTAGACGCTGCTATCAGGTTCGATGCTGTCCTAGACGCTGCTATCAGGTTCGATGCTGTCCTATGACCTCCATAGCTGCCGCTTCTTCTTCATGCGTACCGTCGGGAGTACATCAGCATGCCCAGCAAACGACACGAGGCTTCCGGAACATGACAGGCGTACTCCATAAGTTGACCAGCACTTCCAGCAGACTTCGAGCAGACTCCCAGCAGACTTCAGAAGAAGCTGCAAACTTCGACACGGAGCTGCCTCTTTCCGGGGTATTTATTTCGTGTTCCTGCTGACGGCGTGACGTTTGTAGCACAGTGACTGACCTCTGTGGTTCGATGCTAGAAGGTTCCCTCGTGTATCGTACACGTGACTTATACTGGCTGCTGATCCGTCTGCCCTGCTTTCCAGCGGGGCAGACAATGTCCTCCGGACGACGCCCCCAGTAGACTGCTGACTGCTTGGTTCGCATACTCGATCGGACGATTACCTCTCCGCCGTCCTGCTCCACTTCCGTGTATCTGCTAGCGTGCTTGAGTCCCTGTAACTTCCTTCACCAAGTCTTTACTTAATTTTATAACTAATATTTACACACACGATCACTACACCTATTACATAAATAAGAAACAGAAAACCATTAATTATACTGAGCCTCCAAAAATAATGTATACACTCTTTGAAATTGGACATATATTTAATGAAAGAGGCTATAAATACAATTTTAGTGGTGTTAGGGGCCTCATGGTCCGACATAAGGTGGTAAACGTTCAAACTGGCGTCCGTCCATCGCAATACACCGTCCACGACGACCTACGACTGAGCAACGTGCCAACTTATTGTCTCCAACGGAATAGCGTCACAGGCTTGTTCAGTTTGCTCTCTAAGATCATCCAGTGTGTGTGGTCTCGCAGCGTTAACTGTGTTCTTGAGATCACCCCGCAGAAAGAAGTCTAGAGGAGTTAAATCTGGAGATCTAGCGGGATACTCCACACTCCCTCTTCATCCTATCCATCTGACAGGGAATGTACGATTGAGAAATGCCCTCACATCCAGGTGAAAGTGAGGTGGCGCTCCATCCCGTAGAAGGTTACAATCTTCATTGCTAAACACAACTCTAAGACCAGAAATTATCATTTCCAAAATTTCCAAGCACGAGTCGCCCGGGACAGCGTTGTCAAAGAAGTTCGGGCCGATTAACCTCTAGATGACAGGCCACACCAGACTGTTACTCCTGGTGGGTTAACATGCCTTTGTTCTGTTACGTACATCCCTGACCCAGTACAAGCAACTATGGCGGTTAATTGTTCCGTAAAGTTGAAAGGTCGCTTCATCTGACCAAAGAATTCGATCTTGGAAACGTTGCTCTTCTTCACATCTGTTAAGGAAGCACTCATAAAATTCGCTTTGCCTATCAGGATCATCCTCATTAAAAGCATGGAGAAGTCTTGCAATGTGAGGCTTAAAGTTCACAGACCGCAAAATTTTATGAACACTGCTTCTGCAGATCCCAGTCTCACGAGAGCATTGCCTCACATACTTCTTCGGGGATCGTGTGTACGCCTGGATTACTGCATCAACACTCTCATTGTTTGTTGAACCTCCCTTTCGTCCGCTATGTCCATTATTCATATCGTGCACTGTTCCTTCGAGTTCGAACTTACCTCTGATTCTTGTAATTGTTACTCTTGTCGGTGGTGGTGCTCCAAATTCAACTCTCCAATGTCTGCGTAGCGCACTCACATTCTCTGTTTTCCACCTATTCTCGTTGTTCAAACGATAATGCCATGTTTGCCGACACTCCTGAAACAAAATAAATCATTTTTATGTTTTTCACCGCCATCTCAATTATTGCCCATGAATATTGTATTTCTTCTCCTTTAATTAAAAAGATATTCTGTTTAAAAGGATGTACAGTATACATTATTTTTGGACAACCTGTATATTACGTACTACAAAATGGATGCAGGTTTCAAGGAATAAAGATGAGCACTGAGAAAACACTAACATTCTAATATTATTAAACAGCGTTATGTTGAAAATGATAGACAATTAATAATTAGCAGTTAGGTGTAGGGCAAATTGTATTGTTTTGTACCTGATATAACGTCAACTGCCCTCACGTATCAGCCTGCTCAGGCTGTGTGCTCGTCCTATCTCCTTTCGGCCCACCACGCCCTCAAAGCTAACTGCCCCTAATGCACGAAGATGCACCATCCACAGTGTCGCTGGAGAGCTGAGCGTGTCGTGGGGCATGGACAGGAGAGCACATCTATACATTGTGCTATTGAAGTAGCTATACATTACTATATGAAGTTGGTTTTTGTTCACTGATGTAAAGTAGATGTACCATTCCGTATTCCACCCTCTTAAGGGTGGATCGACATTTTCTTTTAAGCAGCCTAAGACCTTCCTCAGGGCTTAAGCTACCGCCATACTAGATTTCATTAAAATCGGTGCAGCGGTTTAGTCGTGAAAACATAACAGATTTACTTTCGCGTTTATGATGAATTTTTGGTTGTTTACATTAGTTCTTGGCTGTTTCTTCTTCAACTGTTCATGTGAAGAACAAGTGCAGTATAAACGAAAACACTCATCTGAAGATGAATCTGTAGGTTCAAAACCCCTAACCAGTGCTATTTGTTAAAATAAATAAAGTTATTAGTAGTGCATAGTTGCTGTTTTCTTCTTTACAAGAATCGACTTGTGTTTTGTAGACGGTCACGCCCACAAAATAACAGGTAGAAAGTTTTTGTCGCTAGTGCCATTAATACTGAGGGATTACGTGTTATTTATGATATTTGACGTACATAATGAAATTTGGTTTGCCATTGTGGCATCAGCATAATTAACTATTGCATGGGAGTGCCAGCCCACAACAAGTAAATGGAAATTCACAATTAAATAACGAATTTCAATAAACATTTATTTTAAGGTATTTGTTTACACACCAGTTATAATGAAGTTATTAAAATCTTGATTGTAAAGCTTTTCCAGAAAATACATGTCAAATTTTGAACGAGAACCAGGAGGTGAACGCCATCCGTGACACTCACAGCCCGGCAGGCTCATTCGCCATAACAGGATCACCCAGCATGGCCCACAGACATTGGTACAAGGAAAGTTAAAACCAAATCACAAAAACAGGCTTAAAACTAAAATTACGCTTGAAACATAAACACAGCTCCAACAAGTTCCATTTTTGAAAGAAGCCTAAAAGATCTTTCAGCGTTGAAACGAAAACAACTAGAATATGAAGATGAGTTTCTAAATTTAAAATAATGGATACTCAGTTTTTCTGAGCATAAACGACCACATATAACTGAATCGTTTCAGTACCCATTCTCTATAAGGAAATTCCTGTATGCTTTTGAAGGCCTCTTGTTTAAACAGCACTGACCATAAGAAATGCGTTAAAATTACAAGTAATTAAACGAATGCCTTAAGAACAAGTACCTGCTTAAGGTTTCATATCTATAAGAGTTTCAAGCCAGTAACGGTCAGCTGTGCGGTAAAATTTATATTTATGTGGTAACTACAATGAATTTGTGAATTAAACTACTTAGTGAAAGGAGAGTTCAACTTGCATCACAATGCACTATAATGGCTTGAAAATAAGATTCCGATTGCACTGCAGCTTTACAGCTTCAGAAACTCATGAACTGATCTAGGCAACAAAGTGTCCTACTCAATTTGGCCAATATAAGGAAGCCACAAAATACTTAAGTCTACGATTAACAACAATCAAAGGCTCTTTGCCCTCCAAAATGGTAAGGGATGGCCAAGTTAAAAGAGGGACCGTGTTGTACCGAACATGGTGTTTGAAGCTATATGAATGTTCTTATTCCTTAACACTATTGCGGCTCTCGAGGCGGGTCACGTGATGTCACGTGATGTCGAGCGGTTATCTAGTGGTCATTGTTGCGCGGTCTCTAGTTAGTTTAAAACTTGTTGTGAATACAGTTCTGCAGAATGCCTTCATAAGTCGAACAAAGGGTCTATGTTGAAATTATTTTGTTGTTGTAAATTGTTAAAATGTTAGACGAAAGGTTCACGATGAAATGTCGAGAGACAACTGCTCCTGCAGAAAGTGTTGTGCAGAAATTGATCACTAAATCTAGACCAACAGGTTCGATCCTAACACCAAACGTAACCGTGTAAAGAATGTTTGTTCGCCGCAAAATGTTGAACGAGTTCACGAAAATATGGCAAGAAGTACACGGAAATCAAACAGACGTCTATCCACCCAGATAAACTTCGAACGGAAGTGATGCCAGAACATGATGAGATTGTTCAGTATGCGAGGATACAAAGTAAGAGAGATGCAAGCATTAAAACTGCAGATTACGTACAACGACACTACCGTTGCGAATGGTCACTCACACTTGTCGCTGAAAGATACAAATCTTTAGTTCAGAAGAAGTCTACAGTAACAATCCGCATACGACTGAATAACGGAAAACAAGCTTTCACATTGTGATTGCGTATATCACATCAAATGAACTGGCAAGTTTCCAGAAACATGTCGAGGCCTGCTGAGCACCGAATAACATGGTGAACATTTTCATCACCTCGTGTGAACTATCCATCAATTGAATGCTCTGTACCCTGTTATCATAATAATAATTTACTACATTACACTCTTTACTTATAACAAACGAATGTGTTCTTAATAAGATATGGGGCCTCTTATATTGGCTACCATGTATAAAAAATATGTTTTACTTGGTCTTATTATCCGCACGGGATTAGCCGAGCGGTCTGCGGCGCTGCAGTCATGGTTTGTGCGGCTGGTCCTGGCGGAGGTTCGAGTCCTCCCTCGGGCATGAGTGTGTGTGTTTGCCCTTAGGATAATTTAGGTTAAGTAGTTTGTAAGCTTAGGGACTGATGACCTTAGAATTTAAGTCCCAATAGATTTCACACACATCTGAACATTTTTTGGTCTTATTAAGCAGAATTAAACCTAAAGACCAACAATAAGAACGTTGGCTTAGCAGCTTGACCTCAGTTCATGTTCAAAGATTAACTACGAAATACGAAACACGAAAAGGTTTTGAGTTGCATTGTCAGTTTCCACAAGACACGAACATTAACTGAATGAATCACCATTTAAATTTGTAGTGTTTCCTGTGATGTAATACATCAAGCTCATACTACAGACTTTACAGTGAATCTAAACGGAAGCAACGTTACACAAATAACAAAAGTGTTCACCAAATCATTTGTAGTCTTGACAGATAACCAGGCGAATTAATATATGCACATTCCCGGTTCAGGCAGGTGATGTTAAAATGCATGAAATCCAAGGCAAGGTGTCCCAACGAACGGGACCGTACGGTACGTCCCAATAACCACGCAGGTTACTCAGTATACGATCCCGGTCGGCCAGCCGCCTAAAATTCACTCCCGGACCATTGCTCGTCACGCTTGCACTCGCTATTGCTGCTCACGTCCTGAATCCTGGTCAAGCCGTCATTCCATGGCTGTCCCCGGCGTTCAGAAGACTGTCCCCTTCACGGACATTATTACTATACTGGCAAAGACTAACTTCTGCTAAAGCCTGACGTTTGGTGAGGTGGGATGGCGGCATCAGGAAGTTTGTGTGTGGTCGTAACACAATTTTCTGAAACGAAATGACGTTGTAAGCTTTACAAGGTGATTTAAAGAATTTCTGCAGTTGAAAAAAATATTCGCGCACTATTTGAGTCTAACACATACAGTATAGATGTAGAATAGTCTTACGGAAAGTTAGTTACATACACGTTTAAAGCAGACTACAGGTTTCTTCAGAACACTCAAATGAAAAAAAGACACTTGTTGTCATCGACAAATAGTACATTCTACTTATAGGAGCACTGTCATAATTAGCATACTACTCGAAGAAAAGCCCAAATTGATCATAACTGATTAAAAGGACTCCATTAACCTATGTCTGTTACTACTAGATTTATTGAACCACTTAAAATACACGTAAGAGAAACTGTAATGTAATTATTTAGGCCTACATAAAGTACGGAAACAGAAAATACGGAAGGTGTTTCTAGCTGTAGTTGTATTGAGACACGTTCCTTTCAATTTATCTTCCCTCAGCTGTACGAAACATTACAGCCAAACTCGATACGTGTATTGACCATTACGTCAAAACGAAGTTACAGCAGTTTATTCTCATTTCATACTCGTGTTTAATCGGTAAATAGACAGCTGTTTACACGTCTTTTGCCATCGTAAACTCCTGGCTTCAGTGACACCGGTAAAACTCTATACGGTATTGCCAGACTAGTAATGTATGTCTGCGGTCGCTTACACCACTGGCGCCCTCCGAGCACGCCCTCTAACTTACTCGGCGTTGCAGTCAGTCAGACATTACAACTCCCGTCGGAAAAAAGGGAGCGATAGGAGCCGCTTGGCTCTCGAAAATGCAGCGTTAGTTATTTAACTAGCAAAACTGTAGACAGCAAAAACCATTTAAGGCATCTTTTTGTAAGTCCAGAGGGCAGCATAGCAGACCATGTGCCATCTACTAATTCGTGTTTGAAAGACTTTCTCCATGATTTGGAACATAGATCGGGCCTTTGGACATACAACATAGTACCAAGTACACTGCAGAACTGAACTGGACATGCGTTTTGTCAAAAAATGACACCTAGGAGTTTTGCCATTTACACTCTTCGTACGTCCTGTAGTAAATTAGATCTAATTAGGAGATCATATGAAACTGTTGTGAGAAAGTGGGAATATTAAAACCAAGAAATGCACCTTTTTCCGCGAATAAAATGTCTTTAAGAGAAACGAAATACGTAGAAAATACATGTAATAGTAGGAAAAGAAGGTAAAAGATCGTTTCACTGATAAAGCAATAGAGAAGTTAGTCATTTCTGTAGCGGCGCACCCACAAAACAGGTCCACGTACTGAAATTCAAGCACTAGCTGGGACCCAGTTGCTCAGTACATATGACACGCCAGCAGCCTGGCAACTACAACCTGGGTACTGGGGCCATAGCTGGCGTTTCGAGACAATTCGTTGGAGCTTGGCGCTCCACATATGTTTCCTAAGCCCCAACAAGAGCTGCCGCGTCGTGTATAGAAGCTGATAGTCGGGACAGTATGGGCGTATTGACACAGCTCAGCTTCGACTCGGTGCTGGCTTCCGCTGCGGGCCCTCTAACTTACCTCCACCATCGCGAAGATGGGCTAAAATTTACAGACGCGCGAAATTTGGCACATACTTCGATGCGAGATGCCTTTAATAGGCTCCACAACGAAACATTGTCTCGAAATTTGGTAGAAAATCCGAAGAAATTCTGGACGTATGTAAAGTACACAAGCGGCAAGACGCAGTCAATACCTTCGCTGCGCAGTGCCGATGGTACTGTTATCGACAACTGTGCCGCTAAAGCGGAGTTATTGAACGCAGTTTTCCGAAATTCCTTCACCAGGAAAGACGAATGGAATATTCCAGAATTTGAAACACGAACATCTGATAGCATGAGTTTCTTAGAAGTAGATACCTTAGGGGTTGCGAAGCAACTCAAATCGCTTGATACGGGCAAGTCTTCAGGTCCAGATTGTATACCGATTAGGATCCTTTCAGATTACGCTGATACTATAGCTCCCTACTTAGCACTCATATACAACCGCTCGCTCACCGATAGATCTGTACCTACAGATTGGAAAGTTGCGCAGGTCGCACCAGTGTTCAAGAAGGGTAGTAGGAGTAATCCATTTAACTACAGACCTATATCATTGACGTCGCTTTGCAGTAGAGTTTTGGAGCATATACTGTATTCAAACATTATGAATCACCTCGAAGGGAACGATATATTGACACGTAATCAGCATGGCTTCAGAAAACATCGCTCTTGTGCAACGCAGCTAGCTCTTTATTCGCACGAAGTAATGGCCGCTATCGACAGGGGATCTCAAGTTGATTCCATATTTCTAGATTTCCGGAAAGCTTTTGACACCGTTCCTCACAAGCGACTTCTAATCAAGCTGCGGAGCTATGGGGTATCGTCTCAGTTGTGCGACTGGATTCGTGATTTCCTGTCAGGAAGGTCGCAGTTCGTAGTAATAGACGGCAAATCATCGAGTAAAACTGAAGTGATATCAGGTGTTCCCCAGGGAAGCGTCCTGGGACCTCTACTGTTCCTGATCTATATAAATGACCTGGGTGACAATCTGAGCAGTTCTCTTAGACTGTTCGCAGATGATGCTGTAATTTACCGTCTAGTAAGGTCATCCGAAGACCAGTATCAGCTGCAAAGCGATTTAGAAAATATTGCTGTATGGTGTGTCAGGTGGCAGTTGACGCTAAATAACGAAAAGTGTGAGATGATCCACATGAGTTCCAAAAGAAATCCGTTGGAATTCGATTACTCGATAAATAGTACAATTCTCAAGGCTGTCAATTCAACTAAGTACCTGGGTGTTAAAATTACGAACAACTTCAGTTGGAAGGACCACATAGATAATATTGTCGGGAAGGTGAGCCAAAGGTTGCGTTTCATTGGCAGGACACTTAGAAGATGCAACAAGTCCACTAAAGAGACAGCTTACACTACACTCGTTCGTCCTCTGTTAGAATATTGCTGCGCGGTGTGGGATCCTTACCAGATGGGATTGACGGAGGACATCGAGAGGGTGCAAAGAAGGGCACCTCGTTTTGTATTATCGCGTTATAGGGGAGAGAGAGTGGCAGATATGATACACGAGTTGGGATGGAAGTCATTACAGCATAGACGTTTTTCGTCGCGGCGAGATCTTTTTACGAAATTTCAGTCACCAACTTTCTCTTCCGAATGCGAAAATATTTTGTTGAGCCCAACCTACATAGGTAGGAATGATCATCAAAATAAAATAAGAGAAATCAGAGCTCGAACAGAAAGGTTTAGGTGTTCGTTTTTCCCGCTCGCTGTTCGGGAGTGGAATAGTAGAGAGATAGTATGATTGTGGTTCGATGAACCCTCTGCCAAGCACGTAAATGTGAATTGCAGAGTAGTCATGTAGATCGACACGGGACTGTGATTGAACTAATATACACTCAGCTTTCAGCTACTGGAATTCGACAGCACCAGTCATATTTCTCGGGTCCAGGACATGGACCTCCGCGGTCTACAGCAAGGCCTTCATATTGTCACATTACGGAAGCAATAATAAGAACAGAGTCGCCAGCTCCTGACGCAGCAAAAGAGCAGAACGATACGCTGTTGGCAAGGGCGCCACCGATTCATACTGACACACGATCACACGACCCTACCGCTCTCGTTTCACCGATCGCCGCAGTCCATATTATGTGGACGCCAGATCTACACTGTTCCAACTTGGTGTTTCTGTGGTCTTCTGTCCAGAGACTGGTTCGATGCAGCTCTCCAAGCTACTCTATCCTCTGCAAGCTTCTTCATCTCCCAGTACCTACTGCTACCTACACCCTTCTGAATCTGCTTAGTGTAGTCATCTCTTGGTCTCCCTCTACGATTTTTACGCTCCACGCTGCCCTCCAATACTAAATCGGTGAGCCCTTGATGCCTCAGAACATGTCCTACCAACCGATCCCTTCTTCTGGTCAAGTTGAGCCACAAACGTCTCTTCTCCCCAATTCTATTCAATACTTCCTCATTAGTTATTTGATCTACCCATCTGATCTTCAGCATTCTTCTGTAGCACCACATTTCGAAAGCTTCTATTCTCTTCTAGTCCAAACTATTTATCATCCATGTTTCACTTCCATACATGGCTACACTCCATACAAATACTTTCAGAAATGACTTCCTGACACTTAAATCTATACTCGATGTTAACAAATTTCTCTTCTTCAGAAACGCTTTACTTCCCATTGCCAGTCTACATTTTATATCCTCTCTACTTCGAACATCATCAGTTACTTTGCTCCCCAAATAGCAAAACTCCTTTACTACTTTAAGTGTCTCATTTCCTAATCTAATTCCCTCAGCATCACCAGACTTAATTCGACTACATTCCATTATCCTCGTTTTGCTTTTATTGATGTTCATCTTATATCCTCCTCTCAAGATACTATCCATTCCATTCAACTGCTCTTCCAAGTCCTTTGCTGTCTGTGACAGAATTACAATGTCATCGGCGAACCTCAAAGTTTTTATTTCTTCTCCATGGATTTTAACACCTACTCCGAATTCTTCTTTTGTTTCCTTCTCTGCTTGCTCAATATACAGATTGAATAACATCGGGGAGAGACTACAACCCTGTCTCACTCCCTTCCCAACCACTGCTTCCCTTTCATGTCCCTCGACTCTTATAACTGCCATCTGGTTTCTGTACAAATTGTAAGCAGCTATTCGCTCCCTGTATTTTACCCCTCCACCTTCAGAATTTGAAAGAGAGTATTCCAGTCAACATTGTCAAAAACTTTCTCTAACTTTACAAATGCTACAAACGTAGGTTTTCCCTTCCTTAATCTAGCTTCTAAGATAGGTCGTAGGGTCAGTATTGTCTCACGTGTTCCAACATTTCAACGGAATCCAAACTGATCTTCCCCGAGGTCGGCTTCTACTAGTTTTTCCATTCGTCTGTAAAGAATTCGCGTTAGTATTTTGCAGCTGTGAGTTATTAAACTGATAGTTCGGTAATTTTCACATCTGTCAACTCCTGCTTTCTTTAGGATTGGAATTATTATATTCTTCTTGAAGTCTGAGGGTATTTCGCCTGTCTCATACATCTTGCTCACCAGATGGTAGAGTTTTGTCAGGACTGGCTCTCCCAAGGCCGTCAGTAGTTCCAATGGATTGTTGTCTACTCCGGGGGCCTTGTTTCGACTCAGGTCTTTCAGTGTTCTGTCAAACTCTTAACCCAGTATCGTATCTCCCATTTCATCTTCATCTACATCCTCTTCCATTTCCATAATACTGTCCTCAAGTACAACGCCCTTGTATAGAACCTCTATATACTCCTTCCACCTTTCTGCTTTACTTACTTTGCTTAGAACTGGGTTTACATCTGAGCTCTTTATGTTCATACAAGTGGTTCTCTTATCTCCAAAGATCACTTTAATTTTCCTGTAGGCAGTATCTATCTTACCCCTAGTGAGATAAGCGTCTACATCCTTACATTTGTCCTCTAGCTATCCCTGCTTAGCCATTTTGCACTTCCTGCTGATCTCATTTTTGAGATGTCTATATTCCTTTTTGTCTGCTTCATTTACTGCATTTTTGTATTTTCTGCTGTCATCAATTAAATTCAATATTTCTTCTGTTACCCAAGGGTTTCTACTAGCCCTTTTCTTTTTACCTACTTGATCCTCCGCTGCCTTCACTACTTTATCTCTCAAAGCTACCCATTCTTCTTCTGCTGTAGTTCTTTCCCCTATTCGTGCCAATTGCTCCCTTATGCTCTCCCTGAAACTATGTACAACCTCTGGTTCTTTTAGTTTATCCAGATCCCATCTCCTTAAATTCCCACCTTTTTGCGGTTTCTTCAGTTTTAATCTACAGGTCATAACCAATAGATTGTGGTCAGAGTCCACATCTGCCCCTGGAAATGTCCTACAATTTAAAACCTGGTTCCTAAATCTCTGTCTTACCATTATATAATCTATCTGAAACCTGCCAGTATCTCCAGGCTTCTTCCATGTATACAGTCTTCTTTTATGATTCTTGAACCAAGTGTTAGCTATGATTAAGTTGTGCTCTGTGCAAAATTCTACCAGGCGGCTTCCTCTTTCATTTCTTTGCCCCAGTCCATATTCACCTACTACGTTTCCTTCCCTCCCTTTTCCTACTACCGAATTCCAGTCACCCATGACTATTAAATTTTCGTCACCCTTCACTATCTAAATAATTTCTTTTATTTGATCATACATTTCTTCAATTTCATCGTCATCTGCAGAGCTAGTTGGCATATAAACTTGTACTGCTGTAGTAGGTGTGGGCTTCGTATCTATCTTGGCCACAATAATGTGCTCACTATGCTGTTTGTAGTAGCTCACCCGCATTCCTATTTTCCTATTCATTATTAAACCTACTGCTGTATTACCCCTATTTGATTTTGTGTTTATAATCCTGTAGTCACCTGACCAGAAGTCTTGATCCCTTCACTAATTCCCACTATATCTAACTTTAACCTATCCATTTTTCTTTTAAAATTTTCTAACCTACCTGCCCGAGTAAGGGATCTGACACTCTACGCTCCGATCCGTAGAACGCCAGTTTTCTTTCTCCTGATAACGACATCCTCTTGAGTAGTCCCCGCCCGTAGATCCGAATGGGGGACTATTTTACCTCCGGAGTATTTTACCCAAGAGGACGCCATCTTCATTTAATCATACAGTAAAGCTGCATGCCCTTGGAAAAAATTACGGCCGTAGTTTCCCCTTTCTTTCAGCCGTTCGCAGTACCAGCACAGAAAGGCCGTTTTGGTTATTGTTACAAGGATAGATCAGTCAATCATCCAGACTGTTGCCCCTGCAACTACTGAAAAGGCTGCTGCCCCTCTTTAGGAACCACACGTTTGTCTTGCCTCTCAACAGATACCCCTCCGTTGTGGTTGCACCTACGGTACGGCCTCCCCACCAACGGCAAGGTCCATGGTTCATGGGGGGAGGTATTCCAACTTAAAAGTCAATAAATGTATAATGTAATAGTCAGGTGGCTACGGCCTCCCATCGGGTAGACCGTTCGCCTGGTGCAACTCTTTCGAGTGACGCCACTTCGGCGACTTCCGTGTCGATGGGGGTGAACTGATGATGGTAAGGACAACACAACGCTCAGTCCCTGAGCGTAGAAAATCTCCGACCCAGACGGGAATCTAACATCGGCCACTCAGCTACCAGGCGCGGACAGTCAATAAATTATTTGTCACCATCGGTCGTCTTCATTCCTGTATCTTCATTCCTACACCTACTCTCCACCTCCATCTCAGAACCACTTGCCCACATGAAAGGAGACCTGTTTACAAGTAGTGTCAGATCTGTTCTGGATTGGAATGATGATGATGACATAGGAAGTGTAGCAGCGACACTCAACGAAAATGTGTAAGAAGTGCCGAATCTATGTTTTTCACTGTGCAGGATTGTTTGTTACCTGAATATTCTTCTTTTATTTTCTGGGATACACTTCACGCTTCTGATAATAACAGACAGTAAACGTAATGGCATCAGCTGCTAGAGTTGTCACCTTGCTAGGCAATCCAGCACATACTTAATTAAGTTGGACAGACGCAAGTGGGTAACGTTGTATTAAATTGAGAAATTAGAAAGGTCATGGAAAGTTAATGTAAAATTGAGTAACTAAGTGAAGGAGCTAAGGGCGAAAGAAGGGATCAGTGAGTTTGTAACATATCCACACCTGTGCAACATGCAAGCGCCGCTTCATTAGTGACTCCATTCTCGGGTAAATGTAGACAGCATTTAATGTTTCTTTTATCCATTCGTCGCATACAGGTGAAACATTAGGTAATGGAAGGAGAGCAATTGTTAAGTATAACGTCTGCAATTAGCAGATGATGGCGGTGTGCTCATTTGTCACGATGTCATAAATGAAAAGAGCTTGCTCGAGCCAGCGAATGAGATAATAGGCCATCGGGATCTGAGATTAATACCGTATTCAGTATCAGGCCATAGGAGCGCTGACTACGTCCCGTTCACTATTCTGTATGAATTATGAGGAAATGGGATAGAGGTCGCAACACTAAAATATAATTTAAAAAAGAGTTGTATGCTGAAATGAACTGTTAGCCGAGGACGTCCTTCGGTGACATGCAATGTAAACACAATCATAAAACGACATACAGGAAGAGCGTGAACTACACTACTGTCCATTAACGTTGCTACACCAAGAAGAAATGCAGATGATAAACGGGTATTCATTGGACAAATATATCATACTATAACTGACATGTGATTACATTTTCACGCAATTTTGGTACATAGATCCTGAGAAATCAGTACCGAGGACGACCACTTCTGGCCGTAACAGCGGCCTTGAAGCGCCTGGACATTGGGTCAAACAGATCTTGGATGGCCCCCATCTCTTGACTCAGGGATCGAGACGTGACTGCACGACCTGTTACAGCCATGCGGATAAGATGCCTGTCATCTCGACTGCTAGTGATACGAGGCCGTTGGGATCCAGCACGGCGTTCCGTGTTACCATCCTGAACCCACCGAATCCATATTCTGCTAACAGTAATTGGATCTCGACCTACGCGAGCAGCAATGTTGCGATACCATAAACCGCAATCGCGATAGGCTAAAATCCGACCTCTATCAAAGTTGAAACGTAATGGTACCCATTTCTCCTCCTTACACGAGGCATCACAACAACGCTTCACCATGCAACGCCGGTCAACTGCTGTTTGTGTATGAGAAATCGGTGGATACTTTCCTCATCTCAGCACGTTGTAGGTGTCGCCACCGGCGCCAACCTTGTGTCAATGCTCTGAAAAACTAATAATTTCCGTGTCACAGCATCTTCTTCCTGTTGGTTAAATTTCTCGTCTGTAGGACGTCATATTCGTGGTGTAGCAGTTTTAATGGCCAATAGTGGAGAAGTACTCAAACTGAGCTGAAAACACGTCGGAGAGAGAATGCTGAACGATGGTAACTAGGTTTAGGCAACAACGAGGGGGTGTAAGACTTAGATACACCTTACCACATGGTTGGCGCTAGTGCTTTGCCATTGTATCACGAAATGCTGAAGTTCGCTGCACGGCCAATACGGCGACCGAATCAGAGTGTCATTACCAAAATCTGCCCAAAGTGACGGACATTTAAGCATGGCAGTGAGTACCTACGGTGAAGAGGCCGGTGCACGCGAGACGGCAGTTGTTGGGCATTCCAGGGAGATTTTGCAGAATGGCTGATCCGACGGCAGCCAGTTTTTTGTTAGCTGGCTGGTGCTTCACTGTAGTATAATTACGTTTTAAAAAATGGGGATTGCGCTAATCTGTTGCCGGCCACTGTGGCCGAGCGGCCCTACGCGTTTCAGTCCGGAACCGCGCTGCTGCTACGGTCGCAGGTTCGAATTCTGTCTCGGGCATGGATGTGTGTGATGTCCTTGAGTTAGTTAGGTTTACATAGTTCTAAGTCTAGGGGACAGATGACCTCAGATGTTAAGTCCCATAGTGCTTAGAGCTATTTGAACTTTTTTTTATTTTTTTATTTTTATTTTATTTATTTATTTATTTATTTATTTATTTATTTATTGCTGATCTGTTAGGCGCGCTAATGGCTACCACTTTGCTGCTGGACCATAGAACAGACTGCTTCCTTTTTATTCCAGAGGCCCCCTAACCTGTCAGAACGAATGGCTTAACTGTATTTGAACAAGAAGGCTCTTCTTTTCAACTTCGATCTTTTTATTATTACCCAGTTCCTTCCTCCCTGTAATTTCTTTGACGCTTTAATTCGTTTTTGAATTTTTAGGTACCCTGAAATGAGGTCATGGGTACAGCAACGTTTTTGTTCCTCGTGAAATCGTCCCTGATTTAATGTCCATTAATTACTTGTCGGCTCATCCCTTGCTTCCAGAGTTGTGCGGCCACCAACGCCCTCGTCTATTAAAGCTATGGAATGCTCAAACTTTCCAAAATTTCCAGGAGAAAGAAATAATGCAAATAGATACTAACGGAAACAATTTTGTTGGATATAACACAGAAAGGGCAGAAAGGGGGAGTCTGTAGAGCGTTTTTTGGATTCTATAAAGAAGACAAACATTAATATAAATTCTAAGCATTCTGGGTGGCGTCTGTTTGTTCTATATCGTGTCTCCCTACCACTTTCGCGCAACAACGCTCTGAGCGTGTTTTTTAGGGAATTGACTAATTTGAACTTGGGACCTGTTGCGGGTAAGGAGACGCCAGACCATACATGACATGTAGAATTCAGAAGAGTTCAGTGAGACTAGCGATGATATAACCAAATATTTAATGATTTCAGCGTCAGCTCCACTGCACTCCCTGTAAAAGAATCTTAATACTAACTAAATTTAGTGGAAGGGATTCAAGGCTTTCCTATTTTTAGTTAGCTGGTAAAATAACGTCGAAAAAGCAGTTAAGTTTACCATTGTTTATTTTATTCTACTCACAAAACATTGTTTATAAATTGCACTACTGATAAAAGGATGTGTTTTAATACAGGATGGTAAAAACCAACTGCGTTCAACAAAAATGTGAAGGAATATTCCCTGAGTGGGTTTCCAAGTTCTACAATGGATCGAAGGATGACCTATGCCATATCACATCTATAATCTAGGTTTAAATTACGTTTCAAAAAAGAGAAAACTATCAAAATGGTCTACAGTGATCCTCAATTATCTTTAATTACTTATCTAACTTGTCGTAAATTACAGTGGCTGATGTGGATTCTCAATAACTATATAATAGAAAAATCATCCGGTTTCAGTTTTTTACTTCAAGTGGCAAATGTGAACACCGTGAGCTTTAATTGACGATCGACACTAGTATTACGCAAAAAGGGGGTGTAACAGATGAGACTTCTGCAGTTCTGAGTGAAGCCTTATGCGCTCAAAAATGCGGCATCGCGTGCGTTCATTACCTTGTCGGTGTTCAGGCAGCGTCAGGGCAGCGGCGGGCAGCACAGCTCCTCTCACCTCGCTGTCTCGGAAGCAACTCTCTCCTAACTTCTCCTTACTACAATTTACCGAAGTTGGTTTAAAAAAACTATCTGGCTGTGTTTTCATCTGATCAATCAGGGTCTCAATGTTAACCTTAAGCTCCGCCTACAAAAATTCTGTCTATCCAATGAGAAACGTTATACTTTTCGTGGTGGGGCAATGTTTTTAAAGTTTGCAACGTAAGAGAAACCCTAAAAAAGTCTCACGCTAAAACTTGCAGGTGGTGTTGCCCTTTTTGTGTTATCGTAAGATCTATACTGTTTTCTGGAGGGCTGTAGCTTTTAACATGGGCTGGGGGGTGGTCCTTGACGTAACAGAGACGCGGAAAAGTCTCACGCTAAAACTTGCAGCTCGTGTTGTCCTTGCGGTTACTGGCGACGTGGGTGTCCAGTCCGTCCCTTATCGTAGGGCCTTCAGCTTATCACGGTTCTGCTCTCGGCTTCTGTTCGTATTTCTCCCCTCAGAACTGCGTCTGTCTCACGGTGGGAAGGTATGTCATGCATTTAGGCATTTTTGTGTTAGTCTGTGGTATTCCATTTGCTCACTCGTTACTCGTACTACTTTGGTTAATTTAATGTTACGATTTATTCGGAGCTATGTGGCATACTACTGGATTTCCTTATCACTTCAGGGTTTTCATGGAAGGTGTTGGATTTGCCTGACGCCTTATGATCAGTCAAATGACTTCAACGCCAACAGAGCGAATTAGCCAGCTGCAGACCAAAAGGCTGTGGATGCCTTACTGTGGGTTTTAGCGATGGAGATGTGACGCTAAGCGCACGGAGAACACCAAAAATTCTAAACGAAGTTATAAGAAGCATGGCAGCTTTGGCCCAGACTCATGCAGTGACCGCGCCTAGGGAGTGACTGTGTGTTATAGATGTGGTCAGCAACGTGAGAAGTCGCAGTGTAGGAAGTGTAAGTTGGACACTCAGAACGTGGTTGCTGGTGCAGGGATATGCTTACTTGAGAGAGCTGGTCCCAAAGTCAAACAGGAGAGCATACATTGTAGCCACCGTGCAGCTATATCATCTAATATTAGCAAAACACACACCTGTCTCGAATAGCACAAGACACACCTGCGCTGAATCAGAGACAGACTATTATTTAATCAGCTATAAAGGAGAAAGAGCGTGCCAATTTTTGCTAGATTCGTGGTCACAGACAACCACAGCAAGTCAACGTGTAATTCGTATAAGGAATCTTAACACATTACGTTGTAGGTTAGGTGATGTAGACTGGGCAGTGTTCACTAACCCACACTGTTGGCTTTTTGAGTGAAGGGAAAGGCTGCTGTGTTTGTGTGGAAGTTTCGCCACGAATGGAGGACAGAGGTACCTTATGCCTACCTTCTGACAATATTGCAGTCTAGTCTTGTACTTCATATTTTCAAATTTTGAAAAAAAAAACTTTTTGGTTTTAATGTTTTCCTAGACCAAATTATGTAATTGTTTTAGAGTTTTTAGTGAAACTTTACCCAAAAATTTAAGTTTTAACAGTGAATGCGACTTTTTGCAACGTTTGTCATTTCGTATTTTGACGTTCGCTATCCTTCTTACATTAAAAGATAACGACAGTAATTAATGAACATCATATTCTTTTTATTTTTTGGTTCTCTTAAAATACCACTTCCCTCTATATGCGCCTTACAGCAACCTGTTGGTATTGCTAAAATTGAGCCAAAAATATTTTCAAGTTCTGGACCCTTCTTGCACATTAGCACCTATTTGAAAAGTACCTTGTTAATTAATGTTAACAACAATTATCGATTTCTCTGTGGTCATTAAGTATCCCCCATCGCCTAGATAGTACACGTTATGGAAAATGCTTTGGGATTGTTGGGTTAAACTCCAATGTCATAGTGTCACATTGAGCTAGATTTTCTGATAAAACATTACACCAAAGTAGATCTACAGCACTGCAAAATGTGGCAGGATGGATTGGTGTTCCATCTCAGTTTTTCTGCTCAAAGAACCATACAGACCCAAGGGACACGCCACGTGCCAAGAATCTGTGTTGCAGGCCAGAGTGGCAGAGCGGTTCTAGGCGCTTCAGTCTGTAACCGAGCGTCCGCTACGGTCGCAGGTTCGAATCCTGCCTCGGGCATGAATGTGTGTGATGCCCTTACGTTAGTTAAGTTTAAGTAATTCTATGTTCTAGGGGACTAATGACCTCAGATGTTAAATCCCATAGTGCTTAGAGCCATTTGAATCATTTTTTGAATCTGTGTTCTCGGTCTCTTAGACTCGACTCACAGCAAATAATACTCAAAGCGCCTCATTGGAAAATGTAGAATGGGATAAGGCAAAGCGTTTAGTTCATCACATTTTATCCTGTGTACAAGAGGGCAAGGGAATTCAGGTAGTGCCTGCTAATATAGATAATTTCGGTTTACTGGACTTAGAGATATGATAATATGGACTGACACCTAGCTTGTAAGTGTTGTAGGAATAGGAATTAGATATTTCAGGGAAACATTTGAAGCTGGGATAGACTGCAGACTTAGCTGCACTGTGTAGGAAGGTTCTGCAATTATCATGTCATAGGGACATGGGAAAACGTTCTTACGTCCAGCCCTCCTGGATCTTTGTCAAATATGACAATATTGAAGCGTAGGATTCCCACTGGTAGTGAAGCCCCAGTATAGAGAAAACCATACAAAATCCCACATCTACCATATCTGATGGAGGAATTTATTTACTAGGAGCTCTATAATGGAGTTGCGGAGGTTCTGACCAAAACCGGTAGTAATTTTACCGAGAAAAGAGTCCAGACAGAATCAGCACCAATAAATTTTGTTGTAATTAAGGGTATTTAATTCAAAAGGTATTTGTGGACATGTACCAAATGTCTAACATCATGGAGGAGGTAGTTAACCTGAGGAATGCCGTTATTTTATGACTATAGACTAGTGATATGAACACCATTAATTAGAGGGAGCACCAAGGCATCGACCAAGACCTATGTTTTAGTACTAGAGAATGCCACAGGAAGAAATCACCAGTAACATTCCAACACCTATTGGATGTACTTGCGTAGGCTTTCGCAGCCAGAGTCAGTCGACATTAAAGTTTTCTGGGTATGGTATAGCGTCATAACGTATAAAACTACTGTTGCTGGAGAAAAAACCAACGTTTCGGTTGTGGTTGCAGCGGACGTCTTCTGGGTCTACATTATAGCCAGAAACCATACCCAGGCAACTTTTATGTCGACCTATTAGATGGTATGCTACATCGTTCGAAACCGAAACAATGCTGGTGTACTTGGATGATGTTTGTTCAGAGTACATCCAGAAGCACGTGCATCCAGCAGCTCATGGTACGACTATGTGGTGTCTTTAGTTCGTTACTTGAAGAATAATTTCCACTTGGTTTGGTGATGTGTCTTTGTGTACAGAAAGTAGGTCGCTGCGTGGGCCACAATATTTACCAGAATGGAGTGGGAACTGCCCCTCATCTTGTACAATCCAATGCCTAGAACAGTGAGACAGCTAAGTTCTATTCTAGGATACCTAATTATTACAGGAAATTTGTGACAAAATTTGCAGAAATAGCAAGACATCTGACACTTTACTGAAGGATGGGACTAAGTCTCAGTAAACTGCAGCATGCAAAGAAGTCTTTAAGCGATTAAAGCATTTCCTGACCACAGGTCCTTTCCTTGTTACTTTTCCAAATCTGTTTTATCAGGTAATATGAGCGATGACGCATTTGAATACATCCTGAGTTAGGAATTTGTCAGAGCACAGCACCTGATAGCTTGTGCTTCTAGATGGCTAAATAAGGTGGAGAAAAATTACTCAATTACTGAAAAGCAGATGCTTAGCTTGATCTATGAAATCAATTATCTATGTTGGTAGTTGTACACTTGATGTGTTAAAACTATAATGTATCAAGCAACACTGAAATTGTGTGTGATCCTTAAGAATCCATGTAGCCACTTGATGTGATGGAGCTTACTGTTAAGCGAGTTCTATTGTGAATGCACACATTTCACTGGGAAGACAAAAGGTAATGATGATGCAATGAGTTGAAGCGTACGTGCCATGGAAAGTACTGGTATATCTGCAGTTGATTGGGGAAAGGATAAGAACACTGATCAAGATTATTAACAATTTGGAATGCAGGCTTAGTTCAGAGCTAACTGTGGAGTGTAACCCTAATAAACAAGATGGTTGACACAAAGTCATACCAGCAAGTTTATGTGATGAAGCACAGAGGCAGGCTCATGATTCTACATATAATGACAGGGACTGGTAGTCTATGAGCTGCAGACAGATATGTTGTTGAAACTTATTGGTGGAGAGTGTTGAAGTGCGGAGCATATACGAAAATTTGATTACTGTGTACACAAAAAGTAGAGATCAATCATTAACAGATTCCATTCAAAAGGTTACCAAATGATAGGTATGGACATTTCGGTCCCTTTAAATGAACCAGTAGGTAATTGGCATGAGTTAGCTATAATTGATCATTTATCAAGATTTATGTCCATGTTTGGGTTGTCAAGTTAGTAAGTGGATAAAGTAGCTGTGGCAATGCTCAACCACTGGTTTTTAAAGTTTTGGATATCAGAGATCATAATAATGGATCAGGGCACTAACTCTACATCTGAGCTGATGAAACAACTATGCCGACTATTAAATTAGGAAGTGAAGAATTGCAACCAAATGGGACGACAGAGCTTGTGCACCAAACAAAAGAGAAAATTTTAACTTTTTGTGTATATAGCCACCATAGTGATTCAGATGCTCAAAAGTCGAGGAGTGGCAAAAGTACATTCAAAAAGTGAAACCCAAGCTACACAAGTATCACATCAGACAGTGTGTTATGTTGAGTAACCTCTAAGTGCCAGAAGGGAAAACTAAGCGATCTGTTACTCTGTACCAAAGCTATTATCAAGTCACTGAAATGACATCTTCACTTAATGTAAAACTGCAACTCTCAGTTCGTGCCATGGTTGGACATGTTGGGCGAGTGTATCTGCTTAAGGCCAAGCCTGAAACACTGCTTCTGTTGTTGGTCGCTCCTTCGAAAGGTGGAAGGAATACAGTAAGCAAGAAAGTTGATGTCAGGTGAGAGGAACAAGGTACCTCTGTAATTGCTGCAAAGTATCCATATGCCATATGAGCAAGAGATGGCCTTATGAGATAACTGTTTATAACCTTCTCTTCTAAGTCCCCATGTTTATGTGAATTTTATCTGGGTTTTCTTTCGCATTAGTTACTGGAAATGTGTATAGTGGAAACTTAGCATAACTGATTTAGTTTGTTAGGGAAACATCGATGTTATTTGAAAGCACAAATCAACAGCCCAGGTATAGGGAACAAACAAAAGTTTGTAGAACATAATTCCCATAGAAATATTCTCCACAATGAAACAAACGAAAGGATGATTTTCCTGTAAGTGAAACAAAATGGATATTTGTCTTTCAGTAAGTCACACAAAGTAAATGATGGTTCGTAAATAACAGAACCATTTAGATTTCCACAATTACAAAGCAAATAAATAAGTTCTATGATACCTGAAAGATTCACACGTGGTTCAGTGAACACAATCTTGAAGTCTTCAGAGGCTTACATTAAAGATGGTGAATTAAGTTTCTGAAGTGATACTCCGTTTAAAGAGCAGAGTCTGGAAGTCATAACTTTAGGTTGAAACGAAAAAATAGCTCTCCCACCACAGGTTTAAAACCAAAGCCCAAATCTATAATTCAGTCAAGAAGTTTATGATTTACTGCATTGAAGAAGCTTTGAGAACCAACAGTAATGAAATATCTAAGTATGACAAGTATAGAAACTTTCAGTCTGACACAATATTATCTTAGGAAGAAACAACAGTGCAATAGCATCAGGTCCCCAAGAGCACATTGCTGTGCTGATCACTTAGAGTCCCAGCTGAGCAGGCGACGTACTTTCCAAAAGCCTGTGGCTCACTCCTTGGCATGTCATAGCAGAGGTCTTAATTTTGCTGACTGCGACGGAATTGTTTTGCCGTGATTTTGCGCCGGCGTAAACAATCGCTTCCCAGATAGATATTTGCTTGCATGTAGCAGATGCATGAAGAGGTGCACTTTGTCAGCGACCTCTATCGACGCTGTGTACGTCACCTGGTGCCCTGGCTGGAGTGCTGCTGACGCACTCTGCCTGCGAAGTTTCATGTCGTCAGTATTGTTGGGGCTGAGCTTGCTGCAACCCGTATGATAAGAAGTTGTACATGGTGCAAGATGTCTAGGTCACAAAGACATTATGAAATGCACCATGTCCACCATTTTGTTAAGAGTTCGGCTTGTGCAGAAGTAGTTTTCCGTCCAGTGCAGGCATGTAAAAGGACTATTTTATCACTGAGTGGGAATGGATACTGAAACGTCCCCTTCGAACAATTATACACGACTGTGCTTAAACTGACACACAATAGTTTTTAGCGCAACGCAATCTGACTTTCAATAATCCCTACAAAAGAATGGCCCTGACTAACATGAACCTATACCTTTCACAAATCACTTAACTCACAAAAATCTTCGTTACTCGAACTACTGCAATACAGCGAGCGCCACTACTGCCAGCAAACTAAAAGATTCAAACTACAGTAGTCACTAACTACTGATAGGCACAGTTAGAAAATGAAAGATTTTAATAGAGAACAAACAATGTATTTACCTTTATAGTCATAATATATGTATCAGTTCATGACACCAATTCTTACAAATTTCAAAACTCCGCCATCTCTCTCCGCGCGTCCACCACCACTGGTGACTCACCTCCAACTGCGCAACGCTACGCGCTGTTAGCATCCATCTGCCGCTGCCCAACACTACAATGGCGAGTATTACAACAATGCCAACCAGCCACAGACTGCACACAGCACAGCCAGTGATTTTAATACAGAGCGCTACGTGGCGGCGGCGTTACCAATATAAGAACCTAAACAGCCTACTTACAATACATGTGTCAATGCTAATACTGAATATTTGGCTTCAAGTTTGAAGATTTCTTTCGCAAGCGAGTTGTTTGCTGAGTCGATTTGTTAGTTTAGAATGATGGGGAGCCCAGTAAGAAATCGCTGAAACTGAAAGTACACGAGATACTGCTGGTAGTACCAAACAGGAAATCCCTCATGCTACTCTGTACTTCGGAACTGCTGTTGTGTCCCTATAAACAAACACATATGGTACGAGAATCGTGCGAGCTCAGAATAGCCCGCCCCAGGAAACCTGCATTCAGGTGTCCTAGGGATGTGTAACAGTCGGGAAAAATGAGTGCATCTAAAAAGTTGGATCACATTGTTTCTTTTCAGTACATGATTCTCTAGTCATCATCTGCACCTGCTACAAATAAAGATACTCTGGTATCACATAGCACTTAGAACTGCAAAGGCTAAGCCTGCTAATCAACAGGACTACTTACAACATTTCAGGTCCCAGGTTCTAGTTACCAGCCTACCATCTTCGGAACCACAGCACTGCACGTCACCTGTTTTATACTGTACTTACCGGAGGTGCCATTCGAAATTTTACCTAAGGAAAACCTAAACTATCTGAATGTCACATTAGACTCAACTATCGTAGACTTCCTGGATCAAATGATGACCGCCCTGAAAGACCATTTATCCCTGGAACATTTGCTTGCAAATGTAAAGAAATAACTTACCGAACGTCAGCGTAAGCTCACAGCAATAAGAACTACCAAATCGGTCACTTTCACCATCTTGTTAACAGTAAAAATAAATTAGAATCATTGTTTAACGTCTCATTGACAATGAGGTCATAAAGAGAGACGGATTGGGAAGAAAGTTGGCCATACCTTTTCAAAGGAACCATCTGCCATTTCCCTTAAACGATTAAATCTAGATGGCCATCATCCTCCCAAATGGCAACCCGGTTTGCTAACTACAGCGCCTCCGCCCTTGGTTCTTGGTGATGGTAGGCCCTGTTTATCACTACCTCGAGTGTAGTGTTTTCCATATCCCATAGTTAGCATCATTTTACAAGAGGGTCCATGTGAAAATTGTCGGCACAAGTGAATAAATTACTGAGCCTTGCGGAACTGACATTATGTAGTGCAGGAATCGAGAATCAAAGACTCACTCTTTGAGTGCCATGGTGTAGATGGCGTGAATATGAAGAGGGGACTGAAGAATGTAGCCATATAGCAGATAACCTTGAATAAATACTATGGACTTGTGGTTTGACTGGGAGTTGGGAAAGTATAAATAATACAAATAACAGCTACTAAGTGTAGACGATAAATGCAGTCAGCTTATCTCCAATCAGGAATTCAGTGGGCCAAATTATTCCAAGATGGGAGGAGTGCAGTAGTACAGTCAGAAGCCAGGGCCTAACGCTGAAATCCAGGCACTTGCTGACACTGGCCAATTGGTGTGGCTTGGCAGGTCGTGTATGTCACTTCAGCCACGATACCTGCGTTGTCATGCATAAAACCTGGCTTTCTGCATAGGCTGGGCATATCAACATAGCTAGGCTTCCACCATCGTACTTCCACCAACCTGACGGGGCCAGGGGCTAGGGTCCATCTGCAGCAGGTATTGAGATAATGTCCTCTCAGCTCTGAGCCCAGTCCAGGATCCTGACCCTGTCCCATCTTCATATACCGATGCGGTTGCTTTCCGGCTTGTTCTGACCGGGTTACAAAGGCACAAGACACTCATCTTGAGGCAGTACTGGGGCAGAACGATGCGCTGCTACCAAGGTAGCTAAGCTGTGCTGCCAAAAGTTTTGGCAGCATTTGACACAACATCATCTATCTGTCCTGACCTCGATTCACAAGCTGCCACAGTTAACCTATTGTGGACGTTTTTTCTATGGCTGTCCAACTTGGAATTCAAGGAACTATTCGTAATTACTGACTGGCTGCCTTCATCTCCTACACCTACATGGTATCTCCATCAGATAACAGTAACAGCCATTTATATTTCAATTGTGTAGTGAGTGATATAATTTACTAATACCTTAATGACATAGAAAGTCTATAATTATGTAGTTATGTACAGAGAGCTGAACAGAGCAAGGGAACACAAAAATGAAGTGGGATGATATTGGCGTTTTTAGAGTTTTATACTGTGAGCTAACGACCTAAAACAAGGTATTATTCATGCTTGAAGAAGATGAATTTTCTTAAGAAAAAAAGCATTTAGATCATTCTGGAGACTTAAGCAGTGACACTCGGATGAATATGAATACAGCCAAAAAAGAATGTAGAATAAATTTACTTAAGTACGTTAGAAGGACAAATAGTTACAAGCTATTTCACAATTTTCGGGAGAGGAGGTAGCTAGTGTTTTTCTAGTGCTCTACCAGTGCCCGTGCGTACAGACAAAATTACTGCCTGTTATGCAAGCGCAATTTTTTTTGTATAGGCTCAAACATGTGTCAGCACCTCTTTGCCATCGTCAGGAGTTTCCTTTAGTAAAACCCTTAAAATGTGAACACGTTTTAAATGATAAATGTTCTACGAAAATTAGGCCTGAAACAATTTTTATTTGTTGTCATTACCTTAATGTATCAAATTATACCGGTACTGTTATTTGGTACTGATCGCTTGTCGTCTGCAACCAAATAATGATAATGTGAATTTGTTTGGTGAGTTAACTCATTACTTTATATCAAACCAAATTCTGTCGTGTCAAAATATTTCACCGTTGTATTTGCGATTATATATGTATGGCTATGCCATGGATTGGCAATGTTGTTCCTCAGTTTAACCCTCGTAAGGTGTGTAGTGACCTGCAACAATTTTTGATGGTTTATAATGTGTAAAATATTTGGCTTTAATAATTGCCTTCATAGACATCTTTTGCCCCTTAGTGACGCATATTGTAACAGAAAAAATTATTAATAGAGCTTTAGGTTCGAATCCACAGTAATAGTACTTCTCTAACTGTTCGGGAATTTTTACATCACATGTGTTTTAACCTATTATTACAGCAAATTTTGAAAATATTCAATTTGCCAACAATGGAAGCTGTGTGAATACAGTAAGGTGAAAGCAAAGAGGTGAAATCTTTTCGTTTTAAACAATGTTATACCTATTTCTGTGAAAAAGAGGGAAGAGGGTGTGTGAGTCATTGTTTTTTATTATCATGAAATCTGTTTATAAAGTGCTTCACTTCTGCTCAGGTCACTAGGTTTCTGTCTCCCCAAATCATATACAGTGAAGAGCCAAAGAAATTGGTACACCTGCCTAATATCGTGTGGGATCCCCGCCAGTACGTGGAAGTGCTGCAAACACAACGTGGAATGGACTCGACTAATGTCTGAAGTAGTGATGAAGGGAAATAACACCATGAATCCTGCACGGCTGCCCATAAATCCGCAAGAGTACGAGCGGGTGGAGAACATCTCTGAACAGCACGTTGCAAGGCATCCCGCATATGCTCAATAATGTTCATGTCTGGAAGTTTGTTGGCCAGCGGAAGAGTATTCCTGGAGCCACTCTGTAGCAACTCTGGACGTGTGTGGTGTTGCATTGTCCTACTGAAATTACCGAAGTCCGTCGGAATGCATAATGGACATGAATGGATGCAGATGACCATACAGTATGCTTCCGTACGTGTCACCTATTAGAGTCTTATCTAGACGTATCAGGGGTCGCATATCAGTCCAATTACACACGCCCCACACCTTTACAGAGCCTCCACCACCTTGAACAGTCCCCTGCTGACGTGCAGTTCCCGTGGATTCATGAGGTTGTCTCCATATCCGTAAAAACCCATCCGCTCGATACAATCTGAGACGAGACTCGTCCGACCAGGCAACAAGTTTCCAGTCATCTACAGACCAATGTCACTGTTGACGGACCCAGGCGAGTAACAGAGCTTTGTGTCGTGCAGTCATCAAGGATACACGAGTGGACCTTGTGCTTCGAAAGCCCACATGGATGCATCGTTGAATGGTTCGCACGCTGCCACTTGTTGGTGGCCCAGCATTGAAAACTGCAGCAATTTGCGGAAGGGTTGCACTTCTGTCTTCAGTCGTATTTGCCCCCAACCTTGCAGGATCCTTTTGCAGCAGAAGCGATGTGGAAGATATGATGTTTTACCGGATTCCTGATATTCACGGTACACTCGTGAGATGGGCTTATGGGAAAATCCCCAGTTCATTACGACCTAGGAAGTGCTGTGTCCCATCTTTCTTGCGGCGACTCTAACACCACGTTCAAACTCACTTAAATCTTCATAACCTGCCATTGCAGCAGCAGTAACCGATCTAACAACTGCGCCAGACACTTGTTTTCGTATACAGGCGTTGCCGACCGAAGCACTCTGTCTGTATAGGTATCACTGTATCTGAATAAACATGACTGCACATATTTCTTTGGTGCTTCAATGTATTTTGTTTCTTTCTCAGGATAATGGCCTCTTTCCAAGACGATTAAATAGCAGACACACTGATGAATATATCTGATAGTGATGAAACGGTTTCTGTGGATTACCATGTTTCGGCATGCAGGTCTTCACATTCACTAGAAGTTGCAGATCATACACTAGAACAGCAATTGGTTAACAGCGTAGTTGTGATGTCAAAAGATAAATCAGTTGAATGGAAGACTGAATCCATACCTCAACTGGGACGGAATTCATGATTCAATATAGTTCACCTGGCTCCAGGAAGGAAAATGTATGCCAGTTCTCGCATTTAATGAATACCCAGCTTTCACACTGTTCCTTCCCCTTCAACTGAAAAGATTATACTCATTCTTTTAAAGCTGAAGGAATGCATTTATAAGGAGACAAGGGGAAATCATTAAGTATTCTTGACCTAGATATTTACATAGGTCTGTTTTTATTAGCAGAAGCTTACAAGTCACGTAATGAATCTACTGAAAGTTTATGGGATGAGTATAACGGTCGCCCAGTTATCAGAGCTACAACGTCACTGGAAATTTTCGAAAATATATCAAGGGTAATTGGATTTTGGCTACCGTGAAACAAGAAAACGAAAACGTTAACCAGGAAAGTTTCACCAATAAGATATTTTTGGGAGAACTAGGTATATGTAGTATCTAAATTATAAATTCCCAGTACGTTTGTTACAGTAGACGAACAATTAACTGCATTAAGAGGGAACAGCCCTCTCTTCTGGTACATGTCAAAACATTCATGGTAGTGTCTGTTTGTTCTATATCGTGTCTCCCTACCACTTTCGCGCAGCGACGCTCTGAGAGTGTTTTTTAGGGAATTGACTAGTTTGAACCTGGGACCTGTAGCTGGTAAGGAGACGCCAGACCACACATGACATGTAGAATTCAGAAGAGTTCAGTGAGACTAGCGATGATATGATAATGATTTCAGCGTCAGCTCCACTGCACTCCCTGTAAAAGAATCTTAATACTAACTAAATTTAGTGGAAGGGGTTCAAGGTTTTCCTATATTTAGTTAGCTGGTAAAATAACGTCGAAAAAGCAGTTAAGTTTACCATTGGAAATTTTATTCTACTCACAAAATATTGTTTATAAATTGCACTATTAATAAAAGGAAGTGTTTTAATACAGGATGGTAAAAACCAACTGCGTTCAACAAAAATGTGAACGAATATTCCCTGAGTGGGTTTCCAAGTTCTACAATTGATCGAAGGATGACCTATGCCATATCACATCTATAACATACGTTTAAATTAAGTTTCACAAAAGAGAAAACTATCAAAATGGTCTACAGTTACCCCCAATTATCTTTAATTACTTATCTAACTTGTCGTAAATTACAGTGACTGATGTGGCTTCTCAATAACTATATAACAGGAAAATCATCGCGTTTCAGATTTTTACTTCAAGTGGCAAATGTGAACACCGTGAGGTTTAATTTACGGTCGACACTAGTATTACGCAAAAAGGGGGTGTAACAGATGAGACTTCTGCAGTTCTGAGTGAAGCTTTATGCGCTCAAAAATGCGGCATCTGGTGCGTTCATTACCTTGTCGGTGTTCGTCAGGGGGCCGCCGGCAGCACAGCTCCGCTCACCTCCCCGACTCGGAACTAACTCTTTTCTAACTTCTCCTTACTACATTTACCAAAGTTGCTTTAAAAAAATAGTATCTGGCTGTGTTTTCATCTGACCAATCAGGGTCTCAATGTTAACCTTAAGCTCCGCCTACAAAAATTCTGTCTATCCAATGAGAAACGTTATACTTTTCGTGGTGGGACAATGTTTTTAAAGTTTGCAACGTAACAGAGACGCGAAAAAGTCCCACGCTAAAACCTGCAGCTGGTGTGGTCCTTTTAGCATTATCGTAAGATCTATACTGTTCTTCTGGAGGGCTATATCTTTTAACATGGGCTGGGAGGTGGTCCTAATGTAACAGGCACGCGAAAAAGGCTCACGCTAAAACTTGCAGGTGGTAGTGGCCCTTTTTGTGTTATCGTAAGATCTGTACTGTTTTTATGGAGGGGTCTGGCTTTTAACATGGGCTGGGGCGGGGGGGGGGGGGGGGGGGGATGGACCTTGACGTAACAGAGACACGCAAAAGTCTCACGCTAAAACGTGCTGGTGGTCGTCTTAGAGGTAGGCTGGCGACGTGGGTATCCAGTCCGTCCCTTCTCGTAGGGCCTTCTAGCTTAACACGGTTCTGCTCTCAGCTTCTGTTCTCGTTTCTCCCCTCGGAACTGCGTCGGTCTCATGGTGGGAAGGTACGACATGCATTTAGACATTGTTGTGTTAGTCAGTGGTATTCCATTTGCTCACTCGTTACTCGTATTACTTTGGTTAATTTAATGTCACGATTTACTCGGAGCTATGTCACATACTACTAGATTTGCTTATTATGCCAGGGTTTTCATGGAAGGTGTTAGATTTGCCTGACACCTTATACATGCCTAGTAAACAGGCAAAGTATGGCATTAAGTTTTGCGTACTTTGTGACAATGAAACAATTTAGGCATAGAATATTTATTGGTGTACTGGGAAATAATAAGATGCACACTCCAAAACTCCCAAGGTATAAGGGTTGTAACTGACTTGTTTTATGGTTTGAAAGACCATAACATGGCCTGCAGCAACATTTTCAAATCCTACAACCTAGGATAAATGCAGATGAAGAGAGATATCACAATGACTGGAACTGTGTGAAAAAACAAACCGTCCACCCCGCCAAATCTATTGCAGACCAAGTGGATTCCTAAATACACACCAACATTTGCTTTCGCAATGGACAGAACGTTTGTATTATACATCCCATAGAAAAACAAATGTGTTGTTGTGCAGAGCACTCTGCACCAAGATGGCCCAATACATAACCTAAATTTATTTTATACTATAACGATACGAAAGGAGCTGTGAGCGCACTACAGTAAAGAGGAAGACGAACAGATGGCCAATAGTTGTGTTCTCTGTGTTCTCAAACACATCGTAGTTGCTACACAAGGCAACTACCCCAACGGAATGCAAACACCCTGCAGCAAAGAAGACTGTTCCTAGAAACTCTTGGCGAGCAGATGATTAGTGGCGATATGAAGAGTAGAAGACATCTTCTAGCAGTGAATGCTGCAATAGAAGCCATAAAGACAAGAACATCGTTTGGATCTGCTCCCTCCACATCGGAAAAATGATCCTAGAAGTAAGAAGAGAGGCAAATGGCATCTACACGGAAAAACTGATGACAAAGGTTGAGTGAAATGCATTAAATGTAAAAAAATCGACTTGCAAGAAACGTCTTACATACACATGTAAAAACTGTTGGTAGAAGGTAGGCATAATGTAGTAAAATCAACACACACTTAATTATAATATCCGATTATTGGATTAGTACAATTTTATTATGCAGCTTCAATAATTATTATATTAAATTATCTAAATTATAGACTTATTTATGATTTCTGTTCACAGACATGTAAAGGTAGAAGGTATACACAGGAAAGAGGAAAAAAGACAGGTCTCTCTTGAGCCGAACAGCTAAAATGTATGCTAAGAATAAACACCGTAGTAGGGCTGAGTCTCTCCTAACCATGAGCCACTTCTCTGCGTACAAATGTTGGCACTGTTCCAGCGATAATAAAGTTTGTCTGTCGGAGGAGACTTGAAGCAGCAGTTAATCAGTCTACATGTTTCATTGGTCGCTGGATCCATCTGTCTCGTATCTCACGGATAATTTGTACCAGAAGCTGCATAAAGGTTGAACCCGGTATTGGTAAGACTTGACAGTTGTGAGCAGATTGACAACTTGGTTTACAGTTGAGACATGTAAAGTTTTGTTCTTCACAGACGCAGGAGAGTAGTGTGCCATGACTACAGTACCAGTGAGTCGCAGATGGAATCAGGAAACTAAGGCAAATTATTGGGAGGAACAGTTCGTTAGAATATGAAATTGAATCATCTACGGTCTCAATCGTAGATGAAGGTCGTAGTAGCATATTGAGGAAGGGAGTTCGGTTACAAAACATTCTTATTACCAGTTCTATAATATTGCTCTAGTATATGGGACCATACTGAACAGCAATGCCAGGGGATATTTAATGTATACAAGGGAGAGCTGCGTATACTGTCGAATGTTTGTCGATCCCACGGGAGAGCGTCACATGAAATGCTGGCTAACCAGCTCTGCCAGACGTCTTCGTAAACAGCGATTCTATCCCGAAACCTGCTCAAAAGTTTCAGGAAGAATAACGAGAAATCTTACCAAATACCACAAAGCACTACATATCGCTTCCCATGTTGGCAGTAAAGAAAAGTTTAGATCAACTGTAGCACAGACACAGTCATTTAAGAAGCACACTCTCAGATAAGAAAAGGAGTCATCACGAAGCAATTATTTGAAGGAATGGGAGTGGCATTAGTAGATGTGATGTACGTGTACGTACAAACAAACATCTACAATTTCAGAAATAATGAATGATTTATACAAGAGAAAGAGTTTTATAAAATGAGCAAGTCAATTACTCTTTGATCAATCTATTTCCCTTATGAAAATAGTTATTCGACTTGGAATTGATTGACAGTGTTGCTGGGGGTCCACCTGAGAAATGTATTAAACTGTGTCCACCTGCTAGGTTAGATCGTTAAAATTCCGAACTGGTTGGAAGATCCGACCATTAGTGCTTCAAACGTTCTCAGTTGGAGAGAGATCCGATGACCTTGTTGGACAATGTATAGTTTGGCAAGCACGGAAACAAGCAGGAAAACACTCATCGTGTGACAGCGGCAGTCTGGGATGGCTTACCATGAGGGCAACAAAGCGGGGCGTAGAATATAGTCAACGTACCGCTATCCTGTAGGGGTGCCGTGGCTTACAACCAAAGGGGTCCTGCTATGGAAAGAGATGACATTGCAGACTACCTCTCTTGGTTTCCGGGCAGTATTGCGGGCGACAGTCAGAATGGTATCCTATCGTTGTACGAAGCGTCGCCAGATACGTCTTGGACCTGGAATTTCGTTGACTGGAGTAAAATTGTCCTCAGTGATGAGCCACACTTCGAATTTAACCCCGATGATCAGAGAAGACGTGTCGGGTGACGCCCCAGTCGGCGGTGGGATACCAGCTTGACTGTCGCCCGCCATACGACCCAAGAATCAGGAATGATGGTCTTTCATTTCATAGCAGGACCACTTTGCAAGGGAACACATACACGGTGGCAACGGGAGAGGAGGGGGTGGCGAGGTGGCGTCGCTCCACCTTAGCTGTCAGGGAAAGAAAACAAATACGGCGCAGTCTGGTGTTTTTCTTTCAAGAAAATGATTTAATACTCTGTATTACGAAGGGTTTTAGCATGGTCGGATCTCCATCTGTTTACGGTTATACAGAGGTACCATTCGTCTTCAAAATATTGAGAGCACTCCATACTCCCAGATGTTGTCCCCGCCCCCTACAAACTATCGTATGTGCATCCATACCCCTTTGGTTGTCATCCGCGGCACCATTACAACGCAGCGCCACGTGGGTGATATTCTACGCCCCGTTTTGTGCCCTTCATGGCAAGTCAACTGGGCTTACATTTCAGCAAGATAATGCCCGCCCTCACATGGCCAGAGTTTTCACTGCTTGTATTCCTGCTTGTCAAACTCTACCTTGGCCAGCAAGGTCACCGGATCTCTTCCAAACTGAGGACGTTTCGAGCATTGTGGACAGGGCGCTACAACCAGGATTTTGTCGATCTAATGCGCCAGTTGGACAGAATTTTGCACAACATCTCTCCGTAGAAAATTCTGTAACACTATCAACCGATGTATAAGGGGCAGAGGTGGACCAACGCGTTATTGACATGCTTAAATTGTGAAGCTGTTTCTATTAAATAAATCATCAGATTCTTTCTGAAAGTGTAATTATTTATTTGTCGGTACATGTGCAACACATCTATCAATTTCCATCCAATTCTGTTACTCCTTCGTGATGCGTCCTTTTACTTATTTATTTTTGTCTTAAAGTGAGTATTGCATGAAGGCTGGTGTCTTCGTTCCACTTGAGAGGCTAAATTTCATATTTGTCTTCAGCACAAGATTTTATTAACTACTAAGACGTTTCGGCGATTGACCGTCTTAGGAAGAACTACATAGAGAAGGAAAAGTACCAGATATAAATTGATAACCAGAATTCCACCGAAAACCTTTAGAGGTTGTGCAATGGTACATACGAGTTAGTTTTGTTTAAGTGACGCACTGACTCCGGTGGTTCGTTAGAGAGATACTCAATTTCATTTATTTTCTTCTCCAGTTAGCTTTGTGTCTATATTGCACTGAAAACAATCATGGTAGCTGCTGCCGACAACAGTAAAGTCCTCTTTACCTCGCTGCCATCAAGTTTGCATTTAGTACTCCACAATCCTGTCTCGGGTTTGTTTTTGCGGCAACGTAAGTTGTACGTCAATATGTTAACACTGATGCAAACAGTAGGGACCTGTTTACTGAAGAGGAACTTTTGTGTTGCACGTATTTGGGTTTACTGAATGCAAGGGAAGAGCAGCGTGGCGATTCTACGCCGACCAGTTCTCGCAGTGACGGTAAAAGTGTAGACTGAAAGCCATAGCGGAACTGGCAATAGGCAATCTTCAAGAGAAAGATGACATGATATCGTTTTGTGTTCATGTCATGTCGGAGATATATATATGAGCGTTTTGTGGCACTTCTACTCTTTGAAGCCCTTTTTCAGACGATCAGAGATGGAAACTCATTAGAAGAGTAATGAAATACACTGCCTAGACACATTAAAGTGACCACGTAACAAAAGCCTCAATAATCAACCGTCGCAGTACAAGACGATCAGGAAGAGAATCACTGAGGTTCTGGAGAGTACAGGTAGGGCTGAGGAGCCATTCAGACTCCAGTGCCGTGGTCAGATGCTCTAGGTTACTCGGTTGAGGGTCCAAGATTCCTAGATGATATTCCAGGCGGGTGTAAAATGAATGTAGAAAATAATAAACGCTAAAATGAAGATGTGGCGCTGTCTGATTACCTACTGAAGCAGATCATAGGACCTCTTAAGTATATCAATTACAATCTAAACATAAATAAGTGATGAAGGCAACTAATTCTTCTAAATTATAAACTTTGTTCCTGCTTATATACGTATTCTAAATTAAAAAAAAAAAACATTTATATTACAAAGATTTCATTTCCTAAGTAAAATTACTAGTCAGTTGCCTAACTTTGCCCCTTATTACGACTGCGCGATCTAATATTAATAAGGCGAAATGACTGGCATCATCTACGTACCAAACACTAGAAAACGCTACTTTCAAAGATGATATACGATGGTGTGGAACCTCCGTGGAAGTAAACTAACGTGATCACAGCTGTTTATTTCCCTAATAAGCCGAAGCAATTTGCGATATCACCTATATACTGCGTCTGGTGCGTCAGCGTGCTGATTCTCCTACACGTCTGCGTCAATGGAAGAACTCCAGCCACAAAGTAAAAACTCTTTCAAACACTAGGACGGCAGAAGGCGGTCCTCTGACTAATATACTCTAATACTGTCTTCTCCTCTCTGTGTTCTACAGACGAGAAACGCGAATTCCCAGCTACAGGGACAGAGCTCGAAATAAAGTCTCAACCTAAGTATAGGCACAGGAACTGCTCTCAATTACTGAACGCTGCATTCTCAACGACGACTTCCAACCCAAAGGGGAAGTCCAGAATCGTATAGGTTCTGTACAGTACAGTGCCTAACTTTTATAACTATAAACTCTCCTGAGAGCAAAGCCAGCAAGTCCGTCTGTACCAACAAAGATGATACCGAGCGACCTTCACACACGGGGGCTCACAACGGAAGACCACCTTTCACCACTGCTGGCTTCCCAGCAAGGCTCAGCTCCCCATCATCGTAATTCCGAAAACGAATCATATTGCCGAAACCACAGGATATTCTCATTCTCTACAGGCTCTTCCGAACGCCAACCAAACATATTTTATTCTTTTGTCGTCCAGCATGGAAAGCTTCCGATGAAGAACTATACTCGTAAAATGGTACGCTTCTGAGCAAAAATCCTTAGAAGTAACCCAGCCTGCGTGGTTTCCAAGGTGCCGCTTCTTCGATCCTCTCACCTGCGTCCAAGATTTGCAAAGTTCGGAAGTATTATCTGTTTATCCTTCCGGCCCTGCTACAATAGCGGCCGGTCGCGACTCTATTGTGCCCCAGCGCTCAGGTGTCTCAGCGTTCGTCTTGCTAACTCCTGTGTTTAAGCAGGACCAACACACTGGTGTGGGCCTTCCACTCAGGGCTTGAGTTCCACATGCCGTTTCATTTCCAGTGTCGTTCCAACCCCTACAAGTACAATAATAAAGACACTCCGTCACATTTCAAGCAATAAGCGTTAGCAATTATTTACAAGGTATACGTGACAACTTCAGTCTCCTTTATACAGGGTGGTCCATTGATAGTGACCGGGCCAAATATCTCACGAAATAAGCATCAAACGAAAAATCTAAAAAGAACGAAAATCGTCTAGCTTGAAGGTTACGCTGTGATTGGCCAGCTAGGTAGCGCTGTCATGGGTCAAACGTATATCAATTTCGTTTTTTTTTTTTTAAGTTGGAACCCCCATTTTTATTACATATTAGAGTAGTACGTTAAGAAATATGAATGTTTTAGTTGGACCACTTTTCGCGTTGTGATAGATGGCGCTGTAATAGTCTCAAACGTATAAATATGTGGTGTCATGCAACAGTGAGTACGGTATTTGCTTCATGATACATTAGCCGTGTTAAAATGGACCGTTTACCAATTACGGAAAAGGTCGTGTTGATGTATGGCTATTGTGATCAAAATGCCCAACGGGCGTGATGTATGCTGCTCGGTATCCTGAACGACATCATCCAAGTGTCCCGAGCGTTAGCCGAATAGCTACGTTATTTAAGGAAACAGGAAGTGTTCAGCCACATGTGAAACGTCAACCACGACCTGCAACAAATGATGATGCCCAAGTAGGTGTTTTAGCTGCTGTCGGTGCTAATCCGCATATTAGTAGCAGACAAATTGCGCGAGAATCGGGAATTCAAAAACGTCGCTGTTGAGAATGCTGCATCAAAACCGATTGCACCCGTACCATATTTCTATGCACCAGCAATTGCATAGCGGCGACTTTGAACGTCGTGTACAATTCTACCACTGGGCAGAAGAAAAATTACGGGACAATGACAGATTTTTTGCACGCGTTCTATTTAGCGACGAAGCGTCATTCACCAACAGCGGTAACGTAAACCGGCATAATATGCGCTACTGGACAACTGAAAGTCCATAATGGCTGCGACAAGTGGAACATCAGTGACCTTGGAGGGTTAATGTATGGTGCAGCATTATGGGAGGAACGATAATTGGCCCCCATTACATCGATGCCAATCTAAATGGATTTCCTACGTAATGTTCTACCGATGTTACTACAAGATATTTCACTCCATGACAGAATGGCGATCTACTTCCAACATGATGGATGTCCGGCACATAGCCCGCGTGCGGTTGATGCGGTATTGAATAGCATATTTCATGACAGGTGGATTGGTCGTCGAATCACCATACCATGCCCCGCAAGTTCACGGGATCTGACATCCACGTATTTCTTTCTGTGGGAAAGTGGGGAAAGTTGAAGGATATTTGCTATCGTGATCCACAGACAACGCCTGACAACATGCGTCAGTGCATTGTGAATGCATGTGTAAACACTACGGAATGTCGTTACACGTATTGCCAAATGCATTGAGGTTGACGGACATTATTTTGAGCATTTATTGCATTAATGTGGTATTTACAGGTAATCACGCTGTAACAGCATGCGTTCTCAGTAATGATACGTTCACAAAGGTACATGTATCACATTGGAACAACCGAAATAAAATTGTCAAACGTACCTACCTTCTGTATTTTATTTTAAAACACCTACCTGTTACCAACTGTTCGTCTAAAATTGTGAGCCATATGTTTGTGACTATTACAGCGCCATCTATCAAAAAGCGAGAAATGTGGTCCAACTAAAACATTCATATTTCTTTACGTACTACACGAATATGTAATAAAAAATGGGCGTTCCTATTTTTAAAAAAATGCAGTTGATATTCGTTTGATCTATGTCAACGCCATCTAGAGGGCCAACCATAGAGCCATTTGGTTTCCCCCTTCAAGCGAGACAAGTTTCGTTCTTTGTAGCTTTTTGTTTGACGCTTATTTCGTGAGATATTTTGCCAGGCCACGATCAATGGACCAGCCTGTATTTTCATACATACGGTGTACAACCTATCACATGGTACCTAATTGTGTTTGTAGATCACAGCAAAGTATGCGGATGAGTTCTTGTAAGATGTGAAATTAAAGCCACCTTACAAGGTGCGAACAGCCCGATCTAGTGGATCCCAATGATTCTCGACTGGGTGTAAATCCGAGGAGTCTGGTGGCCAGGGGAGTATGGTGAAATCTTCTTGATGCTCTTTGAACACGCACGTACACTGCACGCTGCGTTGTCCTGCTGGTAGGTGGCATCGCGCGAAGAAAGAATAAATGACATGTAGGGCTGTACCAGGTCCCTCAGGATAGGTACATACTTGTGTCGATCCATTGCTCCTTCCAGAATGACGAGATCACCCAGGGAATGTCACTAAAACATTCCCCAGGCCATAACGCTCCCTCGTCCGGCCTGGAACCCTCTGACATATGCTGCAGCGTGTTTTATACTTTCATGCCGTAGACGTCATCGGCTGTCTGTCCAATGTAGTTTAAGACGTGACTGATCTGAAAAGGCCACCTGTCGTCTTCTAATGGACATCCAGTGGCTGTGCTGCCGTGCAAATTCAAGCCTTCGTCTCTGATCAACAGCAGCCATAATGGCTGCGTGAACCAGATGCTTGCTACCAAGGTCCATACACGGCAACGTTCACTGTACGGTCATTGAGAAAACATTGTTGGTAGCCGTTTGTTCATGTGGGCGGTCAGTTGCACAACTCACGTCTTTATGCCCGTACACTTCTCTGAATCCGCCCTTCTTTCCTGTCATCTTGGCTCGTGTTACGCGACAATTGCTTCGGCGCCGGTTATGGATAGCGCCATTTTACCATGTGCGGTATCTACATATACGTCTACATCCATACTCCGAAAGTCACTTGACGGTGTGTGGCGGTACCCTACCTTGAGTACCTCTATCGGTTCTCCCTTCTATTCCAGTCTCGTATTGTTCGTGGAAAGAAAGATTGTCGGTATGCCTATGTGTGGGCTCTAATCTCTATGATTTTATCCCATGGTTTCTTCGCGAGATATACGTAGGTGGGAGCTATATACTGCTTGACTCTTCAGTGAAGGTATGTTTTCGAAACTTCAACAAATGCCCATACCGTACCGAGCTACTGAGAGTCTCTCTCGCAGGCTCCTCCCCTGGAGTTTATCTATCATCTCCGTAACGCTTTCGCGGTTACTAAATGATCCTGTTACGAAGCGCGCTGCGCTCCGTTGGATCTTCCCTATCTCTTCTATCAACCCAATCTGGTACGGATCCCACACCGGTGAGCAGTATTCAAGCAGTGGGCGAACAAGTGTACTGTGACCTACTTCCTTTGTTTTCGGATTGCATTTCCTTAGGATTCTTCCAATGAATCTGTCTCGCATCTGCTTTACCGATGATTAATTTTATATGGCCATTCCATTGTAAATCACCCCTAATGCCTATTCCCAGATAATTTATGGAATGTACTGATTCCAATTGCTAATTTGCTATATTGTAGCTAAATGATAAAGGATCTTTCTTTCTATGTATTCGCTGCAACTCAACCATGGCGGCACGCAGTTTACAACCTTAAATGTGCTCACACCCGGGCCCCGAAAATAATGATCAGGAACATCACCTAAATCGCTTCGCTTACCCGTTACAACGAATGCACTGTTATCCGCGTCCCCCGACACGCTTTACATTGCTTCCACTGCTAGGGTTGCCATCTGTCGGCTGTGAGTGGTTACCGCACGCATATGCCCAACATAGGCACTGCTCACGTTACTCTGAGTGGACCGCGTATTTTTGTTCAAGCCAAATCCAGAATTCAGTTATATCAGAGGCATTTAAGCAATCATTGTTTCCGCATTCCGTATGGGAATGAAACGGCCAGATTCTTTGGAAAGAGGTGCAATGGAAAATACTCTCAGTCAGCATTTAACAGTAGTTTGCTGAGCATAGGTGTAGCTGTACGTGTGAAATGCTTCGATCGTGAAAACAGTCAGCAGTCTGGCGAGCAGTAAACATGAAGCACACCGCCAAGGGCGGCAGTGGGAGAGCGGCGTGCTCGCAGCGGCTGTCCACCTGCGGCGGCTGGCGTCGCCAGAGACGCCGCCTCGCCTCGCCTCGCCCCGCTGTGTATTGATTGATGAGCTGTTTATGGGGGCGCGGCGGGCAGCTCCGGGTCACCACGCCAGCCGGCGCTCAGCTGTCTCCTGGGGCGGCCGCCCGCTGCTGACGTCATAGGCATTCTCGCGTGGGAGACGGCAGCAGCCGCATCTGCCTCCGATTCGTCTGTTCAGCAGCACGTGGAGAGCAGTTCAGTGTGGCATGTTCTGTAGGCTATTACGTTTTCTACATATACCATCAATACTATGTCTGAGTTAATCTCTGAGGCCCTTATCTTAGTGAAACGTTTATGACATGAGCAGAGAATACAAGTGTTATAGGATCGGTGTTGACCTTTATACACATCTGTGACTTCTCAGACAATAGTAATCATCGGAACAAATCGTCTTTTTCCCTGAAATTATCCGCATTGGCTGTACTTTTTATTGAAAGTCATGACCAGTGTCTAATCAACTGAAGACGCATCCTAAGGTGATAGAGATTCTTTTCAACAAGTCACAGCGGAGAGGTAACTGCCTTAGAGCCCTTGTCCGTCATTTATGTCTTGTTATAAACAAATAGCGCGCTAAAAGCGGTACTCCGTAGTCAAAACGAAGGTGTTGGCAGAACCGTGCCATGGACAGGCAATACTGACCGCTCTATTACCTGAGGATACGTCTTCAACTGACTTGAAACCAGTCTTTTAATAAGAAGTATTTTACGGCCAGTTCGGATCATTTCATTCAGAATGTGGGTACTGGTACTGAATGAAACAGCGAGATTACTTTTGTATGTCACTGCTATTTATGTACTCAACGTTGTTAGAAGATTTAGACGTCCATCATCATGTGGATTTTGTGGTTTGATATGCTGCGTTACAACTTTGAAGTAACCGGTGGCATTGTCTAGTAAAGAAAAGAAAATACTGTTTCAAGCCTGGCTCATACTTTTGTCGAGGTCTTTCACTAAAGCATGAACTAAAATATCAATGTGAAAGAAATATAAAACAAAAATAATATCTTCAGTGGTCAAAAATGTGTGTGGATGCTCAAGGGACCAAACTGCTGGGGTCATCGGTCTCTAGACTTACACACTACCTAAACTAACTTACGCTAAGGACAACACACACATCCATGCCGGAGGGAGGACTCGATTCTCAGGCGGGAGGGGTCGCGCTGTCCGTGAGATGGAGCCGCAAACCTAGCGGCCACTCCGCGCGACCTCAGTAGTCACAGGCTCGTTTCGTTGTTCTGGTACGTCACGTACACCATCACACTTTGTAAACACTCAGTAAGCAGAGATGGCATCTGGTAACTAACAAGTGAAAAGACATACAACAAAACAAAATTACTATTTCGGAGTATATCTCAAGGCATTCAGCATGCCTTTGGTTCCGCAGATTAAGAGGAATGTTTATGTAACATAAGATGGACGATCCAGTACACTCCTGGAAATTGAAATAAGAAAACCGTGAATTCATTGTCCCAAGAAGGGGAAACTTTATTGACACATTCCTGGGGTCAGATACATCACATGATCACACTGACAGAACCACAGGCACATAGACACAGGCAACAGAGCATGCACAATGTCGGCACTAGTACAGTGTATATATACCTTTCGCAGCAATGCAGGCTGCTATTCTCCCATGGAGACGATCGCAGAGATGCTGGATGTAGTCCTGTGGAACGGCTTGCCATGCCATTTCCACCTGGCGCCTCAGTTGGACCAGCGTTCGTGCTGGACGTGCAGACCGCGTGAGACGACGCTTCATTCAGTCCGAAACATGCTCAATGGGGGACAGATCCGGAGATCTTGCTGGCCAGGGTAGTTGACTTACACCTTCTAGAGCACGTTGGGTGGCACGGGATACATGCGGACGTGCGTTGTCCTGTTGGAACAGCAAGTTCCCTTGCCGGTCTAGGAATGGTAGAACGATGGGTTCTATGACGGTTTGGATGTACCGTGCACTATTCAGTGTCCCCTCGACGATCACCAGAGGTGTACGGCCAGTGTAGGAGATCGCTCCCCACACAATGATGCCGGGTGTTGGCCCTGTGTGCCTCAGTCGTATGCAGTCCTGATTGTGGCGCTCACCTGCACGGTGCCAAACACGCATACGACCATCATTGGCACCAAGGCAGAAGCGACTCTCATCGCTGAAGACGACACGTCTCCATTCGTCCCTCCATTCACGCCTGTCGCGACACCACTGGAGGCGGGCTGCACGATGTTGGGGCGTGAGCGGAAGACGGCCTAACGGTGTGCGGGACCGTAGCCCAGCTTCATGGAGACGGTTGCGAATGGTCCTCGCCGATACCCCAGGAGCAACAGTGTCCCTAATTTGCTGGGAAGTGGCGGTGCGGTCCCCTACGGCACTGCGTAGGATCCTACGGTCTTGGCGTGCATCCGTGCGTCGCTGTGGTCCGGTCCCAGGTCGACGGGCACGTGCACCTTCCGCCGACCACTGGCGACAACATCGATGTACTGTGGAGACCTCACGCCCCACGTGTTGAGCAGTTCGGCGGTACGTCCACCCGGCCTCCCGCATGCCCACTATACGCCCTCGCTCAAAGTCCGTCAACTGCACATACGGTTCACGTCCACGCTGTCGCAGCATGCTACCAGTGTTAAAGACTGCGATGGAGCTCCGTATGCCACGGCAAACTGGCTGACACTGACGGCGGCGGTGCACAAATGCTGCGCAGCTAGCGCCATTCGACGGCCAACACCGCGGTTCCTGGTGTGTCCGCTTTGCCGTGCGTGTGACCATTGCTTGTACAGCCCTCTCGCAGTGTCCGGAGCAAGTATGGTGGGTCTGACACACCGGTGTCAATGTGTTCTTTTTTCCATTTCCAGGAGTGTAGATATAAGCGTACTATCCCAGAACTCTGGTGTAACTAAAACTGTGCTGTCCTTCTGTCACTCATTTTACCAGACGCCGTTCGCCCCCCTTCCCCCTTACACACACACACACACACACACACACACACACACACACACACACACATATGCAACTCACTCACACAACTGCAGTTTCACTCAACTGAAACCACACTGTGAATTGCAGCACCCGTGCTTGATGGAAGTGGCGGCCGGGTTGCGGGGAAAAGGACGCTGGGGCGGGAAGGGGAGGATAGTATGGTGGGGGTGGCGGACAGTGAAGTTGTAAATGATTCGCCACTATGGTTTCTGATTTTGGATGGAAGATCCATGTCATCGCGCAGATCCTGCAGTGATGAAAAACTGCTTGAGTCTACACGGGCCGATAAAAAACTTCCGTTCAAAGGTCATATTGCTCAGAAATCGTATGCCATTCCATCAAAATGGCCGTGAGCATTGAGGCAATGATCCCACCGAGGCACGAGGTTGAAAATGCCCTTACGGTAAATCAAAGTGAACAAGTCCGTAACTGCCTGTTGCTCTTCCTCGTCTGTCAGGAATCGTCGACCCATCAAGTCCGTTTCTTAGGGGATCGAAGGCCTGAAGATCGCATGGGGAGAAAACAGGACTACATAGTGGGTGCTCGAGTTTCTCCCACTCGAGTTGGCGTAACTTCTGCTTTATGACATTTGCGATACAGGGACGTGCGTTACCGTTATCAGCAGCACCCCTTGTTACACCATTGCACAAGGGTGGTTTTCGACAAACATAGTGCCATAGTGAGCATTCACATTCCCCAATATCCGATTGAAGGCTACTGGTGCTTGTCTCTAGTCAGCCAAGAAATGAGTAACAGCGCGTTGGTTCTGTTTGCACGCATTTGGTAATAACGTTGACATAGCTCACGTTCCCGTATTCACCACACTCGCGTCGGAAAGGCACGAATGCCACACACTAATCTCTTGCCCACATGCTGTTGCTTAGACAATAACATCGGAGTTATCCTCCGTTGCACATACGCTGCAGCAGCGTCCTCCAACGAAACATCTTCCATCGGACCTTGTATTTATCGCGGAGAAACTGAAAATGGCGAGGTTAGATTGACGCTGCTTACCTGAGATCACCTCGCGAGTGGCGACGAAGCGATGTTCTTCTGCGTAAACGGATGTTTATACGTTGCTGAAATTTAGTCGAACTTGTTCATCATAAATATGAATCTTATACTTGTAGGTTTGAGTTCCAAAGCTGGTTTTTTAGCTTCCTTTTTTGTGCTCAGACTACACAAACCGGTTTTTTCTCTAATTTTTCGGGTTCATTTCAAAACTGCTTGGTTACCCCATGTTATTTGACGCTGAATATGGTTCCACTTTGCTTGACAGCCATCTTGTTATTGGTGTGAGGTCGCTTCACGACTCACCTACATTCTCAAGGATTGGCAATCGCCTGTTTAGCTACAGTTAAGAAATATTAGCAATAAATAGTCACCCTTTGCATGCTATAAGATTCCTTGTGAAGTGTAAGACAGGTCGACGAATGCTGTTTTGCTGATTGCTGTTTGTCGGACAGTGTGCAACGATAATTTTTCCATTACTGTGGTTATGTAGAAATGAGAACCCAGATTAAATAGCTCACTCAGATGATTTAATCAATTTGTACAGCAAGTTAGTGATCACAAGTTCAAGAAAACTTTGTCATTGCATAGTTGAGTGCTCTCTTCACGAGTCATTGCTCACTATGCGATATACACTTGTACCACCATAGCTCTAATACTCCAATGAATTATTTTGGTTTTGTTTCATTTAATATTACATCGTTAAGCTTCTGTAAATGTGTTTGTTTGAATCGATAACATAAAACTGTATACTCCTTTCTTTGTTAAAACTTTGATATCGTCACTTGATTCTATGCAATGTAGTGTATCTGTCATTTAAATTCTTTGTCCCATTTGGAGGGAACAAAACTTACTGTATATAATTGTAATTTCTGTGTGAATAATTTTTTGTAGAAATGTCAATATGTGCAAATGTTCTATTTTGTTTAATGAATTTGGTTTCTGTTATGTAAACTGCTGATGCTCACTTAGGGTTTTTAGTTATTCTGTATGTAAAAGTTGTTGTGGTTCCCCTCGGGAACGGAACTGTGTAGCGCGCGCAAACTGTGGTTGGCCAAGGTAGAAAAGGTGGAACAAGAGTCAGTCGGGACGAGCTACGAGTCGGGGACGAGCTACCAAACTGTGAACTGCCATGTAACAGTACATATTGTGCTGGTCCCGAGAGAGGCTTTTTCTGGTACTTTCCAATGCCTCGGATGGATGGATAAATAGCTGGAACTGTTCTGGAATTTGTATCTATCATCGCCACCAAGAAATGACAGAGTCCAGAAATTCTACCTGCAATTCCACCTACCGACATGCAATCGCCACCACATTGCGCAATCACTATAATGAAGCACTATAGTAATGTACAGTGAAGGATCAGCTTAATGGATGTGTTAGTGTGCTCAAATATAAGGTAATCTATAACTGAATTTATGTACCTACCTTGATTTTTCTCCTTATCATAACACCTCTCAGGTTCCTCTCCGTTTGAACTAAAGTGATTACCGAGTGTCCCATTGAAAGAACATTAAAGACCAGTGTTTTGCTAATTAATGCCTCTTGAACGTAGTAAAAAGTGAGTTAAAGTTAATGGTGCTTGCTGAAAATAATTTTCCTAATAAAACTGCTTATTAATGTATTGTTGCCAACTTCAAATTAAGAGTTCTTAAGACTGAGGCTTATAAAGTTTTGCTTAGTAAATGATTATATTACTGCCTGTTGTAAATCGCAGAAGGTGAGTCAGTATCTTACATATAGGTTAACTTTGTCTCTCAATGTAGCAAAAATGGAAAACTGCAGTTTGTAACGTTATATACTCATGTTTGCTAAGTGTTTGTTTCTCTTGTGTATGGGAAGTGCATATTAATAATACAACAGGATCCACAGTTTGCCGATTGTGTTAATGCCAGGTAACAAGTAATGGGGAGACCACTAATTATGAAAAACATTATTTCTTTATTCAAATGATAGTGAGATGCAACCTGTTAGTGGATTCCAATTAACTTTCATTTTAAATAGTAAAGTATTTAACTGAGAGAGACTTAACCTATATCCAGTTAATGATTCTGCAGTGAATAGTAATGATAATGTTATAAAGACCATTCAGTTTGTGTAAGCCCTGAAAGTAATAGTGTGTTTCGGTATCCCTTATAATTTTGCAAATAGTTTGTGCTACTCTAACTGTTAGTTTCAATCTTACCGAAAACACGTGTGTGTCAGAGTTCACTGCACTCGCAGGTGACAAAGTATAGGTTGTGTCTATCCATTAAAGTTACTAATAATTATTTTCTTGAACTAGAATGTTAATCATTCTCTTGCCTAGTTAGGCTGGCGACCGTTTTCTTTATCCGTTGAATAGTGCAGATAGGCAAAATTTTGTTGGTTACGGTTCAAATATTTACGTAATTCTGACTTTCATTTCTGATAAGCCACCTCCGTTAGGTACAACACGGTCAACATAACAAACTTCCTCTCAGAGGGTAACACTGCTCTGTTGCGTTGTACCATAATCGCTTTAATAAAATAGTTTTATTTCACAACCTGCTTCAAGCTTTAAGGTTATGGTACAGCAGTAGCAGACGGTAGTGTTGTACACTGATGAGCCAGAACATTATGACCACCAACCTAATAGGCGGTATGTGCACCTGTGGCACACATAACAGCGGCCACGTGTCGTGCCGTGGAAGCAATGAGGTCTTGGTGGGTCACTGGAGGGGGAATTAGCACTTCATCTGGACACACAAGTCATCTAATTACCATAAATTCCGGGGAGGAGGCGACTAAGTCTGACCCACCTTTCAATCACACACCGTGTGCCCGGTCGGATTCAGATCTGGTGCGTTGGAGGGCCAGCACATCAACTGAAACTCGCCACTGTCTTCATCGAACCACTCCACCACATTCCTGGCCGCGCGACATGGCGCATTATCTTGCTGAAATATGCCAATGCCTTGCAAATCTGATCGTCCTGAAGAGGCGTACGTGATCCTAAACTAGTGTACGATTACTCTTTGGCCGTCATGGTACCCTGCACGAGCTCTGCTGGATCCAAGGATGCCCGCGTGAATGTTCCCGAAAGCGTAATTGAGCCGCCGCCATGTTGTCTCTGTCCCGCAGTACTCGCGTCAAGGAGCTGTTCCCTTGGAAGACGACGGATTCGCGCCCTCCCATAGGCATTATGAAGAAGGTATCAGGATTCATCAGAGCATGCAACATTCTGCCACTGCGCCAACGTCCAGCCGATAGTAAAGTGTAGATTTCAGACGTAGTTGTCGATGTCGTGGTGTTAACACTGCCACAAGCAAGGGTTGTCGGCTGCGGGGGCCCATCATTAGAAGCGGTCGGTACAGTGTGTGTTGAGACAGACTTGTCTGACGTTATTTCTGCCCATTTCGCCACCTGTCCTGTTTTACCAGACTGCCCAGCCTACGACGTCCAACTGTTATGAGGGTGAGCGCCGAACCGCACGACGTCTGGACGTGGTACCACCTTAGTTTCGCCACCTGTTGAAGACAGTCACCACAGCACTCCTCGAACACCCGACAAGCCTGGCAGTTTCCGAAATGCTCTTGCCGAGCCTCCAGACTAACACAATCTGCTCTCGGTCAGACTCAGACAGATCGCACGCCTTCCCCATTACACACATGCACAGCAAACTCACTGACACTACATGCACGGAGTGTGTGTCTGATTAGCAGTCATTCACCGCCAGGGCTTATGTAGATAGTAGCTCGGTGGTCGCAATTTTCTGGCAGATCAGAGTACAAGTACAAAATGTGCAGCTGCATTTCTCTCCAATGCGCTGAATTTATGGACGTTTATGGGTGTGAAGTTATATCATTCAACTTTACGCGACAGATGTCGATTCGAAATTATTTTCCTGGGGCATTAGAATAAACGTTTCTTTCATAAGCGATAAGACCCGTCACAGTAGTAAAACTTTTTATTTTGAGATACAGAAGTAGATTCCGGTGTTCCACATCAGTTGCATATAAAATGTGTGTCAGTAAATATCGATTAACAGAGTTGAAATTAGGTTACAATGTCGTATCTCTGGTACATGACATGAAAGAGGAGACCATCTCATTATCTAGGCCTGCCAGAGAGCCTCTCGCAGATGGGGGGTCAGCGGTTCATGGCGTGCCAAACATGGATAATCACGAAGATAGATAGGCGGTCTTTCGACGATGAAAACACTTAGTTGTGTGACTGTCACGTGCCCGATGGGTGTATATGCAGCACTGCGTATGCTCCCATACCTTTGTCCTGTGCCGTGAGATGCTCTCTGGCAGGCCTAGGTATGGAGATGATCTCCTTTTCCGTCCCACTTACTTAGATGCACCATACCAACCTAATTTCACACCTTTTATTCAACTTTTATAGACTCATTTTATGTGCACCTGAAGATACTACACTGGTCTCGAAACCAGATTGTGCTTTCTTCTACAAGAAAAAAGTTCGTGCATCTTATTATTGGTGATGAACATTAACAATTCAGGATGTCCCATCAAGAGAAACATGTATTATGTACACTGAAGGAAAAAAATCGCAGCACAAAAAATAATTAACTTAGAGTATTGAAGTGTCGGGAATATAAGTGCCTATGTAACATATTCCAATGACTGAAGTTGCACGATCACAGGTTAATGTAAGCGCGAGATAAGCTATAGAAAAAGTGAAATGCTAGTACATTAAGGAAGAGGGAAACCGCCAGATTGATGGATGTAAGCATGCAATCGTGCATGCATTGTGCTGTAGAGGGGTCGGATGTTTGTGGGATGGAATTCCATGGCTGTTGGTCGATCAATATAGGGAGTGTTAATGCTGTTTGTGGATGACGCTGTAGTTATCGGACGATGATGTCCCGTATGTGTTTGATTGGGGAGAGATACGATGACTGAGCAAGGACGTTGGGTTACAACAGCGGTATGTGGACGAGCGTTATCCTGTTGGAATACAGGCCCTGGATGCTGTAAGTGAAAGATAGAACAGCAGATCGTATCACCAGACTGACATACAAATTCGCAGTCAGGGTACTTGGGATACTCACGAGTGTACTTCTGCTGTCATGTGAAATCGCACCTCAGATCCCGACTGCAGGTGTGGGTCAAGTCTGTCTACCACGCAGAGAGGCTCGTCGCAGGCCGGCAAGTGGCTTCCTTCTCACAGACACTTGACTATGACTAGTACCGAGGCAAAACCAGATTTCATCAGAAAACACGACAGACCTCCAGCCTGCCCTCCAACGTGCTCTTCCTTGGTACCTGTTAAGTCGCAAATGGCGGTAGTCTGAGATCAGTGGAATTTCCGTTACAGGGCGTCTGGCTAGGATTTATCCTTGAAATAACGGATTTACAACAGTTCTTGTTGTCACTTCCCTAGACGCTCATGCGGTGGACCTCTCTTAACGAGGCTTCCCCCATGACAAGACCTGCCGTGAAGGCAGAACACAAAACTTTAAAGTTTGTGTCACTGTAGTGCCAGCTGCTGCTCCTGTCGCTGCTGCAGATGCAATATGGTGCGCCAGAGCCCCACCCCAAACACAATGTTTTTCCTCTCAAAAGTGCTATGTGGCATTCCGGAGCCTGGTCACTTGAGACCGCATAGTCTCGTGGCCACCGCTACCAACGTCATTTACAATGGCGACATTCCTGCCAATAGCACAGAAGGAACATCGAGTTTCTCATAGTCCTGTTACATGACCTCGTTCAAACTCAGTGAGGGGTAGATAATGGCGTCTTTGTCACCTTAAGAGCATTCTTGAATAACACCAAGTCACCACGTACAAACTCAAAAGTTGCTAGCACTCACTACCGTTACAGCGTGTATTTAAAGTAAATCTGATCTACATCCTCAGAGTGATGTTACTTGCGCCACTTCTAAGCGACTGGCGCAAAATTCGGACAGACGTAATCTTACAGATGTAAGGAGACGCCTATAGATTTCCACTTATGTCGCACAATTCCTTCTTCATGTTGCAGTATTCTTCTGTCAATGTATTTTGCTTATCTTGAAGGTATCAGACCCTGATTATGCCTGCTTATGTTATTATCCTAGCTTTTCTAAACACATACACGTATTTCGAGTTTAGGTTTTTAGCTTTTATTTATTTAAGTTACTAGCAGCTCATGTCGAAAAACATAAATTGAGTGAAGAGACAAAACAATAATATTCTCGATGAAATTGCTTTTGATGCAGTAGTTCTTTAAGAGGTCACCCCAAGAGATGCAAGACGGGAAGCGTTCTGGACACAGTCTGTAATACGTCTCTGCGTAATAGTGAAGAATTACGATAAAACGACAGTGGAAAGAAGATCGAAGACGACGTTAGGAAAAAAATGGTTCAAATGGCTCTGAGCACTATGGGACCTAACATCTGAGGTAATCAGTCTCTTAGAACTTAGAACTACTGAAACATAACTAACCTAAGAACATCACACACATCGATGATTGAGGGAGGATTCGAACCTGCGACCGTAGCGGTCGCGCGGTTCCAGATTGAAGTGTCCAGAACCGCTCGGCCACCCCGCCCGGCGACGTTAGAACTTTGTAGAGACGCACTGAGAACAACTTTTGCTTGATGCCTAAACGACTTGTTGCTCGATACACGGACGTATCCTACTTTTAACCCATCGGCAGGGAAATATTGCCGGTGGTGAGATGTACAAGTGGTTGAACTATTATAAGAGTCGATATTTTGCATTTCATACCCGATAGTGACATTAGTTCACCGTTAATAATTTTTAATTTATTGCTGCGCAAAGATCTCTTCCAAAAGTGGCTATGAGCTAGATACATCAGTTTAGCACATCGAATTATAAATCGTCTGCAGGCGACATCTGCCCATCTTTTCTTAGGTTGTCGTCTAGCATTTCATTTTTCTGATTACTAAAACCTAGTGGAGATATTGCTGGCAAGCTTCCTTTCGTTCGCCCGTAGTTCATTGAACTCATGTCCCCTAGGTGCCGTCAAATAGAATGACTTGCACCAGGCAGCTGAACAAACCCACACTGGCACAGGAAATTTTTTCAGTTTTAAGTATACAAATATTCAACTAAATAATTAGAAAGATGACAAGATTTCCATCCAGTTTCCTTACTGAGATCTTTTTCCAAAACATTCGAAAAAGTGTTGTGTTCAGGAGCATAGTAGTCGCACATTTGATCGAAACAGTTTACTGAGCACATCTCAGTTAGGATTTCCGAAAGGTTGCTGGACTGAGAATGCTGTTCCTACACCCACTGATTAAATAGCACAAGCCTAAAATAATAATTTATTGGCCTTTTTTTATCACCAAGTCCTTCGATTGTATAGACCGTGATACTCTGTTAGAAAAACCGAAGTTTTATGGTGGCTTTACACACAGATGGTTTCAATCAGTTAACAAACAGAATGCAAAGATTTGTGTTGAAGAATTCAGACAATGTCAGAATGGTAGAACATTTTAGTGGTTAAGGTAAAATCACAAAGAAAGCCCACAGGATTCTATTTTGCGTCTACTTCTACAAGCTATACATATGAATGACATTCCGCTTAACATTCAACTTGCAGGATTGGTACTTTTTGGAGACTATACTAGTGGTTTTATAAATCTCACTAGCCAGAAGGCAACAGAAGAGGAAGTAAATAATGTTTTCCAAAAAATTATTGAGTGGTTCTCTGTAAATAGAATCTTCGTAAATTTTGAAAAACACACATGACATTCAGTTCTGTACAACAAATGGAGTCTTGCAAAGAACTGATGTAGCACAACGGCGGTAGTCAGTTTTTAGAGTATGATGTTCCAAATTTTTCGATGTGCATATTGCTGAAACTGTGAACTGCAAAAAATATATCACTGAGCTTCTCAAACAATTCAGTTCAGTTACATTTACTGTTCCTACAACTTCCAATCTTGGAAACAAACGTATCAACCTCCCGACGTATTTTCATATTTCCAATCAGTAATGTCGTGCGAAATAATTTTCTGGGGTAACTCATCACTCAACACTTAGAAAGAAAATATTGATTTCACAAAGGCGAGCAGTAAGAACAATATGTCGAGTCAACAAGTGCGCCATTAGAATACATACACTCACTAACGAATTTCCTCAAAAATAATCCACCACAATCTGAGAAGTACAGTGACGTACAGATCTACAATACTAGGGGGAAAAATGACCTTTATTACCCACCATTAAGGTTATCAGTGACTCAAAGAGGAGCTCAACATACAGCAATAAAATTTTTGATCATTCGCCAAATAACATTAAGTGTTTGACAGGTAACAAAGCAAGTTTTAAATATAGTTTAAAATCGTTTCTCCTGGACAAGTTCTTCTATTCTATTGAGGATTTCTACTTCAGAACTGGTAGCCTGTCACAAAAACCTTGGGATAAAATGATAATGTGATCATTAATGCTAGTCCTAAAGATGTGTACACATCCAGGAACTGACGTGTTCCACGTTATTTTAATATAAGACACTGTGAAATGCCCTATAGAACATGTAACTAACTAACTGACTTTACCATAGCGTGAACCCTTGAAAATGTTGTTTAACTTCCCCCCCCCCCCCCCCCAATATTTGTTTATCTTCTTTTGACTTCTCGTTACCCCCAATTTTGTTTTAAAATCTCCGATGACATTCGAAATTAAGTTCGGTGTCCAGCTGTCATATTTTAGAGGGACTGCCAATACAACTGCTTACCGTCTAAGTTTCCAGTGCACCTGCAAGATGGGGAGGGTCACCAACTCTGGACTGAATACACCCGGTGCACGTAGTGCACTGGTAATAAATAAAAGAAAAAAATAGAGTTCAGAAGTGTCTATCATTAGGTTGGTTAGAGTATTGTTGGCACTATTGAATCCCAGTTAAAAAGCGTCAAGCCGTTTCTTCGATGGTTTAATTTCATTCGGATGAGATATTTTAGTTTAGCGAAATCAGCCCGATTTTTTTATTCCAGGATGCATGTACTTAATTACGGACACAAATTTATTTAAACATTAATTAACGAGTTTTCGTTAACTTCTTAGCGGAATGCAACCAAACAAAATCCGTAAAACGCTAGCGAATAATAGACGTAAGTTTTAGATTCCACGACATTCTGCCTTCTTTTTTATTCGGTCCTTAAGTATGTACTATTATCTTCGCGAATCAACCTTAAATGCATCTACTAGGTGGACGTTCGACACTGAGCCATTTTTTAGGCTACACTTGCTAAACGGAGGTATTTACACTGAGAAAATAGAATTGAAAATCTTACTAAAATAGTATAAAACACATACGCAAACATAATTTAATAAGTGTTATTTCTGTAACATTCCTAATAAGGTATTACAATGTAAAAATGTAATAACTAAGCATAAGAAAGTATATTAAGTAACTTAAAATATAGAACGTACCATTTATAAAATAATTATATTTTTCATATCCGTAAGCTTCGAATGTATAAATTTAATTTTTTTAAGTTATGTTTTACAGTTAAGTATTTCTTCTTCTTGGAAACCATTTCCGAGCGAAATGAAAGCACTATTGTCGAAAGATGCGGCCCTCTTGGCGCCTGCTACAGAGGATTACGAGGAATCAGCTGCTGAGGGTGATGAAGACGATAAAGACGTCGGTGAGTAAGATGTAGAAGCTAATGAAGATGAAGAAAGAGAAGCATAAGAGGTAGAGGACTGAGGAGACATTAAACTCTCAATTCTTGTTACTAATATATATTTTCCTTAATGAAGACAGTTATAGAGGCAGATTTGTAATAAAGTTTAGCATTAATATTATAAATGTTCACCAGAAACATTTTTTGTCCACTTCATTAATTTTTTCCAGATTCTTTTCGCCTTGTTTGATCTACTATCTTGATTTTTTTAAATTTTTATATAAGGGTCAGACACTCCATTATACCTATTCCGGCCATACTGGAGCAGATTTTGCATATTTGGCCCGGTTTTAGGATTCTGGCCCACTGTGCGGCGACTTAACGTAGACGATCGGTGTACTGACCAGTCTGAATTTGGTTTTTAGGTGGTTTTTCACAAGTCACTATGTTAGTGCCGGGCTGGTGCCCAAGTCACACCTCAGTTACAGAATTCGCCACAATTTAGATAGGAGCCGCTCATTTTCACATGAATAACACTACACGCAGACAGTTGGAGTACACAAATTTCGTCCAGAAGGGTAACTGGATTGCAATAGGAAGAGCATCGGGTCACCCCTTAGACTAATTATGCCATATCCGTTAATTACCATGCAGATCTGGCGCCGATGTGGGACAAACACACAGGAAAACAATGAACGATGGCGAATGTTTGCTTCAGTTATGTTAGGAATTTAGTTATGAATACAGCATACTGTTTCTCATATTAATATCGTTAAATTTTTTTCTCCGTCCTATTTCTTTCGTTCTTGCTGCGCTGGTTGTTAGGAGACTCACCAACAATACGAATGTGTCAACCGAATTCGTAATGGAATTTGTTTTATCTTCTTTATAGGACATTGCTTGTGAACAAGTTTCTTCAAAACGTTAATTGCTATTCCATATTTTTCAATTCTTTTTTACAGTTCTTGCATATTCGTAACAAACAAAACAATATTCATCGTAAAGACTAAGATCTTTTTACAGACTGAGCGATTCATTTAAACAATTGCTAGAAATCTGATAGGAAAAACGGTAGCTCCCTTCGTTTTGTTACTACCACAGATTTTATGTAAAAGGTGTCTCTACCAAGCTAATGAAACCAGCTTCATAGTATTAAATGACCTATCGTCACAACTTCAGCAACTGTAGAGATAACAGTACATATATGACTGTTTTCTCTTTTATTTACCTTTGGTATGAAATATTTATTGATCTGACACTCTGTTGTGTGTGTCATATCCATTATAAACGAATTGTGGAATAATTAATAAAAGATAATGAGGCAACGCCGTCAGCTGTGTTACGCTATTTTCGAAGCACTGCTTTTCTTCTTAGAGTCGGATTAAAGTCTGACTAGAAACCTTAGAGCTTTATAGTTCGTCTACGTTCTACTTAATAAAAAGGATGAGTACCTAGAAACAAAGAAGGTTCATAGGTGACAGATTTATTGCCATATACCAAATACATCCAAACTACAAAAAGAAGCCAGCAGTACATCCCCATGGGAATATTCAAATGTTAAAATCAGTCGATTATAGTTAGCAATATCCACATTGAAGCACTAATAATTTGAATGAGGTGTTAATGTCATTGTCACGCATGTCACTAGAGAAAAATAATTTAGAATAGGTTCGAAATTATACTCAAAGTTTGTTAGAAATCGCTAAATGCTCTCATTATGAAATACTGGATGAATATAGTTGGGGTAATTTACGTTCTGTTTTAAACAAAGAGTAGTTAATCACGCATTTAAACACTTCCTACGTCGTAACTGCTTGTCCACCAATGAGAGAACTTTGCAGGTACATTCAGTGATAAACGTAGATAATGTCCTCTAACTGCATTGCAAAAAGACTCAGCAGTAAAGAAGCAATAAATTAGAACCTGATGTCGAAGTTCCCTGCACGCCGTTCTAAGCAAAAGTTATTTTTTTTTACGCATCTCGAAGTTTACAAAGATATATCTCACGAACTATGGGTCACGCAATATTGTTGTTCTGCAGGTTCATTCGGTGATAAATGTAGATACTCTAGGAAAGGTGTGTTGCAGAGAGAGTTAGTTGTAAAGAAGTAATAAATTAAAAAATCATGCCCGAGGGTGAAGTGCTACTGCATGAAGAGCGAAAATATACAAAGCGTTAAACCTTTTTGCTACCGGTATTTTGTGGAGGGTGTCAATGGGAATAGGTTTCTTACAGGTTCCAAGTTGTGTGTAAAGTTTGTTGAAGTTCCTAAGTGTTCTCATTGTCAAATACTGGATGAATATAGTCGAGTATTTGCGTCTCGCGTGCCTCAGGACAAAAACGCAGTTGCTAATTGTAATACGCTCCAGGAAAAAGAAAATAATGACGGACCACGAAGGAATTATCCGAATGGGACGGAGATCGGTAGATATTACGTACTTGTACACGCAAAAAAAGTGATTACAGTTTCAGATTCTTTGGTTGCTGTATTCATGAGAGGAGCGTCACAACTTGAGCAACTCAGTAACGCGCTACTCCACGTCTGAACCTAATGCCAGCAACTACGCATTGACCGACAGCGTTGCTGGATGTCCTCCTGAGGGATATTACAAGGGTCACTCCAAAAGAAATGCACACTATTTTTGTAAAAATACAGTTTCCATTCTGCATGTGTGAAAGTTTTACAGTGTGTACGTACATCCTTCCCGCTTGTTTTCAAACTTAGTTCAACCTGTTCCCGTGAGTGGCGGCGCCATAGCATGCCTTCAAGGTAGCTGCTACCCTTGACGTTCGTCAGAAACAACGTGCTGTCATAGAATTCCTGTGCTGTGAAATCGAGACAGTGGGAAACATCAATTAGAGGTTGAAAAAGGTGTATGGAGATGCTGCTGTCGATCGCAGTACAGTTAGTCGGTGGGCAAGCAGGTTACGTGATGAAAGTGGGCACGGATTGTCCTCGCAGCGCCGTGCCTCGTACTGCACACACTCCAGACGATGTGCAGAGAGTTAGCGAATTGCTGACAGATGCATCACAGTGAACGAATTGTCTCGTTACGTTGGGATAGGGGAAGAAAGTGTTTGCAGAATACTGAAAGTGTTGGCGTTAAAAAAGGTTTGTGCCCAGGAGTTGACAGTGGTTCACAAAGAAACAAGAAAAAAGGTATGCAGCAAACTTTTGGAACAGTACAAGAATGGTGTACATGAATTTCTTGACAGAATAGTAACAGGTGCTGAAACATGGCTCCATCATTTTTCACCAGAGACGAGAGGCAATCAATGGAGTGGCATCATCCAAATTCGACCAAGAAAAAAGACCTTCCGCTGGAAAAAATTATGGCTACAGTGTTTTTCGATACCGAAGGACTCTTGCTTGTTGACATCATGCCAAGAGGACCCACCATAAATTCTGTGCATATGTGACGACACTGAAGAAACTTCAAGCTCGATTGAGTCGTGTTCGACCACATAGACAAAAGCATGATGTTTTGCTGTTGCACGACAATGTACGGCCACATGTCAGTCAAAAAACCATGGAAGCGATCACAAAACTCGGATGGACAAAACTGAAACACACGCCTTACAGTCCTGACCAGGGTCCATGTGGCTATCATCTCTTTGGGAAACTGAAAGACTCTCTTCATGGAACAAGGTTTGAAGATGATAACTCCCTTGTGCACGGTGCCAAACAGTGCTCCAGAATTTTACCGTGCGGTTATACAGGCGCTGGTTCTAAGATGGCGTAAGGCAGTTGAGAGGGAAGGAAATTATGTGGAGGAACGAAAATATTGTTGCTAAATGATGAAGAATAATATACAGAAGAATGGGAAATAAAATTGAGAATGCACTAGGTGACGATCAGTTCGGCTTTAGGAAAAGTAAAGGGACGACAGAGGCAATTCTGACGTTACGGCTAATAATGGAAGCAAGGCTAAAGAAAATTCAATAGACGTTCATAGGATTTGGGGACCAGGAAAAAGCGTTCGACAATGTAAAATGGTGCAAGATGTTCGAGATTCGGAAAAAAGTAGGGGTAAGCTATAGGGAGGGACGGGTCATATACAACATGTACAACAACCAAGAGGGAATAATTAGAGTGGACGATCAAGAACGAAGTGCTCGTATTAAGAAGGGTGTAAGACAAGGCTGTAGCCTTTCGCCCCTACTCTTCAATCTGTACATCGAGGAAGCAATGATGGAAATAAAAGAAAGCTTCAGGAGTGGAATTAAAATACAAGGTGAAAGGATATCAATGATACGATTCGCTGATGACTTTGCTATCCTGAGTGAAAGTGAAAAAGAATTAAATGATCTGCTGAACGGAATGAACAGTCTAATGAGTACACAGTATGGTTTGAGAGTAAATCGGAGAAAGACGAAGGTAATGAGAAGTAGTAGAAATGAGAACAGCGAGAAACTTAACGTCAGGATTGATGGTCACGAAGTCAATGAAGTTAAGGAATTCTACTATCTAGGCAGTAAAATAACCAATGACGGACGGAGCACGGAGGACATCAAAAGCAGACTCGCTATGGCAAAAAAGGCATTTCTGGCCAAGAGAAGTCTACTAATATCAAATACCGGCCTTAATTTGAGGAAGAAATTTCTGAGGATGTACGTCTGGAGTACAGCATTGTATGGTAGTGAAACATGGACTGTGGGAAAACCGGAACAGGAGAGAATCGAAGCATTTGAGATGTGGTGTTATAGACGAATGTTGAAAATTAGGTGGACTGATAAGGTAAGGAATGAGGAGGTTCTACGCAGAATCGGAGAGGAAAGGAATATGTGGAAAACACTGATAAGTAGAAGGAACAGGATGATAGGACATCTGCTAAGACATGCGGGAATGGCTTCCATGGTACTAAAGGGAGCTGTAGACGGCAAAAACAGTAGAGGAAGACAGAGGTTGGAACAACTCAAGCAAATAATTGAGGACGCAGGTTGCAATTGCTACTGTGAGATGAAGAGGTTAGCACAGGAAAGGAATTCGTGGCGGGCCGCATCAAACCAGTCAGTAGCCTAGTGACAAAAAAACAAAAAAGAAAGATGCATCTACACACTGTAAAACTTTGAAACATGTAGAATAAAATATGTATTTTTAATAAAATAGTGTGCATTTCTTTTGGAGTGTATCTCGTATTTTGAACTGGCACGTTAGATCGCCAAAATCTCGTGCTGGCTGGAGGAGATATCCGGTGACCTTATGGCCAAGGCGGGGTTTGGCAAGCACGTTGACAAGCAGAAGAAACTTTCGCCCTGTGAGGGAGGGCATTATATTGCTGAAACTTAAGCTTAGGATGGCTTGCTATGAAGGGCAACAAAACGGGGTTTAGAATATCTTCGACTTACCACTCTGCAGTGAGGGTGCCGTGGATGACAACCAGAGAGCTCCTGCTATGAAACGAAATGGTGCCCCAGACCATCACTCCTGGTTTTGGAGCTATATGGCGGACGACAGTCAGGCCTTTCCAGCTACCTAGAGAGTCTCCAGACATGTCTTCGATTGTCATCGGGACTGAGTTCAAAGCAGGACTCATCACTGAAGACAATTCAATCCGGTCAATGACATTCGAGGCCGAAGATGTGTCTGGAGGCTCTACGGACGTTATTGGGGTACCAACGCCCCCACAACCAAGAATTCTGGTCTGGGATGCCATTTATTTTCATAGCAGGACACCTTTGGTTGTGATACGCGGCAGCCGTGCAGCACAACGGTACGTCAACGATATTGTACGTCTTGTTTTGCAAGCCATCCTTGACTAACATTTCAGAAAGACAATGCTTGCCTGTAGACTGGGAGAGTTTCTACTGCTTGTCTTTGTGTTTTCATACTCTAACTTGGCCAGCAAGGTTGCTGGAACTCTACCAAGGACAAAAATGTGTGTGAAACCTTGTGGGACGTAACTGCTAAGGTCATCAGTCCCTAAGCTTACACACTACTTAACCTAAATTATACTAAGGACAAACACTCACACCCATGCCCGAGGGAGGACTCGAACCTCCACCGGGACTTGCCCCAGTCCATGGCTGCAGCGCCTTAGATCGCTCTACCAAGGACGTTTGGATCATTATGTGGTGGGCCCTCAAACCATCTTTTGTGATCTAACAACCAGTTTGACAGAATTTGGAACGATATCCCTCAGGAGGATATCCAAAAACTCAGTCAATAGTTCCAAACCGTTTAAGTGCTTGCGTAAGGTCCATATGTGGACCAAAGTTTTACTGACTTGTTTAATATATGAAACTCTCTCTCTTGAAGAAACCATACAATTTTCCAGAAACTGTACATCACATCCAGTGATTTCCGTCGGATTCGCAGAGTACCATTGAGGTGCGTCGGCTTTTCTTCTTTTCTTCTTTTCTTGTTCTGTCGTGGAGGTTCCATGTACTGTCTTAAACTTTTAATGAGTAGACTATGATAGAATCTTAAATTTTTAGATTTGATCCATAACTGCTCGAAATATTGAAAATCATATTTTGTTTCCCTTTGAGATCTTTACAAATAGTATCCTACCTGCAAATGTTATTTGGTTCTGGGATAACCATTTTTTAATGAACAAGTGCACTTTGGGGGCTACCGTCTAGGAATAGTAAGGTTGTGTGAGGAGCGTCTGCGATGATTTTTTTAAAATGTTGCTAAAATATGCTTTGATCAGGATACAACTGTGGAAAGTTATATATTTTGATAAGACAGCTATCCAGCTGTCTCTAGTAGATGTGCATTACATGCTATCAGCTATTTTTCGAACTGCATGCGCATTTCGTGATTATCTTGTGATTTGTTTGTTTGGTACTTCTGCCTGCCCAGCTTTGCAAATGTCTTCTATATACACGGTGTTTAGAAATGAATATCGGGTTTTTAACGCTTTATAATATTTGTTACATTAAAGTTACAGTTATAAATGATATGTCAAATGAAAGAGCAACTCAAGCAGTTTTACCAAGAACCTTATAAATTTGAAATGTGAGCACCATTTGTCACACGGCACACATCAAGTCTATTTACCCATGTACCCAAGCTCTGGATAGGCCGCAAGGGGCCCAATGACAGGGCTTGCTGTGCATGGTCTCCACGTTCACACGACCTAACGCCATGCGATTTTTTTTTTTGGGGGGGGGGGGGGGCTTCATCAAGGATCGTGTGTACGTACCTCCGCTACCAGCAGACCTCCCTGAATTAAGAAACCGTACTGAAGCAGCTGTTGCTGCTATCATTGAAGACACACTTATCAACGTTTGGGAAGAACTCGGCTGTAGACGTGATGTGAGCCGTGTGACAAATGGTAGTCACATTGAACTTTTGTAAGTATCTTTGTAAATCTGTTTGAGTTGCTCTTTCATTTGACATATCAGTTCTAGCTATAAGTGTAATATAATAAATACCGTAAAGCGTTAAAACCCCGATATTCATTTATAAATATCCTGTACGTGGTCGGCTATTGCCGTTGTTTGCTTACCTGCAACCCTGAGATTACACGTACGCTTTGATTTGGTGTTCTATATTTCAAATGTGTATGGTACATACAGTATATCTGTCTTAAATGCTTTTAAAATTTCTTGTGGTCAAATTCTTTCAATAAATATCTGTCGTTGTTGCTGTAAACTGGTCTTTACGGCCGAGATGTCGTGTTCCTTAATTAAATTGGTATATAAAACTTAAGTATTTTAAATTATTTTTGCTTCACCGTGGTAGGTATGTATCGTTGGGCATTAAGCAGTTTGTGCAGTTGCTAAGTGTTGTTATTGTTTTCATGAAAAATTGATGTTATTGACCAGTAACTGTAGGTAATGCTCGCGTTGCAACCGGCTAGTACTTTAAACTTTGTTGGCTTTGCTATGCTAGCCATTTATCATTGGGCCTTAAGCTATTCGTGCATTTGGTAAGTTAATTATATGCCTGATCAACTGCTGCTTTTATCTGTAATTGTCTATTTACAAGTAACGCAATGCAGCAATTAATAAATTTACTACAACAAGTTTTTGAACATATTTGGGTAATCTTATCCTTGTAAATTGTCATCTTGCGTCCAACATTTCATGGATTATATTTGTAAATGTGTTGATTCTTGGCCATAACTTCGCTATTCGTGAGTCATCTGAGCCGTCACAATTAAATTGTGTATTTTATCACTGTGAAAAGTTTGTTTCTGATAATAAATTACTGCTCGAGTCTCCTTTATTTTGTCTTCCCAGTACCTTACCACCTCCCGACCAGCTCCTACCATTCAAATCTCTTTAAATAAAAGATGTGTAACTAGCTACACTCCTGGAAATGGAAAAAAGAACACATTGACACCGGTGTGTCAGTCCCACCATACTTGCTCCGGACACTGCGAGAGGGCTGTACAAGCAATGATCACACGCACGGCACAGCGGACACACCAGGAACCGCGGTGTTGGCCGTCGAATGGCGCTAGCTGCGCAGCATTTCTGCACCGCCGCCGTCGGTGTCAGCCAGTTTGTCGTGGCATACGGAGCTCCATCGCAGTCTTTAACGCTGGAAGCATGCCGCGACAGCGTGGACGTGAACCGTATGTGCAGATGACGGATTTTGAGCGAGGGCGTATAGTGGGCATGTGGGAGGCCGGGTGGACGTACCGCCGAATTGCTCAACACGTGGGGCGTGAGGTCTCCACAGTACATCGATGTTGTCGCCAGTGGTCGGCGGAAGGTGCACGTGCCCGTCGACCTGGGACCGGACCGCAGCGACGCACGGATGCACGCCAAGACCGTAGGATCCTACGCAGTGCCGTAGGAGACCACACCGCCACTTCCCAGCAAATAAGGGACACTGTTGCCCCTGGGGTTTCGGCGAGGACCATTCGCAACCGTCTCCATGAAGCTGGGCTACGGTCCCGCACACCGTTAGGCCGTCTTCCGCTCACGCCCCAACATCGTGCAGCCCGCCTCCAGTGGGGTCGCGACAGGCGTGAATGGAGGGACGAATGGAGACGTGTCGTCTTCAGCGATGAGAGTCGCTTCTGCCTTGGTGCCAATGATGGTCGTATGCGTGTTTGGCGCCGTGCAGGTGAGCGCCACAATCAGGACTGCATACGACCGAGGCACACAGGGCCAACACCCGGCATCATGGTGTGGGGAACGATCTCCTACACTGGCCGTACACCTCTGGTGATCGTCGAGGGGACACTGAATAGTGCACGGTACATCCAAACCGTCATCGAACCCATCGTTCTACCATCCCTAGACCGGCAAGGGAACTTGCTGTTCCAACAGGACAATACACGTCCGCATGTATCCCGTGCCACCCAACGTGCTCTAGAAGGTGTAAGTCAACTACCCTGGCCAGCAAGATCTCCGGATCTGTCCCCCATTGAGCATGTTTGGGACTGGATGAAGCGTCGTCTCACGCGGTCTGCACGTCCAGCACGAACGCTGGTCCAACTGAGGCGCCAGGTGGAAATGGCATGGCAAGCCGTTCCACAGGACTACATCCAGCATCTCTACGATCGTCTCCATGGGAGAATAGCAGCCTGCATTGCTGCGAAAGGTGGATATACACTGTACTATTGCCGACATTGTGCATGCTCTGTCGCCTGTGTCTATGTGCCTGTGGTTCTGTCAGTGTGATCATGTGATGTATCTGACCCCAGGAATGTGTCAATAAAGTTTCCTCTTCCTGGGACAATGAATTCACGGTGTTCTTATTTCAAATTCCAGGAGTGTATTATTACGTAATGCGTCAACGCTGATTTTTGATAAATGTATTGTCTACAGATTGCAACGTATCACTTGAGGTCCATGGGCGTGGCCTAGTATTGGTCGCCGATTCTATGAATGCTGATTCCTATTGTGAATGGTAGAGCCGGTTGTCCGGATTCTGCGAGAGTGGGCTATTCTCTAGATTGGAGTAAACTGTCTGGTTCGCCTAAATCAATTATAATGAGGTGGCCTAGTTCATCCCAGCTGTTTTCAAACGCAAGTGGTTTGTGCAGGATAGCTGCTTTTTTTTTTTTTTTTTTTTTTAACGCACTGTTGAAAATGTCGGCAGGCTGCTGCACCCTGCAGCAGTACTGTAGCGGAGCCCCCCTAACTACGATGACACAGTATTTCTGAGAGGACAGTTGGTACTAACAATCAAGTGGTCTGCATAGAGGCAGTGGGAGAATAATAATTCACTGAGATGACTTACTAACATCTTGTCGGACATCCTTTCACCCGGCATAGTACACTACTGGATACTAAAATTGCTAAACCAAGAAGGAATGCAGATGATAAGCGGGTATTTGTTGGACAACTACATTATACTAAAACTGACATGTGATGACATTTTCACACTATTCGGGTGAATAGATCCTGAGAAATCAGTACCCAGAACAACACATCTGGTCGTAATAACGGCCTTTATACACCTGGGCATTGAATCAAACAGAGCTTGTATTGCGTGTACAGGTACAGCTACCCATGCAGCTTCAACATGATACTACAGTTCATCAAGAGTAGTGAATGGCGTATTGTGACGAGCCAGTTGCTCGGCCACCATTGACCAGACGTTTTCAATTGGTGAGAGATCTGGAGAATGTGCGGGCCTTGGCAACAGGCGAAATTTACTGTATCCAGAAAGGCCCGTATAGGACCAGTAACATGCGGTCGTGCATTATCCTGCTGAAATGTAGGGTTTCGCAGGGATCAAATGAAGGGTAGAGCCACGGGTCGGAACACAACTGAAATGTAACGTCCACTGTTCAAAGTGCCATTAATGCGAAAAAGAGGTGACCGTGACGTGTAACCAATGCCACCCAATTCCATCACGGCGGGTGATACGCAATTGTGGTGATGACGAATACACGCTTCCAATGTGCGTTCACCGTGATGTTGCCAAACACGGATGCGACCATCATGATGCTGTAAACAGCACCTGGATTCATCCAAAAATATGACGTTTTGCCATTCGTGCACCCAGGTTCGTCGTTGAGTACACCATTGCAGGCGGTCCTGTCTGTGATGCACTGTCGAGGGTACCCGCAGCCATGGTTTCCCAGCTGATAGTCCATGCTGCTGAAAACGTCGTGGAACTGTTCGTGAAGATGGTTGTTGTCTTGCAAACGTTCCCATCTGTTGACTCAGCGATTGAGACGTGGCTGCACGATCTCTTACAGCTATGCGGATAAGATGCTTGTCATCTCGACTGCTAGTGATACGAGGCTATTGGGATTCAGCACAGTGTTCCGTATTAACTTCCTGATCCCACCATTTCCATATTCTACTAACAGTCATTGGATCTCGACCAACGCGAGCAGCAATGTCGCGATACAATAAACCGCAATCGCAATAGGCTATAATCCCATCATTAACAAAGTCGGAGACGTAATGGTACGCATTTCTGCTCCTTACACGACGCATCACAACAACGTTTCAGCAGGCAACGCCGGTCAACTGCTTTTTGTGTATGAGAAATCGGTTGGCAACTTTCCTCATGTCCGCACGTTGTAGGTGTCGCCTCCGGCTCCAACCTTGTGTGATAGCTCTGAAAACCTCATCATTTTCGTATCACAGCATCTTCTTCCTATCGGTTAAATTTCGCGCCTGTAGCACGTCATCTTCGTGGTGTAGCAATGTTAATGGCCAGCGGTGTAAAACAACTTGACGTGCCATGGATTCAGCAAGTCGAAGTTCCTTACATACATATTGAGTCGTGCTGCCTCTCTAACCGCCCATAATTGGAAGTGTTGCCGGAGGGTATTCTTAGCAGGAGCTGACCTCTCGATTATGTCTCATAAATGTTCTATGGGATCAACGTCATGCATTCTGGGTGGCCAAAGCATTGCCTCGAACTGTCCAGAACGTTCTTTAGACCAGTCGCTAACAACTGTGGCCGGGTGACATGACGCATTGCCATCCATAAGGATTCGAGTGCTATTTGGACAAATAAAGCCCATGGACTGCTGCAAATGGTCTTCAAGTAACCGAGTTTCACCACTTCCAGTCTGTTATCGATTTAGTTGGACCATAGGACCCAGTCCATTCCATTTAATTATAGCACACACCGATATGGAGTCACAACCAGTTTGTACAGTGGTTTTAACAACCCGAGTCCATGGCTTCGTGGGATCTGCACCACTCTACAATACTGCCATCAGCTCTTAGCAACTGATATCTGGACTTACCTGATTAGGCAACGGTTTTCTCATGGTCTAGGGTTCAAGCGATGTGGTGACGAGTCCAGGAGGGGAGCTGCAGGTAATGGGCGTGCCGTTAGCAAAGGCACACGCGTCGGTCGTTTCGTGCCATAGGCCTTTAACGCCAAGTTTCGCCGCACTGTTCTAACGTATGCGTTCCTCGTACGCCCTACATTGATTTCTGCTGTTGTTTAACTCAGTGTCTGCTAGCATTACCAACTCTACGCAAACGCTGCTGCTCTCAGTGGTTAAGTGAAAATTTCGGCCGCTACGTTGTCCGTGGTGATAGGTATTGCCTGAAATTTGGTATTCTCGGCACACTTTGACACTGTGGATCTCAGAATATTGAACTCCCTAACGATTTGCGAAATGGAATGTCCCAAGCGTCTAGCTCCAGGTACGACTCCATGTTCCAAGTCTGTTGAATCCTGTCTTGCGGCCATAATCACGCCAGAAATCTTTTTTATGGACCATATGAGTATAAATGACAGCTCCGACTGGGTACTACCCTTTTATACCTTGTGTATGCGATACTGTTGTCATCTATATATGTACTGGCCATTAAAATTACTACACCACGAAAATGACGTGCTACAGACGCGGAATTTAAGCGACAGGAAGAAGATGCTGTGATATTAAAATTATTAGCTTTTCAGAACATTCACACAAGGTTGGCGCCGGTGGCGATAGATAGAACGTGCTGTTATGACGAAAGTTTCCAACCGATTTCTCAAACACAAAGAGCAGTTGACCGGCGTTGCCTGGTGAGACGTTGTTGTGATGCCTCGTGTAAGGAGGAGAAATGCGTACCGTCAGGTTCCCGACTTTGATAAAGGTCGGATTGTAGCCTATCGCGGTTGCGGTTTATCGTATTGCGACATTGCTGCTCGGGATGGTTCAGATCCAATGATTGTTAGCAGAATATGGAATCGGTGGGTTCAGTAGGGTAATACGGAACGCCGTGCTGGATCCCAACGACCTCGTATCACTAGCAGTCTAGATGACAGGCTTCTTATCCGCATGGCTGTAACGGATCGTGCAGCCATGTCTCGGTCCCTGACTCAACAGATGGGGACGTTTGCAAGACAATGACCATCTGCACGAACAGCTCGACGACGGTTGCAGCAGCGTGGTCTATCAGCTCGGAGACCAAGGCTGCCGTTACCCTAGAGGCTGCATCACAGACAGGAGCGCCTGAAATGGTGTACTCAACGACGAACCTGAGAGCACGAATGGCAAAGGGTCATTTTTCGGATGAATCCAGATTCTGTTTACAGCATCGTGATGGTCGCATCCGTGTTTGGTGACATCGTCGTGAACGCAAATTGGAAGCGTTTATTCATCATCGCGATACTGGCGTATTACCAGGCGTGATGGTATGGGGTGCCATTGGTTACACGTCTCGATCACCACTTTGAACAGTGGACGTTACATTTCAGATGTGATACGACCCGTAGCCCTATCCTTCATTCGATCCCTGCAGAACCCAACATTTCAGCAGGATAATGCACGACCGCATGTTGCAGGTCCTGTACGGGCATTTCTGGATACAGAAAATCTTCGACTGCTACCCTGGCCAGCACATTCTCCATACCTCTCAGCAATTGGAAACGTCTGGTCAGTGGTGGCCGAGCAACAATACGCCAGTCACTTCTCTTGATGAACTGTGGTATCGTGTTGAAGCTGAATGGGCAGCTGTACCTGTACACGCCATTCAAGCTCTGTTTGACTTAATGGGCAGGTGTATCAAGGCGGTTATAACGGCCAGAGGCGGTTGTTTTGGGTACTCATTTCTCAGTATCTATGCCCCCAAATTGAGTGAAAATGTAATCACATGTCAGTTATAGTATAATATATTTGTCCAATGAATACCCGTTCATCACCTGCATTTCTTCTTGGTGTAGCAATTTAATGGCCACTAGTGTAGACATCTCTATCCCATGTCTTTTGTCACTCAGTGAATGGATCATATTTCATACAGGAGCGGTAGTCGTCCTCTCATTGTAGTCAGCACGCCATTGGTGTACGCTGAGACTGGATTGTGGCGTTTACTGAGTTCAGCACACGCCAGCAGGAGGCGGCCCGTGGAGTCACCAGACCACACAATCGTCTTTGGTGAAGGAGGCGAGTCAGTATATCGACTGGCGCGAAGAAGTGCGTCAGGGCGAGGCATGCGGCAGAAAAATCGCGGCAATAAAGCCCCATGTAAGCTAGTCACACAGTCAGATGCAAAATCTGCGATCGGCCAGCAGCCTGAGGTGGACCCGGTGCAGCAGGCTCTGGAGCACGCACTGGAACCCACGCGCCCCTGTGTAGTTGCCCTGGAGCAAGTCGTAGTCAGTTAGTAGTTGGGCCCCAGCCGGAAGTCACCAGCCCTGCACCCACGATTAGGTGCACCCCGTGCATACCCTGGCCATATTACTAGACGCGCCCAATTTTGTTGAATGAAATGAGCTCGATTGTTGATCTGGGTCATTCTTGTGACAGCTGAACACCTGATGAACATTTGCCAACCACAGTTTTGAGAACAGCTAGAGCTGATGTGCTTGAAGTGTGAGTGAGTTATTAACAGAGGATTGTTGGTATCCTAGAGTATTTACTATCTGTAGCCCCTAATGATAAAGTTTTCTTATTACTCAGTGGTTTTAAAACAACGAGGTTGTAAGGTGTCAGGCAAATCCAACACCTTCCATGAAATCCCTGACATGATATGCAAATCCAGTAGTATGTCACATAGCTCCAAATAAATCGTGACATTAAATTAACCAAAATAATACAAGTAACGAGTGAGCAAATGGAATACCACAGACTAACACAAGAATGCCTAAATGCATGTCGTACCTTCCCACCGTGAGACCGACGCAGTTCCAAGGGGAGAAACGAGGACAGAAACCGAGAGCAGAACCGTGTTAAGCTAGAAGGCCCTACGATAAGGGACGGACTGGACACCCACGTCGCCAGCCTACCTCTAAGACTACCACCTGCACGTTTTAGCGTGAGACCTTTTCGCGTCTCTGTTACGTCAAGGACCACCCCCCCCCCCCAGCCCATGTTAAAAGCTACAGCCCTCCAGAAAAACAGTATAGATCTTACGATAACACAAAAAGGGCCACTACCACACTCAAGTTTTAGTGTGAGACTTTTTCGCGTGTCTGTTACATTAGAACCGCTCCCCAGCCCATGTTAAAAGATGGAGCCCTCCTGAAGAACAGTATAGATCTTACGATAATGCTAAAAGGACCACACCTGCTGCAGGTTTTAGCGTGAGATTTTTAGCGTCTCTGTTACGTTGCAAACTTTAAAAAACATTGCCCCACCACGAAAAGTATAACGTTTCTCATTGGATAGACAAAATTTTTGTAGGCGGAGCTTAAGGTTAACATTGAGACCCTGATTGGTCAGATGAAAACACAGCCAGATAGCTTTTTCAAATCTGCTTCGGTAAATTGTAGTAAGGAGAAGTTAGGAAAGAGTTGCTTCCGAGATGGCGACGTGAGCGGAGCTGGGCTGCCCGCCGCTGCCCTGACGCTGCCTAAACACCGACAAGGTAATGAACGCACGCGATGCCGCATTTTTGAGCGCATAAGGCTTTACTCAGAACTGCAGAAGTCTCATCTGTTACACCCCCTTTTTGGGTCATACTAGTGTCGATCGTAAATTAAAGCTCATGGTGTTCACATTTGCCACTTGCAGTAAAATTCTGAAACGCGATGATTTCTCTGTTATATAAATTTGAGAAGCCATATCAGCCACTGTAATTTACGACAAGTTAGATAAGTAATTAAAGATAGTTGAGGGTCACTGTAGACCATTTTGATAGTTTTCTCTCTTGTTAAACTTAATTTAAACCTAGATTATAGATGTGATATAGCATAGGTCATCCTTCGATCCATTGTAGAACTTGGAAACCCACTCAGGGAATATTCCTTCACATTTTTGTTGATCGCAGTTGGTTTTTACCATCCTGTATTGTAACATTTCCTTTTGACAATAGTGCAATTTATAAACAATGTTTCGTGAGTAGAATGAAATTTCCAATGGTAAACTTAACAGCTTTTTTGACGTTATTTTACCAGCTAACTAAAAATAGGAAAGCCTTGAACCCCTTCCACTAAATTTAGTTAGTATTAAGATTCTTTTACAGGGAGTGCAGTGGAGCTGACGCTGAGGTCATTAAGTATTTGGTTATATCATCGCTAGTCTCACTGAACTCTTCTGAATTCTACATGTCATGTGTGGTCTGGCGTCTCATTACCAGCAACAGGTCCCAGGTTCAAACTAGTCAATTTCCTAAAAAACACGCTCAGAGCGTCGTTGCGCGAAAGTGGTAGGGAGACACGATATAGAATAAACAGACACCACCATGAATGTTTAGAAGATATGAAAATAAAGTGAAAAGTAATTGATATGACGCCTCGAAAGATTGCGAATATAAAAGCACTGATTGGCAACATTGTGTATTCAAATTGGGAGATATCCCGAAGATTCGGCATATCAGAATAATCCCTAACGCGTATAGAGAAGAAAATTAATTCTGGCGACGAATTAGTCCCCCAAAGGAACAACAGGCGTGGCAGAAGATCAGTATTTTCCCCAACGTCTGTAATATTAGTAATTTTCGCCTCACAAACATTAATATACGCTCAATAGTAAACGCCTTATATCCTAAAGTTATCGAACAATTGTAAAGTAAAGGAAATGAACAATCGCAAAGCTGCGACAGACTCTATTATTATTTATCTTTGCCGTTCATGCGTGGTGCCTGTAAATCTCTATGTACATGTATCGATTAATGATATAAAAAAGAATTCTGTTGTTTCAAGACAAATGAGGCATTAGGCGCCCCACCCTTTACTTTTTGTATTCCATGAAAGGCGGACGCGGGCTTGCTGCGTTCCCCATCGTTTTTTTTGTATTTTATGTGAAAATATTCAATAAACGTGCTAATTGTTATTTTTTCAGTCAGAAAACATGTAGTTTCTTGCAACTGATTACGAACAGACAGCATCAAGAGGACATTTTGACTGTTGTACATAAAGTATTTTACCACAATGGTTATCTATTGTAATTTAATATGAAAAGGAATGTAGCATTAAAAAAGCATGTATCAAAGATAAGTGTGCTTATTTTAATAAATTAACCTTGATGATTTCCATCTTCTCATTTAGTTGATTGTTAATTATTTTGTGTTAGTTCATTGCCAGAAATTACGATCGCGCTGATGGGCTGCAAGCAGCATGAGACAGAAGGAACATTATCGTTTTCCTATTATTTCTAAATTAGCTCTTCTTTTCTTTAATTGTTTAGTGTTGGATTTCTTTTAACGTCTGTAAATCTTCTGGTCCCTTAGTGTTGTTCCTGGTATGACTACATCGCGACTATAAAAATGCCCAGAAATGATAATGTTTCATCCGAACGATCTCAAATAAATCAATCTGCTGCTCTCATTCAGGTATTTCATGCTCAACGTACGTTATGACAATAGTGTAATCAGTCCCTGATTCTGTTTCCAAGTAGCCCACCAAAGTATTCACTTTTTCTACATTTTTCAGAAAAATATAAAATAACAATTATTTTTCTTTTCACCCCCCAAGAGCAACGCTACACGTCCGAGCGCTTTTTGAAAAGCTTGGTATCAAACAATTTGAAAAGGTACTTGAACACCGTGATGTTATTGTATCTCAAAGAACTGTAAGACGCAAACTTTCGTAAATGAACTTCAAAGCTCGTAGTCCTACCTGAAACCCAAAATTAACTGCTGCTGTGATGCCAAAACGTCTTGCAGGTACAAAGTGGTCCGCGCATCGGGATTTGGGCTACTGGAAAACTATGAGTATCATAGAGATTGGCAGTATTTGCCTTACACAGTAGCGATATATGAATTTTATGAGTGCAAGGACAATCCTGAAGCATATCTTAATAGCGTTTTCATTTCGTTTATGCTTTGCTTTAGTGATGAGTCAACATTTGAAATTTCGGTAAATAAATATCAGTTTGTACGAAGGAGCCCTTGTGGAAAGTACCATCCCGACTGTGTTGTGCAGGTTGTGAAACATAGCACCAAATCCATGTTATGTTCTATCAGAGGAATTACACGTCCAACCCGATACCTGAGTGGTTAGCGTGACTGATTGCCGTCCTGCGGGCCCGGGTTTCATTCCCGGCTAGGTCGGGGATTTTCTCCGCTCAGGTACTAGGTGTTGTCTTCGTCATCATTTCATCCCCACCAGGCGCGCAGGTCACCCACTGTGGCGTCGAATAGAATAAGACCTGCACCAAGGCGGCCGGACCTGCCCCGTAAGGGGCCTCCTGGCCAATGACGCTAAACACTCATTTCCATTTCAGCGGAATTACACTGGCCAGGAAACTCGCCCGAAATGAACCCAAAAAGGACAGTTTGGGAACTGGCGAAGAGTGAAGTGTTATTGGAAACTATCACAACCAAAATTCGTCTCAATGGAAAGATTATTCATGTATGGTATTATCGTCCACAGATGCAGGACACGGGACAAGCCGCTTATTTGACATCATTTTTTAAAAAAACTCGATTAATATTATCGCGGTGTGGTCTATAACTTTTAATAATCTTTAGCCTTTAAGGAAATTAAATCCCTTAATTTAGACTGATCAAAATAATCCTTCCCGCTTTTTGTACTTCCTAAACTCGTATTATATTAGAAACTCAAGATGTGAAAACTATTTGGCCAGTGACTGTAGTCTCACACCTAGTTGTAGCTGTGTCTAGTAGCAGTCGAGGTAGGATAACACGGAATATTTATTATTGCTATCTGCGGACGATACACCTCCAGCCTGAGGTTCGAGTCCTTCCTCGGGCTTGGGTTTGTGTTTTGTTCTTAGCATAACTTACATTAAGTTACACTACTGGCCATTAAAATTGCTACACCACTAAGATTACGTGCTACAGACGCAAAATTTAAGCGACAGGAAGAGGATGCTGTGATATGCAAATGATTAGCTTTTCAGAGCATTCACATAAGGTTGGCGCTGGTGGCGACACCTACAACGTCCTGTTATGAGAATAGTTTCCAACCAATTTCTCATACACAAATAGCAGTTGACCGGCGTTGCCTGGTGAAACGTTGTTGTGATGCCTCGTGTTAGGAGGAGAAATGCGTACCATCACGTTTCCACTTTGATAAAGGTCCGATTGTAGCCTATCGCGATTGCGGTTTATCGTATCGCAACACTGATGCTCGCGCTGGTCGAGATCCAATGACTGTTAGCACAATATGGAATCGGTGGGTTCAGGAGGGTAATACGGAACGCCGTGATGGATCCCAACGGCGTCGTATCACTAAGAGTCGAGATGACAGGAATATTATCCGCATAGCTGTAACGGATCGTGCAGCCACGTCTCGATCCCTGAGTCAACAGATGGGGACGTTTGCAAGACAACAACCATCTGCACGAACAGTTCGACGACAACGTTTGCAGCAGCAAGGACTATCAGCTCGGAGACCATGGCTGCGGTTGCCCTTGACGCTGCATCACAGATAGGAGCGTCTGCGATGGTGTACTCAACGATGAACCTGGGTGCACGAACGGCGAAACGTAATTTTTTCGGATGAATCCAGGTTCTGTTTACAGCATCATGATGGTCGCATCCGTGTTTGGCACGCACATTCGAAGCGTGTATTCGTCTTCGCCATATTGGGGTATCACTCGGTGTGATGGTATGGGGTGCCATTGGTTACACGTCTCGATCACCTCTTGTTCGCATTGACGGCTTGCTTGACGTTTCATGACCTTCATTTCCAAACAGTTACACAAAGTTCTCGAAATGCACGCCATGCAACGACGCGTCAGTTATTGTCATATCCTTTCAAACGTCCTTAGGAAAATAGGGATTTCATCAGAGACTGCCATAGTTCGCACCATCTGCTCTTTATCTATATCGATAGGTGTGTCGTAAACAGTAGATTTCAGGAGCGTTCAAACTAAAAAAAAATCAAGTGCGTCTAGTCTTGAAAACACCCACCCCACACCACTGACCAATCGCGCCCTATCCAGTTTTCACCAAAGGCCTCATCCAAATTATTTCGCGCCGCATGATCAAAATGAGCGGAGAAAACATCATGTTACTATCACATGCGGTCCCGTGTATTGAGTGTTACATGTTCCAGAAACTCTGGCATTCCATGAAGAAGAATGAGTATCAGTTTGCTTTCAGTTGTCGGGGGAGAGGGTGTGGACCGCTCAGATCAATACCGAACAAACCAACCCAAATGTCGAGGGCGAAGCGTTCCTCGTGACCGCAAAAATAGGCAGTGTTGGTATTTTCCCGTGTTAGTTGTGGCTGCGACTGTTGAACACACCTTCCCTTGTGAAGGATGCATCATCCATTATTAGTAAAAAGTATGGGAATTCAGGCCGAATGGCACTCTTCTACTAAAGCCACTGGCGGAAGTCTATATGACACTGAAAATTCTCTGGGTAAAGGACTTCAGCTTCCTGAAGGTAGTAAGGGTACATATCGTCTTCATTCGACACACGCCAAACCGTGGAATGGCTTACACCCATTTCTTGAGCAGTGTTAACGCCTCCTCTTCAGACTCTGGTGTACACACTGTGTGTTGACGACCGCGTCCGTTGCTCACTTCAAATGCGTCAGTCTGTGTTAGGGGATCTGGGGATGGCGTGATCGTGCATGGGTCTGTAACTCGACGATTCGGAAACCGTTGAACGTACTGCAGTTCAGCAGCGAGAGCATTTCCATCCACTGCCTCTTAAGTACAGTGGATGTCTACCTTTTCCTCACAAGAAAAGCTCTCCACTTCACATCCGCTCCATGCAGTACCCCGTTTGGTGTGACACTGACACAGATAGAACCAGACACTGCCGTGTGCGCAGGTGCCGCCATCACAACTTGTCAAACTGTCGGAAGAAACTCCCCGCCTGGAATACCTGCTACCATTTCGATTAGGATGACGGGTTGTATTCCTACCTTTGCGGCTCCTGCCGAAGTCGTTAAATACGAGGGCTATTCCGAAAGTAAGGAACGATAGGTCGCGAAATGGAAACCGCAGTGAAAATCAAAACTGTTTTATAAGCAACAGTTAGCTACAGCTTCCAGCTGCTCATCTCCATAGTCACCGATCCGACTTACGCATTTGTCGTAGCGTTCTACCTATTTTCGAATACCCTCGTTATAGAAGGCAGCCGCCAGTGCTTTCCGCCAAATCTATACGCTGGAGTACAGCTCGTTGTCTGTTCCAAAATGTTGTCTTCATAGACAGCGGTTCACGGAGCACAGATGAAACTCAGAGAGAGACAATTACGGGCTTTATTGTGGGTAATCAAACATTTCCATCTGAAAACGATGCAGGAGCTTCTTCATTGCTCCTGCAGAATGCGGCTGACTATTGTCTTGAAGAAGCAACACACGACACTTATGGGATGTTGGCTGCATAGTTTCACGCGAAATATCTCACCAGGCCCTCGCACTTGGCGGGAGATATCGTTGTTCTAGGTATCTTTATTTGCTACCTGTATGCTCAGAACTAAAAAGAACGACGTAACGCCATCGACGGGCATACTAGAGACACTGCCCCACACACCTGGGCCAAACTTCATAGGATTTTTACCGTGATTTTCATTTCACGACCGATCGTTCCTTACTGTCCGAATAAGCCTCGTAATTCCTAGCGCCGAGAGCTAAAGGATGCGGACATGGCTTGCTATGTGAGAGTTGCTATTATGACGCACTCTAGCCCTCTCATTTTTTACATTCTTCTCAGGAATATCCTGTATAAAAGGATGAGGAACGCCAGCCACAAAAATGTAAAGAGAGAAGTCATGAGTATTTATTTGCAGAAGCAGTAAATGTCTTTGGCCTACGGTTATATACATCATAAGTTTATTAATTACATTTACTCATAAGAAATGAAAATAATAATTTGATCATTACCAATCACAGAATTCTTAGGTTCGTTACCAGGTTGTTCAGATGGTGCTTACTACGAAACAAACGGAACTGGCTGGCAGACTTAGCTGAGAGAGAGACAGCTGCTGTGCAGTTTGCCTGTTGGTAGGCATTCTGCTGTTGACAACGCGATAGGTTTAGTTGAGTGAAATTTTTTACTGAAGTTGGGATTCGAACCTGGGGCTCCCGTTCACTCGGTAGATGTGGTAACCTCTAGGTCTCTCTGGCACAGTGGCTTTGCACAACTGCACAAAGGTAGCACGTCTACTTTCTCAGTACAAATTGCCATTCACGCATCATCGCACTTGGCTTTCCTCTGAACTCGAACCGCCTAGTGAGCAGAAGAGTCAGGTTCGAATCCCGGCCTTGTTACTTCCGCCTACATATATACATCATAGATCTTTGAGATTTGAAGAGGTCTCAGGAAACATACTGACTTACTTGATTAAAGCAACTATGCCTGGGTTTCAGGCAGGATCCCAGTTCCGTTCTACGCTGTCTTGTATTCCAGTAGAGTTGGAGAGTCTCTGCAATGCTGTTCGGGTTTAGGGGGGAATGCCAAGCGGAAGTAGGAGTGGATTGGTATTTTGATTGAGCACTGAGGCATGCTGCTGTGGAAAGCAAAAGTTCCAGGTTGGATAGTGGATAGCATATCTGTCTCCTGAGCAAGAGACCCAGATTCTAATCCCGGGTATAAGTCAAATTTTTATTTCACTCTTCAGTCAGCATGTATAATTCATAGATATTTGACACTTGAAAAGGTCTCTGGAATCGTATTGTTTGATCACATGACAACAAGGGGCTACCAGAGCTGTGGGTCTCCACATGACGTATTACCACATGTCTTTCAGTGTTGTACGACGTACATGAACTGGTCCAATATTTGCAATTTGGGCTTCTGCTACTGTCAAACGTGACAACAGCAGGTATGTGAGAAATTCATTCAGTGTTGCACGAACGCCAATTTTCAGCCACCTGATTCCAAATTGCCCCCTCTCTTTCACACTGACTCCAGGAAAGGTCGCTACCAAGGAGCTTTCACTATAAATTCCAGCAGACACAAGCATGTGGTGTAATGTGTGGGTGGTAGCCAGTACGGGAGCGGAGGTTGGGGGGGGGGGGGGATGGAGGCCGGAGGAGGGGTTGAGAGTAGGCGCAATAAAATTCTCCAACACTTCGGGTCGGGTGAGGCGCACTGGCGTATAGCGGCTACGTCGCGGGCGCTGCGCCGCGCATGCGCAGCGAGGCATCCTGCACGCACCTCGGTTCGTCTGCTGGCCGGGAGGGGTAGGCGCCCCCTGGCGGGGTAGTCGGCCCAGGCGGAGCTACGACAGCGCTCCTGGCGGCGGGCGCGCGCAGCGCCAGCAGTAGGGCCGAGCGCACGGGCAGAGTGTCCTCCCAGTGCGTGCTGCTGCGTACGTGTGTACGTGCCGACGGCCGCGCCGGCCGACGCGAGTGCTCGCCGAGTCTCTCTCCGCCTCCGTACTGCTCCGAGGACTGCCTCAAGTGTGTCGGCGGCGGCAAGCAGGCTCGACGAGAAAACTGCATCTGTAATTTGCAGCGGGAACGCCGCGTTTGACTGTTAGTGTTTATGTGTACGCTCTGATGCAGTCACTAATCTCGTGCACCCCATAAATGTTGAAATGTTGCTAGCATTCAGAACGTAAAAATCTCTCACAGTGGCATGCAGAATTACTCAGTGACGTTGCAGACTTTCAGATACTCTCACTGATGAGACCGATACATTTCATACATTATACAAGTTGTTGGCGTTAGTAGTGGCTCCATCACACTGGCTGGTAGAATCAGACAGTAAGCTCCTATAATAAGACCGAAAACGTTGTTACAAGAAACTTTTCAGTTATTTTCAGCATTGGAAGATTAACGTAGTAGATGAAAATTGACATATTTGAGAACGCAACCAGTTCGCTATAGACACAGACTTCCGGCGATATTATATTAGTGATAACTGTCAATCGGGCCTTGATATGCTCCTCACTCAACACTAAATCACCGCAGTAGACATTAAAGTTGTTTGTTGGACATTGCATTTTATGTTACACCGAGACCTCAGGTCACGTGTTGCTATGTGTAGTAGTACACTGTGTATTATTTGGACATAGTGGGTCTGACGTGGATGGCTTACTCATCTATCGGCAACTTTCAGAAGTTTTACCGAAAACTTCAGCACCTTTAGCATACTGTAATCGATGATTAGGTTAGAAGAGCCAGTCGCTACTCACGCTGACGTTTCTTGCGATGATTACCGTGTCCATCTGTAGCCAGCAAATTCCGTAGAGGGCGTCTACAAGTGTGCTAGTAGTGCCAGCTGGAATCGATAGCGGTAGATAGTCGCTTTTCCGCCCATAAGTTTGAGAACTTGTGTCGTGTGGCCGGAACCTAATGCCTTACTGACAGTTCGTCGCTATGCAGAATTACGTCTAGCGTGTTCTTTGTACTAAAATTTGAAACCTAATTATAACTGCTTTGGTTGCAGACATGTGTCATTGTTAGCAGAAGTAGGTGGTGGACTGAAAATCTCAGCATTCTAAACACTAAACTTCGTAGGGCGTGCGTACCAATTATCGACGATTGAGTCTGTAGTGATCACTAATAAATACTTTAAACGTGGGCTTGTTACATTTCTGAAATGCCCCAGAGTGTTTTCATCTCTGTATGCGAGACGATCTTATCACACGGTGAACTGAACGTTTAGGCTAGTAGCAAGGTCCACCTAGCGCGTGAATGAACCTGCTGAACCGGCCGAGTGAGTGAGGGCGGAGGGTTTGTACGCCTGCAGACAGCGGTGGACTTGTCTTTGGCGTTTCGTCGGTGTTTTGGAGCGACACCCTTACCTGCTGCAGCCGAAGTTGCCGCCGCACATTCAATTCGACAACAGCAACAGTCTTCCTGCAGCGTTGCCACGCTGGGATGGAGTCGCCCGATACGCGCTACAGGTAAGCAGGTGCTTTTTTAACACTCTTTAGCATCGAATACGCTTTTTTGTGGAATACACTCGCATTGTGTTACAAAGGTCTCTCATGCAACGTGAATGCTATCAATATAGTCACTTTTTTCTAGAATTAATCGGATTCAAACGTTTACTTTTATGACCAAGTTTCATTGCTGCTTGTATAAGATACAAAAAAGAGGAAAAAATAATTGTACATATATAGAAAGAATTAGTTTGTGTGACAAAAGTGTCACAGGTGAACCGTTTCCGCGTTAGGGTTACATGAAAGTTTTAACGGTAGTTATGTTCCGAGACTGTTCTTTAACTGCCATGTGATGACTATTGTTTTAGAGGATTTCTTTATGTGGTCGAAGATAGTGTTTGGCGTACAAGACTCTGACAGACATTCCAGATGAACTGTTTGCCCATTTGGCTGAAACACGTGGCTGTTTTGAAAGCTTTAGGTAGTTGTTAGCTCCCCGATGCACGAAAAAGGGTGTCTCAGAAATGTTGCAACAAACTGCGAAGGGCTTGGAAGATGTCTTGAACGAGTCAAGTTTAAGAACCACCGCCTGGAAACGACATCCAACGACGCTACGTAGCGTCGGAGTTATAGGCGCCGTGGCAGCCAATAGGCCACGCCTCCGGCAGCAAACGTGAAATTCTACACTGGCGGACTGTAAGCCTATCACCTCGCTGTATGTTTGTTATTCTGTGATGGAAAGTGATTGCTGCGAACGCAAGCAGAGAAGATGGTGCTACCTGCCAATTACAAAGGCTACGAATGCAGTGCCCTGTCGAGGAACCTTCTAAATGCTCCAATGATTCTCTTTATTCAGGAGAAAAATAAACTGCATGTGGAAACCCATGACCGAAACCGTCATCCAACAAGGCAGCAGAACATTTAGAAGAGATAAGGCCTCTGTACGTAGCAGATAGCTCCATATTGTGGCCTAGTGGCATCGCGGCAGTCAGTCGTACCCACTTAACAGCGTTACGAGGCGTTCCGCCTACGGGTTCTCAGCGCACGAAGTCGCGTTTACTGTCGAAGGGGTTGCCTAGTGGCAGGCGATGGCTCCTGTAACTTTTACGCTTTGTAGCGTTGTCGGATGACGTCGTTTCAGGACAGGTTCCCACCTGCGATTCGTTCGTCAAGACATCCTCTCCAATCCCGCCACGTGTGGAGCAAGGTTTCTGGGGACGCGCTGTATATTGAGAAAATGAGGATGATGTCACTGCGTTCTGTGGATTAGCTGTTAGTTCGTAACATGCTATTACTATCTGTCTCGCGTGTGTTTTAACGGCTCATGAATGGGGCAAGATATCGTAGTATAGAATGGTACTTATGGGTAGCTGTATGATAAATGCCATCAACTGTTATATCTAAAGAGATACTGCAACAATTTTTTTAGGAACTACATTTTTAAATGCCATTCGAAATCTGTTGAAAATACTAGTACAATTATACAATGGTTTCTAATGTTGGCGTTGAAACTCTTAGAAAAAAGTGAGAACTAAGCAACCACAAATCAAGCTTAAATTACAACACAGCTCCGTCTGTAAATGTCGTTCGTTAAAATGTGAGGATGTACATCTACATCATACTCCGCTAGCCACTTAATGGTGTGTGGCGGAAGGTACTTTCGGTAGCACTATCTATACCTCCAACCCTCTTCCACTCGCGAATAGTATGTGGGAAGAATGATTGTCGATAAGCATCTGTATTGGCTCTAATTTATCGAATTTTCTCGTTGTGGTCAATACGCGAGATGTGTCTGGGGGGAAGTAATATGTTGTCACACTCCTCCTGCAAAGTGCTGTCCCGAAATTTCAATGGTAAATCTCTCTGTGATGCACGACACCTCTCTTGTAACGTCTGCCATTGGAGTTTGCTTAGCAACCCCTAAACGCTCTCTCGCCAGCTAAACGATCCCGTGAAGAAACGCGACGCTCTGCATTAGATCTCCTCTATCTCCTCTATCTGTCCTACCTGATAGGGGTTCCAGATACATGAACAATACTCAATAATCTTGATACATGAACAATACTCAATAATCTTGAAAATTAGCCCCTTATAAGCCACTTCTTTCGTGGATGAGTTACATTTCCTTAAGATTCTTCCGCTGAATTTGATTCTGGTGTCTGATTTTCCCACTATCTCTATTATACGGTCATTCCACTTAAGATCGCTCTGGATAGTTACGGCTAGATATTTTACAGCAGACGCTGTCTCCAGCTGTCTGTCATCAATAGTGTAAGTGTACAGTAATGGATTTCTTTTCCTATGTATGCGCTATATGTTACATTTGTTTACGTTCAGGGTCAACTGCCAGATCCTACACCATTCATCTGTTCTTTGCAGATCTTTCAGTAAATTCTTACGGCCTTCTAGCGTTGTTACTTTGGTATAGACCACTGCATCATCTGCAAATAGCCTTAAAGAGCATCCAACGCTTTCTACTAGATCATTTGTATATATTGTAAATAGCAACATGTTTGAAATAGTTTTTCTGAGTACGTAAGTGGTTGATGCAGTGGGTAAATCGTTGTGTTAGATTATTCGAGGTGGAGGGTTCGGCTCTAGAAGTAGGTCTACGCGTTTTATGCTAATTTTACTCTACGTGAAGGGGTATCATCCTTAATCAATTATCAAAAACACTTCCAGTTTATTAATATCGACACAGAGAAGATAGTACAATTGTTCTTATTATTCCACATCTGAAAAAAGATGCCCTGCACCCATAGGACTCACATAGCTACACCATTCACTCGTATTGCCACACACAATTTTACGCAAGTCATTCGAAACCGCACTGTAACGTCTTGAATGAAGAGACTTGTAGAAAATTTTTGACAAACTGACACTCTTCGACGAACAGCTTCTACAGGATGAGGGCACAGGGCGAGATTTTGGTGATGACGGTTTTTGTATTAATAGTAAGCAAAGGGATCGCGCAGTGTAATTCACATAAGAGAGAGAAGAGACTGACGTGAAGTGTTAAAATTAACTACATGAATATTTTTTGCTTGTGTGCTCACAGACAGATGGCAATGCGTCTTTATCAGTGACCGCATGTCTTTATTTATGAAGTATTTTCATCTACTGCCATATCCAGATCAAATGTTAAAACCTGTGAGACGAGGAGCAATGTGAATAGCGATACTAAGTATGCCTGTTCGAAGCGTAGACTTCTCAGCAGTGAAACAGAACATTCTTGTGTAATAAACCTTAGGAAACAAAAGTGACAGTTGCGATTTTTATTGTTCTGTTCCAGCTTTTGCTCTCTCTGACTTTTTTTTATTTTTTTTACGTCGTGTAAGAAATAACAGCAACAACTTCTGACACTTCGAGATTGGTTTCCGTAGTCCTTTTATTCATCTTCAGAAGACTTCTATTTTCGCACTATTTACACTATAGGCCATTAAAATAGCTACACCAAGAAGTAACGCAGATGATAAACGGGAATTCATTGGACAAATATAGTATACTAGAACTGACATGTGATTACATTTTCACACAATTTGGGTACATATATCCTGAGAAATCAGAACCCAGAACAACCACCTCTGGCCGTAATAACGGCCTTGATATGCCTGTGCATTAAGTTACAGCTTGGGTGGCGTGTACTTGTACAGCAGCCCATGCAGCTTCAACACGATACCACAGTTCATCAAGAGTAGTGACTGGGGTATTGTAACGAGCCAGCTGCTCGGTCACCATTGACCAGACGTTTTCAGTTGGCGAGAGATCTGGAGAATGTGCTGGCCAGGGCAGCAGTCGAACATTTTCTGTATCCAGAGAGGCTCGTACAGGGCCTGCAACATGCGGTCGTGGATTATCCTACTGAAATGTAAGGTTACGCAGGGCTCGAATGAAGGGTGGAGCCAATGGTCGTAACACATCTGAAATATAACGTACACTGTTCAAAGTGCCGTCAATGCGAACAAGAGGTGACCGAGAGGTGCAACCAATGGTACCCCCATACCATCACGCCGGGTGATGCGCCAGTATGGCGATGACGAATACACACTACCAATGTGCGTTCACCGCGATGAGCCCAAATACGGATGTGACCATCATGATGCTGTAAACAGATCCTGGATTCATCCGAAAAAATAACGTTTCGCCATTGGTGCACCCAGGTTCGTCGGTGAGTACACCATCGTAGGCGCTCCTGTCTGTGATGCAGCGTCAATGGTAACCGCAGCCATGGTTTCGGAGCTGATAGTCCGTGCTGTTCTAAACATCGTCGAACTGTTCGTGCAGCTGGTTGTTGTCTTGCAAACGTCCCCATCTGTTGACTCGGGGATCGAGACGTGGCTGCACGAACCGTTACAGCTATGCGGATAAGATGCCTGTCATCTCGACAGCTTGTGATACGCGGCCGTTGTGATCCAGCACGGCGTTCCGTATTATCCTCGTGAACCCACCGATTCCTCATTCTGTTAACAGTCATTGGATCTCGACCAACGCGAGCAGCAATGTCGCGATACGATAAAGCGCAATCGCGACAGGCTACAATCCGACCTTTATCGAAGTCGGAAACATGATGGTACGCATTTCTCCTCCTTACACGAGGCATCACAACAACTTTTCACCAGGCAACAGCGGTCAACTGTGGTTTGTGTATGAGAAATCGGCTAGAAACGTTCCTCACGCCAGCACTTTGTAGGTGTCGCCATAGACGCCAACCTTGTGTGATTGCTCTGAAAAGCTAATCATTTGCGTATCACAGAATCTTCTTCCTGTCGGTTAAATTTCGCGCTTGGAGCTCTTCATCTTCATGGGTGTAGCAATTTTAATGGCCAGTTATGTAATATTTCGTAAACATTTTGCGTTTGATGTTAAATATGCGCTGACGGAAAAATTTGCAAGACGAAAACGTAATTACTGTAGAGCAATGGAAGTTCGCGATTAAATTTATCTAGGAAGGATATTTAAGTGAAGAAGGTCACAAGATCACAGGTTAGTGTAATGAGAGATAAGCCATTGGTAATATGAAATGCTGGGTACATTAATAAACGGTGTAACCACCAGAACGTTGAATGTAAGCATTCAAACATACGTGCATTGTCAGTTTGTGGGATGGAGTTCCAAGCCTGTTGCACTTGGTCGGTTGATTCATGGATGGTTAATGCTGTTTGTGAATGACACTGGACTTGTCGCCCGATGATGTCCATACTAGCTCGATTGCAGACAGATTTGGTCATCGGGCAGGCCAAGGCAACATGTTGACACTCTATGGAGCATATTGGACTATAACAACGGTATGTGGACGAGCGTTATTCTGTTGCAAAACACCCCCTAGAATGCTGTTCATGAATTGCAGCACGATAGCGTACAAATATGCAGTCAGGGTACATGCGATAACAACTAGTGTACTTCTGCTGTCTTACGAAAACGCATCCCCATACCATGGCTCCAGGTGTAAGTCTGGTCTGTTTAGCAAATTGGTTGGCTGCAGGCCGTCAGCTGGCCTCCCCCTAACCAGCGCACAGACATCACTAGCACCGGGGCAGAATGAGCTCTCATCAGAAAACCAATCAGACCTCCACTTTGCCCTGCAATGAGCTCTCGCTAGAAACCACATAAGTGGCAAACGGCGGTGGCTTGGAGTCGGAGGAATGAAAGTTCTGACCCAGAGCTGTCCTTGAAGGGACCGATTTGTAACAGTTCTTTGCGTCACTGTGGTGCCAGATGCTGCTCCTATTGCTACTGCAGGCGCTGTAAGATGCGCCATAGCCATAAGCCGAACAGGCTGGTCTCTCCCTTCGGTAGTGCCACGTGGCCGTCCAGAGGCCGCTCTTCTCGCGACCGCACATTCTCCTGACTACCGCTGCCAGCATTCATAACCGACAGTTAAAGCGTGTAGTGAAAGCAAACCTAATTTGCATCCTCATAGTGGCGCCACTACCGTCACTCTAATGCGACTAGTATTAAATTCGTATGAACTTCATCTTTCATATGGAGAAACACATCTATCAACGTGGTCTCTGATTTTGTTTCCGCCGGTGTAGTTTTCTGGTCCACTGCTATACTGCACATCAGCAAACGCTTTCCAGATGAAATTTCAATTCCCAGAAACACGTGTGCTACGCTGCAGTGATTTCTATCATTATCTTTGTTTACGGGTGTCTCTACGTGTTACACTAGACCTCTCCTTAATGTGCTAATCTTTGTTTATTTCAACATTCATTCAAGCCTAACATTTGAAAAAAATTGTTTTAAAGCATACGTAAACTTGTGACACTATTATCATCTTATTTTGCTTCTTTGTTTTCGTGGTAAGGTAAACTCAAATCATAATTGCAGGAGTCTCTGAACTAGACATAGGATATAGTTCTTGTCCATTCATGTCATGCTGTAACAAATGCGAGATGGTTTTAATCGAAGCAACGCCAAAAACTGTAAAATCATTGAGATTTCATCGCTTCGACACGATGCTAAATGCATAATAAAAAGTGTACGGTTGTGTTTCCTTCTCTAAGACTGTGTTAGCTGAAATTCACTCACATTAAAAAATTTCAGTTTGCTGCACATGAATGAACAAATGAACAACTGTCTTCTACCGCAGCGAATGAACGGTTTGAACTAATGTGGAAATTCCTCCGCAAATCTAACACCAACAGAAAAGCCTGTAATAAATTCGAGTTAAGGTACCAGAAACATGAAATAATTCACAGTCAATACAGATTAAAGCAATGGATGGATAGGTCTCAAAGACGCGACTCTTTCTCGGTATGTTCGACACATAGTAACCCAGAATTTATGGACATTACATAGGATTAGGCTAGTAAGATAGGCCACCAGAACTATGTTAAATATCAAACTTTTGTACATGGGTGCACGTTCAGAGACCGTGAATAGTTACAATTAAAAGGAAACAGCCCTCGGTCACAAATTATTAACGAATTAACCGGATTTCGACACAGCTAGGTGTGTCTTCCTCAGAATTTAAACCAAAGAATGATCTATAACATGGTCACAGAATCATGACTAAAAACGTATGATACAAATTATAAGTACGGAATTATCGTGAAGGACTGGCAGTATCTATATGTCATTAATAAAATAATAAATATACCAAAAGGACATTAGTCACACAGAAATTAAAGATAAAAAAACTGATGGCGAGCCACTAAGGGCTGCTCGTTACTTGTGTGGTGCAGGGTGTAAACGGACTTTCACGATAAATCCGTAATAATAATTCGTTACAAATTAGTGACCGAGGGCTGTTTTCTTTTAATTCTATGTTCAATATGAATAAATATTTCGAGGAGTTATTTTTTGTTGACTTAGCGGACGATGAGGCGATTTTCTGATATATTCAGGTAATTTTTAAGGTTGATACCTGCTAAATTAACACAACTTTTTAGTGACTCCGTAGGCTTTTTTGTGTGTGTTCGGGAACATTCGGCGACGACTCCAGTGACGCAATAAGCTATAAAGCTAGTCCTGACAAGAAGTAAATGAAAAATGTTGTACCGTCTGTATTCGGTATTGTAGAGAAAAATACCCGTTGCAAAATATTGTTTACTCACTGCCCTCGTTACAGAACGACGTTATTATGTAACAATTAGACAGACCTTTTTGCATACCTTGCAAAAATTTTCAAACGGCTCTGGGCACTATGTGAGTTAACATCTGTGGTCATCAGTCCCCTAGAACTTAGAACTACTGAACCCTAACTAAACTAAGGACATCACACACATCGATGCTCGAGGCAGCATTCGAACCTGCGACTGTAGCGTATAGAACCGCTCGGCAGCATACCTTGCAAGTGGTGGATGTAACAGTACTCGTGGATGCCACCAATAGAGTGGGTTTTCTTACTTAAATAGACTTTTCATCTTGTACCTACCGATGAAGTCACGAAGACTGTAATGGCTGTAGTGGTAAAAGTAGAACTTGCAAGTACTGATTCGTTGTCACACCAAATTAATTTCAAATTGGGTCTTGGTGAAATTTACGGTCTGATTGTTTCTTCTGTTTGATGTTTACTTTTGCATACGGCCACACTCACCTATAACTCATACGTTAAAGAATTTTGACGCATTTGTAGTCTCCACCATTAATAAATACCCATATTTTGAATCTGAGGTGAGTCCAAAAACGTCGTTTCCGACGTCGCTGTGATAAATTTATCAGTGCTACGTAAATTAATTAGCGTTCGTTGCTCTCTGTTCGTGCTTCCTAAGGCTTTCGATAAAATGAATTTCCTTAGACATGGCACTATGGCTGTCAGTTCTTTAAAAACTATCAGAATTTTTATTATTTCTGGTAGAAGCCACTGTTGTACTTCTGGTAGGTTTTGCATAGAATTATGTACCAAATGAGGTGTGGTGTTTAACGTTACCATCAGATTAACAGATCTTTCTAACATATTGTTCCAATGATGTACAATATCTGACTTAAATTTCAAGACTGTTTGAGTGGGTCTCAATTGTTTCTAAGTTTGCGTAATTTTTTCTGGCTAGAAGGCCTCTGTGAAAACGTCCCACGACAAATTTGACCTTCTGGTTTGTTTATTAAATCCGGACTGAACAATTAAACTTCATAAACATACTAGCTTTAGCTGCATTGCCTGTTACACAGACAAATGTTTTGTCAATTACCTTCCATTCTGTAGTAAGTGTCAGGCTGTTTTATATTTAAGGTATTCGACGGTGTATAGTGTACATAAATAAAAAATTGCTTTGTTCCCTGGTTGCTCTCGGAAGGAAAAGCAATATGAATTTCCTTTCTTTTCCGCACAATTAGGATTTCGCTACACAGTGAGAAAATGAACTCAACTGCTCTTAAAACCCATAAGATTCTCTTTTTAGTCACACCATCCATTGCATAGGAAATTCCATTGAATTCATAAGACGACAGAAATGCACTAGAAAGGTCTGTTGTTCACGCTGTGACATCCGGCGTACGAAGAACTGCTCTGTGTCCTAATCATTGAATGTAGGCTATCCCCACGGTTCCAGTTATGTGCAGCATACTGTGGCTAGGTATTATATTGTCACATTTCATTGCAGTAAATCATTTTTATTTAATGAGATCATGACAATTAAGTTTAGGGACATAATCCTTTAGTAAATGCGTAAGCTTACATATCAAAGAAACTTTTTCATCTTGCGCGATTTTTCACATGAAATAATTTTTCCTTCAGTTTTGAAAGAAGTGTTATCTCAAAATAACTGAAGCCATTGGAAAATCTGTTGTCGAGCTCTTGTGCTTCATTCACAAAGTTGTACTGAACTCATGTGATTGCGTGTAATTATCGTTCGGCACGTTTTAGAGTTTGGACCAAGCATGACCGCAGCATTAGAGAATGAAAGGGATTCACCCGCTTAACGAAAAGTGCCATTCGACGATTCTCAGCTCATGTTTGAAAAATTAGATGAAAAACGATTAATTTTGAGAATTTTGTACAGAGTGCATAACTTAGTCATACCTAACACTTGGTTCAACAATCATGAAAGAAGGTTGTATACACGGAAGAAGCCTGGTGACACTGGAAGGTTTCAGATACTTTGTATAATGGTAAGACAGAGATTTAGGAGCCAAGTTTTAAATTGTAAGCCATTCCCAGGGTCTGATGTGGACTCTGACCACAATCTGTTGGCTAGGAACTGTAGATTAAAACTGAAGAAACTGTAAAAATGTGGGAATTTAAGGAGATGGGACGTGGATAAACTGAAAGATGCAGAGGTTGTAGAGAGTTTCAGAGAGAGCATTAGGGAACAACTGACCAGAATAGGAGAAAGAAATACAGTACAAGAAGAAAGGGTAGTTTTCAGAGATAAAATAGAGAAGGCAGCAGAGAATCAAGCAGGTTAAAAGACGAGGGCTAGTAGAAATCCATGGGTAACAGACGAAATATTGAATTTAATTGATGAAAGCAAAAAATATAAAAATGCAGTACATGAAGCAGTCATAAAGGAATACAAACGTCTCAAAAATGAGATCGACAGGAAGTGCAAAATGGCTAAGCAGGGATGGCTAGAGGACAAATGTAAGGATGTAGACGCAAATATCAATAGGGGTAAGATACATACTGCCTGCAGGAAAATTAGAGAGACCTTTCGAGAAAAGAGAATAACTGGTATGAATATCCAGTGCTCAGATGGAAACACAGTTCTAAGCAAAGATGGGAAAGCAAAACGGTGGCACAGCTTGACTAGAATATGGGATCGGTTGGTAGGACACGTTCTGAGGCATCAAGGGATCACCAGTTTAGTATTGGAGGGCAGCGTGGATGATAAAAATCATAGAGGGACACCAAGAGATACACTAAGCAGATTCAGAATGACGTAGGTTGCAGTAGGTACTGGGAAATGAAGAAACTTGCACAGGACAGAATATCATGAAAAGCTGCATCAAACCAGTCTCTGGACTGAAGACCACAACAACAACAACAACAACAACAACAACAACACAGAGTGCTCGTGTGAAAGTTCCTGATTGCCAAATGGAATTAAGAAGGAAAACGATGAAACATAGAAACATTCATCCTAAAGTAACTCTAAGCTTTGTACAAAAAATTTAAGACATGGACTCTTTTCATAAACCATAAAACGTCTACATGATACTCTATTCCCAACCCATGCACTTACAGTCATGTACGGGCGAAGAGGGCTACTGCATCCAAAATACTACTGCAGGGTTCGCCAAACTCTATTACAGACTAGGCATATGAAATGTCCTTCAGACAATCCCACAGGAAGAAATGCAGAGAGGCGGTAACCACTTGGTTGGTCCTTTATGTCCTGTCTAAAGTTGTGAAAATGTTCAGAAGTTGTAGATTGAATTCGGGGATTCACCGCCAGGCTGGAAGATCATATTTGGAAAAAGCTGAGTGACAACATATTTATTAATCATGTCCAGATAAATGGTTCCCGTTCCTGTTTGCTCGAAAACTTGGTCAAGCTATGCTGTCTTTCATGAGCGCAAACCACGCATTCACCTTCTCGCTCTGACATGACCCATAAAAATTTTCTGATCTCCCAGATGCGAGTGAGGTAGTAGTTAATCTTTCCACATGCGCTGAAGGTTACTCCGTCAGAGAAAATAACTCTTTCTACATAGTTCTGGTTTCGCTCGGTCCAGACCCATCAGGACGTTGTTGGTGAAGCTGCAAGAGTTCGCACAATGTGAACTTATGAGCTTTGCAAGAATGGAAGCCAAGTCGTTTATGCAGCATCTAGGTATATGAAACTTCCTGGCAGATTAAAACTGTGTGCCGGACCGAGACTCGAACTCTGGACCTTTGCCTTTCGCGGGCAAGTGCTCTACCATCTGAGCTACCGAAGCACGACTCACGCTCGGTACTCACAGCTTTACTTCTGCCAGTACCTCGTCTCCTACATTTCAAACTTTACAGAAGCTCTTCTGCGAACCTTGCAGAACTGAGCTTCTGTAAAGTTTGGAAGGTAGAAGACGAGGTACTGGCAGAAGTAAAGCTGTGAGTACCGGGCGTGAGTCGTGCTTCGGTAGCTCAGATGGTAGAGCACTTGCCCTAGAAAGGCAAAGGTCCTGAGTTCGAGTCTCGGTCGGGCACACAGTTTTAATCTGTCAGGAAGTTTCTTATCAGCGCACACTCCGCTGCAGAGTGAAAATCTCATTCTGGAATCTAGGTATATGCTGAGTGAGAGATGTTTACGTTTAACTCGGCGAACTGGCTTTGATGGGCTTCCTTGGGAACTGTCTCTCAGCTCCTTTACCATTTCATCAGACGTGCCAATTCTGTCTGAACTTGACTTCTGCTATATACTTTCAGGGCTTACGAAATACTCGTCCCAATGCTCAGTTGTATTATCGTCGGGCGGCTTCCACTGAAATTCAGCTAGGAAATTTCTCTTGATAGCGGTGAATGATTTCTATTCTGCATACCACACACCGCAATGGGCTATCTTTTGAAGTGTAGCCTTTACTGATAGTTATTTAGCACTCTTTAAACACATGGAAAGCAATCGCTTGGAAGAAATCTGACCAAAACTTTGTATTTGTTTTACATGATGCAATAAGTATCGAGATTTCATATTTTACGTTTAATTGTATTTGGAAATCAGAGACGTATAATTTAGACAGACTGCATTGTATGCGTTGCCGGCTGGAGTGGCCGTGCGGTTCTAGGCGCTACAGTCTGGAACCGGGCAACCACTACGGTCGCAGATTCGAATCCTGCCTCGGGCATGGATGTGTGTGATGTCCATAGGTTAGTTAGGTCTAATTAGTTCTAAGTTCTAGGCGACTAATGACCTCAGAAGTTAAGTCGCATAGTGCTCAGAGCCATTTGAACCATTTTTGTATGCGTTGCAGATTTCGAATTGCTGCATTTGCGGCTGAAGAAATATCAGCAGACATTTAGATCAGAAACGATGTGTACCCAGGTTCATGAGAAAAGCAAGGAAAAAAGTAAAATCTGAGTTCAGTGTCGTGTCGGCAGCGCTGTCAGTAGAGACGGAACAGCAGCTAGGATTGCGAAAGGAGGGGGAAGGAAATCGGTCATGCACTTTACAAATGAATCATCGCTGCCTTTGCCTGGAGCAGTTTACGGAACTCACCGAAAACCGTTTGAACTGTAATCATCCCGAATGCGAGTCTAGTGTGCTAACAACTGCGTCGCCTCGACGAAAAAAGATTTTTTTGGAAGATATGTACTGACCCAGATCTAAGAAAACAGAGTAGAGTTTTATGTCATGTGTTAACGCTAGCGTATAAATGAATGTTAGTAAGCATGTAATTGTGTTTTCCCCTCTGAACAGACTTCCAGGCAATAGGCAATAGTTGTGGCAGTGCGATATTTGTATCTGTGTTCTGGTCCTGTGCAAAGACCTTTCCCATATTAAAATTACATTCATTTTTACACAAAAGCACTGTGCACACAATGAAGAAGGTAAGTAATAGAGCAGTGTGATGCCCCACTACTGTTCGTGGTCCGGCTCTCGGCACATTATCCCAATACCTCCACAGTCTCAGAGACCAGGGAGACACTGCAGTTACACCGTACGTCGACCTCCCTCTGCAGTGGCAAGGCATGTCGATAAACTACGATGTGGCCGGACGGAAGTTTCTGCGTTCAGCCACGTCCTGTTGGCAGTGAAAGTCCTTGTTTAAAGCTATGGCTGCATAGATGCCGTCGACTGGAGTACAACAAATACTGTAGACTCGGAATGTGTCGTGAGTGCATTTCACGAGGAAAAGAAAACATGAGGAAAGAGGAATGCAAGGAGCAATGAAAGTTGAAACGTCCCCTTTGAAAAATTTTGCATTACTGTGCTGATAAAACTCTTACTTTATTTACTTTACAAACAGCTGAGCAAAACTAAACGTACTCAGACAGTTTCCTCTTTACTTATTCTGATCATCACTAAAGTGACACAATATTTTTTAGCGCAATGCAGTCTGACTTTCAATAATCCCTACAAAAGAATGTCCCTGACTAACAATAACCTATACCTTTCATGAATCATTTACCTCACAAAAATCTTCGTTGCTCGAACTACTGCAATAAAACAAGCGCCAATACTGTCAGATAAAAAAAAGAGTCTAACTACTAAAGGCACTAACTAGTGATAGGCATAGTTAGCAAATGAAAGATTTTAATAGAGGACAAACAATGTATTTACCTTAATAATGTGCAACAGTCATCATATATATCTATCAATTCATGACATCCATCTTTACAATTTTCCTTTTTCTGGCGTACACACGTCCAGATCGTCCACTTAATAGTGACCCCTCAAAACTCTGGCATTTCTTTCTACATCCACCACTGCTCACCTCCAACTGCCCGACGCTACGTGCTGTTCACATCCGACTGCCCAACACTACTCTAGCGAATATTCCAACAATGACTCCAACCAGTCACAGACTACACACAGCACAATGATTTTCATACAGAGCGCTACGTGGCGTTACCAACATAAAAACCTAAACAGCCAACTTACAAAGTTTTCGTCTGAAGGCATTGCTTCAGCGTACATGCAACACAGCGCGACTCCGATCTGGTTACATAGGCATCGATATGGAGGCAACGGATTACTGTGGCATTCGTGTCTTTTCTCGGCATGTGCGATAGACGCGGAACGCGCAAACATGAACTACGGCGACGTTATCAACAATGTATCCAAAGAGGATCGACGTACTGTTATCCTTTTCTTGGCTCCCGAAGGACCAACACCGATAGACATCTAGTGGAGAATAAAGAATGTTTATAGGTCAGCATGTTGTCGAAAACTACAGTTCTGCGCAAAGTCATCTGCCGGTCGCGATTGGACTCGCATGTCCCCATATCTCAGATGCTGTAACGCAGAGTTTACGCCAACTCAAGTGGGCATTTACACTATAGGCCTAATCTCTCCCCACGCCTTCGGTGCCGTAAGAAAGGTGTTGAATGGTCGACGATTCCTGTCGGACGAGGATGTGCAACAGGCAGGTAAGGACTACTTCTTGAAGCAGAACACTATGGTTTACAAAAATCAACCTGGTGCATTGATATGATTATTGCCCCAACACTCACTCCGATTTTGCCTGATTGGCATACCGATTCTGCCAGGTACAGCCTTTGAACAGAAACTTCTTAATGTCGCGTTAGTCATTCGGTCGTTCATGCCATCGCAGCTGCCTTGCTCCGTTGAGAATAAGAAACTGGAAGAGTACCCAACTACTGAGTCGACATGATAGTACAGAAAAGAAAACATGAGAGCAACGAAACGTTTCAGCTGTACCGACGCTGTGCTAAGTTTCACGGTAGTACTGTTAATATTTTTAAAAATGTCAGGAAACCGATATATCGATGTTTAAAAAATATCATCATCGGCTCTCAAAATATCGATTAATATTATCACTATATCGATATAACAAAGGAAAAAGTATCTAACACACTGCAAAGATAAGTATTGACATTTAGATTTTTGTTTATCAGTTTCAGCAACTGGTGTGCCATTTCTTCACATCGGATATTTTGTTATTCCATTCACACCTTCACCCCCCCCCCCCCTCCTTCTTCCCCCAGCGCGTCTATACTTGTTTCACACAGTTGAAGACAGACTGGACGTGATAAAACCTCAAATGCAATGAGACTTCTTCACAGAGTAAAAGTAAAATTACGTTCTACTACAATTTCAAAATAACAGCGCCAAACATCTGTATTTATCGAAAATCACGAAAAAAATATAATATGAAATAAAATATCGGCAGTATATTTTGCCATTTCGAGATCGGTATGTCGATACGTCTCTTGAGGCAATGACCAGTGATATCGATGTTTCCCTGAAGAAGGCCGATATATAGATATTTTATCAACAGCTCTATTTCACCCTGTACTCGTTTCTCTGCAATGAATTCATACGATTTGCAGTAGTTTTTCTTTAGACTTTGATTCTGAATTTGCGTATTTGGGTTGACGCAACTGATTGCGACATATAAACATTTGTGCCGGACTGGGACTCGAATCCAGATTTCCCACTTACCTCAAGGATGTAATGTAAAGATTTAGATACCAAAGAAACACACACTTGCAACCATGAGTATCCTATTCGTTGAGCTGTAGCGCCAAGAACCCAGGATCCCGCTGCTGCGACAGCGAACTCGTCCACCGGGTTGCCCACCAACAGGCGTGTTCCGCGGCAGCGAACTAGTCCACCGGGTTGCCTACCAAACGGCATGCATTTTATCCTAGTAAAGTGTTTCTTGGGCACGTCCAAACCAAGATTCGGGTCAGAGCAGTAGAGACAACGTACAGATAACTAGGATTGCAGAACTGTGTTGCGATCATAGGTCCAGAACGTTGTGTTATACAAAGTAGGGTCGCCTGTGTTTGATCATTGCGAATTCTTCCTCGACGATGGTTGACTAGTGTAATTATGTTTTGACTCAACCATATAAGTGATAAAACTAAATTCAAACACTGCGTTTCTACACGCAAGTTGTTATCCTCGGGTGAGATATACATCTGTGAAGTAAATTTCAAATTTTTTCCGACATTATATTGTAGTTTCGGTGTTCCTACTGGACGTTGTTTCTACAGGTTTTCGAAGGGCTCCTGCCAGTCTTCTTCAGTTGAACCCTCAAAGACAGAAGATAACTTCCGCCATCCTGCAATTTATTAGCACGCTGTGTGTCTTCTGCGCACGCGTTAAGATAGTGGTGGCTGGCTAACCATACTACAAAGTACACTGATGGCCTCGATGAGTGACAAACCAGACTTTCACAATCATATCACAGAGGGCGTTGCCCACCGGCTAGTGAGGCCAATCTGCCACCACTATATTAACGCAACCGCCGAATATTTAAAGCGCACCAATGAAATGCGGGACAGGAAGGCCTTTTTCTCCAATGGCTCACCTAGAGGTGACTTACAGGTACCCAGTCGAAAAATAGGTTACCGCGGATAACGAGGAGCAGTAACAGGGACGAAACTTCTTTGAATAAACTTGTGAACGTAATGTGAAACTTATTAGCGCTCAAATGTCTTCCGCGCACGTGTTAAGACAGTGGCGGCTGGGTGATCACACTACAAAGTACGCAGATGGCTTCGGTGAGCGACAACCCTTGACCTTTGTAGTTGCATCACTGAGGGCGCTACCCGCCGGCTAGCGTGGCCAGTCTGCCATCACTGTACAAAAGCAACAGCAGAATACAAAAATGGCGTTAATAAGTTGCGGGATAGGAAAGGCCTTCATACTTCAATGGCTCACGTGAAGAAGACTGGCCAGTACCCAATCGAAAAATCGGTGATTGTGGCTAATGAAGATTGACAGCAAAGCCGTAACATCTTTGCATGATCAGGTTGTGCTAGTACTATATCATATTATAGCGCAGATCAATTGACTCAGACAGCAGCTAAACAGATTCAAAGTGATTACGTCATTGTACGCACCAACAACTTTAAGGTTCCCGGAAGCAAGTCAGGATGATAGAAAAACACAAGACAGCAACAAAGAACTGCGAGCCAGTTAAAATGGTTACGATATGTCAGTTGTATGGCTACTGTACCCATTTACAGAGTTCCGGTTCAGATTCTTGAGACGATGCCCTGGCTCATAACCAAGAATAATTTGAGCGCGTAACCAAAAAGTTGAAAGGAAGGTGTTTTAGGGCATATTTGGTACAACAAAACTCTTTGTATTGCTATCTGTAGAGATTCACTATAAATGTCCTTACAGAAACTAAACAAAATACGAGGAACGTCGAATAAGTAATGCAACACTTTTTTCTCAACTGATTTCTGTTGAAAAAATGCCAATTTTTTTGTGGCACAACGTGGAATATACCCGCTTCAGTCTGTATTGTATCGTGAAGTTCTGATAGGTGCCAGAACTATACGCAGCCTTCAAAATAGCCTGCGTAACGGAGGTGAGTTACAAGTAGGGAGATGCCATTGAGTTTCTTAGGGTAGAGAACTAAAGCATCGTAGATATTCATATGCGCTCTTAGAATATCTACGGAGACCTGGCAGTGAACAAAAACACAGTCGGTGGGCGAGGCGCCTGTCGTCATCGCAAGAAGTTTGCACAAACCTGTCCGGGCTCCTATATGAAGGGTGGTCGCGCATAGTTATGACTTCTGCAGTATATAAATGTGCGGACACTCTCATTCCAAGTGATTGACGGATCACAACCAAACACCTTGCTGTTCAACTGGACATCTCTGTCCGTCGTGCTGGTACACTCGTCCATCAGTTGGGGTACTCAGAGGTGTGTGAGCGCTGGGTTCCTCGCAGCCTAACGGAAGACCGTAAAGAGCAATCAAGGACTACCTGTACCGAACTGCTTGCGCATTACGAAGCTAGTAGTGACCATTTTTTGTCGAACGTCGTCACAGGCGAAGGAACACAAATTCATCAATTCGATCCGGAGACAAATTGGCAATGCATGGAGTGACGCCACACCACCGTTCCTCCGAAGAAAATGTTCAAAACCACAGACGGTAAAGTCAAGACGAATGCTTTCTGGGATTCTGAAAGGGTTATTCTGTTTGATGCTTACCCTCATGGTGCAACGATCAACTCTGAAGTATATTTTGCTAACCCCAGGATATTGAAGAAGTGAATTCAGCTTTGCGTCGTCGCAAAAATGCAAACTTCTCCTTCTCTTGGACGACGCAAGGCCTAACCCAAGGCTGCGCACAGGAGAGCGCCTCATAAAACTTTATTGGACGTTTCTTCTTCATTCACGCTGTGCTGGATCTGATATCTTCCGACTTTCAAATGGTTCAAATGTCTCTGAACACTATGGGACTTACTTCTGAGGTCATCAGTCCCCTAGAACTTAGAACTACTTAAACCTAACTAACCTAAGGACATCACAAACACCCATTCCCGAGGCAGGATTCGAAACTGCGACCGTAGCGCTCGCGCGGTTCCAGACTGTAGCGCCTAGAACCTCTCGGCATCTCCGTTCCGACTTTAATCTATTTGGTCCAATGAAGGATACTTCCCCGGGAAGCAGTTACTGATGCAGTAAAAGTTTAGTTCCGAGGACGACCATTACAGATGTTCCATGCTTAAAAGTCCTTCGAAGAGGGTGGCGTAAGGCCTTCGCATTGAACAGAGATTGTATTGGAAAAATAGGATTTTCTATCAAAAAGGGTGAAGAATAGTTAAAGAATAATATGGTGTCTTGGAGTCCTGAAAAAAACCAGACTGCTTTTACGAAAAAAAAATGTGTTGCATTACTTACGGAAAGTTTTGCTCACTTCAGTCACACTGAAATCCAACTTGTGAGAAGTTCTCACTGGCACCCGGGTTCCCCGATTTGTGGAAGATCTTAGATGCAACTCCGAAGTGTTACCTAATTAACAAAAAGGAGCGCACGAGATACCTGTCCAGTGTTTCGACTGAAGACTCCATATCAAGCAGAACACAGCATGTCGAGAGAAATCTTCAGGCGTAAAAGTAGCTTCAGTGACAACCCCGAGGGAATGTTACAGAACCATTTTTCTTCCTTCCGTTGATATTAATCCCGTCTAATATGGGATCTGCTGTATTTCAGTTTTCGCATATTTTATTTTATCATCTTCCGGCTCGATGCACTTCCTGCTACTCGAATCGGCTCTTGTCTGGGGCAGGGTGTTCGCGGACTTGTCTGCATTGTGTAAACTCTGTTCAGTGTGTTAACATATTTTAACTGTTTGAGGACTGTATTTTTCAGAAGTGGGGACAAGATCAGAATTTGCCAGGGCAGCATGGCAGCCTGAAAACTGCAATCACGCTAGATGGTGCACCAGCCTCGATCGTTAATCCAGCGCAAGGATCCGGTCTGAATCTGGATCACTTCCACGTCTCGCAAATTGGCATACTGCGCGTTGTGCTTTTCTTTTTTAGGGGCCTAGGACGTTAAACAGGCCGACTTGGAGCAGGAGAGGCACCACACGACATTTTAATTTCCACTGTCTATACTATTACAAATAAATTCATAAAACTTTGACAACACGACCAGCAAGGATTCAGAATTCAACTCATAGCTATGTAAGTTCCAAAGTATAGGAAAATAATTTTTTTTCTCGTGTGAAATTTCATCATTTTTCACTTACTATTGGCTGCATTTGTTGCTATAGGTTCATTTTTCTTCACAAGTAAGAGAGATTCTTCGATTAATTTTGCACAGCATACAAACCACACTTACAGCTGTATGAAACTCGAGAATTTATTTAAGTAATGAAAAAATGAATGAGCTGTTACATTTTAAACTTCATGTTTAGAAAAAACTCAAATTTTATGGTTAATTATCTCAATTTTTACCACAGTTTTTAATAGATTTGTAAAATTCTAGAGTTTCATACAGCTGTAAGTATGGTTTGTATGCTGTGCAAAATTAATCGAAGAATATCCCTTATTTATGAAGAAAAGTGTACCTATAGCAACGAATGCAGCCAACAGTAAGTGAAAAAATGATGACACTTCACATGTAAAAAGAATATATTTTTATATATTTTTGAACTTCCACTGCTATGAGCGTGAATCCTGAACCCTTCCTGGTCATGCTGACAATGTTTTATTAATTTATTTGTAAAAGTATAGACGGTGGAAATTCAAATGTCATGTGGTGCATCTCCTGCTCCAAGTCGGCCAGTTTGACCGTCTACCCCCCTTAACTACATGTTTTATTTAACTCAAATACCAAAATCATAAAGTTGTACGTACAGGCTGACTCAGAAGTCCGTTAACATTTGAAAGTACGCTTATTCGCGGAATAATATAGGTAGAGCGGTAAAACTTCATACACATGCTATAGATGACAGGGATTTTTATTGAAGTAGAAAAGAGTGCAAAAACCGACCTACAGATGGCGCCGCACAACAGCTCGTCCCTGACGCCGGACGCAAATCACGCATAAAATGAACTGTAGTGAGTGAGACGGAGTCAGATGCGGAGGCCGTCCCGATATGTCAACTTAACCAGAAAAGGTAATGTTAGTGGAGCTTTATTGTCAAAATGGAGGATCTCTACTGCAGCTTCAGAACCTAACACCATAGGAAGGGGATTTTAACGGGTAAAGGTCCTGTAATAAACGTAGTGAGCCATCGGTCACAACTGCTACTGTTCATCTGGCAGTTGAAAAAGAAATAGAGACAATTGCGAGTTCATCTCCGCTTCCTGTAATCATAGCTTGTGATGTATGAAGTCGAAACTGCATTCCACGTACTGCTTTTTGGAGAACACAAAAGTGTGCTATTTAATGAGGAGCGTACAAAATTCAATATCGTCATGAACTGTTAGCCACATAAATGTGACAAGGATAACATCTGCGGTGTGGCCTTTTCAAAAGATGGGGGAAGATGACGAAGCTCATTTCACATTCTGAGCGCCTATTGACACCTACAACTGTAGAATTTGGGCTACCGGATATCGTAGAACTGTCTTGGAAACGCCGCTGCATGACGAGAAAGTCACGCTGTGATAAGAATTTACCTCATAAATAGTGATCGGACCCTTTTCTTTCCCGAAGAAGTCCGGGGTGCTGATTATCAAACTGTCATCGTTACACGTCCGAGGCACGCCAATATTTTATAGAACCGCGTCATCGTTAGCTTGCGTGGAAGTTACGACTTTTATGCAGGATAACGCTCCACCCCATAGTGCTATCTATACGAGTGAACCTTGTACTCATCGTTTGGTTGGGATCGCTGTCTGAGCCTCCAATGCCATCATTCTTAGCCTCCCAGGCCCAAGATCTCAATCCATGTGACTATTGATGGAAGTCCGGAAGTCGCAAGTCTACCGCGATCGTGCGACCTCATTAGGGATGCTAAAAGAGAATAACCGACGACTGTTGCTCACCATAACTACTGATACGCAGTAAGTGCTGTTTCGACACTGTCTCTTGGCTGCAGGTATTGTTGATGAATGATAGCCGACGTGCTAAGAATTTGTTATAAAGAATATCACCTTTACTAAAAATCTATTGTTGTTCTAATTATTGCTTTTGTATCATGTGAAGTGGTATGTATTGGTCCTTTTGTGTCTTTTCTTTTGTTTCAGTAAAACCTCATTTCGTTTGAAGAATGTTTGTCAAATTTTACCTCTCTACCTACATTATTCTGTGAAGTATTTCATTTTCTAATGTTAACGGACTTCTCGTATGTCCTATATGTTGATGGATAGGTTAACCATCATCAGCCCTTCCGATTATTTACATCAAACAAGAAATTAGTAGCAGTGACAATAATGTGATGTTGAAAACACCGACTATAACATTGAACATTTTGTTTCCACGGGAACGCATAATTTTTAAACAACACAAATAGCTTTTGGATCGTCTTGCCGACACTTTATGCAACCCTACAAATTGTTTGAGCAGCTTTCTGATTTAAATTAGAACATTTTAAATACAGAATTGTCACAAGTGCTGTAGGAATCACTATTTTTCTAAAATAAGGAGCTTACTCATATTACAAGAAAATCAATAATCGATACATATGTTAATTATATGAATAATTTGTTCAATTTTTCTGTAAATGAAAGTGATCTGCCCACTTTTTAATTAAACTGAACACATATGAAAATAATCGTGGGATACAAAACGTATTATATCCTTCTCTCACACTTAAAACAAAGACAACAACGTTAATAATAATAATAAAAATAATAATAATACACTCATGTTTAGAAAAAAATCAGAACGACTTGAACTACTAGAGACAGAACATTTATATTCACAGCGCTTGTACATTAGTATGTTCTGCAGAAATGATTAACATTTCAGTCACCTTAGTTCAGTTAGTCCTGTTGCCTAGTAGGCGCAGGGTCAACCATGTACTCGGACAACTTGTTACATGCGTGATTGTATCGATGTGCATAAAACGCGAATGGCATCCTGAGGTACAGACGTCCATGCTGAATTCACTTGCTTCTGGTGATCTGGCGAGCCAGGGTAAAGCTGATATTCTGTGCACCAAGAAGACACGTGTTTGTGCAGTAACATGTGGTCACACATTAGCTTGCTGAAAAATGCCGTCTGGGAAGTTGTGCAAAAAGGGTATGAGGGCGGGTCGCAGGATGTCATTCACGTTGGTCACACTGGTCACGGTGTTCTGGACGCGCACCAACTGTGACTTGTGGTTGTCCCCAGTAGCACCCCACACCCTAAGGCCTTCTACTGGCGCTGCGTGTCTTGAGGGAATGAGGTCATTGTGACGCCGCTCCCCCTGTCTGTGACGAACCAAAAGGCGACCACCGTTTTCAAACAAATAGAACCTCGATGCGTCCGTAAACACAAGTCCACAGTGACGTTGTTCCATAGAGCATTTCCGTGTATCACGTTTCTGCACATTCGTCAAAGGTAGATGAAGAACTCGATGACGCGCACGTAACCTACGCCGTAATAAACGGCGACGAACTGGCACTCCTGATGGTGTACGATGTGTTTCACTGTTGCGCTTTAGCGAAGGAGGATTCAGATCTGTCTTGCAATGCCATTCGGATGAGGTGTCGATTTTCCCAGAGAGTGATCTGAGTGGGGCGACCTGACCTATGTCGTCGTGTTCTACGGCTTTCCGTGAACCAATCTGCAAACACCAGTTCCACTGCCGAAACACTTGGTTCTACACGAGTAGCAGTTTGCCGGATGCATTAATCATTCTCTCATACCAATAATGAGCCGTTTCTCAAACAAACTAATTTGATGGTATGGTTTGCGCATAGGTCTGCAAGCTATCCTGCGCGTCTTCTCAACCCATACTGATCCATTAGCTTAGGTTTATACCGAAAACAGGCACATTTTACGGGTGAGTGATGTTGCACCGCGATATGAATGTTGAACCCGTGGGCCGACGAGGTTCAAACGCTAACCATTTCTGCAGAACGTACTAATGTACATGTATCGTGAATATGAACGTGCTATTAGTCGTTCAAGGTCTCTGTTTTTCCTGAATATGAGTGTAATAATAATAATGATAATAATATATTTTTTTAAACAGGGTTACAATGGTTCAAATGTCTCTGAGCAATAAGGGACTTAACATGTGAGGTTTTCAGTCCCATAGAACTTAGAACTACTTGAACCTAACTAACCTAAGGACATCACACACATCCATGGCCGAGGCAGGATTCGAACCTGCGACCGACTGAAGCGCCTAGAACCGCTCGGCCACAGTGGCTGGCCAGAGTTGCACAAAAAACATTTGTCGCTGCTGCGTTCTCATATGTGGTCTCAGCACAGTCTGTATTTTGAGCATATTTTTTTGTAACTTTATTCCATCAGGAGTTTTGTTTCACACAGACAACTGTGCACTGATAGTCCGTAACTAGTTTGTAGGTGAGATTTCAGCCATTAATGTTGTAATGAAAAGTAGTTTGTAAACTTCTGTATATCATTGCCCTTGACGTTGGGTGGAAAAATGTCAAATATTGAACATGCCAGGCGGATGTGTTTAGTGTAAGAGAAAAATATCCAGTCTTGTTGCAAAACTTGGTCGATGTTTCCTTCATGCTGCGGCACTCGTGACAATAAAGAAATTTTTCTCAGTCAGTTCCAAATGCATATATGCGTGTGTTCCATGTTCGCTTCAACACTACGCACTTGGCATGAAACTGAAGAAGTCAGTCTAATATTACATTTCTAAAAAGATTTAGGTAGGTTTCGGTTAAGACATATAATATTTGTAAGCAAAATCTTTATGTTGATATTGTAAATATGGATTGGCACACAGTCAGAAAATTGTTGTGATGTGCAGTATAACATGCAGAGAATCAACGCTCAGTGCAGCTGTTGGATGTTGACCTCGGAAGGAACTAAATATAACATTATGCGTCCGTAGGCGGAAAGAGCTGAACTGTTATGGCTGAGCAATCACAAAAGAAAGTCCATCCATTAAATGGGAGCACGCATACGAAGCGGAGATTTGAAGTGGAACAACTTCATAAAAGTAATTGTAGGAAAGGCCGATGCCAGACTGAGATTCAGTGGAAGCATCCTCAAGAACTGTAGTTCACCCACGAGGCTTCCAAATCTCGTTGCATTGATGCTACAATATTGCACTTTTGTCTGCGACCCTTAGAGGGTAGTATTTATGGAGATATAAACAACTCTGGTGGCAGACGTTACAAGAGAGGAAACACTCATTACGGTGTAGCTACCACTGAACATCCTGGATCTTGTGTTCCTACAAACGTTTTCTGCGAGGGGTGTTCAGTTAGTAATGCAATAATTTTTTTAGGTCAGTTTAGGTTACGAAAATGCGGTGTATGTTGTAGCGAATCGTGGAATATTTCCGCTTCAGCTCTAAGAGTGTCATGAAGTTCCGGTAGCCTCCAAAATGGTGTGTATACCGGAGGTGCGTTCTAAGCAGACATGTTTCACTGGGTATCTTTTGCCGGAAAACCAGATCATCGCAGATGCTCATAGGCGCTTGCACAATATCTATGGAGATTTCGAAATGAATAATAGCACGGTGTGTCGTTGTGCGAGGCGTCTGTCATCATCACAACAAGGTCGCGCCAAGCTGTCCGATCTCCCGCGTGACGGCCGGCAGCACAAAACTGTGACTCCTGCAATGTTGGAACGTGCGGACAGTCTCATTAGAGGTATGAGACAGATCACAGTCAAACACTTCACTGCACAACTGGACGTCTCTGTTCGTAGTGCTGACAAACTTGTGGACGAGTAGTGGTACTCAGACGCCTTCTAGCTGGGTTCCTCACCGCCTAACAGAAGACCATAAAGAGGAGCGACCATCTGTGAGGAGTGACTTGCGCGTTACGATACTGATCGTGACAATATTTTCTCGATCATCATCACAGGCAGTGAAACATGGATTCATCATTTCCAACTGGAAACAAAACTGTAATCCACAGAATGTCGCTATATCACCACCCGTCTGAAGAAAATGTTCAAATTTGCACCCTCAACCGCTAACGTCATAGCGACGGTCCTTTGGTACTCTGACGGGTCTGTCCTCTTTGATCACCTGCCTCGTGATGCAACGATCAACTCCGATGCCAACTACGCTACACTCAGGGAAATGAAGAAACGACTACAGCGTGTTCGTCGCCTCATAAATGCAAATGAATTTCTTCTTCCCTAGGACAACGCAAGGCCCCACACAAGTTTGCGGATCGGAAAGCAGCCCAAAAAACTTAATTGGATTATTCTCGCTCACCCACCCTACAGCCTCAATCTTGCACCATAAAACTTCCGTATGTGAGGCTGTATCTGTATGAAGGATTCACTCCGAGGGAAGTAGTACGCAGATGATGGGAAGGTTATTGATGGAGCAAGAGGCTGGTTCTGGCGTCTACCAGTAGAGTTGTACCTCTCAGGCATACAGTTCCTCCCAGTAATGTGGCGTAAGGCCGTCGCTTTGAATGAAGATTGTATTAAAGAAATTGTGTTTTGTATCCAGAAGGGTAGTGAGTAATATGCTGTGCTGGAATCCTCAATAAAAACCACCCTGCTTTCAGAAAATAATATGTCGCATTGATAATTGAAAGACCAATCGTAGTACAAATACTTCGTTAAATCAGCCTAATCAGAGAGATTCGAGCTCACTTGCATGTTCACCAAAATTCATTGTCCTCGAGTACCATCTGCTGTACCAAGAGGAAATGGACAAAGACGAAGTGGTATATTCGAAGTGCACGCTACCACACACTGTGAGGTGATAAGTAACTATGTCTAAATTTGGAGATATCTCCACGTGGAACAAAGGCAACAATGTCCTCCTATTCTTCATGGAATAACCTTATTTCTGGATTTATTGTGTTTAGAATGCTTGTAGTATGATACTGCTGTCTAAAAGAAAAACATTGAACCCTTCTCCGTTCAACCTAGATCCTATCTACCTAAGCAGCGCTTGCTGCTCTCTGTGCGCCAGCTGCAAATTTTTAACTACAGCTGCTGAGAGCTTAGTGCAATGCACCAGACAACAAGGAACAGAGATAAATTAGGAGAAACAGTATGCGCAGGCAATGAACATGAAACATTTGCCACTAGAATGAGGCATTTTTTGGCATATATTTCTGACTATTAATACTAACACTAAAGAGGCATTAAAGACTGTTATGTAAAAAAGCTTCAGTTTCAACAACATAAGATTCTGCTGGAAATTGTGAGTATTGCCATCGAATGGTTCAAATGGCTCTGAGGACTCTGGGACGTAACATCTGAGGTCATCAGTCCCCTAGAACGTCGGACTGCTTAAACCTAACTATCCAAAGACATCACACACATCCATGCCCGCGGCAGGATTCGAACCTGCGATCGTAGCAGTCGCGCAGTTCCGGACTTAAGCGCCTAGAACCTCTCGGTCACCGCGACCGGCTATTGCCATCACCGAGATAATATCTTGATATGAAAGTTCCTACACAATATGGGCTTTAAGTACTTCAAATGCTGTTACTTTATACGGGACTGGAAAATGGGAAAAACACTGGCAAAAGTAGTTGACATAGTACTCGACTAAACTTGTGAATTTGAAATTAGTTTGTCTCAATGCTACTGCACAATACCTTAAGTCTACTACATGGTCGGTCTCTCTCTCTCTCTCTCTCTCTCTCTCTCTCTCTCTCTCTCTCTCTCTCTCACACACACACACACACACACACACACACACACACACACACACACACACACACACACACACACACATACGGTAAGTGTCCTTTAACAACTGTTTTCATTTCATTTGTTATTTCGTACTGTCTTGGCTGGTTATAACGTTGCTGTTGTTTAGTTGTGCAAACTGATTACATCCTGAACCTTACTATTCATCTCTCTAATTAAACAAAGTTATCCCTGTATCTTAATGATCTGCCTAATAATGCTGTCCATGAAATAGTCGCAATGTGTTGATAATTTTTGTAACAAATGTTCCGGTAAAGCAAATATCTTACATCGTAATGTAACAGCTTGGGAACGCAGTGCTTGCTGCTATCTGTGCACCAGCTTCAAATTTCTAACTACAGTGGCTGTGAGCTTAGTGCAATGCTCCAGACAACAAGTAAACTATGTCATATACATAATTGAGGGAGACACACTTTTAAATAAAAATGTCTTGGATCGATGATGTGGACAAATCTGTTAGGAGAAATATATTTCTTCAACAAACTGTTTTTAAATTATGTCATATACCATTTGTTGTAAGGAATTCATGTTACAACACTCATTAACATTGGTAAATAACAACATTGATACCGAATTCCTACGCTCACAAAGGTTAGGCAAATAATAAAGATTAAAAGTACCTCACAGTGAAAATTACTATCGTAGCGGCCCCTTATATTATAGAGGGCCCGTACAACAGACAAGCCAGGTGGACTACCGACCTCCCTTCAAGAGCTCTGATCAAGAGATCACCAGTGGATGTAACCCTCAACAGAGTTTCAGCATAAATACAGCCGTGTGACAGAGATTGACCAATTTGAACTAATGTGACTATTTGTAGCACTTCACTGGATCGGCGTTATAAGGACGCCAGAAGAGCCATACGGGATGTGTGTACCTTCAGCTAGGACAGCTCCAGCCTCATGTAACATGAGGCGTCTTCGTAACACAGTGTCCTGGAAAGTATGTGATACGCAAGCATTTAAATGTGTGGGAATTATGAGCGTACACTAAACGAAATAAAAGTTTTCTTGTGCTATTAAACAAGTATACGTCTGCTACGAAAAGGAAACTGTGTGACGAAGTTCAATTTTACCGATTTGTTTGCCTTTCATTAAGCAGGTTAGCTCTGACGTCTTTTCGGCAAAGAGAGTGTAAGGTAAAGTAAACAGAAAGTGAACTCGCTTCTATTTGTTTCTACTCAGCCTCAAGAATATAAATAACGTTTCAGATTGCTTTCATTACGTGCGAAACCTTATTCGAGCTTTCTTCGTTTTTCGAGGCTGTTGAAATTGTAGTCTGAATATTATCGGTACTTTTAATTACGCAGTTATTCTGTGTAGTGGTTCAGAGACTTCATAATTGTCTCGTATGCAACTGGGATCGCGGAAGAAATAATTACGACGTAATGTTGGCCAAGCAGGTAACTATTAGGTACCTTATAGAATACACAATATGAAGAATGTCCTTGTGATGTGATGCATATTTTTAAGTTCTGTATTCCCTATGAATATATAGGCAGTTGTGTATATAATATTCAGCTGTGTTACCTACATCTTTCGACTATCACTCATTTTTTATAGCCAATGTAGAATTAATATCGAATCCAACCAATAGCTCAGTATTATGTATATCGTAGAAAACTTTATAATTATCTCAGTAATAAGGTTGGTAAATTCCGCCCTTTTTCTTTTACTGAGTCATCAGTATTCTAGCTGGTTTGTTGTGTGTTCAAATGTGGGTGAAACCTTCTGGGATTTAACTGTTAAGGTCATCAGTCCCTAAGCTTACACACTACTTAACCTAAATTATCCTAAGGACAAACACATAAACCCATGCCCGAGGGAGGACTCGAGCCTCCGCCGGGGCCAGCAGCACAGTCTATGACTGCAGCGCCCTAGACCGTTCGGCTAATTCCAAGCGGCTAACTGGTTTGTTGCGGTCCGCTTCGAATTTCTCTCCTGCGCAAAACTTTCCATCTCAAGTAACAACTCAAAGTATCAATTACAACACGTCTTGAACTAGCTGCTGTACATATTCGAATTTCTGTCTTAATCTACAGGTTTTCCCCTCCACAGTTCTCTGTAGTGCCATGTAAATTGTTCCCTGATGTCTTAACAGAAGTTCTATCATCTTTTCCGTTCTACTTGTTAGTGTTTCCCATGTATATTTTTTCGTCACCGATCCTGCCTAGAAACATCTCATTCCTTAGCTTATAAGTTCGCCTAATTTTCAACATTCGTCTGTAACACAACATCACAAATGCTTCAATTCTCTTCTGTTCAGTTATTCCCACAGTCCATACTGTGCTGTGCTCCGAACAATCTTTCTCCGAAAACACTTAAATTAAGGCCTAGGACTGATATTATTAAATTTCGCCTGGACAGGATTGGTCTTTTTGCAAATGATAATCGGTTTTCCTTTGTCCTCCTTCCACAGTCCGTCATGAGTTATTTTTCTACATATGTAGAATTCCCTAAGTTAATCTACTTCGCACTCATAATTTCTGATATTAAGTTTCTCGCTGTTCTCATTTCTGCTGCTTGTCATTACTTCCACCTCTCTTCGATTTACGCTAATTTCATATCAATATTCCTTGGCTTTCCAATCCATTCCACAGATCGTGTTGTACTTCATTTTCACCGAGCGAACCAGTTTCATCAACGAATCTTACCTCCCTGACTTTTCCAAGGCTACATAATTCTCTTGTGATTCTTGAACAGTGTATTCGCTATTACTAGCTCAAATTTATTGCAGAACTCAATTATTCTTTCACCTCTCTCATCCCAGCACCAAGCCATATTGTCCCGTAACCGTTTCTTCTACTCCTTACGCTATAATTGCATTCCACTCCCCCACGACTATTAGATGTTCACCTCCTTCTATGCATTTAATTACCCACTCAAATATCGTCAGTTACTTTCCATATCACGTTATCTTCTGCTTGCGATATTGGCATGTGTACCTGAACAATTGGTTTTGGTTCACATTGGGACACACAATGCTTTACCTAGCCTTCTTCACATAGACTGTGGAAAATAGGTTTCTGCTTACATAGGATAACACAATATGGACGCTAATTGGCTTTCACATGTCATATCAGCGTTGGTGGCAAGTGAATTCGCAGGCCTTGACGCAGAATACATTCTATAGCGGTACCATATTTCCCATGTTCCTGTATCGTTTATTGGTGCTGTGCACGGAGGTCGATGTTTTTACTACTCTGTCTGAGTCATCATTTTTCTAATTTTACCGTAAACTGAAAACGTAGAACATCGGTCAGGGTCACACAGCAGTGTAACAGAGATGGCCAGGAAAATGAAAAATACGTTTCTGGATAAACGGCACCGTTTATCGAGTTCAGTAAATTCAGAAAACATAAATTCACAGCCGTGAACATTGACCTCTGTGTTGAATGTGCTGCTGTTACGAAAATATGTATCTACACTAAATGTAACACCCAGTAATATAAGGAGCGATCAAAAAGTTTCTGTTAGAAAATTGTAAGCTCCAATCTGGCAAAATAGTCTTAAGCTTTGAGGCAGTCATTCCACCGACGCTAGATGTAGGAGATACCCATCTGGTAAAACACCATGACCTGTTGCGTGAAAAGTCCATAACTGCCTGCTGCACATTTTTGAACCTATGGGTTTAGTCGACCCTCGAGACCATTTTTGAGGGGCTGAAGACATCATAATCGAGTGTGAAAACATCAGGACTATAGGAAGAGTACTTGAGTGTTATCCACTTCAGTTGGCGTAACTTCTGTGTTACAACAGGTCGACCGGCGGCATGTGTATAGCCGGGACCAGCCCGGAAAATGGTGCACCATTTCACAACGGTGGATTTCGACAGACATGCTGCCCCAGTAATATCCTTCACTATCTGGTGGATGTCTACCGGTGTTCGTCCTTTGGCGACCAAGAAGAAAGTAACAACACATTGGTCCAATTGGTAATAACGTAACCATTGCTTATGTTTCCACATTTAGCACGCGCACGTCGGAAAGGTACAAATGTCACACTAATCCCTTGCCTACAACGCCAACATGGCATACACGCATCGGATTCGCCCTCCTTTGCATTACCCTGCACCAACGCCATGAAACGTAAACATTTTGATCGCCCTTTACAAAAATGTGCGTATGACGTAAAATTAGGCTCAATTGAAATAAACAGAAAACATTACGCATTACATTAAACCAAGAACCTAAAAACACCTTGCAAAATTCTTCATCAACTACAAACTGCCAAGGAGCCAAATTTGTGATTCCTAAGTATCTATAGTCCTAGGTGTCACGGTACAATCTCAACGATATTTGTGTTATAAACACCGACCTCAGATCAACTTTTCTATTAAAAATCTCTCGGTACTCCCTTTATTAACTACTGCTCATCATATTTACACATTGTTGTTGATTCGTGTTCTGCAAACCAGCTTATGGAATGTCAAGTAGCCCGCTTATATCACTGCTCCTCTGTTCAATTTCGTTTGTTTCTTGTGCTTGGGAAGAACTTATTAGGTAAGCATCACCTTCTAAATTTTGTGTCGTCACCAAGAGATTTGATGCGGATGGTCACGCCTTCTGCCCTGTGTCATCCACTTCGCCACACATTAACACTTACACCCAATATTCTCAGTAACTTCTTGGATATATTGCATCTGCCTTCCTCTACAATTTTCGACCTCTACAGTTCTATCTTATACCATGAAAGGTATTCCCTGGTGTTTTAAGACGTGTACTATCGTCCTGTCTCATTTAATTTTCGTTTCCCACACATTAGTTTCCTGCCCTGTTCTTGCCTCCTCATTTGTTACCTCATACGCCCACTTAATTTCAGCGCCCTTTTGTAACACCACAACTTAAACTCATTGATTCTAACGATTTCCGGTGTTTCCACAGTCCACGATATTTTCCCATATTACGCTGCGCTTTTGACGTACATCATAACACGTAGATAGTTGAGTTAAAGAGAACAGTAGTAGAAAGAGAAATGACGGAAATAGGACAGACAAATATAGATTCAAGGAAGGTAATGGGACAAAATCGTGGGTCAAGAAGAAATACTTGAAATGATAGACCACAGAAGGATGTACAAAAACGTCGAGGAAAGTGTGGGAATACAGCAATATAAATCACGTACGAATGAAATCAATAGGAACTGCGTAAAATGTGAGTCGAAATGGCTGCAGGAGAAAGGAACTGATGATGGAAAGCAAAGATTCGGCATACAGGAAAGTAAAAAAAAAAAAAAAAAAAAAAAAAAAAAACCAATTACTGATTGAAAAACAATTCCACTTTTAAATACAAAGGAAAGAGCGGATATGTGGAAAAGCATACTAAGGGCATCTACGAGAGAAAGAGTCTGCTAACGACATGAAGAAAAGGGGTCTGCTGTTGGAAAGACGTAGAAGATCAAGCATTACAGTCACAGTTGCACCGAAAAATCAGGGCAGAAGAGAGTGATAAGATTTCTTTGGAATTTCTAATAATAGAGGAAGTTGCGGTGGGAGTGAATACTACAATTGCTGTGCGAAAGCTATAATACTGGAGACAAGCAATCAGGCTTTCTCATCTGAAGGATTCCAAAGGTAGCAAAGGCAGATAAAGTTCATAAGCTACCTCCTTTCACCCAGCAGTTTTTCGTCTTTATGTTTTACGTTTACACTGTTCGATCGAAAGTATCTCGACATCTCACTTATCTCCAAGGTGTTACATTGGCTTCAGGTCGGGAATATGGGCAGGCCAACCCAATTCAGGAAGGTTATTGTTCACAGACAACTGCCTCACAGGTACAGCCTTATCACATAGTGCAATGTCATACTGATTCAGTCATCGTCTCGGAACATTGTCCCTAGTGAACGCAGTATAAAATGCTGTGAAACGTGTTTATATCCTACCCCATTTAACGTTTTCTTAAGCGCAATAAGGAAGCACACCCTAATGACAACAAACACCCCCACACCCTTACGCCTCCGGCTCTCTACTTCACTCTGGATATACAAATGATGGTAGGTAACGTACTCTATTGGATTCGTCGAACCTAAACCCTTGTGTGGATTGCTGTACGTCACGGTCTGATTCATCTTAGGAAATCACTCGTTTGCAGTTGCCCACTGTCCGTTGGCGTCGTTCCTTAGGCCATCTCGTGTGTCCAGTGTGGCTTATGAGAAGCCGCTCTGTCAATGTACCGGATTATTTTTATCTCCTTACGCATAGTTATCTTGATAGCAAACTGTAGATGGCACTTTGGACTTAACGAGTGATTCGTTCCGCTGATCTCATGCGATACTGACAACCACCATCCACAATACTCAGCGGACCCAGTTCGTCAGTAATTGAGGTCAGTACATGAGGTCTGCCTGTACTTGGTTCAGCTGTGGTTGCTAATTCACGTGTCCACCTCATGACTGAGAAGGGTTGAACCGTCCCTGATGTTTTTCTCAGTTGATACCCAATGATTGCTCCACGTTGGAAGTCGCTGATCCCTCCTGACCAACCCATTTACAGTTACTGACAACACAATACTCCCCAGATCCAACGCTCGTGACGTATAGGGGTCAATTCCACATGACATCAGGGCGTTAGGGTATTTCTGATAAGGTAGTGTATTCCTTTCCGCGCTGACTCTTGCCTCATCAGTCCAATTAATTTTACTGGGTGGTAAATGGCAGCCGATAATACTTGGTTGGGGAGTTGCAGATAACAGTTTTGTTGAGCTAGATGACGACTACAAAGTAAGACCTTTCAGAGAGAAAAACACGAACCAGTCGCGCAACTAGCACGATACTCCGTAGGCAAACAGTTTCATTAAAAAATTCCTGGTACATTAAAATTGTGTGCCGGACTGAGACTCGAACTCGGGACCATTGCCTTTCACGGGCAAGTGTTCTACCAACTGAGCTACCCAAGCACGACTCACGTCCCGTCCTCACAGCTCTACTTCTGCCAGTACCTCGTATTCTTCTATAAATGTTTGGAAGGTAGGAGACGAGTTACTGTCAAAAGTAGAGCTATGAGGACGAGGCATGAGTCGTGCTCGGGTAGCTCAGTTGGTAGAGCACTTGCCCGCGAAAGGCAAAGGTCCCGATTTCGAGTCTCGCTCCGGCACACAGTTTTAATCTGCCAGGAAGTTTCATATCAGCGCACACTCCGCTGCACAGTGAAAATCACATTCCAGTTTCATTTGAAGTTGCTTGTTGTGAGTATGACAAAACTGTGCTGGAGATATGAAAATAAAGTTCCCCTCTCGGTAGCGCTCACTACTTTGTGTGAAGAAAGAGCCAGTTCTATTTCACAAGAACGATAATTTCTGAACCAGTGGTGGTTATTTGTCAATAGGTTTTTGTCTTCGAGGTATTTCACAGCGTTGTAACACATGATGTCTTCGAAAGTCCTACTGCATGTAGGAGCCTGATTCTCACTTATGAATGGTTCTCTTACTTCCTTCAGCGTTATTTCACGCAATAATCGGTCGGAAAAAATACAACACCATCAAGGACTGGGTTCAATAGCACCAAAATATGGTATGTGTATATTGGGGGCTGTAATTTTAGTGAAGAACTTATATGGTAATCTGAAACCAGGTGGTGCTCAGGATGCCTGTGAGGGCACCTTCTGTTTTGACTCTGCAGGTTGCGCTGAGCTGAGATGTGAAGGGTGTTCGCAACATTCATTCTAGGGTACAAGCATGCCATACTGACCAAGATTCCCCTTACACGACGGCTACGTATTCCTGTTGAATGACATCATTCCATTTGAACGGTGTTGCATTCTGCTGGATGGACGTACGCACGGACTGCTGCACATGTCTGGCACATTGTATCGGTGGTATGTCGCTTTTTTCATCAGTGGCAACAGAAACATTCCCAGACCTGTTGATCAGGTTCTGGTCGTTCGAGTGATACAAAGCGCACTTCCAGATCAATTCGTTTTGAGAGCGTTGGTGGCCGACGGAAAATCGTCCAGGGACGAAATCGTGGAACTTGTTGCACGTTCTGTGTGATCGTGGACCATTGGGAACCATCTGCTTCAATTATTCAAAAACAGTCTCAATCGAATTTATTATTATTATACCGCCAACCGATTTCAACCCGACGTAGGGGTCATCTTCTGGGCGTTTACACCATTGGTCGACTGCTGGTGGTGTCACTCCTGTCTACATAACGGCAGGAAACTATCAAACGTGGACAGGAGTGACACCAACAGCAGTCGACCAATGGTGTAAACGCCCAGAAGATGACCCCTACATCGGGGTGAAACCGGTTGGTGGTATAATAATAATAAATGCGATAATAATTGATCAACCATACTAATTACTGCTTCATCTCTACAACCATGTTGTCCAAAAATCCACCTGATTGCCGCAGGATGAAGGTCACGTATACCTCTGGCCCGGCTACGACTAAAACCACGACACAGGGAAGCATGGCTACTCTTGAATAGTGTCGCGGTAGAATAGACTGGAGAATGGTTTTTTGTGGTGAGTTCCAAAGTGCTGAGGTCATCGGCCTCTAGGCTTACACACTGCTTAATTTAACTTATCCCAACTTTCGGTAAGAACAATACATAGACTCCCATGCCCAAGGAACGGCTCAATCCTGCGAAGGCGGGAGCCGAGCGAACTGTGACAAGGCGCCCGAGACCATGTGGCTACCCCGCGCGGCTACTGGAGAATGTATATTTAGTATGTTAACAGGGGATACTCCATGAGGGATGTCTTTGATTCCGCAATAGTGGGCAACATGTCGCCAGTTAATTGCGTGAGAGACAGGGTGAATAAGCTGGGGGACAGGGTGCATCTTGCTTCGCATCTCTAGTGTCGTGACGTTACGTCAGTCACCTGTGAAGCCGGCAATTCGTCGGTCACAGAAGGCAACATATATACAGGCAACAAAATGAAGGGCTCCGACCCTGCCGGTGTGGCCGAGCGTTTCTAGGCGCTTCAGTCTGGAACTGCGGGATCGCTACGGTCGCAGGTTCGAATCCTGCCTCGTGCATGGATGTGTGTGATGTCATTAGGTTAGTTAGGTTTAGTTAGTTCTACGTTCTAGGCGACTGATGACCTCAGAAGTTAAGTCGCATAATGCCCTGAACCATTTTGTTAAGTCCATAGTGATCAGAGCCATTTGAACCGTTTTGAAGGGCTCCGAGAGGCCCAAAACACAAGGAAATAATTTCGTACCGCACGCCGGGGTAACAAAGCAGCATTCCGGAAAGGAGGGCAAAGCGGAGCAATTGCATGTTGGAAGTAGATCCCGCTGATCACGATAGTTAAACTGTGGCACTGTTTAGAGTTTGTTAAATGTAATTCTCACTGTTTTGGCGCGATACGTGAGTGTAATACCGTTGTAATCTGCATGCGGTGCAGGTGTGTGATAAGTGATTGTGTAAACGTATTGTGTATACGACTACAAAGAAAATTACTAGAATTGCACTCGTGTTCAGAAAAAAAATGGAACGATTAAAGATTGGACGTTCACATTCACAGGACATGTACATTAGAATATTCTGCAGAAATGATTAGCATTTCAGCCACCTCGGTTCAGCATGTGCCGTTACCTAGTAGGCACATGGTTCACCATGGGCTCCGATAGCTTGTTCCACTCGTGATGGCAGCGACGCATATAAGGCGCGAATGGCGTCCTGTGATATAGCCATCCATGCTGCATTCACCTGGTTCCTAAGTTCATCTATGGTAGTTGGCATCGGGTAACAGCATTGCACCCGTCGTTTCATCATATCCCAGACATTTTCGATTGGCGTCAAGTCTGGTGATCTGGTGGCCCAGGACAAAAGTCTGACATTCTGCGATACCAGTAATGCACGTGTTCGTGCAGCACCACGAGGTTGTGCATTGTCTTGCTGAAAAATGTCCTTTGAGGTGTTGTGCAGAAACAAACGAACCTCGATTCGTCTAAAAACACTATCAGATGCCATTCCTGGCTATAGTGTTGTCGTTCCACGCACCATTGCCGTCTAGCGTGTTTCTGCACATTCATCAAAGAGAGGCGGAAAAGTGAACGACGCGCACGTAGCCCTTGCCGTAATAAACTGCGGTAACAGTTACCACTGACAGTGTACGATGTGTTACACTGTTGCACCAGAGCCGGCCGCTGTGACTGAGTGGTTCTAGGCGCTTCAGTCCGGAACAGCGCTGTTGCTACGGTCGCAGGTTCGAATCTTGCCTCGGGCATGAATGTGTGTGACGTTCTTAGGTTAGTTAGGTTTAAGCGGTTCTAGGTCTAGAGGACTGATAACCTCAGATGTGAAGTCCCATACTGCTCAGAGCCATTTCAACCATTTAATTTTAGCGCCAGAGCCGAGGAGGACGCAGATCTGTCCTGCAATGCCATTATGATGAGATGTCGACCCTCTAGAGGAGTGGTGCGATCTGACCTATCTCGTCCTGTTCTACGACCTTCCGTGAACCATTCTGCAAACACCCGTTGCGCTGCTGAAACACTTGATCCTACGCGAGCAGCAATTTGACTGCTAGGAGCATCGCAATTTCTCATGCCAACACTGTACGCTATTTTAAACTCACTGATTCGACAGTACGATTCGTGCATACGTCTGTGATGCTTACTGCACGTCTGCTCGAGTCACAATGATTCATTGCCTTCGTTTTATTTCGAGAACGAGAGCCACTGGCCCATTTTAACGGTAGGTGGTGTTGGAGCGCGATGTCGATGTTGACCTTGAATCTGTGGGCCGACATGATTCAAATGTTAATCATTTCTGCAGAACATACAGATGTATATGTCCTGTCAATATCAAGGTCCTATATCAAATCGATCAGCGAGTTATGATATTACAGTCTCTGAACAAGAGTGTAGAAGTGACATCTCTTCAAAAAAACTTGCGCCCTATTATTCGTCTGATTTTAGATCATTTCACACCTTTACAGCAGTTCATCCAGATCCTGAGTCCAGCGAATGCATGACCTGAGCTTCTACTCTGCAGAGGCGAAATCGTGATCAGAAAGATGCAGGTCAGCGTATATAGGTTATTTCCGTGTGCGAGTAATGGATTAGACGTGTATTGTGTGGACTTGACGAACTATTGATTACAGGATGTGTTCTCCCACGACAAAAAAAAAAATGGTTCAAATGGCTCTGAGCACTATGGGACCTAACTTCTGAGGTTATCAGTCCCCTAGAACTTAGAACTACTTAAACCTAACTATCCTAATAACATCACACACATCCATGCCCGAGGCAGGATTCGGACCAGCGACCGTAGCTGTCACGAAGTTCCAGACTGTAGCGCCTAGAACCGCTCGGCCACCCCGGCCGGCTCTTCCACGACAGATAGGTCTCATCCTAGGCTTCATGGAGTGAACGGTCATTGTTTACAATCCAGGGTCATATTTGGTTCTTAAGCTTAGTAAAGAAACCAGTACCCACTACATTGCACAGTCTGTTATCCCCGTGCTGCCGGCCGGGATGGCCGAGCGCTTCTAGGCGCTGTGGTCTGGAAACGCGCGACCGCTACGGTCGCAGGTTCGACTCCTTCCTTGGGCGTGGATGTGTGTGATGTCCTTAGGTTAGTTAGGTTTAAGTATTTCTACGTTCTAGGGAACTGATGACCTCAGAAGTTAAGTCCCATTGTGCTCAGAGCCATTTGAACCATTTTCATCCCCGTGCTGCTGCCTTTCCTCCCACAGGGAGGAGCTGATTTGCTTTTTCAACAGGCCAACGAAAGTTTCCATATAGCTACTGCGACAGAAGGTTGTCTTCATGGTGTACGACAACTGCCCTGGCCAGAAAGATCACCATGTTAATGGACACGATGAAGTGGGAACTTAGCCGTTCTCCAGGAACTGAAAGAAGCATTACCAAATTTCAGCAAAAGGCGCAGAATGCTTGGGGAAATGTATCTCAGCATTCCATTCGGCACCTTTATCATCATTTGAATGTCAGAGGGAATTACACTGTGTATTGGTGCAACAGATTGGACACACTCTACTGTGACATGCTTCAATTGTCCTCATTTTATCATATACTCCTGCTCTGACGAACTACCTGTCAGTAAACCTTGTCAATAAAAAGACTTTTTGAGGGCGTTCCGTTCCTTTTCCGGCAGTGTAAAACTAGTTAAATAAGAACGTCAGAGTGCCACTCACTCCGTTGTGCATTTCAATTAATCTCCACTTTTCCAGTCTTCCACACGAGTGCCATTTTAAGAAAATAAGTTTCATTTTAATGAAGTTGAATTGTGAGGAGAGACTTTCTGGATTTGCTTAAGTTTCATCCGACGGTCGTTGTGGGGTGTAATGAAGCCCTGCTCTAGGCCCCGACCCGTCTGACGGCTTCGCGGCTGAGGCAGCGCAGCCATCGCGGACAGCCGCGCCTGGGGCTGACAGCTTAAAGGAGCCCACGCCGTCCCACGAATCTCAGTGCTGGGTCCGTAACTACTGCCAACTGGTCTCACAGTCTTACGTCTTCTGCGTCACCGTTCCCTCCGGGGGTCCTGGTAACGTTCCAGCACCAATACGGTTCCTCCAGTCTCAACTAATATCCCGCACAAGTCCTGCACTACCAACGTAACCACAACCTACATCATCTCAGAAGTCTGTTTAGCGTGATCTTAGATCAAATCCACAACTCACTTTGATATCCCGGATGATCAAAAACTCAGTATAAATTTGAAAACCTACTAAATCACGGAATAATGTAGAGAGAGGGGTACATATTGACACACATGCTTGCAATGACATAGTGTTTTATTAGAACCGAAAAAATACAAAAAAATCAAATTCCGACAGTTGGCGCTTCATCTGATCAGAATAGCAATAATTAGCATAACAAAGTAAGACAAAGCAAAGATGGTGTTCTTTACAGGAAATGCTCAATATGTCCATCATTCCTCAACAATAGCTGTAGTCGAGGAATAATGTTGTGAACAAAACTGTAAAGCATGTCCGGAGTTATGGTGAGGCATTGGCGTCGGTTGTTGTCTTTCACCATCCCTAGAGATGTCGGTCGATCACGATACACTTGCGACTTCAAGTAACCGCGAAGCCAATAATCGCACGGACTGATGTCTGGGGTCCTGGGAGGCCAAGCATCACGAAAGTGGCTGCTGAGCACACGATCATCACCAAACGACGCGCGCAAGAGATATTTCAGGCGTCTAGGAATATGGGGTGGTTCTAATAAAACCCCATGTCATTCCAAGCGTGTGTGTCAATTTTTACCTCTCTATCTACATTATTCCGTGGTTTATTAAGTTTTCAAATTAATACTGACCTTTTGATCACCCCGTACATATCTTGTGACTGTTCACAAGGATTGGCACCGACAGGGCGTACACACCCTTATTTCGCGCTGGAGGAAGTTCAGAGAATGGGATGGAGATTACGTGAAAAAGTAGGGTACACAAAACACCATTCTTTCGCGTGTAATTCTCATTATGTTCGTATGTTCAATAAAGAATTGTTGAAGATAAGAAATGCGGTTCATTAGTATCTTGGCAACCCTCGTAATATAAGCAGCCAAATGTTTTGGAACGTATAAACAAAAATTCTGGCCATTCGCTTGTCAGGTAATTTTTTATTCTCTATTAGTTCTAATCTCTTAACCCATTGTGTATGGTGGACAAAAACCTTCAAGTTCTTAATTGAACATCATTAACATTCTCGGTCCTTCCATGACCAATGGATTGTAAACCTGGGACATCAAAAGCCTGTTACAATGAGAGGTGTTCGTTTGTATTCTTCTCAGAGTCTTGTTTCTACGAAACGATTAACGTTAACTGCGGTGCGATGATTGATTATGAGGAGCAGTCAAATCAGACCCGAACACCACCATAACGCGACTATGGTATGGTTCCATTCAAGAATAATCACCACACGCGTTAAGACGTTCATCCCACTAGAAGACCAGACAATCATTTACTGTATCATAGAACGCGGTCAGCTGCTGACGTATGCACAGCCGCAGTCATTCTTTGATCCCCTCGTCCGACTGGAATAGACGTCCACGTACCGTCTCTATTCACGTCGCCAAGATTGTTAAAATCTCACGGTAGAAGATCCGGACTGTAGTGAGGACCCTGCAGTGCTCCCCAAACAAGTTGCTGAAGCGTTGCCTTCGTTTGATTGTGGTTCCACGCCTGAGGAACTTGTTGTCATGTGATCACCGGAGTCCGTGTAGCGAAAGGGCAAGGACCTCAGGCCACTTAAGCGACGGAGCCGTCTGAAGGGTAGTCTGCAACGTAGGCGCTAGCAGTGTGATAGCATGACGGGTGGACGATCACGCTAGCCAGTCCACCAACAACAAAGATCGTAAGCCAACGTCTGCTGGCACCTGTGATATGGTACTATGCCATTCCCCTACAACAGCGGTGACAGTATCGAAATGTAACAGCAGGGAAGCCAGCTGTCGCGCGACTGTGTGTTGTGGCAGGTGTTAGATTTTCATTTGGCAGCCCCTAATGCTACGGACATAGAAGAGGAAAGATTATAGCAAGCAGTTGTCTATGAATGCCAAGGGACATGTTCTTGAGGAAGATGGACTGACGATTAAGTAGCGGAGGAATACTGTGAAAACTACTAATCAGAAATATAGATCTCATATAAACAAATTACATAGATTTAGCAATGCCCAAATTGGAGAACAGAAAATGAACAGGGACAGACATAATACATGCTAATTGTTAAAATACGGAGGTTTTTCGAGGAAGGAACATATTACTTCTTATTAAATTGTGTCGGACTGCGGGTAATGTAACTGAGGATTGCAACTGAGCTAAAGTTTTCTCCATATTCACGAAAAGCTACAGAGTCAATCGAAACGTTTGTAAAAGAATTAGAATATAAAATCTAGAGCTGCGATCTACTGTACAGAAAACTCGAATTAAGATCAACATAAAAATCGTTTCCGCCCTTTTTACTGCTCATGAAAACAGTACATTGTATGTTGTACCCCCATATAGCGAGACCACCAGAGAAAGTGGTCCAGATTGCTGTACACACCGGTTCCTCTAATACCAAGTAGCACGTCCTCTTGCATTGATACATGGCTATATTCGTCGTGGCATACTATCCACAAGTTCATCAAGGCACCTATGGTCCAAAATGTCCCACTCTTCAACGGAGATTCGGCGTAGGTCCGTCAGAGTGGTTGGTGGGTCACGTCGTCCATAAACAGCCATTTTCAATCAAATGGCTCTGAGCACTATGGGACTTAACATGTGAGGTCATCAGTCCTCTAGAACATAGAACCACTTAAACCTAAGTAACCTAAGGACATCACACACATCCATACCCTAAGCAGGAATCGAACCTGCGGCCGCAGCGGTCGTGCAATCCCAGACTGAAGCGCCTAGAACCGCTCGGCTACCATTTTCAGTCCATCCCAGGAATGTTCTATAGGGTTCTGGAGAAAATGCTAGCCACTCTAGTCGAGCGCTGTCGCTTCCTCAAGGAAGTCATTCACAAAATGTGCACGATGGGGGCGCGAATTGTCGTCCATGAAGACGAATGTCTCCCCAATATTCTGCCAATACAGTTGCACTATCGTTTGGAGGATGGAGGATTGCATTCACGTATCGTACAGCTGTTACGGCGGCTTCCGTGACCACCAGCGGCCTACGTCGGCTCCACACCATGCAACTCTAGAAAATCAGGGAACCTCGACCTTGCTGCATTCGCTGGACAGTGAGTCTAAGGCGTTCAAACTGACTGAGTTGCCTCCAAACACGTCTCGACCATTGTCTGGTTGAAGGCATATGTGCCACTCTCCCATGAGCAGAACATGATGCCAACCCTGAGCGGTCCACTCTGCATATTGTTGGGCCCATTTGTACCGCACTGCATGGTGTCGTGGTTACAAAGATGGACCTCGCCATGGACTTCGGGAGTGAATTTGTGCATCATGCAACCTACTGCGCATAGTTTGAGTCGTAACACGACATCCTGTGGCTGCATGAAAATCATTATTCAACATGGTGGCGTTGCTGACAGGATTCCTCCGAACCATAATCTGTAGGTAACGGTCATCCACTGCAGTAGTAGCTCTTGTGCGGCCTGACGAGACCTGTCATCGACAGTTCCTGTCTCTCTGGATCTTCCCAATGTACTCCATGTACAAACTACATCACTTTGGTTCACTCCGAAACGCCTGACACTTCCCTTGTTGAGAGCACTTCCTCCCACAAAGTAACAATGCGGGACTGATCGAACCGCGGTATTAACCGTCTAGCCATGGTTGAACTACAAACAACACGAGCAGTATACCTCCTTCCTGGTGAAATGACTGGAACTGATTGGCTGTCGTACCCCCTCTGTCTAATAGGAGCGGCTCATGCATGGTTGTTCATATATTTGTGCGGGTTTAGTGACATCTCTCGCCAGTCAAAGGGACTGCGTCTGTGATAAAATATCAACAGTCAACGTCTATCGTCAGGAGTTCTGGGATCAGAGGTGATGTAAAACTTTTTTGAGGTGTGTAGAAAAATTATTTTTTATTAATGGACGATAAAGCCCTGACAATTTTTTAGTCAAAAACAATTGTTAAAGAAAAAGAAATAATTTAACTTACGGACACACTTAACGCTTGCAGATTAATCAGTAGAGCCTATTATGGTAGATCATGTAAAAGGAAAGCTTCCGACATTATCTAATTAACTCTGTTATTGCTTCTTACAAAGAGATAGAAATCATAGTCAATGATGGATGTATTTGTTTGCACAGTTAAAAACGACACAGGCTGTGAGGAAAGGATATGGCGTGCCTCCATCTCTATTCAACATCTACAGCTAGTGAGAATTTGAAACCAGTATTTTCAAAAAATAATTCACTGCATTTAAATGACGTTTATAGTTCCTCACAAATTGCCTCTTCTTTCCGCATACAGGGCGTGTTTATAATATATTGATTGAAATGGGTTGGAAGGGAGAGGGCTGAAGGGATGAAAACATTCAAAATGAAAAGATCACTATAAAAATTCCAAAATAAAAGTCGATCATTGTTATGGATGCGTATATAAAACGATTACTATTTGATCGGGGCATGAAGACACTGAAATTAGATTTCTTCTTCGCAACGTATTACGAGAATTACCTGTGTCTTAATCGTTGTTTCATTTATTTAATAAAACTTGAAACATCATTTACTCAAAACTCATTACCAGAAGGCGTTTGGACATCTCGCTGTGACTTAAATGCCTTCATTACTTCAAAAGGCTATTCTAAAGCAGTGTCGAAATTAATGTAAGCAGACTTTGAAGATCATGAACGCTATCGCCCCACTAAAGCTACTCAAGAAGCGTTCATTGTGTAATGTAAACTTTTTTTTCCTCGGTCAGTTTCAGTTGAAAAATATGGAATTTGTTGAGGTACAGCGTGGAATAGTCCTGCTCCAGCCCCTGTAGTTTTGTGAAGTTCCTATAGATGGGGGCGGTGTATGTAGCTTCCAAAATGACGTCTGTAACGGAGATGCGTTCCAAGTAGAGCGCTGTCACTGAGTTCCTTTTTGTTTAAAATCAGACCATCGCAGATATGCATAAGCGTATGCAGAATGCCTACGGAGAACTGGCAGTGAACAAAAGCAAAGTGATTCGTTGGGCGAGGCGTTTTCCATCATCGGAACAAGGACGCGCACACAACTGCGACTCCTGCGATGTTGGAACGTGCGGGCACTCTCATTCTGTGTAATGAACGGATCACAATAAACAACTCGACGTGTTGATGCTGTTGACACACTCGTCTACCAATTGGGATGCCAGTGCGTTCTCGCATCCTAATGTAAGACCATAAAGAGCGACGACGGACCATTTGTATGGTCCACAGACGGATGAACTCCAGGGAGAGCAGTACGTGGATGATGGTGAGGTTGGCTGCGACGTCGACCAGTGGTACCAGCCCCAGATAAGAGAGATGCTCACGAAGGGCACGCATACATTGCACTCCAGATAAGGCGGTGTCAGACCGTCACATTGAAAAGACGTCACGTTTAGAAGTAGGTTTCTTGTAGCCAAAGGTGTGTGGAATAGAACAGTGTATTGGAATCCTAAAAAAAACCAGAAAGGCAGAGAAAAAGAGTTCCGCAGGACATACTGAATGCCGTCGTATGTCACTGAGAGTAAGAGGTGGTTCTACTTACCAGTGCATATTAGTGCGGCTGGAGGCAATTTCTGAATTAGAAAACAGATACGAAAGTTTGAAGAATAGCTGCCGAGTTACCCGCGCGTGTTAACGCGACCACTTCCGCGTAGGGAAGGTAACCCAGCCCCCGATCGAATCAGCCCAGATGATTCACGACGATGATCTGTGTGCCAGCCAGCCTACATATGGTTTCTAGGCGGTTTGCCACAGCTCACTATGTGTATACCGGGCTGGTTTCCATGTTCCGCCACAGTAATGCAAGTAAAACGATTGGTATGTTAACAACGGATAATTTAAAGCAACATTATACACCGATTGGTTATAGTAAAACTATCCCTATTTACAAGTTATAACACGGAAACTAATTACGATAGGAGTACCACTCTCGGCAGCATTAATGTTCAGAGTATGGGGCTGCATGATTTTCATACGTCACAGTGCAACCGTCCAGTTACAACTATGACAACCAGGTGCCGTGATCAGTCATCGTGAATCATAGTCTCACCCACCGAGCAGTCACAGTGCACTCGTTGAAGTGTCAAAATGAGCTTGGACAAAAGGAGCAGGGCATTATTGGCGAAGCTGTGGTATCGAAACAACAGTAATGTAGCAGCTGCACTTCGAGAACATCGTTGGTCGAAAGGATTACCGAAGGATCCTGTTTCTTCACCTGCTGTGTGGAGCATGATGAAGGAGTTCAAATCAGCTGGAGAACTGGGCGTCGATCCAGGAACAGGCCGATGACCGGTTGCAACTCATATGGTTGATGAAATCGCTATTGCTGTTTCTGTTTCTGTGCCCGACAACGCTGCGCGCAATTCCCGATCGTCAGGCAGTGCCTGTGCTGAGTCATGACGGTCCACTGTACGCTTCGAACTATTCTTAAATGGTATCCGTACAAGATCCATATCGTACAGCAGCTTTCACCACAAGACGCACAACGGCGTATAGACTTCGCTCTCCACTTTCTCGTAAGGATTTAAGTTGACGAGGTTTGCCCCTGGACCATCATATGGACAGATGTAGCTCATTTCTCTCCGACGGGTGAGGTGAACACACATAATTACCGAGTTTAAGGATCTCCACCTCTAGTCACCGGGCAGGCCGTTCCTCTGTGTGGTGAACGTGTCACCGTATGGTGTGGCTTCAGGGCTGTGTTCATGAATGGCCCATTCTTTTTTGAACAGGTTGGCGCTGAAGGATCAAAGATGTGCTGTGCAACTGGCCAGCGTTACTGTGATATAGTTCGCCAGCATGTCATACCCACCCTACAGGAGAGAGACGCATTGAACTGTACAGTTTTCTTGCAAGATGGGGCCCACCGCACATCGCTGGTGAAGTTCACGTGCTTCTGCGAAACACATTCGGAAACGAACGAATTATCAGCAGTTTCTGGTTGTGGCCTACCTGAAGGACAGGGTTTACCAGGGTAAGATTCACACATGGGCGCAGCATATCAAGAGAGGTAGCCAGAATATCTGCCGACAATCTTCGTTCTGCTGTGCAGACTGCAGTCCTGCTCTTTCAGACTCTTCTGGACACTGGTGCACGCCATGTTGAGTCACTTTGTAGCAGTAATGGTAATAGTACGTAAAGGTACGACGTACCACAGCAGCACTTTAAAAGTGTTTCGGTTGCATTGATTCTGCATTTTTTCTCTTCTCCATGTCTTTGACATTAATGCTACCAAATTTGGTGTTAAATAGGGAAAGCTTAGTTATATGCACCCTCTGATTGCCAAACTGTCTGTTATATTATATCAGAACCAACATTTATTACGCAGAATTTTAGGGTCTAGTTTACGAAGGAACTTTTATTTGAATTGGTCGATATAGAATGGATCGATTGTTGACGATCGAGCTGGGCTTAACGAAAAGAAAAGGGAATTCAATAGAATTGTTTCCCAAGCAATACACAAAACTGCTCAATCTAAATTTATTGAAACTTTTACTTGAATTATGTGATCAAAATAATATTGTTAGAGCGGAAATATCTGATATATTGGAATTGTGAGCATGATCGGGACTCGAACCCAGAACCAAAATTGAATATTGCCGAGAGTGCTCTTGCCGACTGAGCTATGCATACACGCCTCTGGTTCAGCCCTGCGGCTTTAAAACCTCTCCCCTGCCTTCTCAATTCACAGTGGCTCTGTTGCATGCTTTGCGGGAGTAGCACTCCTAGTAGATGGAATACCATGATGAAGAGGGTGGATGCTGAATGACGCCGGGATATCTCAGTCGATAAGAGAGCTGATCACGAAGGGCAGAGTTCTGTGTTCGAGTCCTGCTCTCGCAAACACTTTTAATCTGTCAGAAACTTCCAAAATAGCACACACTCCGCTGCACACTGAAAAGTTCCTTTTGGAAACAATATCCTACCTTTAGTGTGATTAAGTCGTGTCTCCTCTTTGGTGTGTTAAGTTAGTAAATGCAAGTTAAAGTGTCGTCTGATTCTGGGATTTGTACTATAGAGTGCGTTGCTGGAAAAGGTAATGCAAAGGAATCTTATTCGAGAGGATGGCGGTTTAAATACCAGTATAGTTCCTTCGAAAAAGAACAGCACGATTTGCTTCAGCTCTTCCTCAGGTGACGTCATCTTCGAGACGATGATAAATACCCACTTCCTTTCTTGAATTTGGACTCGGAATTTTCGCAGCATTAAAGACATTTGCGATTAAATCCATCAGCTGTTGAATTAAACAACATTATCCACTACCGGTTTCAAGGTGAATGACCATCATCAGGAGACAACGACCATCTTTGAAATCAGTGTCGTAATTCGTAAATACAATTCTTCCAATTTGAGTGAAAGGAAACCATGTACTGAACACATTGTTAAAATTAGATCCTGGTTGAAATAGCAAAGAGGAAGGAATAAATAAAAATGGTCCCGTAGTGCTTACACAAGCAATTTATGTAGATATACTAACACTCTTCAGACTCATATAATGACAGATACATTTTTGAGATACGAAAACAAATTTCAGTTAACAATAATTCTTCACCCATGCCGTATTATTTCGATCAAATCACCGTAGTTTTCTAACTACAAAGAAGTTAACGCTCGATTTCAGTATGTATAATTTGTTAGAGCAAATTAATTTTGACGTTATTTTCAGCAAGGTGCATACAGCTTCAATCCAACACATGGTACGTACTTTTCACGTCAGTTTGGGCCCATATACACCGTGACATCGTTCTCAGGACTTAATGTAATCGAGATTCACGTGCTTAATTCTATAACTGACTTAACACTTTTACTGTTACAGAAACTAACAAGTAAATGTTTAGAATGTAGCAAATTTAGCATTAATTTTTTTAAGTAACCTTATTCCCGTTATATAGAAAACGGAGGAAAAAGGTCGTATGAACACGCGTCCGGAAATGTATCATTGCCACGGCAGATAGCGCTGACGCATGAAAGTTCCTCTGACCACGTGTTCCTTGTGTGGTGCAGGCTGTTTGATTCACGCAGCGTACTATACGCTGTAGAATGGTGCGGTATTCGCGTAGGGAAAAAGCAGAGATGGAGTTCCTGTACAGCCAGGCAGAACGAAAAGGCCGAGAGGCAGCATGGCTATACCAAAACGAGTACCCTCACAGACACCAACCACATTATACAATATTTCGAGGCCTTTTTGGGCGTTTGTGTGACCATCGGTCCTTCCAGACTGCCGAATGTGCGTACACTAGGTTTGGAGGACCGGTTTCTGCACGATATTGAGGCGCACCCTGGAATAAGCTCCAGGCGAGTGGCCCGCCAGATCATTCGTCTGTGAAATACGCTACTATTCTAAAAAATGTGAACCATGACTCTGGGGACTATGGGACTTAACATCTGAGGTCATCAGTCCTCTAGAACTTAGAACTAGTTAAACCTAGCTAACCTAAGGACATCATACACATCCATGCCCGAGGCAGGATTCGAGCCTGCGAACGTAGCGGTCACGCACACTACTATTCTAAATACAGTCTAATAAGAACGTTTGTCCTACTTGTTGCAGATACGTTTTCCAATGCGTGATGGACGAATAACGTTACGGTGTGAAACACTGTCAACGTAAACTCTTACGAGATCAACAGCTAGAATGGAGAATGTATAAGACTCCGGTATATTGCAATGGGTCAAAGTGGACCGAATGGTTGAGACACATTTAAGGTGACCGGAGCTGCATGAACTGTCCGGCCTTTCAGGTTTAGATTTCATCAGGTTTTCCTGAGGCAGTTAAGGCAAATGCCAGAATGGCTCCATCCCCCATCCCCTTCTGTCCATCTCCTCCACTCTACACTCCCCCCTCTCGGTCCCATTTCTCCTGCACCTCTTTTACTCTTTCTCCTCCAACATATTCGACACGTATTTCTAAATATATTTCGGCTGTATCTCTAGCGAATTTCACCCTGTAGTTTCATTTATAAGCAGCTCGTTGTTTATGATGTCTTATCTCCTGATGGTATATAATTTTGCAGGAACGTCCAGCGGTATGTGTGGCTATTGTCTGTGGATTGTGTTGCGAGTAGAGTGAGTAGTAAAGAAGTAGTAAATTAAAATTTCACGCATTATTGGGCAATTTTTCACGCACCTCAGTGTTTATGATGTCATATCCCCTGAACTATGTGTCGTATATTACTTTGCGGGCTTCTTTAATGATATTTGTGAATACTATCTCCACAACATATATCGAATGCAGTTAGCAGTAAAGAAAAAAAAAATTAAACATCATGCCTCTTGCGATTATTTTACTACACAAGCACCTAAAGTGTAGTAAGCGATAAACTGTTTACCTTTCTTTTTTTGGGGGGTGGGGGGGGGGGGGGGGTTGTCAGTTAGTGAAAATTTTTAGGGGTTAGATAATATATATCAGGATGTCTGCAAGTCTCTTTATGCCCATACGCTCAAATACTGAATGACTGAACTATGGCTATTCGCCCATCGTGGGCTACACTGCTATTTCACCGCCACATCCACACCTGTTCTTTACAGACACTATGTGATAAATGTACCAACTTTGGTTGAAGACGATCAAGTGGTTTAGGAGCAGGTGGAACGTACACACAACCATATGAATGTACGTACATTTTTATAATATGTATGGGTCTGTTTGTCGGTGGATGTTACCTAACACATGTCCTATCATCCTGTCCCTTCTTGTTGTTGGATTTTTTTTATATATTCGTTTCCTCTCAGATTCTGCGCATAATCTCCTCATTCCTTACCTCGGTGCACCTAATTTTCAGCATTCATTTGTAGCACAACATTTCATATCCTTCGATTCTTTACTCTTAAGGTTGTCCTATAGTCCGTATTTCACAGAGGTATAATGCTGTGCTCCAAACGCACATTCCCAGAAGTTTCTTCCTCAAATTAAGGCCTATGTTTGATACTGATAGATTTCTCTTGGCGAGGAATATCCTTTTCCCCAGTGTTAGTCTGCTCTTGATGTCCTTGCTCCGTCCATCACTGGTTATTTACCTGACTAGGTAGTACAGTTCTTTAACTTCATATACCTCGTAACTATCAATCCCGATGTTAAGTATCTCGCTGTTCTCATTTTTCCTACTTCTCATTACTTTTGTGTTTATTCGACTTGCTCTCGGGGTATCTTTTGTACCCAATTGACAGTTCATTATAATCAGCAGATCATATAGTTCTACTCCACGTCCATTTAGGATAGCAATGTCATCAGCGAATCGTACCATTGATATTCTTTCACCTTGAATATTAATTCCACTCCTCAACCTTTCTTTTCTTTCTATCATTGCCCCTTCCATTCACAGATTAAACAGTAACGGACGAAAGACTTTACCCCAGCCTGACAATCCTTTTAATCCGAACTATTCCTTATTGATAGTCCGCTCTTACAGCTCCCTATTGGTCCTTGCACGTGTCATACACTTCCCGTTTTTCCCTACAGCTTACCCCTGCTTTCCTCAGAAATTCGAACATCTCTTGCACCATTTGACACTGTAGAACGCTTTTTCTAAGTCGACAGATCCTAAGAACCTATCTTAATTTTTCTTCATTCATGTTTTCCTTAGCAACCTCATCGTCAGAATTTCCTCTATGGTGCCTTTACCTTTCCTAAAGCCAAACATATTGTCGTCTACCAAATCTTCAATTTGTTTTCCATTCGTCTGTAAATTATTCTTATCAGCAACTTGGATGCATAAGATGTTAAGCGAATTGTGCGATAATTCTCGCACTTCTCAGCTCTTATTATCTTCGGAATTGTGCGGATGATGCTTTCTCGGAAGTCAGATGTCACATCGTCAGACTCATAATTTCTTAACGCCAACGTGAACAGACGTTTTGTTGCCTCTCCCCCAAATGACTGTTAGAAATTTTGATGGAATATTCTCTATCCCTGCTGCCTTATTTCATCTTTAGCCTTTCAGAGCTCTTTCAAATTCTAATACCGGATACCTTTAGTAATCGACCGGTTTTTCTTCCTCTATTACATCAGAAAAATCTTTCCTCTCATAGAGACCTTCAGTGTACACTTTCCACTTACCTGCTCTCTCCTCTGCACTTAACAGTGGAATTCCCGTTGTTTTCTTAATATTAAAACCATTGCTTTTAATTTGACTGAAGGTAGTTTTGACTTTCCTGTCTTCTGAGTCAGTCCTTTCAGATTCCTTCATGTTTTTCATGCAGTCATGTTGTCTTAATTTCCCCCCACTTCCTATTTATTTCCTTCTTCAGAGACTTGGTATCCCTGAATTTCGCTTAACATTTTTTTACTTCCTTCTTTCATCGCTTAACTGAAGTATTCCTGCTCTTACGCATGGTTTCTTATTAGTTACCTTCTTTGTACCTACTCCAACTTCTGTGACTGCACTTACTAGAGATGTCAGTTCTTCTTCAGCTGTACTGCTAACTGAGATAGTCCTTATGGCAGCATCTATAGCCTTAGAGAATTTGAAGCGCAGTTCTTCATTCCTTAGTGCTTCCGAATTCACTTCTTTGCGTATTGATTCTTACTAATGACTTAAGCTTCAGCCTACTCTTCATCATTACTACATTGTAATCTGAGTTAATATCTGCTGCTGGGTACGTCTTACAATCCAGTATCTCATTTCAAAATATCTGTTGGACCATAGTGTAGTTATATCCGGAATAATCATGTATCTCCCTGTTTTTTCCTAATATACCTCCTCTTTTTATTCCTGAACAGTCTTTGCTTTCACTAGCCGAAATTTATTACAGAACTCAATTACTTTTTATCCTCTATCGTTTCTAATATCAAGCCCGTACTCTCCCGTAACACTATTTTCTAGTCCTTCCCCTACAATCGTGTTCCACTCCCCCATCACCATTAGATTTTCATCTCCACTTAGGACGTGCATAACCCGTTCAATGTCCTCATACACTTTCTCTATCTCTTCATTATCACCTTCCGAAGTCGGCATGTATTCCTGAACTATCGTTATCTGAGTTGATTTGCTGTCGATTTTGATAAAAGAACCCAAGCACTGCACTATTCATAGTAACATACTCTCTGCCATAGCTTCCTATTCATAACGAATTTTACTCCGTTTATTCAATTTTCTGCTGCTGTCGATATTACCCAAAGTTTATCTGACGAGAAATCTTTAACTTTTGACCCCTAATATATCTAGCCTGAGCCTTTGTAGTTCCCTTTTGAGATTATCTATTTTCCATACTACGTTCAGACTTTTGACATTCTGCACCCCGATTTGTAGAACGTTAGCCATCCGTGGGTTATTACATCCCTTCCTTATGGCCACCTCTTCCTGCAGCCCCCTCCCGTTGATGCGAAAGTGGAAATAATGGATATCGAATAGAGTGGGAATGGATAGGTCATCATGACGCTTATTCAGTTAAAGTCCACATGTCACGTGGCTAGAAACTATGCATCTTTACTGCGGTGGTTTCTATTGCCTTCTGCATCCTCATGCCATAGATCATAGCTGATTGTTCCACCGTTAGGCGCAGTTTGCCACTCTGTGGGCAAGAGATTGCCCTGAAATTCTGTCCATTCATCTGCCCTCTCTGACGAGACCATTGACGAAATGAGTGTTTTGTGAGACCGGCAGTCTTCGGCTGGCAATGGTGATTATTTTTCAAAATCTAAGCCCTAGCGGGATTCGAGTCCTGGCCTGAGACATTTCTGTTACTAATCAACTACCACCACGGATGCTCGCTAGTTGCATAAAAACTTTTTTTTTCTTTGAGTATACGGTGCAGCTACAGTCAACTTACAGAGGGCGAGAGGAGTGTGTTAAGGGCAAATAATAACGTGAATGAATCATCAGTTTTTACCTATCCACAACTAAATTTGCTTAATGACTTCTCGACAACGTTTAAAAATTTAAAAGTAAACAGTGAAGCCGAAGCAACTCTTAATCATCTAGGTATCCATCCTACATCGCTTTCAGTGTAGGGCTCGCTTACTGGCTTTTATTTTGCCAATTGTAGGAGTAAACAAAATCGGCGGAAATAAGTACCATTTGTTTTGTCTGCGTAAGAGACCGAAGTTGGTCTCTATTTTTTCCGCCAACAGTGAATGAATTGTTTCAAAACATTTCGAACTTTATTCTCGCTCCGACCACAGCTAATCGGGAAATAAGAAAATAACCGTTTGCTATCTGAAATGTGACAGGCCACTAATTTGCTACTTTTGGAGCTACAGGGTCCATTTAGATTGTGAGAAGAGGTGGTTTCAGTTATGAAATGGTATCATGGTAGTGATTTTGTCCTTGCTGGGTAGTGTGACTAAGCTATTACAGCGCACTTGATACGCGCCACTATTGCAAGCAAAGTTTTCTGTTTCATTTCTGGATTTTCTAAGTGCAATAGGTTTTATGGTTTCAAATTCTCCCTAATGACTCAAGCTGAAAATACAGACAACTGCTACAATTAAGAGTTTTGTAGTATTAATATTTGCTATCCCGATCCCGGAGTTGGCATTTCAATGTTGTTTATCTTGTAGGTATTAATTAAAGTAGCACCACTGAATTTTTATTGTTGTATTCAAACATTGAAATTGAGCAATTCAGAGTGAGATTATAGTGACAAGGTACAGTGAAGTGAACTTTTTAATATGTAGTTAAGAGCGTTCAGAAGTGTTTACACTAGAGATAATGAACATACACGAAACATAAGAAGCACTGTAGACGCTTCAAACAATTAGGTAAAACATATTTCGTTAGAACAATAATAATACAAACTCTGTTTTAAAGGGAGAAAAGTTGTATTCTTGTCAGTATGTTAATAACAACTATTCCTGTATTACCATCAACATCTGTTTAGATCCAAAATTGTTATCATCAGACAGAGATGTGACCATCGTGGCATCCTTATATATAAGCAATTGTGACGTTGGAAATGGTCTTTCTGGGACGAATTAGTTATATTACAGTCAAATAAGTGTAACAACGTTTTAACAATTGATAATAACATTCGTAATTAATCATAGTTTGAAATGGTACCATGGTGTCATAGTTGCTGAAGGATTTGGTTTTTTCGTGGTGTATCAACGTGTGACTGTTCCTTGTTCTTGAACTGTCTTTATGCTGCTGGGAGTTTAATTAAACTCAGTATATAAGGACCGATCCGAAAGTTTCTGTTCGAAGGCCGTACAGTCCAGATTCGCTATGACTGCTAGGCAAAATCGCCATGAGCACTGAGGAAATCGTACTACCGACACACCAGGTTGAAGCTGCTAAAACGATGTGTCCTGCTGCGTGAAGAATTCCGTAACGGCCTACTGCACGTCCCGTCCGACAGGAATCGTCTACCCTTCCAGGACTTTTTAAGGGATTGAATGCGTGATAATGGCGTGGGGAGAGATAAGGGCTACAGGGTGGGTGCCCGATAGTCTCTCAATTGAATTGAAATCATCTGTTCTGAATGAGAATGGCCTCAGAGATCGACCGGCATTTTGCTCGAATCGCGGCCAGCACGAAACCTGGCACAGCATTCTACAACGATGCTATTCGACGGACGTATTGCCATGCACACTTTAGTCGTTCTCGGTTGGATGTCGAGCGGTGTTTCTCCTTCGGCGGGCAAGAAAACAGCAGTAGCATTTTAGTCCTGTTTGAACACATTTGGTAATAAATTCGCCATACTTTACTATGCCGCATTTATCGCAAGCAAATCCCAGACAAGAATACCCAATTAATCCATAGCTTCAAGTCGGTGCTGATATACCCGCATATATGCTGCGGCAACGCCCTAAAACGGAAACTTTTTTCCAATTCCCCTTGTACTAAGTGATAACGCTTAAGACGTTTCCTACAAAACAGTGCTTGCGCCCCGTTAGAAACGTTTGTACGAGAATAGACTCAAAAGAAAGAAACTAATCCGGTTAAGTATGTACGCTTACCAAACGCGACCGCTTCGTGGTGGTTGCTTTCGGAGTAGAACATATTTGAGTCCACACAGAAAAGTATTAGTTGCTTCTGTGGTTATGTGCCTACATCCATACTTCGATAGCAGCCCTATGGTATGGGGCGGTGAGTACTGTTATTACCCCCTTTGCTGTTGCAGTCACTAATAGTGCACGGGAATGACGGTTGCTGCTAAGTCTCCGTGCTAGCTCGAATCTCTGTAATTTTTCGTGTGTGTTGTTCTCTAGATATTCTCGAAGGAGGCAGCCATATATTGGTTGAATAATCTAGGAACATAGTTTTCGGAATTTCAACAGTGATTTACATCAAGATGTTCTATGCCTCTTTTGCAGCGTCTACCATTGGAGTTGGATGAGCTTCTCCTGAAGCTTTCGTTTTCACTAAATGAATCTGAGGCCAAAACTACTGCACTTCACTGGATCATCACCATTTCTTGCATTCGTCCTGTCTGATATGGGTCACAGACTGACAATCGTTAATCAAGTATTAATCGAACAATGGCTTTGTAAGCTATCCCTTTCGTGTCTTGACTTCAGTCTTTGATCATTCTTCCGATGAATCTCAGTCTTCATCTGCATCGGCCTTTCCTGTGATTAGTTTTGTGTATGCCAATTCCGTTCTAAACCGCTCCGTAGGCATAGTTAAAGATATTTAAGCGATGTGTAATGAATCAAGCAACTACTCTCGAATCGTGCAACAAAAACGAACGTCTCCACCTGGTTGTACACAGTTCGTTAGATTGTGAACTGCCAGTCCGTGCAACAGCCATAAATTCTCTGCAGACCCTCCCACTGTTCGCTACAGAGATAGCAATACGACGGAGGGCTTGCTGAAGATTTGCTAGAAACTCTTTAACTGAATCGCAAAGCTGGTATGATAGTTCTTACCTTTGTATTTTGTGCACTGGATGACAGCACCGAATCGTATCTATCGCCTTTCAGAAGAACCGCGGTATCAACCTGTTCTCTGTATCTACTGGCTTCTGGGTATCGTGAACGATCCGAGGTTACCAGGCTTTCTCGCACGATATTGGTTTCTGAATCCATGTTCATTGCTAGAGAGAGGATTTTCACTCTCCAGAAGGGTCATATTAGTACAGCGCGTTGCAAAATTGTTTCTGTATTAAGGAAGCTTCCACAGTCACTTGTTGCTGTAATGCTTGTTGACTTCTGGTTGGAGAGCTTCAGCTGACTATTGTTTACGATTTCTCTGTCGTTGTGCCGGTAGAAGTGGCTGATTCGTCCACCAGTAATGGAAGGTGCAGCTTTGACATTGCCGGCTACTAGTGCTGCCAAAACGTCAGGATCATCGTTAATCGAATGTCTGCCGAAGATCCCAAAACAGAAGTCAACGAACAGTTCGTCATAGGACCTGCAGTTGCGTTCGTTCAATCTGGGCGGTTCTTGAGAACGTGTTATTCCGGCGCATATTTGTCACTAGGGTCACTTTGTTGCTTCAACGATATACGGTAAACTGCTAACTTCATTCGCATTATGCAGAATTGTATGTGAATCCCATCAGATCCTATTAATAATACTTCTTTGAAGGATTTTTGTTGATTTTCTATCCCGATATCTGTCATTTTGACCTTTGTGTGACAACTGAATCCATCAACCTAACCACGACTTCCTTCTGTCACGAACAGTGTCGATGCCGTTGTAGGCACTCATTAGGCCGTCGCGCAATGGGCCAACTCGCTTCAAAATCTGCAGTGGGTAAAATAGAAAACTAGATATAAACTTCTACAATACTACATTCTCTTGAAATTCTTTTGGTCCCTGGTTTGGAATCCTATGTCGGGATTACAATATTCAAACTGTTGGATCCAATTTGTTGGATCAAAAGCAATAAAATTAGTGGATTCACATAAAACGTAGGTTATTAAGCAGTTCGAGGTCACTAATAACGAGTTAGAACTCTAAATTGTCGTACTGAAATATTTTTTCGATATTTTACATTTTCAATCGAATCGGACTCAAATTCATCTCTTGTGTCGTTATAGCTTTTCAAGGGTCACTGTCGGGTTTTCTAGTGGGAGATGGTTCGGAAAGCAGATTTTCTTATCTCTGGTGGCGTCTGTTTATCTTAGCCAGTTGTCACGTACGGGAATCTCCAGATGAGTGGATCCGAAGATACCAGCATCGTTTTCCCATCGGAATATGTGAACGTAACATTATCTCTATAACGCCAGATATCAGTATTCAGAGCAGTCGACAAATCAGCAACGGGGTGGTTTCCATTATGGCACATCCGTGCATCAAAAGTGTGTGGACTATTGAAGATAATTGTGAATCCGGTAAAGCTGGCTAAAACTAAACTAAACTCCTCCCGAACAGGCCATGAAGGCCCAAAGGTACCACCGGCCGTCGTGTCATCCTCAGCCCACACGCGTGACTGGATGCGGATATGGCGGGGTATGTGGTTAGCACACCGCTCTTCCGGCCGTATGTCAGTTTCCGAGGCCAGAGCAGCTACTTCTCAATCAAGTAGCTCCTCAGTTTGCTTCACAAGGGGTGAGTGCACGCCGCTTGCCAAAGCCCTTGGCAGACCCGATGGTCACCCATCCAAGTTCTATCCCAGCTCGACAGCGCTTAACTTCGGTGATCTGACGGGAACCGGTGTTACCACCGTGGCAAGGCTGTTGGAAGGTAAAGCTGGTACCCCTCGACTATTCTTTTCAGACTGCTAGATATATACACTTTAGTTCTCCAATTGGAACAGGTATTTCACGAGAGAACCAAAAGTGATAGTGATTTAAAAAAGTACTTTTTTTTGTTTACAATCATCCAGCACCAATCAAGTTACATTGTTCACTGTAACGTTCCATGCATGGTGCAAATAATAGCGACAATAATTTGGTCATGAGCAGTGACGTGCTGTGGCGTCACGGACATTTGTATCAATGACCAACGTGTACGGGACACTGATAAGTAATTCGCAGAGCGGCTCCTCAGATCATGGACTGCCAAACATTACCTCAGATTAATGACAAAAAAATGGTTCAAATGGCTCTGAGCACTATGGGACTTAACATCTTAGGTTATCAGTCCCCTAGAACTTAGAACTACTTAAACCTAACTAACCTAAGGACATCACGCAACACCCAGCCATCGCGAGGCAGAGAAAATCCCTGACCCCGCCGGGAATCGAACCCGGGAACCCGGGCGTGAGAAGCGAGAACGCTTCCGCACGCCCGGTTAATGACAGCCTTAGATGCTGTACTCTCGGAAACATTGAAACTTGCATCTAACTATCTGCAGTTTCTGAAAGAATAGTGATTGAGACTATTCCCTGGACAAGGACAGTCTTCCGTACATAGATAGAGCTAGCCTGCCGGTAGCTGTAGCTCTGGTCATCCTGATGCTTGCTTGGATTGCATTAAGCCTACCTATTGTCCACACAAGCCTTCCTTCAGAATCAGTCTGTTAGCGGAAACTGTAGAAATTAGTCTTCACATATAGAAAAACCCAACGAGGGACTTTAAATAATATTGCGTAGTTTTGTGTCTGTAAGTAAAGGCTCACCTCAGAACTAGACTGGGGACTTTTATACGGTTTCCACCAATGGACAGATTCATTGGTGAGGAAAATTTGTGTGCATAATTTACAAATGTATCTTGCAAACGGGCAGAACTATGTTGAATTAAAGTTCCCCAGAGAACTTTAATGCAAGAACGCATTTCACTTTGCAGTGGAGTGTGCAATGGTACGAAGCTCCTTCGAAGATTATAAATGTGTGCTGGACTGTGACTCAAACGCGGAATCTGTACATTTCTTCGGCAGGTGCTCTACCAACTGAGTTACACAAGTACGACTTAGTGGCTATCCTCACACCTTTACTCCCGCCAGTACATCTCCTACCATCGAAACGTAACAGAAGTTCTCCCTTCAAAACATTTTGGTCTAGTACTCCTGAAACAAAGCATATTGACGAGACATGGTTTAGCCACAGCCTCCAGGATTGTTTCCAGAATGAATTTTTCACTCTTCAACGGTCTGTGCAATGATACGAAACTTTGCTGCAAATAAAAATTTTGCATCAGAGTGGGACCCCCGAAAGTTTCGTATCAGCACATAGGCCTACTCAGTTACACAGCGGAAAGTCCATTGTGGAAACAGTCCCTCATGCTGCGGCAAACCCATATTTCCACAACACCCTTTCTTCCAGGAACGCTAGTCTCACAGTTTATGCGGGAGAACTTCCCTGAAGTTTTGAAGGTAAGAGATAAGGCACAGCCGGAAGTAAAGCTGTGAGGACGGGCCATGAGGCGCTATTGGGAAGCTCAGCTGGTAGAACACTTGCCTGCGAAAGGGCAAGAAGGTCCGGTTCGAATCACAATCCGAAGCACAGTTTTAATCTGCCAGCAAATATCGACGTTAATACGGTTGCCACGAATAGATTGATTCACGGGGCAGGTTTGTATATATACTCTATTACCACTATGCCATACAAGTCCATATGTAGATACTTAATGCTGCCCCTGCAAAGCTGAAGCTGCTCACTAGTTATTTGCGAAAGTAACGCTGGATCAGTCGGCACATCAAAAACGGTGTGGCAGACTTGCATTTTATGTTGGATAGCGACATTCCAAGACCTCATCCCAAGGCAAAGAAGGGCTATCTACTACTGAAGCCGTCCTATTTTTTCTTATCCCACTCCTTAAATAAAATTTTGTTTTTGAAATTTCCTGTTTCCAATTATATGTAATAGTTTTATAGGTATAATTCTGCAGCCATCTAAACAAAGCTAGACAAAATATTTCCAAAACACTACACTTCCACGTGGTGCTGGGTGGGCATTGGTGAGGCATTGGTGGGCATTGGTGAGGATAGTCCGTTGTGGCTATACGGACTCAATGGCGCACTTTGTTAGGTGGTGGACTTCTTAACACACACACACGCACGCTCACGCACGCACACACACACACACACACACACACACACACACACACACACACACACACACACACACACACACACAAGTTTGTCGCAGTGTATCTCATTTAGTTTAGTTTTCCTAATGATGTTTCTGAATTTTATTCGGTCGTTTATTGTGTCTGCTGTTATGTTGAGTTGGTTCATGTCGTTTTTTACCTCTGCCACCCATTTGTTATTTCTAGTGGTTACCCAGTCAAAAATCTGTTTGGTCAGTCTGTATAGGTGTCCATATATAAGTTAAGACCACATTGGCGTGGTATTTTCCGAATGCACTTGTGGCTAAATAGCGATTCTGGTAGCTGGTGTCCAAAGCTTTTGTTAATCATGCCTTTTGCGTTCTACTGGAGACAATTTCATTTCATAAAAATATTTCTATGTATCTAACCGAGAAGTGAAATACCAATATTAAGAAAATTATCTTTAATATAATTTTAAGGTAACGAAACATTTTTAAAATTTTCACTCCCTATTGCACTCCATTAGAGGTATAACTCCCAGAAACACTGACACACGTAGTTTATTTATTTCTAATCAGGCAGTCAAATACCAATTGTCATAGAAGTAGCTTTAAAAATCATTGAGTTGTTGTTTCATAATTAATTAGTTTCAAGAAACTTCCATCCAGTGTTTTATCCCTTTATAGGTTGAATTTCATAAATACTGGAGAATGTATTTTACATTTTCTGACTGAGAAACCAAATACCAGTTTCTGAAGTTCTATCTTTAAAATTCTCTTAATAGCGTCATACTTTCTAAAAGCCTTTCATCCACTATTTCAATGCCTTAGGAGTGGAATTTCGGACAATCCCTTCCCAAATCATGCCTACAATATAAATTCCACACCTTCACGAAACTTCAAGTTTCTATTGAAAGGTCTCTGTTGGATTCCTTTCATGTTAATTTCTTAAATCTGTTGTCATTTACGGCATAAATTCCTCTTCTAAATTTACTGTGGCGTTTCTGACTATCTGCAAGGAGACTGGGTAGTGGAACGTGTTACTTTTACACATAAACAAGAACGATCTGTCACACTACTACACTTTAAAACACAGCTTATATGCAATTCATGTCACACAGTCTCATACGGAACCTACATCCGCTTTCTTTTATGTACTGTATATGATAAGATACTGTCATCCCCCTTCCCTTCTGTGTTAGAGGATGAATGAGCAAATGTATTTCTAGTTGCATGCTTGAGGGTAGCAGACCAGCCTGTCTGCTAGAGAACAGTAGGACCAACGTCGGAACAGGTAGCTACGCTTTCTAAAAGCAAAGAGGTTTCTATCCTTAGTATGGTTCTGTCCGTCCCTTGTCATGTTGGTATAGGAAGCTGCCCCTCTGGTCACTTCCGTTTTGTATACGGAAGCACCCTTGGTAGGAGCGCAGGTCAGTCTGTCCGCTGCGAGCGTCTGAAGTGGTAAGATCTCCGGCTAAGCGCTTGTGTGCTATGTCCGCAGGACAATGGATTTCTTAAGTTCAGCCTAACTGAAAATTTAATCAACTTTATTTCAGGTTTAGCTCTAAAATATCTAATGTTATCTTAAATTGCAACGCAGTGTATTTCGAGTGAGAACTTCAGAATATTTTACAGTAGTTGCTTTGTCACTACTTTGTGAGTAAAGTGGAACCACGTGTTGATCAGTAACTCTAACTAAGATCATCAATCTTAAATGCGAATGTGCGTGAGATTATAACGTCTCGCCTTAACAATATTTTTCAATATATCAACTTTTCTTCATGTTCAACCCACGTGGGGTGTACTTCGTGAGACCAGTACCACGTGCTTATACAATTTTGACCCATCAGGTTAATAGTAAGACGATAGTAACCAGTTCGAGGTTTTTCTTTTGTAAATTGCTTTTCGATCTAATTTATTTTAATTATCAAAATTATTGTGGAGTTACACTCTTTGTGTAAACCAAGTTAACCACGTGAAGCATGTGGTGTAATCATCAAAGTAGCTCTCAGATATTCTTTTCGGGAAGATTTCACAAGAGTTAGTATGAATTTAGTTTCCCAGTGTGTGGTAATTACATGACGGACAGGATTGCGCTACGAACGTTACTTCTTTGGGTGAAAATTGAATCGGTTGGTTGTGGTTAATTTCCTCTTACATATCTTTCAATGTTCTTCGTGTGTTCATGTGTTATTTTATGAATGTAGTGTTGTATGCAGTCTCCCAATCTTGCCTCCCTATTTGATGTGTTCCGTAAGATTACAACCTCACATTTTCACAATCCAAAATAAGGCACCACCTTAGTTATGACTCAAGTTTAATATGCTGAAATTCCAATGATATATAATAAATTTCCAAATATAAACTGATTTATTTATTTTTATTTAAATTCTCTTTTTTATATATGTATCACCGGTTTTCGTATGACTATTAAAAGATTATAATTAATGTTAGTCTGGTTGGAAATTTGGTAAGCTAGACTGGATACCTGGTGAAACAGTTGCTCAGTAATGCAAGGTTAACTTCCTCAGATAGCTCACAGCTTTTAACCCTCTTTTATTGTCTATCAGCACCGCTTTCACATAAAATTAAAGCAACAACATTACACTATGAGTAGCAGTTCAGGCTGGATGATGATGAGTCACTAAACCGGTCTGACTCTACTTTCATTAGAGCCTGACTTTACAGTGAAACATGTATTTTTCATCTCTAACCGAGAAACCAAACACTAATTTTCAAAGTTTTCACTCGAAAAATTATTCCGCAATCAAATATTTTCATAAAATATTTCACCCCCTATTTCACCCCATTAGCTGTTGAATTTCCAAAATCAGTAACAATGTGAACATTTTATTTCTAACACAGAAGCCAAATACAAGCATTCATACATTTAGTTTCAAAAATGCTTACATAATGAAATATTTCCATACAGACTTTCATCACCCGCCTTTCCATGATAGGGGTTCGATTTCTAAAAACAGTGAAACAAGTAATTTTTATTTTTAACTGAGTAGCCAAATTTAAATTTTTATAGATTTAGCTTTAAAAATTTTTTCTTAATAAAATATTTTCATAAAAAATCTCATCCCCTATTTCGTCCCCTTCTGGGTCCAAGTTCCAAAAACACAGATTCTTTTTTTTCATTTATAGCAGATAAAAATGTTCATAGATTTAGCTTTAAGATACTTTAGAAGTTCTTTAATAATAATGAAGTCTCAAAAAACGTTTTCACACCCCTCCCACACTTCCATTTGGTTATATTTTAAAAACATTCTGAAACTCTTATTTCTTTATTTCTGAGCGGGAAACCAAGTATCAATTTTCGTGGGTCTAGCTTCAAATTTGTCTTCATGGAAACATTTTTCAAAAACCCCTTCATTCGCAGTTTCAACCACTTAGGACTGGAATCTCGAAAAATCCCTTCTTAACCGTCGCCTACCGCGCAAGATCCACACGTTCTCCAACTTTCAAGGTCCTGTTCTTAAGAATTTGCGCTGGTCTGTGATGAGTCAGCAATGAGGACAATGAGTAGGCAAAATGCAACAAGGAATAACAATATTAATGTGCTAATAGTAAACTGCAGAAGCGTCTATAGAAAGGTCCCAGAACTGCTCTCATTAATAAACGGTCACAACGCCCATATAGTACTAGGAACAGAAAGTTGGCTGAAACCAGACGTAAACAGTAATGAAATCCTAAACTCTGATTGGAATGTATACCGCAGAGATAGGCTGGACAGTGAAGGGGGAGGCGTGTTTATAGCGATAAGAAGTGCAATAGTATCGAAGGAAATTGACGGAGATTCGAATTGTGAAATGATTTGGGTGAAGGTCACGGTTAAAGCAGGCTCAGACATGGTAATTGGATGTCTCTATAGGCCCCCGGGCTCAGCAGCTGTGGTGGCTCAGCACCTGAAGAATAATTTGGAAAATATTTCGAGTAGATTTCCCCACCATGTTATAGTTCTGGGTGGAGATTTTAATTTGCCGGATATAGACTGGGAGACTCAAACGTTCATAACGGGTGGCAGGGACAAAGAATCCAGTGAAATATTTTTAAGTGCTTTATCTGAAAACTACCTTGAGCAGTTAAACAGAAAACCGACTCGTGGCGATAATATATTAGACCTTCTGGTGACAAACAGACCCGAACTATTTGAATCAGTTCATGCAGAACAGGGAATCAGCGATCATAAAGCGGTTACTGCGTCGATGATTTCAGCCGTAAATAGAAATATTAAAAAAGGTAGGAAGATATTTCTGTTTAGCAAAAGTGACAAAAAGCAGATTACAGAGTACCTGACGGCTCAACACAAAAGTTTTGTCTCAAGTGCAGATAGTGTTGAGGATCAGTGGACAAAGTTCAAAACCATGGTACAATATGCGTTAGATGAGTATGTGCCAAGCAAGATCGTAAGAGATGGAAAAGAGCCACCGTGGTACAACAACCGAGTTAGAAAACTGCTGCGGAAGCAAAGGGAACTTCACAGCAAACATAAACATAGCCAAAGCCTTGCAGACAAACAAAAATTACGCGAAGCGAAATGTAGTGTGAGGAGGGCTATGCGAGAGGCTTTCAATGAATTCGAAAGTAACGTTCTATGTACTGACTTGGCAGAAAATCCTAAGAAATTTTGGTCCTATGTCAAAGCGGTAGGTGGATCAAAACAAAATGTCCAGACACTCTGTGACCAAAATGGTACTGAAACAGAGGATGACAGACTAAAGGCCGAATTACTAAATGTCTTCTTCCAAAGCTGTTTCACAGAGGAAGACTGCACTGTGCTTCCTTCTCTAGATTGTCGCACAGTTGACAAAATGGTAGATATCGAAGTAGACGACAGAGGGATAGAGAAACAATTAAAATCGCTCAAAAGAGGAAAGGCCGCTGGTCCTGATGGGATACCAGTTCGATTTTACACAGAGTACGCGAAGGAACTTGCCCCCCTTCTTGCAGCGGTGTACCGTAGGTCTCTAGAAGAGCGAAGCGTTCCAAAGGATTGGAAAAGGGCACAGGTCATCCCCGTTCTCAAGAAGGGACGTCGAACAGATGTGCAGAACTATAGACCTATATCTCTAACGTCGATCAGTTGTAGAATTTTGGAACACGTATTATGTTCGAGTATAATGTCTTTTCTGGAGACTAGAAATCTACTCTGTAGGAATCAGCATGGGTTTCGGAAAAGACGATCGTGTGAAACCCAGCTCGCGCTATTCGTCCACGAGACTCAGAGGGCCTTAGACACGGGTTCACAGGTAGATGCCGTGTTTCTTGACTTCCGCAAGGCGTTTGACACAGTTCCCCATAGTCGTTTAATGAACAAAGTAAGAGCATACGGACTATCAGATCAATTGTGTGATTGGATTGAGGAGTTCCTAGATAACAGAACGCAGCACGTCATTCTCAATGGAGAGAAGTCTTCCGAAGTAAGAGTGATTTCAGGTGTGCCGCAGGGGAGTGTCATAGGACCGTTGCTATTCACAATATACATAAATGACCTGGTGGATGACATCGGAAGTTCACTGAGGCTTTTTGCAGATGATGCTGTGGTGTATCGAGAGGTTGCAACAATGGAAAATTGTACTGAAATGCAGGAGGATCTGCAGCGAATTGACGCATGGTGCACGGAATGGCAATTGAATCTCAATGTAGCGAAGTGTAATGTGATGCGAATACATAGAAAGATAGGTCCCTTATCATTTAGCTACAAAATAGCAGGTCAGCAACTGGAAGCAGTTAATTCCATAAATTATCTGGGAGTACGCATTAGGAGTGATTTAAAATGGAATGATCATATAAAGTTGATCGTCGGTAAAGCAGATGCCAGACTGAGATTCATTGGAAGAATCCTAAGGAAATGCAATCCGACAACAAAGGAAGTAGGTTACAGTACGCTTGTTCGCTCAATGCTTGAATACTGCTCAGCAGTGTGGGATCCGCACCAGGTAGGGTTGATAGAAGAGATAGAGAAGATCCAACGGAGAGCAGCGCGCTTCGTTACAGGATCATTTAGTAATTGCGAAAGCGTTACGGAGATGATAGATAAACTCCAGTGGAAGACTCTGCAGGAGAGACGCTCAGTAGCTCGGTACGGGCTTTTGTTGAAGTTTCGAGAACATACCTTCACCGAAGAGTCAAGCAGTATATTGCTCCCTCCTACGTATATCTCGCGAAGAGACCATGAGGATAAAATCAGAGAGATTAGAGCCCACACAGAAGCATACCGACAATCCTTCTTTCCACGTACAATACGAGACTGGAATAGAAGGGAGAACCGATAGAGGTACTCAGGGTACCCTCCGCCACACACCGTCAGGTGGCTTGCGGAGTACGGATGTAGATGTAGATGTAGACGCAGCATACCGTAGCGGGCGCTAAATATTAAACATATTCTATTTTCAGAATGAGATTTTCACTCTGCAGCGGAGTGTGCGCTGATATGAAACTTCCTGGCAGATTAAAATTGTGTGCCCGACCGAGACTCGAACTCGGGACCTTTGCTTTTCGCGGGCAAGTGCTCTGCCATCTTCAGCCACCGAAGCACGACTCACGCCCGCTCCTCACAGCTTTACTTCTGCCAGTATCTCATTCTGGAAACATCTCCTATGCTGTGGCTAAGTTATGTCTCTGCAGTATCCTTTCTTTCAGGAGTGCTAGTCCTGCAAGGTTCGCAGGAGAGCTTCTGTAATGTTTGGAAGGTAGGAGACGAGGTACTGACAGAAGTAAAGCTGTGGGGACCGGGCGTGTGTCGTGCTTCGGTAGCTCAGATGGTACAGCACTTGCCCGCGAAAGGCAAAGGTCTCGAGTTCGAGTCTCGGTCGGGAACACAGTTTTAATCTGCCAGGAATTATCACATTCTATTTTAATATATCATGTGCAAGAGAGTGAGAATTCACCAAATTAAAGATACTACTTCCTTAGAAAGGTAGGAACAAAATCGTAATCATAATGGATGCTGGCATTTTGCAAGGCACAACAAACTGAACGTAATTGAACTAAATAAATAACACATGTAGTTGCTTAAACTTTAGTTTCTACCAATAAAGTGTACACTATACTTGTTTTTTTAGTGTGAGCTGTTTCGTCACCTAGACCATTCTCAAGTAAACGAAGATTATTTGAAATTAGTTCCACCGAAAGTAGGTGAATGGTGGGGACAAACGGAATGTAGTTTCCAGTACAAATTGAGGAAGGTAAAGTCGGGTACACCGAGGGAGAACATCGTTCGCTCCACTGGCCGGAGAACGGCAGTGACGTTGACAAATCAGGCGAGTTGCTAACGACGGCTACTTACGAGGCTCAGTGACGGCAGCCACACGCCTAACGACAAACAACGTTCTCCTAACTGTTGAAACTGTGGGGGCTGAGAAGCCAGCGTTAAAGACGATACAGGCGTGATCGATGAAGAATGTGAAGCGATACTGTAGTACAGAGACAAGGCGACTCATCAGGGAAAAGTGCAATAGTTAGTGTTTTGTGTGTGAATGCATTAACTGTACACATTACGAGTTAGTCGGTTAGTCATTTGGACAGATGTGTCAGAAATGTATACGAGAATTCAAAAACATTTCAGACAAGCTAAACCGGAACGTTACATGATTGCAGGATTCAGTCTGAGAATCACCCTCTTGGACGACGGAAATCTACATCTACATCTACATCTGACGGTGTCTGACGGAGGGTACCTTGAGTACTTCTATCGGTTCTCCCTTCTATTCCAGTCTCGTATTGTTTGTGGAATGAAAGATTGTCAGTATGCCTATGTGTGGGCTCTAATCTCTCTGATTTTATCCTCATGGTCTCTTCGCGAGATATACGTAGGAGGGAGCAATATATTGCTTGACTCCTCGGTGAAAGTATATTCTCGAAACTTCAAAAAAAGCCCGTACCGAGCTGCTGAGCGTCTCTCCAGCAGAGTCTTATCTGTAATCTCTGTAACGCTTTCGCGATTACTAAATGATCCTGTAACGAAGCGCGCTGCTCTCCTTTGGATCTTCCCTCTCTCTTCCATCAACCCTATCTGGTATAGCTCTCACACCGGTGAGGAGTATTTAAGCAGTGCGCAAACAAGTGTTTTGTAACATACTACCTTTGTTTTCGGACTGCATTTGCTTAGGATTCTTCCGATGAATCTCAGTCTGGCATCTGCTTTACCGATAATTAATATTATATCGACGTTCCATTTAAGATCTCTACTAATGCATACTACCAGACAAGTTATGGAATTAACTGCTTCCATTTGCTGACCAGCTATGTTGTAGCTAAATGATAAAGGATCTTACTTCCTATGTATTCGCAGCACATTACAATTGTCTACTTTGAGATGCCATTGCCTTTCCCTGCGCCATGCGTCAATTTTTGCAGATCGTCTTGCATTTCAGAAAACTCTTCCATTGTTACAACCTCTCGATATACTACAGCACCATCCAGAAAAAGCCTCAGTGAACTTCCGCTGTTATCCACAAGGTCATTTGATAGTGACCGGGCCAAATATCGCACGAAATAAGCACCAAACGAAAAAAACTACAAAGAACGATACTCGACTAGCTTGAAGGGGGAAATCAGATGGCGCTGTGGTTGCCCCGCTAGATGACGCTGCCATAGGTCAAACGGATATCAACCGCGTTTTTTAAAATGAGACATGGACTGTGCGGCTGGTCCCGGCGGAGGTTCGAGTCCTCCCTCGGGCATGGGTGTGTGTGTTTGTCCTTAGGATAATTTAGGTTAAGTAGTGTGTAAGCTTAGGGACTGATGACCTTAGCAGTTGAGTCCCATAAGATTTCACGCACATTTGAACATTTTTTTAAAAATAGGAACCCCCATTTTATTACATATTCGTGTAGTGCGTAAAGAAATATGAATGTTTTAGTTGGACCACTTTTTTCGCTTTGCGATAGATGGCACTGTAATAGTCACAAACGTATAAGTACGTGGTATCACGTAACGGTATTTGCTCGGTGATACTTTACCCGTGTTAAAATGGACCGTTTACCTATTGCGGAAAAGGTCTATATCGTGTTGATATATGGCTATTGTGATCAAAATGCCCAACGGGTGTGTGCTACGTATGCTGCTCGGTATCCTGGACGACATCATCGAAGTATCCAAACCGTTCGCCGGATGGTTACCTTATGTAAGGAAACAGAAAGTGTTCAGCCACATGTGAAACTTCAACCACGACCTGTAACAAATAATGATGCCCAAAGAGGTGTTTTAGCTGCTGTCGCGGCTAATCCGCACATCAGTAGCAGACAAACTGATCGAGAATCGAGAATCTCAAAAACGTCGGTATTGAGAATGCTATGTCATCATATATTCCACCCGTACCATTTTTCTATGCACCAGGAATTGCATGGTGACGACTTTGAACGTCGTGTACAGTTCTTCAACTGGGCACAAGAGAAATTACTGGACGATGACAGATTTTTGCACGCCTTCTATTTAGCGACAAAGCGTCATTTATCAACAGCGCTATTGTAAACTGGCATAATATGCACTATTGGGATACAGAAAATTCACGATGGCTGCGACAAGTAGAACATCAGCGACATTGGCGGGTTAATGTATGGTGCGGCATTATGGGAGGAAGGATAACTGGCCCTCATTATATCGTTGGAAATCTAAATGGTGCAAAGTATGCTGATTTCCTACGTAATGTTCTATCGATGTTACTACAAGATGTTCCACTGCATGACAGAATGGCGAGGTTCTTTCAAAATAGCACACAGCTCGCGTGCGTTTGAAGTGGTATTGAATAGCATATTTCATGACAGGTGGATTGGTCGTCGAAACACCATACCATGGCCCGCACGTACACCAGATCTGACTTCTACGGATTTCTTTTGTGGGGAAATTTGAAGGATATTTGCTATCGTGATCCACCGACAACGCCTGACAACATACGTCAGCGCATTATGAATGTATGTGCGAACGTTACGGAAGGCGAACTACTTGCTGTTGAGAGGAATGTCGTTACACGTATTGCCAAATTCATTGAGGTTATTTATTGCATTGATGTGGTATTTACTGGTAATCAATCTGTAACAGCATGCATTCTCAGAAATGATAATTTCACAAAAGTACATGTATCACATTGGAACAACCGTAATAAAATGTTCAAACGTACCTACGTTCTGTATTTTAATTTAAAAACCCACCTGTTACCAAATGTTCGTCTAAAACTGTGAGCCATATATTTGTGACTATTACAGCGCCATTTATCACAAAGCGAAAAATGTGGTCCAACTAAAACATTCATGTTTCTTTACGTACTATGCGAATATGTAATAAAAAATGAGGATCCCTATTTTAAAAAATGCAGTTGATATCAGTTTGACCAATGGCAGCGCCATCTAGCGGGCCAACCATAGCGCCATCTGGTTTCCCCCTTCAAGCTAGACAAGTTTCGTTCTTTGTAGGTTTTTCGTTTGACGCTTATTTCGTGTGATATTTGGCCCGATCACTATCAATGGAGCACCCTGTATATATTGTGAGTAGAAACGGTCCTATGACACTCCACTGCGGCACACCTGAAATCACTCCTACTTCGGAAGACTTCTATCCATTGAGAATGACATGCTGCGTTCTGTTATCTAGGAACTCTACAATCCAATCACACAATTGATCTGATAGTCCATATGCTCTTATTTTGTTCATTAAACGATTGTGGGGAACTGTATCGAACGCCTTGCGGAAGTCAAGAAACATGGCATCTACCTGTGAACCTGTGTCTATGGCCCTCTGGGTCTCGTGGCCGAATAAAGCGAGCTGGGTTTCGCACGATCGTCTTTTTCGAAACCAATTCTGATTCCTACAGAGTAGATTTCTAGTCTCCAGAATACTTGTTAGACTCGAACATAATACGTGTACCGAAGTTCTAAAACGATCGACGTTAGAGATATAGACTTCTAGAAAACTGGGTTGAGCTGCACCCTTTTCCAATCTTTTGGAACGCTACACTCTTCTAGAGACCTATGGTACACCGCTGCAAGAAGTGGGGCAAGTCCCTTCATGTACTTTGTGGAAAAGCGAACTGGTATCTCATCAGTTCTAGCGGCCTTTCCTCTTTTTAGCGATTTTAATTGTTTTTCTACCCTCTGTCATCTATTTCGATATCTACCATGCTATCATCTGTGCGACAAGCTAGAGTTGGAACTACAGTGCAGTGTACCTCTGTCAAATAACTTTGGAAAAAGACATTTAGTATTTCAGCCTTTAGTCTGTCATCCTCCATTTCAGAATCATTTTGGTCACTGTGAGTCTGGAAATTTTGTTTTGATCGACCTAACGCTTTGATATAAGACCAAAAGCTCTTAGGATTCTCTGCCAAGTTAGTAAATAGAACTTTACTTATGAATTCATTGAACGCCTCCCGCATAGCCCTACTCACACTGCGTTTCGCTTCCTATAATTTTTGTTTATCTGCAAGGCTTTGGCTATGTTTATGTTTCCTGTGAAGTTCTCTTTGCTTCCGTAGCAGTTTTCTATCTCTGTTGTTGTACCACGGTGGCTCTTTTCCATCTCTTACGATCTCACTTGCATATTGGACGATGGTTCTGAACTTTGTCCACTGATCCTCAACACTATCTGTATTTGAGATAAAACTTTTGTGTTGAGCCGTCAATTACTCTGAAATCTGCATTTTGTCACTTCTGTTAAACAGAAAAATCTTCCTACCTTTTTTAATATTTCTATTTATGGCTGAAAGCACCGATGCTGTAACCGCTTTATGATCGCCGATTCCCTGTTCTGTGTTAGCTGTTTCAAATAGTTGGGGTCTTTTTGTCACCAGGAGGTCTAATATCGCCACGAGTCGGTTCTCTGTTTAACTGCTCAAGGCAGTTTTCAGATAATGCACTTAAAAAAATTTCACTGGTGTCTTTGTCCCTGCCATCCATTATAAACGTTTGAGTCTCCCAGTTAATATAAGGTAAATTAAGATATCCACCCAGAACTACTGGAAATATTTTCCAAATTTTCCTTCATGTGTTCTGCCACAACAGCTGCTGAGTCTGGCGGTCTATAGAGATATCTAATTACCTTGTTTGAGGCTTCTTTAACATTTCGGGTCTCCGTTAATTTTCTTCGATACTATTGCACTTTTCATCGCTATAGATACGCCTCCCCTTTCACTGTCAAGCCTGTCTCTGCGGCATACATTCCAATCTGAGTTTGGAATTTCATTTCTGTTTACATCTGGTTTCAGTCAACTTTCCGTCCCTGGTACTTATGTGGGCATTGTGAACGTTTATTAGTGAGAGCAGTTCTGAGACATATCTATTGACGCTCCTGCAATTTACTAATAGAAGATGAATATTGTTAGTTCCTGTTGTGTTTTGCCTACTCCCACATTGTCGCATCCCAGGAGGCGTCTTGCCGAGCCTAGGGAGGTAACTCTCTAACCTAAAAACCCACATGTGCACTCCACACGTACTCCGCTACCCTTGTAGCCGCTTCCTGCGTGTAGTGCACGCTTCATCTGTTCAGGGGGACAATACATTTCTCCACCCGATAGCGGAGGTCGAGAAATTTGCAGCCCAGATTTCAGCAGAATCGTCTGAGTCCCTGGTTTAAGCCTTCCACTCGGCTCCAAACCAGAGGAGCGAGATCGGTTTTGGTAACGACACTACAAATAGATAGCTCAGATTCCACCCCACGAGCGAGGCTTTCCGCCTTCATCAACTCCGCCAACCGCCTGTATGAACTGAACCCAGACGGCAGGAGTCATTTGTGCCAACATGAGCATCAATTTGCAGTCGGGTGCACCCAGTCCTCTCTATCGCTACCGGCAGGGCCTCCTCCATATCTCGGATGAGAGCCCCCGGTAAGTAGACAGAGAGAACACTGCGTTGTTCCCCTACTTTTCCGCTATTTCCCTAATGGGCTGCATCACCCGCCTAACAATGGAGCACCATTAAGTATTATGAAAAAAAAGTACTTTGTGATACACAAGACGACACAGTTTAGCTGTCACATGAGGCCAGGTGTCATCTGTCATTATCGACAAAAAACTCTAGAAAGACCGTAGGGACCATACGCAACAAGTTATTTTAGGGTTTACTACAACACTATACGTCTAGAACATCTTACGGAACCGCAGGTCAGTTAAACACTGATAGTTCTCCGCTTCGCCTACATGACGTTTACACATGTAGCAGCTCGACGCCTTGGTGGGTTCTGGCTGAACGACCGATTTCCCAGAAACTCCGCTCAGTGGAAGAGCAGCCAAAATAAGTGATGAGGTATCTCGGCTTATTCACAGATATTCGACCGTCTCTGAGAAAAGGACGGTTAAAGTATCGAGAAAGAATTCCAATAAATGCGGTGAGTGGGATAGTGGCTACGGTCGCGGCTTCACACTTTCACACCCCGTGTTCGAAACCCACTTTTATTATTGTTTTTCATTCACCTACCCAGGTCCGTGGAAGATTACTATACGAATGTCTTCCAACTTATACTGAAATAATGTTGTCGTTAATCTTCTACTAATTACATGACTGGTGAATGAATTAAAAATAAGAATAAGAACAAAGAATGGAAAGATTATGAGAAATTATTTTAGGTGAAATTCATATATCTTCATCATAAGCCATTGCTTGAACTAGTTTTCGGAAAGGTAATCAAATATGCGTGGTTTGCTGCGAAATTATTGCTCATGCAATAATACTCTGAGTGAGTACAGCCTACTGCTCACATTCTCAACATCAAACTGGACTACTCATTTGATTTTGGGACGATGCTGCATGCCTACAATTTTCGATAATAACGAATGATGAATATTATACTAATTCGTCGTGCTTTTATATACGTTTCTGCTAGTTTCAGTTTAATCAACAGCTAATGTCCAGTATTGTCATTGCCAGGGATGTAAAAGAAAGTATGTGAAAAGAGTACAAATCTGGTTTCACATGTATGCACTATATATATATATATATATATATATATATATATATATATATATATATATATATATATATATATATATTTGTAACAAATGTCTGCTTGTGTCTGTGTATGTGCGGATGGATATGAGTGTGTGTGTGTGTGTGTGTGTGTGTGTGTGTGTGTGCGCGTGCGTGCGCGCGCGAGTGTACACCTGTCCTTTTTTCCCCCTAAGAGAAGTCTTTCCGCTCCCGTGGTTGGAATGACTCCTTACCCTCTCCCTTAAAACCCACATCCTTTCGTCTTTCCCTCTCCTTCCCTCTTTCCTGAAGAAGCAACCGTCGGTTGCGAAAGCTAGAAATTCTCTGTGTGTGTTTTTGTGTGTTTTATTTATTGTGCCTATCTACCGGCGCTTTCCCTCTTGGTAAGTCATGGAATCTTTGTTTTTTATATATTTTTCCCATGTGGAAGTTACTTTCTATTTTATTTACATCATCATTAATTTGAACCCAACAATTACGTTTGTTATTGTCTCTGTTGCATTTCGAAATCTTCTCTATCATCTTACTTTCTCTTTTTGTTTATACACGTAGTTTCACTTTGTATTCATCTTCCCTTTTTCCGTAATCTACCATACATTTTATCCTGCCTAATTATACTCAATAATACGTAATTTACTTCCAAACCACAACCTAAAATTTTTTAACGCTTTCAACATAACCGCTGCTATAAAATCCACTGTTCCAAGTTTACAAACATTTCGTGTAAACTCGTGAATACTATTTCACAGCTTCAGTTCCTTTCACCCATTAAACAACCATCTCAGCTATTTCCAACAACTTTCGTTTTATTTCCATTCCCGTTTTTCCCACATAACCGATCATTTTTTAGCAGCTTCCCACAGGTTTAAACGTTATTATTTCTTCATCAAACAATTGTTAGCCTCATTTTCATAACCTGCCAGTACATAACCAGTCCTTTGAATACATTTACACGCATTTTTTTCGAAAATTTTTTGAGTTGTTTTCGGGAAATTTTATCGAAACTTTTTTTGAAAATGTTTTTTTCGAAACTCTTTTCGAAAAATTTGTTTCGAAACTTTTTTCGATAATTTTTTTTTCGAAATTTTCCTGAATTTCCCCACCCTTTAACGTGTTTTGTAGACAACACAACTACCTAACTTTTGCACCTATTGTTATTCACCAACCTAAGTTCAGCACATGATCAACATGGCTCATCTCAAACCAACACTTTTTCGACTTTTTTCACACCTTTATCTCTCCCTATATATATTTCTACTTATTTTCACTTTAACCTCATATTACCCTTTCCACCTGGCCTTTACAAATGTCTGCTTGTGTCTGTGTATGTGCGGATGGATATGTGTGTGTGTGCGTGAGTGTACACGTGTCCTTTTTACCCCCTAAGGGAAGTCTTTCTGCTCCCGGGATTGGAATGACTCCTTACGCTCTCCCTTAAAACCCACATCCTTTCGTCTTTCCCTCTCCTTCCCTCTTTCCTGAAGAAGCAACCGTCGGTTGCGAAAGCTAGAAATTCTGTGTGTGTGTTTGTGTGTTTTATTTATTGTGCCTATCTACTGGCGCTTTCCCGCTTGGTAAGTCTTGGAATCTTTGTTTTTAATATATTTTTCCCATGTGAAAGTTTCTTTCTAAACGAGCAGCGATAGAAATACACCGTTTGTTGCAATATGCTTGGGACAACAGTACATTTTCAGGCGGACAAACTTTCGAAATTACAGTAGTTACAATTTTTAACAACAGATGGCGCTGCAAGTGATGTGAAAGATATAGAAGACAACGCAGTCTGTGGGTGCGCCATTCTGTAGGTCGTCTTTCTGCTGTAAGCGTGTGCTGTTCACAACGTGCAAGTGTGCTGTAGACAACATGGTTTATTCCTTAGAACAGAGGATTTTTCTGGTGTTGGAATTCCACCGCCTAGAACACAGTGTTGTTGCAACAAGATGAAGTTTTCAGCGGAGGTTTAATGTAACCAAAGGACCGAAAAGCGATACAATAAAGGACCTGTTTGAAAAATTTCAACGGACTGGGACCGAGACGGATGAACGTGCTGGAAAGGTAGGGCGACCGCGTACAGCAACCACAGAGGGCAACGCGCAGCTAGTGCAGCAGGTGATCCAACAGTGGCGTCGGGTTTCCGTTCGCCGTGTTGCAGCTGCGGTCCAAATGACGCCAACGTCAACGTATCGTCTCATGCGCCAGAGTTTACACCTCTATCCATACAAAATTCAAACGCAGCAACCCCTCAGCGCCGCTACCATTGCTGCACGAGAGACATTCGCTAACGATATAGTGCACAGGATTGATGACGGCGATATGCATTTGGTTTACTGACGAAGCTTATTTTTACCTGGACGGCTTCGTCAATAAACAGAACTGGCGCATATGGGGAACCGAATAGCCCAATGTTGCAGTCCCACTGTCCCTGCATCCTCAAAAAGTAATGGTCTGCGCCGCCATTTCTTCCAAAGGATTCATTGGCCCATTTTTCAGATCCGAAACGATTACTGCATCACGCTATCTGGACATTTTTCGTGAATTTGTGGCGGTACAAACTGCCTTAGACGACACTGCGAACACCTCGCGGTTTATGCAAGATGGTGCCCGGCCACATCGCACGGCCGATGTCTTTAATTTCCTGAATGAATATTTCGATGATCGTGTGATTGCTTTGGGCTATCCGAAACATACAGGAGGCGGCGTGGATTGGCCTCCCTATTCGCCAGACATGAACCCTTGTGACTTCTTTCTGTGGGGACACTTGAAAGACTAGGTGTACCGCCAGAATCCAGAAACAGTTGAACAGCTGAAGCAGTACATCTCATCTGCATGTGAAGCCATTCCGCCAGACACGTTGTCAAAGGTTTCGGGTAATTTCATTCAGAGACTACACCATATTATTGCTACGCATGGTGGATATGTACTATAGAGTTTCCCAGACCGCAGCGCCATCTGTTGTTGACAATTGTAACTACTGTAATTTCGAAAGTTTGTCTGCCTGAAAATGTACTGTTGTCCCAAGCATATTGCAACAAACGGTGTATTTCTATCGCTGCTCGTTTAGTTTGTATGGCGTTTCAAATATACCGGTCATTTTTGAAACACCCTATATATCATGTTGATATGAGTCATTTTGTGTGTTGGAAAATATCGTCATACTGTGTTACAAAGTCTTGTATTGTAAAAATAATTTCTGCGATTTTATGGCCGTGTGTTTACGAGACAAGTGATACACAAATTTTGAAAATGTGTTTGAGGAAATTGCCAGTCAGTTTATACATATTGGTGCCATGTTCTTGTGGAGATAATTTATGCATGACAGTTTCACGGTACTTGTCAAGGTGATTTATCTGCAGCAGCGAAGTATTATAATGACCTTCAAAATACGACAAGCGCTGTAGGGCCTAAAATGCGCCGTCTTAAAGCCACGTGACTTGAGCTGTAGGTAACATTGGAAACCGGTTTCTCGTTCTGCTCCTCCGAATGCTCACTTAATAGATATTTATACGCTGTGGGCTCCTCAACACGAAACAGCAGGGAGTAGACACAAAACTAATAGCGCGCCACGTCAGCTTTAGCTGGGACGTCCCGTGTGACGGTAGCTGAAGAGTGGATTCTGGAAGCGGCTTACGAATAGGGGGCTCCGTGGAACGTCACAGGAGATGGCGAGAGTGTCTTACTGAGCCGTGGCGCCATTGAGTTCGTACACTGTTCCGTCTGGCTCCACTGGCTCAAGGGCAGTATCGACTATCCCTCTTGCGGCTCCTTGCCAATATCTATGAGGAAGAGTTGGTATCTGGTGGCTGTCCTTAGAAGGTCTTTTCTTACCGATACATATACGTGTTTCACTTGCGCGACAGGCGGAGGCTCCAAGTTGGGGGATTTGTGGTAGCGTCGAGGTAAAAGGTGGTCACGAGGTCCGAGCGGGCGAAGTCACGAGCTGCGCAAGGAGGGCCTGCGCAGAGCGAAGATACCGGAGTCCTTCACAGGGGTCAGCATCGATTACAAGCAGCAGGCCGACATCCTGTCGTTTGGTTGGCAGCATTCATGTCGGACGAGCGCTCGTGACCTGGCTGCCCTCTTCTACCTGGCATTGTTCAAATGTGTATGAAATCTTATGGGACTTAACTGCTAAGGTCATCAGTCCCGAAGCTTACACACTGCTTAACCTAAATTATCCTAAGGACAAACACACACACCCATGCCCAAGGGAGGACTCGAACCTCCCCGGGACCAGCCGCACAGTCCATGACTGCAGCGCCTTACCTGGCTTTCATCGGCACCACTCAATAACCGCTGCGACACACCGTGGACCCATGGAACTGCTTATTGATGAAGTAACATTATGCATCCTCGTGGTGATATGTGTCATTGTCTACCTGTCTTTCTTATTATTGTCTAGTTTGCACCGGACCCTCCAAGTTTCACTCGCACGGCTCTTTGGTTGTAAATATATGCCGCAGTATTGTACTGAGACAGTAGTTGTCGTTACAAAATTTGTCCCGCTATTGACTTTCCTCTCTGGGTTATACCCGATCATAAATGTTCTAATGAATCAGCTCCTGGTCGAAAATACAGCCGGAACAATTGTACTAAGGAGCAGGTTGCCTTGAAATAAAACAGGGACCTTGTGGTTAGATTTACATCTACATCTACATTTATACTCCGCAAGCCACCCAACGGTGTGTGGCGTTGGGCACTTTACGTGACACTGTCATTACCTCCATTTCCTGTTCCAGTGGCGTATGGTTCGCGGGAAGGACGACTCCGTGCGCGCTCTAATCTCTGTAATTTTACATTCGTGATCTTCTCGGGAGGTATAAGTAGAGGGAAGCAATATATTCGGTACCTCATCCAGAAACGCACCCTCTCGAAACTTGGACAGCAAGCTACACCGCGATGCAGAACGCCTCTCTTTCAGAGTCTGCCACTTGAGTTTCCTAAACATCTTCGTAACGCTATCACGAAACGTGCCGCTCTTCTTTGGATCTACTCTATCTCCTCCGTCATTAGCACACTGGACTCGCATTCGGGAGGACGACGGTTCAATCCCGCGTCCGGCCATCCTTATTTAGGTTTCCCGTTATTTCCCTATATCATTTCAGGCAAATGCCGGGATGGTTCCTTTCAAAGGGCACGGCCGATTTCCTTTCCCATCCCTCCCTATCCCGAGCTTGTGCTCCGTCTATAATGAGCTCGTTGTCGACGGGACGTTAAAACACTAATCTCCTCCTCCGTCAACCCGACCTGGTACGGATCCCACACTGATGAGCAATACTCAAGTATACGTCGAACGAGTGTTTTGTAAGCCACCTCCTTTGTTGATGGACTACATTTTCTAAGGACTCTCCCAATGAATCTCAACCTAGCACCCGCCTTACCAACAATTAATTTTATATGATCATTCCATTTCAAATCGTTCCGCACGCATACTCCCAGATATTTTACAGAAGTAACTGCTACCAGTGTTTGTTCCGCTATCATATAATCATACAATAATGGATCGTTCTTTCTATGTATTCGCAATACATTACATTTCTATGTTAAGGGTCAGTTGCCACTCACTGCACCAAGTGCCTATATGCTGCAGATCTTCCTGCATTTCGCTACAATTTTCTAATGCCGCAACTTCTCTGTGTACTACAGCATCATCCTCGAAAAGCTGCATGGAACTTCCGACACTATCTACTAGGTCTTTTATATATATTGTGAAAAGCAATGGTCCCATAACACTCCCCTGTGGCACGCCAGAGGTTACTTTGGCTGTAGACGTCTCGTCATTCATAACAATATGCTGGGTTCTGTTTGCTAAAAACTCTTTAATCCAGCCACACAGCAGGTCTGATATTCCGTAGGCTCTTACTTTGTTTATCAGGCAACAGTGCGGAACTGTATCGAACGCCTTCCGGAATTCAAGGAAAATAGCATCCACCTGGGAGCCTGTATCTAATATTTTCTGGGTCTCATGAACAAATGAAGCGAGTTGGGTCTCATACGATCGCTGTTTCCGGAATCCATGTTGATTCCTACAGAGTATATTCTGAGTTTCGAAAAACGACATGATACTCGAGCAAAAAACATGTTCTAAAATTCTACTACAGATCGACGTCAGTGATATAGGTCTATAGTTTCGCGCATCTGCGCGACGACCCTTCTTGAAGACTGGGACTACCTGTGCTCTTTTTCAATCATTTGGAACCCTCCGTTCCTCTAGAGACTTGCGGTACACGGCTGTTAGAAGGCTGGCTCTGAGCACTATGGGTTTAACTTCTGAGGTCATCAGTCTCCAAGAAGTTAGAACTACTGAAACCTAACTAACCTAAGGACAGCACACACATCCATGCCCGAGGCAGGATTTGAACCTGCGACCGTAGCGGTCGTGCGGTTTCAGACTGTAGCGCCTAGAACCGCTCGGCCACCCCGGCCGGCCAGCTGTTAGAAGGGGGGCAAGTTTATATGTTAACCAGTTATGTTCATTGATTATAATTGCATTTATCAGTCATTAGTTATAACCTGAATAACCTATTGCACTAAGGTGCCCGTTGCTGTGTTTGAAGGACCTGGTCGTTATTGGTGTATTTTAGCTGGATCTAGTCTTTCGGCCGACTGAGTTCTCTTGTAATAAGTGTTCACAAGGTAATGTTTTAAGACATTCCTTCAGAGCGGTCTTAACAACTGGCAATCAGTTTAACTTTGAAAATATTAACAGCTAACTGTCATTAGGGCATTGGTCAAAATAAGATTGTCAAAAGGGACAGGTTCTCATCCAGCCGCACCTTGGCTGCCGATTGAAATTAAGGGGATGGTTGCTTTATTGCTTTAAAGTAAGCCTTATCCTATTATTTCCTAATGTGTTTCACCTTTAGGCACAGGTGCTCATCTTAACCCCGAATCTCTCGATATACAGCTTTCACACTAAAATGTACGTCATGTATTTTGAGTAATTGAATCACTCTTGTCATCAATGGTGCTTATATACTTTTCATGTGTTGCAGAAGGGAATTTAATAAGAGAAACTGTGTCCAGCGTGGTATTAAACTCCGCTGTTTCCCCCTATAAAGGTCGGGCTGCAGGTCTGACTGTATTGTAATTATTGTAATATTATTTGCTGTTTTGATTTCTCTTGCAAAGTCTTATCTATTTTGCAAATTTGTTCATTTTGTAAAAAAAATAATGATAGTTATATATTGGTAAATAAACAGGTTGTGTGAAAAGAAAGTTTTGTTGGTGGATCCTCCGTTCCATGTTTTACTTAATTCCAGTGAGTACCCACGTTTCACTTACCTCTACTCCACTTGCCCTATGATAGTTGTTTACACGATCACGTGAATATGAAGAAAGACTAGTGTGATTACGAAACACTGCGTGTGTTGAAAACCGTCCAAGAAGTTGATTTAGTTGCGCCTAAATTGGTAAAATTTCCATTCGCTGTTGTATATGGACGCTTTTTAACAAACCGCTATGCGAAATAGAGCACAAGCAAATGAGAATTGTTACAGTGAAAGTTTTAGTTAATTTTTCGATGGCAAATTGATGATGTACGAGCTCGCCCGAAATCCACTGCCTGAGCGCCCTGCTCCACTGCTCTGTACCACACGTAATTGAGCCGGAGTCCAGAATCGATATAGGCGTTCGCGTCTCTGCTGAGCCTAATTGCTGTATTCTTCCCTCGCCGTCGCAGTCCCCGCTTCCCTGCCTCCGTCGTTCACGGCCAGGTCCTGTCTGCGACCTCCCTTTTGCGGTCTCTTCCCATAACGTGCCCGGTTCCTTGACCGATCCCACCCTCCAGTCTCCCACCTATATCTCCCTCCGCCGAGCGTTCGTGGCCATATATTATATCAGAGATCAATCATGGCCACGTGGAGGACGTGTTACAGGGACGCTCGCGGGTCGATCCTCGCATATTGGCACAGTTTGATTGATGTCTGCTCGCGGACAATCTTCCCCGCTACGCAGTGAGAGTTTTCTTTCATCAGTGAGTATAATCTTTTATCACTCGCGCTATTATCGCCGATAAGAGAGACCGTTTACCAAAAAGCCACCGAATCGAAAGGTAATTTTATTAATGTGCCCTTGCCGAATAGGAATAAAATAATTTGTTCTTATTGTAGAAGATTAATTGCCCACTATCACGCGAATAAGACAGTTTACTACTATTAATAGATACCATTTCTGCGAACTGGTCTATTGAAGCAAATCCTTCAACGTCCACAATGAACAAGAACTGACGTATTTAAGATCTCTCTACATTACTCTCTAACATTAAGAAGCACGGACGAATCTGTAAATACCTTCCCGTCAGTCTCTGGACGAACTGCAGAATGTCAGAATAGCATTCGATCATGACGTTCCGCAATGATAGAGTGCTAATTCTCAACAGCTTTCAGTGACACTCCATGATAAGACGTAATTATAAGGCAATGAGCGCGTCTCAAAATGTTTGTCGCACTAATCCAGTGCCAGAACAGGGAAATACCGCCTGCACTCTCACTGACAAACGCAGTTTATTCACCCATGTGTGTACTGGGCAAGATAGGCCCAATGTAAAACAATATTACTGAGTTAATGTCATGTTCCATTCTCGTACTGAGGGAAAGATAATGACTTTACATCCCACCACACAGTGTTATCCCTTTAATGTCATTCTCAGTCATGTCCATGTACTGCTGACATTCCTGTGCGAAATACACAGGAATGTCGCACAGTCTTCCTTGAACGCCGTTTCCACGTGATGTGAGTGGTTTTCTGTTAAAGTACGTTCTTTATCGCCAGCTCCTTCATGTTCAGATAACCTAAATGCCACACCTCTGTCTGACTTACAAGTATACAGTTTTCCTCAGTGCTTGTATGTAATTTCATAAGGCACACCACTCTCATCCAAGGATGACAGTTTGTATTTCCTATTGAATTAAAATTTTACACTCTGTTGGTATTACGACAAGCAAATCTGTAGAAGCGAGACTTGAAGTTTCTCGTGAGGTTCCCTCAAATTTTGGCATTACTTTAAAGAGAAAACCACTCATTCGATGCAGAACCTAAAGATTCACTCTGTGTTAAGAAAACTGCTGGAAATACTGGAAATCAACAAACATATGACACAGAATGCCAGCTTACCACTAAAGGATCCAAGTCAGTGTTCTTTATCCCCTCTCTGAAGTTTTCAGTAATTATATTTTTAATTATAATTTTAATTTCATCTTTATTTTTCATCACTTGTTATTTGTATTTCCACACTAAAAACATTATTTCCTTTTTTTAGTTGCTGTAAGTGTTGGTCCATGATAAAAAAATGGTGATAATTAGCTACGTAAAGACTCTACATGTCATCATTTTCTGTGTCTTCTGTATACATGATTGTGTAAATCGCACGTGAGTGTGTGTATGTGTGTGTGTGTGGAAGTGTTTAGATTTAAGTTAAATGAGTATCTGTGACGCAGTGTTGTATAAGGTGAGCCGAGCTGATACGATCCTAGTCTCGTGGTATCAGACTCGTTCGACTTCTGCCACCATGTTCGACGAGGAATTCACATTGTGGATCACTACTTCCTACCCTGCTACTGATCTTGCGTTTTTCCATTAAATATCAGTTCTTAATATTATTCCTAAAAATTTATACTCCATGTAACGTAAACCGAATATTCATCATTTACGTAGTCATCGTATATTAGATGTTATCGGTTTCATTCTCTTCCTTACGGAAATTATCTTGCACTTATTCATGTTTACAAAGGTCTGAGCTACCATTCAGTAACCAAATGAAAATTTTGACAGTTTTCTGGAGTCGTCTGCGTGCAATTTCATAGTGATACCGACCGTCACTGGTAAAGTGTTCAGCTGTAATTACTGAGAACGTTATAAGTCCTCCAGCACTTCATTGGTGCACAGTTTATGTAGAGCATACAAGATGACTTAGACAAAATTTATTGCGTGGCGAACGACTGGTTTCCGTAAATTTAGAAAAATGTAACTAAACTCACATGAGTAGGAGAAACAGTCCTGTAAAGTCTCAAGGCAGAATAGGTAGTGTGCTGTCTGATACAATCACTTTGGTTAAATATCTAGGCGTAACGCTACAAAGCGATATCAAATGGTACGAGAATGTAAGGGTGGCAGTAGATAAGGCGAATGAAGGACTTGGTTTTATTGGGGCAATTGTGAGAAAATGTAATCTATAAAGGAGACAGTGTATAGAACACTAGTATGACCGACTGGTGAGTACTGCTCGAGTGTATGGGATCACCGCCAGTTCGGATTAAAGGAAGACATATAAAAAGTTCAGAGACATGCAGCTAGATTTATTACCGCCAATTTAGATCGGTTGGGAGGGAGCAGCAGTGAGGTGGAGCAGCGCGCAGACATGCCGGGAGCGCTGGCGGCACGGAGGCAATGCCGGATCGAGGGGCTGCAGTGGCGAGGACCACAACCTCCCTGTCCACCGGACCCATGACGTTTAAATTGAGGGAACATTAACCCAGTAGTAAAACCTCCACTATTTTGTGATCACGCCATTTGTTTGCGCGTTGCTGCTTGCAGGGTCGCTGAGACGAGGAGCAACGAGTGGAGTCTATGGAGTTGGCGAAATTAATTAGCCATCCTCCACTTCTTATTATTAATCATTGAATTCCTTATGTTACTACTGGTGAAGTTCAATCGGCGCTGTGTTTCTACCTAGTGGCCGCTAACGCCCCATTTCCCTGCCCTGGAGGTTTGCGTATTTTCGCGGCAGTGTACCTTTCCTCGCCTTGCCGCTGCTTTCTGGTAAGACGTGTAGTTCGACTGCCTCCTTCATTGTGGTTCGGATATTTTGTTTCTTTTGGACTACCTTGGTCATAGTGGTTCCTTCTGCTTCTAGATGTTCTAAGCACCGGATTCTGAAGACACAGAGCTGTCTGCTGGTTCTGCCTTGCCTGGGTTATTCCATCGTTGTGTTGGTTATCACACATTGGGTAGATTTTGCAAGAGTGTTGGCCTGCATTTAAACTGTAACTAGTTTGAGTTGCCATCCGGTTAAGTAAATACAGCTCTTGGCTGCCTTTCTCATCGTTTACGAAGTTGAGTGACTTTCCCAGGTCGATCCTTGGAGCACTTCTCTCTCGATTTGGTCAGATTGTGATGATTGTATTTTTTTAAAATAATTTAACTGTGAATCAATACTGTTGCGGCCTTCAGCAGACAAAGAGTTTCAGTGTAACTTGTCCTATGAAATTATAACTAGACAAAATGTCTTAACACTGTAAGGTTGATGATTGTTCTTTAAATATCTCTTGAAGAAGTTTAATCGCTCTCAAAAATTTCCTATCCAGGTCGTCAGCCATTCAACTGTTTTTTGAGTTGTCATTATTGGGGCCTTCAGCTGACAAATAATTTGAATTTCTTGTCAGTAAGGCCTTCAGCCGTGAACACAATTGATCTTAAGAATTTTTAATTAGATATTGTCTCTTAATAGTAAAATTTAGATGAATGTCTTTTTTCTAATCTTTTAGTATCTACTGGAGAAGTTTAGCTGGTTCTTCAGAATTTACTATCCAGGCCTTCAGCTGTCAAATTGTTTTGAGTTATTAGTATAGAGGCCTTCAGCCGACAAATAATTTAAATTTCTAGTCAATAAGGCCTCCAGCCGTGAATGCAACTTGCTTAAGATTTTTTTTTAAGTTAGACATTATGTCTTAACAGTCAAATTGAATAATTGTTTCCAAATAAAGTGTACGTGACTTTAAAAAAAAATCTGAGCAACCAACGGTGACTGATTACGGCCCCGTCCACAACGAATCAAATGTTCAAATGTGTGTGAAATCTTATGAGACTTAACCACTGCGGTCATCAGTGCCTAAGCTTACACACTACTTGTTATAAATTATCCTAACGACAAACACATACAACCATGCCTGAGGGAGGACTCGATGCTCCGCCAGGAGCAGCCGCACAGTCCATGACTGCAGCGCCCGAGACCGCTCGGCTTATCCCGCATGGCGCGCCGAATCCTGTCTTTACGTAAGTACCAGGTTTTCATTACAGACACGCTTAGTGAACTCCGATGAGAAACCCCAGAGGGAAGAAGACTTTCTTGTCGCCAGCCACTATTGAGTAAATTTAGATAACTCGCATCTGTGGTCGACTGCAGGTGGCTACTAATGAAGCCAATGTACATATCTCATGTTGACCACAAAGGTAAGACGAAAGAAGCTAGGGTTCGTATGGTCGTAAGGAGGCTTATAGACAGTAGTTCTTCCCTCATAGTATTTACGCGTGGCACTGGAAAGGAAATGACTAATAGGCTATGAAGTACGCTTAGCCATGCACCCTACGGTGGCTTGCGGAGCATGTTCCTAGATATGCTTGCAGATAGCTGTCTTCAAGCGTCTACCAGTTGAGTCGCTTCAGTATCTCCGTGTAACTCTCATGAGGGAGAAACAAAACTCTGACCATTCATTGTATATATTTAATATCAGTTATGAGTACTATTTGTTAAGAGTCCGACACACTTAAAAGTCTGTTCTAGGATTAGTAACACTAAAGTTTGAAAGTAATCTCCATTCTACATAACCCTAGTATTCTTGAAATGAACAGAAGTCTTCCACGCGTTTCACTTACTACTGAACCTAGGTGACAGTTCCACTTCTTATTCCTGGTACTTGTCACACCAAGGTACGAGCTAACTGTTCACAATTGTGAGTCGTCGATATTGCAGACAGAACACAGCATGTTGTTCTCAATGGAGAGACGACTACAGACGTTAAAGTAACGTCTGGAGTGCCACAGAGGAGTGTTATGGGACCATTGCTTTTCACAATATATATATATATATATATATATATATATATATATATATATATATATATATATATATATATATATATATATATATATATATATGACCTAGTAGATAGTGTCGGAAGTTCCATGCGGCTTTTCGCGGCTGATGCTGTAGTATACAGAGAAATTGCAGCATTAGAAAATTGCAGCGAAATGGAGGAAAATCTGCAGCGGATAGGCACTTGGTGCAGGTAGCGGGAACTGACTCTTACCGTAGACAAATGTAATGTATTGCGAATACATAGAAAGAAGGTTCCTTTATTGTATATGATAGCGGACTAAACACTGGTAGCAGTTACTCCTGTAAAATATCTGAAAGTATGCTTACGGAACGATTTGAAATGGAATGATAATGTAAAATTAATTGTTGGTAAGGCGGGTACCAGGTTGAGATTCATTTGGAGAGTCATTAGAAAATGTAGTCCTTCAACAAAGGAGGTGGCTTACAAAACACTCGTTCGACCTATACTTGAGTATTGCTGATAAGTGTGGGATCCGTACCAGGTCGGGTTGTCAGAGGAGATAGAGAAGATACAAAGATGAGCGGCGCGTTTCGTCACAGGGTTATTTGGTAAGCGTGATAGCGTTAAGGAGACGTTTAGCAAACTCAAGTGGCAGACTCTGCAAGAGAGGCGCTCTGCATCGCGGTGTAGCTTGCTCGCCAGGTTAAGAGAGAGTGCGTTTCTGGATGAGGTATCGAACATATTGCTTCCCTCTACGTATACCTCCCGAGGAGGTCACGAATGTAAAATCAGAGAGACTCGAGCGCGCACGGAGGCTTTCCGGCAGTCGATCTTCCCGTGAACCATACGCGACTAGAACAGGCAAGGGAGGTAATGACAGTGGCACGTAAAGTGCACTCCGCCACACACCGTTGGGTGGCTTGCGGAGTATAAATGTAGATAGTTCTCGGAGTACGAGGGAGACGTGACAGGAAGGACCTTGTTCTGGTCGTTGGCCGGAAATGTTAGGTAGACTCACAAGGTATCACGTGAGCTCAACTGCCAAGCCGCTAGCGCGGCAGTGCCCTGGCAGTGACCATATATGGTCACACTCGAGGCCGTGCAGGGCGGGTTCGGGAAGTGCCAATGTGGAAGGGGTGACGTGACATGCTGCGGCACGACCCGTGAGAGAGTTCAGTACAGACAGCGCTCTAGACCTGGCATTGGAGAAGTACTTATTCATTCAAGCCATTATCCAATCCTGTCTCAGACGTACGATTAAATATCATAATTAATCAAGCATTCTACACTACTTGCCATTAAAATTGCTGCACCAAGAATAACTGCAGATGATGAACGCGTATTCAGTGCCCAAATATATTATACTAGAACTGACATGTGATTACAGTTTCATGCTGTTTGGGTGCATAGATCCTGAGAAATCAGTACCCAGAACAACCATGTCTGGGCGCAATAAGGGCCTTGATACGCCTGGGCATTGAGTCAAACAGAGCTTGGATAGGGTGTACAGCTACGGCTGCCCATGCAGCTTCAACACGATACCACAGTTCATCAAGAGTAGTGTCTGGCGTATTGTGACGAGCTAGTTGCTCGGCCACCATTGACTAGACGTTTTCAATTGGTGAGGGATCTGGAGAATGTGCTGGCCAGGGCAGCAGTCGAGCATTTTCTGTATCCCTAAAAGCCCGTACAGGACCTGCAACATGCGGTCGTCCAATTTCCTGCTGAAATGTAGGGTTTTCGCCAGAATTGAATGAAGGGTAGAGCCACAGGTCGTAACACATCTGAAATGTAACGTCCACTGTTCAAAGTTCTGTCAATGCGAACAAGAGGTGACCGAGACACGTAACCAATGTCACCCCATACCATCATGCCGGGTGATACGCCAGTATGGCGATGACGAATACAGGCTTCCAATGTGCGTTCACCGCGATGTCGCCAAACACCAATGCGACCATCATGATGCTGTAAATATAACCTTGATTCATCCGAAAAAATTACGTTTTGCCATTCGTGCACCCAGATTCGTCGTTGAGTACACCATCGCAGGCGCTCCTTCTGTGTTGCAGCGTCAAGGGTAGCCGCAGCCATGGCCTCCGAGCTGATAGTCCATGCTGCTGCAAACGTAGTCGAACTGTTCGTGCACATGGTTGTTGTCTTGCAAACGTCCCCATCTGTTGACTCAGGGATCGAGACGTGTCTGCACGATCTGTTACAGCCATGCGGATAAGATGCCTGTCATCTCGACTGATAGTGATCCGAGGCCGTTGGGATCCAGAACGGCGTACCGTAATACCCTCCTGAACCCACCGATTGCATATTGTGCTAACAATCATTCGATTTCGACCAAGGTGAGCATCAATGTCGCCATCCGACAAACCGCAAACGCGATAGGCTACAATCTGACCTTTATCAAAGTCGGAAACGTGATGGTACGCATTTCTCCTCCTTACACGAGGCATCACAACAACGTTTCCCCAGGCAACGCCGGTCAACTGCTGTTTGTGAATGAGAAATCGGTTGGAAACTTTCCTCATGTAAGCACGTTGTAGGTGTCGCCACTGGAGCCAAACTTGTGTGAATGCTCTGTAAAGCTAATCATTAGCATATCACAGCATCTTCTTCCTGTCGATTAAATGTTGCGTCTGTAGCAATTTTAATTGCCAGTAGTGTAGTATACGCTCTGGGTCTGCTCGAGCTCGTAATTAGTCGTTTACCTCCCTCCATTGGAGTTTGCAATCAGGAGAAGTACACATTCATTCAAGCCATTATCCAATCTTGTCTCAGACGAGCGATTAAAGATAATAATTATTCAAGTCTTGCTATATGCCGACCGAGTTCCATAACTCTTTCAAACTTCCAGTTATCCATCTGCACGTTTGCTGATCGACAGACCTATTCCAGTCACTGAGCGTCTAGAACGCTCGCTGGAGGCGACAACCTGAAGTTACTTCAACAGGTTGCTATGACTCACCATCCTGCTTAACGTGCTGCGTATTCCTTACCAAGCAATACTCAGTGCAAATTTTGCACGTTATCCGAAGCGATCGTAGTTTCAAGCTTAGGTGTATGACGTTCACCCTCTTCCCCTTACGACAGGTTGTCGGAAACTGACGACGTAGAAAGGCGTCGGAACTCCTCGCTGCCTGTGAATGCGAGGTCCCTTGAGGCAGCGGCAACGTGCCGCCTCCGTTCGGCCGCGCCGTGATGTGGGGCTCTCATTACCATGGCCGCCTCATAAAGCTGGGGGGGGGGGGGGGGCAGGGGGCCGTGGCGCGGCGAGGGCCGGGCTTTAGTGACCAATAAAGCTGCCTCCGCGTCCAGTAATGAGGTGCCGCGACCTCCGGAATTTGTCGCTCCGCCAGCGACGAAAAGGAGGCGTGTGGTGGCAGCCAGCCAGGGCACTCCGACACGACGGCGTCGCAGGTGGAATTGCACGGACGCAGCGCGTAAACGTGCAATGAGATGTTCCGCAGGTGATGCGGGAGCGCAATTGTTGCATCAGGGAGGCACAGACCGCGGCACAAAGGTCGCTTACGGTCAAAAATTGACCTCGTGGTGGGGCCTGCTCGTCACTTTTCCTTCTTGCATTTTTTTTTTATCGCTTCACAGCTTCCTAGATATATTTACAAACTCTTTTGTCATTTTATCTGAAAAACTAACAGAAAAAGTGCAGATTTCCTAAGGGACAAAAAAAGATAATGAGACACTGCAAGTTAAATTTGATGAAGTAATTGTGCTGAATTTCTGTTGAGTCGACAGGAAGAGTTTTAAGGTTGTTGGTAGGTATTGTGCTAAAGTACGCTAGCCGCTTTGGGTCATCTTACAAATGTGAACAGTTTTCTTCCAAAATGAGCATTAACGAATAAGAAACTGACACTCCTTGACAAATCACCATTTAGAGTCTGTTTTGCATTTATAAACGACAAAAATTGATCCAAACATCAAAGCAACTGTGAAGTGAATGGTGTGTCATGTTTCACATCCTACTGTATAAATAACGATTCTCGTACAATACATTGGTGCAACTCTACAGGTTGCTCCATGGATAGTGACCGTGCCAAATATCTCACAAAATAAGCGTCAAACGAGAAAACTACAAAGAACGAAACTTGTCTAGCTTGAAGTGGGGAACTAGATGGCGCTATGGTTGGCCCGCTAGATGATGCTGTCGTAGGTCAACGGATATCAACCCCGTTTTTCTTTTTAATGGGAACGCCGATTTTGATAAAATATTCATGTAGTACGTAAAGAAATATGAATGTTTTAGTTGGTCCACTTTTTCGCTTTGTGATAGATGGCGCTGTAATAGCCACAAATGTATAAGTACACGGTATCACGTAACATTCCGCCAGTGCGGACGGTATTTGCTTCGTGATACATTATCCGTGTTAAAATGGACCGTTGACCAATTGAGGAAAAGGTCGACATCGTGTATGGCTATTGTGACCAAAACGCCCAACGGGCGAGTGCTATGTATGCTGCTCGGTATCCTGCACGACATCATCCAAGTGTCCGGAGCGTTCGCCGGATAGTTACGTTATTTAAGGAAACAGGAAGTGTTCAGCTACATGTGAAACGTCAACCACGACCTGCAACAAATGATGATGCCCTAGTAGGTGTTCTAGCTGCTGTCGCGGCTAATTCGCACATCAGTAGCAGACGAAGTGTGTGAGAATCGGGAATCTCAAAAACGTCGGTGCTGACAATGCTACATCAGCATCGACTGCACCCGCACCACATTTCTATGCAGCAGGAATTGCATGGCGATGACTTTGAACGTCGTGTACACTTCTGCCACTGGGCACAAGAGAAATTACGGCACGATGACAGATTTTTTGCACTCGTTCTATTAAGCGACGAAGCGTCATTCACCAACAACGGTAACGTAAACTGGCATAACACGCACTATTGTTCATCGTAAAATCCACGATGGCTGCGACAAATGGAACATCAGACACCTTGGCGGGTTAATATATGGTGCGGCATTATGGGAGGAAGGATAATTGGCCGCCATTTTATCAATGGCAATGTAAGTGGTGCACTGTATTCTGATTTCCTACGTAATGTTCTACCGATGTTACCACAAGATGTTTCACTGCATGACAGAATGCCGATGTACTTTCTACATGATGGATGTCCGGCACATAGCTCTGGTGCGGTTCAAGCGGTATTGAAATGCATATTTCATGACAGGTCGATTGGTCGTCGAAGCACCATACCATGGCCGGCACGTTCACCGGATCAGACGTCCCCGGATTTCTTTCTGTGGGAAAAGTTGAAGGATATTTGCTATCGTGATCCACCGACAACGCCTGACAACATGCGTCAGCGCATTGTCAATGCACGTGCGAACATTAAGAAAGGCGAACTACTTGCTGTTGAGAGGAATGTCGTTACACGTATTGCCAAACGCATTGAGGTTACTGGACATCGTTTTGAGCATTTATTGCATTAATGTGGTATATACAGGAAATCACGTTGTAACAGCATGAGTTCTGAAACATGATAAGTTAACAAAGGTACATGTATCACATTGAAACAACCGAACTAAAATGTTCAACCGTAACCTCGTTCTGTATTTTAATTTTAAAAACTACCTGTTGCGAACTGTTCGTCTAAAATTATGAGCCATATGTTTGTGACTATAGCAGCGCCATCTATCACAAAGGGAAAAAAGTGGTCTAAGTAAAACATTCATATTTCTTCATGTACTACACGAATATGTAATAAAAAATGAGGGTTCCTATTTAAAAAAAAACGCAGTTGATATCCGTTTGACTTATGGCAGCGCCATCTAGCGGGCCAAACATAGCGTCATCTGGTTTCCCCCTTTAAGCTAGACAAGTTTCGTTCTTCGTAGTTTTTTTGTTTCATGCTTATTTCGTGAGATATTTGCCGCGGTCACGATCAATGGACCACCCTGTATTTGTTAAATAAACTAAGAGTTTGTGGAACGAGACCTGTGAATACCACACGCAGCAATTTCATTCTCTCTCACTACATGGAGGCTATCGCTCTTACAGAAAAAATGATCATGACCTTTCTTACGGAAATGTAACGCAGCCAAATTTTGTACTTCGATACACTTTCGCTAGAGGTCGTAGTTCCCGCATTAATAAAAAAACTATAAATATGATCTTCAAACCCCTTTTTCTTCGCTAACTCGCGAAACGTGGCCTCCAGTGAAAACGTATCCCAGGATAATGTGTTACTACATTACATTTCATAAAATAATGTTCTCCTCTGTTTTCTTTTTATTTTATTTCTTTTGTTTTAGGACCAATAGTTGACCTTTAGTGAATGAGGGAATATGAAAAAACACACATGCTTTGTGAAGACGTTGCGAGCTGCATAAATCGCATAGGTACGGCACGTATATCGTACACTGAAGCGCCAAGGAACCTGGTATATGTATTGATATACAGAGGTATGTAATCAGGCAGAAGACGGCACTATGGTCGCCAAAGCCTATATAAGACAACAAGTGTCTAGCACAGTTGTTAGATCGGCTACTGCTGCTACAGTGGTCGGTTATCAAGATCTAAGTGAGTTTCAACGTGGTGTTATCGTCGGTCCACATGCGATGGGACACAGCATATCCGAGGTAGCGTGGTTCAAAATGGTTCAAATGGCTCTGAGCACTATTGGACTTAACATCTGTGGTCATCAGTCCTCTAGGACTTAGAACTATTTAAACCTAACTAATTAAGGACATCACACACCTCCATGCTCGAGGCAGGATTCGAACCTGCAATCGTAGCTGTCGCGCGGTTCCATACTGAAGCGGCTAGAACCGCTCGGCCACAACGGCCGGCCAGGTAGCGAGGAAGTGGCCATTTTCACGTACAACAATTTTACGAGTGTACTGTGAATATCAGGAATCCGGTAGAAATCAAATCTCCGACATCGCTGAGGCCGGAAAAAGATCCCGCAAGAACGGGACCAACGACGACTGAAGAGAATCATGCAACGTGGCAGAAGTGCAACTCTTCCACAGAATGTTGCAGGTTTCAGTGCTGGACCATCAACGGAACATCATCGATATGGTCTTTCCGACCCGAACGTCCACTCGTGTACTCCTTATGGCTGCACGACAGCAAGCTTCACGCCTCCCATGGGCCCACCAAGACCGACATTGGACTGGAAATATGTTGCGTGGTCGAGCTGGTTTCAAATTGTATAGAGTCGTTGGACATGTACGGATACAACTTCATGAATCCATGGTACCTGCTTGTCAGCAGAGGAATGTTCAAGCTGGTGGAGGCTCTGTAACAGAGTGAGGTATGTGCAGAAGGAGTGATATGGGACCGCGGATAGGTCTAGATACGCGTGTGGCAGGTGACACGTACTTAAGCATCCTGTCTAATCACCTGCATCCATTCATGTCCTTTGGTGCATTCCGACGGACACGCGCCATTCCAGCAGGACAATGCGACCCCCCCCCCCCCCCCCCACGTCACGAATTGCTACCGAGTTGCTCCAGGAACACACTTCTGGGTTTAAAAACTTCAGCTGACCACAAAACTCCGCAGACATGAACATTATTCTGAAGAGATATCTAGCCCCTCGCACTCTTACGGATTTATGGACAGCCTGTAGGATTCATGGTCTCAGTTGCCCCTACCACCACTTCAGATGTAAGTCGAGTCCATGCCACGTCGTACTGCGGCACTCGTGCGTGCACGAGGGGGTCCTACACGATATTGGACAGGTGTGCCGCATTTTTTTCTTTTCAGTATATATAGCGTGTCCTTGCTTAAGAGTCTTCTGTAGCATTTTCTGTGGTGTTTCTGTAGATATTTAGTATTCCTGTTCAGCAACGTTTAGCTGAATTGAACCCCAAAAAATGTTGATATTACGTCTTTCATGTGATGCCCAGTATCTATGAAAAGAGTCAGTTTATTTCACGTTTCAAACAAAACGACTTTTAATGCGGTATTACACGTGCCCATTCGACAGACTGTCCCGAAACTTGAGTCTAGCACGATCTTCCTCTTGCGGTTATGTATTAACAGGGGCAGTAAAGCACACAGTATCCAATATTCCAAGAGCGGAAGCAACGCCCTGGCCTGCTCTGAATACCACTGCCATCCAGAATCGCAGCACAGTCGCTGGTTGAGTACTGATTATACTTCGTGTTTTACCGATCCTGTTAATATACATCGATAAAAAGAATAACGCCGCAATTGATTTAGGCTAACTTGGGACCCCTCTATTGGATGGGGTGCTAAAATTCTACTTTCAAAATCATTTTGTTTGTGATGGAAAATAAACCAATTCTGTCCGTCGGCTGAAGGCGTCGTATGAAGGTCCTGATGAACAATGTATTTCTATGCTGACTCCAGCTACACGCTGCAAAAAAGTAACTGCCAATATCTGCTGGAACACTGGCGGAAATGCAGCTGACAACCCGTAGCAGAGACACTAGTATACACATTTGCTTGTGGCCATTATGTAGCCACAGTCCGTGAGGCGTTTGCAGAATTCAGTACTAGGAAGATGCATGGCCCTGAGTTAGAGGAATTGTCGTGCCAACTTGAGGTAGGATTCGGAGCTACAAGCAACGAATACGGCGCAAGTGTCTGTGAGTCCGAAGAAGATGTGCAGGCGAATTCCGAGAAATGTGTAAATGGAATTCTTCAAGTTCATGTATTACATAATTTAGTTTACTTGTTTGCGTCTTACGCGGGGTATATTCGCGACAACTCGGCACGATGCGGAAGTTATAAACCAACATGAGTAATAAATACGGGGTGTTCAAAAAGTCTCTCCGCAGTGCCGTATGACTGTTAGCTGCGCGTGCCGTATGATTGTTCGCCTGCGTGCGTTACTTCCCTTTAAGTGGACTCTCCCAACATTCCTCTGTTTCGTTTATCTCAGCCAGCGTCAGTAATATCGTTGATGTGTGTCATTACGTGTTGACGTGAACATTGTTCGTTTGTTTCGTTTTAGTCACTGTTAAAATGCTAACCACTGAAGAACGTGTGTTTTTAGTGGAACAAGTGTTCAAAGCTGGCGGTAAATACACAGTTTCAGTTCGTCAAACATTTAATTCAATTTTCCCGGATACAACACTCCCACATCGCGATACTGTGCGAGATTTGATAAACAAATTTCTACGTACAGGTTCAGCCACAGATGCACCGAGAAGTGATCGTCCCAGCGTTTTATCTGCGGATAAACTACTCTATATTTCCGATAAAATGTCCATGAGTCCGTACAAATCAGTAAGATAACCCGCCCAAGAAAACGATGTTAGTTTCGGAACGGCCCATACAGCTGTAAGGAAAAAATTAGTTTTCCCATATAAATCGACAATCGTGCAAGAACTGAAAAATTCTGATCATGGAAAGAGATTGCGTTATTGTCTAGTGGTTCAAAAATTTGGTTCAACGAAATTGAAGGGATATTCTTAATGACTCGTTTTTCACTGATGAGGCGTGGTTTCATTTATCTGGGTACATGAACCCCCAAAATTATCGTACGTGGAGTACTGCAAATCCTTGTGTATTCATGAGGAACCACTTCATCCTGTGAAAATAGGATTTGGGATTGCAATTTCTAGACGTCGGATTGTGGGTCCCCTTGTTATCAACGAACTAATAAACGCACAACGATACTGCAGTGAAATTCTGTACCCATTCATAGAAGAACTTGTGTTATGTGAAACACTGAACGGTTATTTTCAACAAGATGCTGCAACCGCGCATACAGCTCGCGTATCTGTGTCACTGCTTGCTGATGTTTTTGGTGATCGCATAATTTCACAGGGACATGGCCTCCACGATCGCCTGACCTAACAGCATCTGACTTTTTCTTCTGGGGTGCAGCGAAAGCAACTGTCTCTAAAAACCGTCCAGAATCTATAGATGAATTGAAAACTGCAGTATCTACTTTCACTGCTTGTGTTACAGAAGAAATGTTACAGTTTGTGTTGGGAAATATGTTTAGACCAATTGAATTGTGTATTCAACAAAAGGGGGGTGGGGGACGTCGGCTGGGGGACACTTGCAACATCTAATGTGAAAATTTGTAAGTAAACGTGCATATTCAGTAAATTAATAACTTGTATTTCACTGGATTTCGTTTCGGTATATTTAGTGCGGCATACGGCACGCCCGGCTAACAATCGTACGGCCCTGCGGAGAGACTTTTTGAACACCCCGTATCCCGCGACAACTCGGCACTATAGGGAGCTTACAAACTAAGATGCCTAATAAATATTTGTGTATACAGATAAACGAAAAAAACTTTCTTACTCTCGAGTTTCGAACAGTTTTAGTTATTTTTCAGAAAGTTATATCAATTAATTACAATTTTTTAAACAGAGCATAATTTTTTTTATCAATTAGCTTAACCAACTGCAAGCCAGTTTAACCAAGCTTTACTTAACAAGGTGGCAAGATTCAGTTTTAGGGATTAATGCCACATGTTGTACATAATTGGCTGTGTTTAGAGGGACATTCTGACAGCAAAATGACCATCTAAGAGAGGCGCGACCTGAGGACGAGACGTACGGCCGCGAATGTCGTGTAGCGACAGGCACCCTCGCTGCAACGTATTAAGTCATTTTGGACTAGACTGCAGAGCATATCCTTACGCTTTTGAGTACAAGTCATATGGTTTCGACGCCGTGATCCTCAGGAATCGTCGCCACGGTTGCCCGATTTAACGAACAACCTCAAATGATTTCCAGTAGTGTATTTAGTAAAATGGGCATTCGTTTAAACTCCTGAATTAAATGAACATTCCTATACCAAAATATCCGTATGAACACAGGTAACTGCGTAGAAAATGTTGCAGCCACCTCCAAAACATTTCTGGTTGAAATTCATGAAAATATGGTTCAACTTACTCCTTACATATTTAGTTTAAATAGATTAATGTATTTAAAAACTTTGTATTTAAAAGCCTAGCGCTCATCTTTGTACAGTTCAGGAAAGTAACTAAATTAATAATTATAATAGTGACGTTTCTTACGTTTCCCTATTTAAATCAATATCCGCCACACGTATTAAATTCTTTGTTGCAGATGGAAACACGATATATGATGTACCGTATTATATGTTAATTTTCTCTGTGAAAAGTTGGCTACTACGGCAAGAAAGGAATGATGAGGTGATTGTTGGTGTTAATAAAGATCATCCTCCTCTACCTCCTGTGCCTCACTGCAGGTGACGTGTCACTGAGCACGTTTGTTCTGTGCATGCAGTACACGTGAGGCGCCTAGTTGTTTCCACTGCACTGTGTATAATACGAAGGTTCTCATATAGTTCACTAACCTGCTGTCTTCAAGTTGATGTCCCCAGCGCAGAAAACTACACGCAGATCGTAGGTTCTGAGTCTTAAAGCCGAAATTGACTTTTAGTGAGGTTCTGTCCTGAAATAATATATCACTTCTTTGGGATGACACTCGCGTATTTTAATATAGCCACACGAGAAGACTAACTTAATACAACACCTTTTGATACAGCAAAGAACATGATCAAACTCGACGTTTACGAAAGTGTATCTTCACACTATTTGTGGCACGTGTCTGTGCTTCATGACTACCGGAGTGAATCTTTTTTATACTGAATTCTGGCAAAAACATCTTTCCACAGACAACATGACTGTACATCTCGACTGCCTAATCCAGAGTGACGAACAGCCCGAAACACTTCGCGCACCATACCAGAAAAGGCGTGGCCCGAACGCTTCCGGAGTGCTTCGTCTGCAATTTCGTCACTATTTTGTTTTTTGATTTAAATTGTTTTTAATAATTCTAGAATGACTGATTAACAGTCAGCTCTTGACAGATATTTATTCTAAAAAGTGAAGTCATTCCAATGAGTAGTTTAACTAATAATAACAACTATACTTTAACGTTTTGGCGCCCTTGCTCCGAACACAGCATCCAATCACAGAGCAGCAGCATTACGCAGGCGGCCTTTCTCACAAGAATGCTACCGAATATAACATCTGTCACATGTAACTCACACGACATTTTGTCATCTATATACTTCTTGCTTCTCCACTGCTCTGGGAACAGTTTCTTGGAGCCTAATACGATGACTGACTAAGCCAGAAATATTACACTACATGCTGGCCATTTACTTGGCAGTTGTTTTTCATACCCTGCAGTAAAAATCTTCTCTTATTATGATACAACACAGTCAAATAAATAATATGAAATCTTCTTGAAAATAAGAGTTCAATTCGCTTTTGAAACTCTTATTATTTGCTAGCACCTATAATTTAAGAGGAAAGTGATCAAATACATCCACACAGCATGGGAAGAACTGTAACTTAAAAAATATCGTTTTAGAAATGTTCGCCTATGTCTTTAAAAGGCATACTCCGTTAGATAGCCTTTGTCAAACACCGCGCGAAGGATTCCAGGCATAAAGTCAGATGCAGTAATTACTACCGGGCGGCACGAACCACAACTGACTGAACGCAGGAGGACCAAAATTTGCATAGACTACAGACGGAGGAGACCAGTATAGACGGGAACTCAAAGCACCGTTCCCACCAGTTCGCCGTAACTGCTTGCAGCGCGCCGCCGTCGCAGCTTCGCCTCCTTCAGCTTTGCAGCAGTTGGCCGCCCTGGTGTTGGCGGAGCTCTTCTACATTGCAGATGAGGAGCCGTCAAAGTGCAGATGGCAGCACCGATCAGAACAAAGAACCACAGAGCACACGCTTCTCGCTTCAGTAATTCAAAAAGTAAGCCTTCTCTGATTACTGTAGATGCTTCCCTGACTTGTTTTTGTGCATTTTATAACTCAGACCACATCTAAGTAAAAGACCCAATATTGCCAACATTTGAGCTTTCGAGAGTCACTAGTCCTGCGTAAAACTGAGCTTATCATTTATTGTCTGTATCACAGAAGAGAGCAAAGTATGCAGTCAATAAATATTAGACTATCTTTCCACGATTGATAGTAAAGAAGATTAAAATTTTGAATATTAAAACTCATTCACATGTAATTCCTTCAAGTCTCGTACGTTATACTGCGCACACGACAGTATGAAGAAGTAGATACAGGGAAACGCTTTACTTTTTGATATTGTTCAAATGGTTCTAAGCACTATGGGACTTAACATCTGAGGTCATCAATCCCCTAGACTTTGAACTACTTAAACCCAACTAACCTACGGATATCACACACATCCATTCCCGAGGCAGGGTTCGAACCAGCGACCGTAGCAGCAGCGCAGTTCCGGGCTGAAGTGCCTAGAACTGCTCGGCCACAGCGGACGGCTTTGATATTGTAATGTAATGAAGTTGCCCATGGAACAACACACAAGGCTTTTGTTTTAACATGAGAAAATTACGTACTTCGAAAGCGACGAATAGTACGAAAAAATGTTCTAGGTTAAAATCAAATATTAGTAAACGGAAATCTGTCCGTGCTACAACTGCCCACCTCCTAGTTAAACTCTCTTGCGTGTGCGGGTTCAACTTCGTACTTTAAATTGAAGCTTCCGATTCATGTTGCATATTCAATTCTGTGCTAAAAAATATGTACGGTTTACTCAAACCATTATTTCTCATACATGGTAGCTCGCGCTATAATCGACAACTACCAAGTTTCTCTCTGTTTGTAATTAAGAACCAATACATTTTAATCCTCGTTTCATTTGGAATGTCAGTGTAAACAATGTTCAAACGATTGATACCGACGTTCAAATGTGACTGTATTCTACAAAGCATATGGCTAGACACCTATAATTCTGTCAAATTATCTAAATGTATGCTAAAGCAGTTCTCTGTTCTCTTAAGGGCTGATTGTAGTGGGTCCGCAAACCTTCGGGAGGTTTGTTTTCGGCGGCCGCCCTCGGACCCCGCCATCACGCTGACTGATTTCGGTGAGTGTTTCCATCCGTGCGCCGTAAACCCCTCATTGGCCGCTACGCGGCTACCGGTGATGAGCCATAATCATAAAATAAAATAAAATGTCCATGAAGTGATAGTGACAACAGCACTTTGGTTTTTTGAAGAGCCCCATAAATAAAAATCACAGGATGTTAAGTCTGGAAACTTTGGGGGCCAAAAGCTCCCACTGACGAGTCGGTCTGCTCTCATTATTTCATCATCATTTGGGAAAGTAACGAGACTGGACAGAGAAAAGATGGGGAGTTTGTACGGTCGCGGATTACCACGCAGTTGAGCGCCTCACAAACCAAATACCATCGTTGTATTCTCTGCCTTTGTTAATTGTGCACAGAAAGACTCAAAGATCTGTATGAATCTGGCACTGTTTAAACAGTAATTGTAAATTTGAGCCAATAATGCGCATGCCAGACAATATCTATCTACTCTGAGTGGAAAGGTTCTTCATGAAGAAAATGGTTGTCCTGCGACCAGTATCTGGAATTCTGGGAGTTTACATTACTTGACAAATGATACCACCCTCATCTGACATAAGTAAAGCAAGAGGTCCTAGTAACCGTTAGCGATTGGTGTTAACAGCCAGTCAGCAATTGATGTTGAGGGCCAGTTAACAGTAATGAACTCTTCTTTTCTGCTCTTCCAGTTTCAACTCTTGCACCACATTCACACGACAGGCGTTTAATTTCATATTTTTAGTACACTATGACACCTTAACCTTCTTACCGACTTGGGGGGACATCTCGTAATGTCCATACGAATGTGTCTTCAGTTCCTGGCGTCGCCACTGTCAATCGCCTATACATCTGCACATTCTGAACCATCCCTACACCTCTCCATTTCGTATACAGATCTTGAATAGTGTTGGTTGTGGTGAGTTTCCTATCAGGATACCTCGCTTGAAACATTTCTTCGTATTCCTTGGTGGAGCCTGTCGTTATGTAACTCTCCACAATACCAGTTCATTGTTGTAATGCACACTGCCCCATTGTTGTAACAATTCAACAGTACGAGCTTCTCACAGCAACTGACGCACGAAAACACAGATGCACTCAACTATTCGATAAAATGCAGTGTAGCCAACTTCCGAGACAGTGTTGCCACTTCACAAGTAGGTAAACTAGACATGATTAACCAGTACGTGAGGCGTACCAGTTTTATGTCGGACATCCTGTATAAGATTTGTGACTTGTGCCAGTGCCTTATCTTAAAGGTTCCTGTGAAGATACCTTTCAACAAGATAACGCAAGATCATATGTTTCTTGTGGTCTGCTAACCTACCTGGAAACAGATGGTGCTCGAGTGTTGCCCCGGAAACCTCCATCTCCAGACCTCTCAGCCACTGAAAATATCTATCTATAGATTGTAGGGACGTTGCCACTCACAATTAATTACGTATGATGACCTCTGACAAAATAGAGTAGAATGTCGTATCCAAATCTGTCATGCTACTCATATGCACGCAACATGATATTCGAAATAGGAAGAACTGGATATGAGAACAAGTATTAACATGTAAAACTATAATGTTCATTAGAATACTCAATGGAGGTAGTCAAACATTGTAGGCTTCATTCTTGGTTACCCTTTATGACAAAATAAAGTTAAGTTGCTTAAGTTGCAGATAATGGAGGTTATTTGCAGTTATATGTAAAGCAAATCTTTCTTAACGCAAGCGTTAGAGTAGATGTTCCCGTATAACACGTAATTTCAAGTTCTGATGAACATGCGCCCCTAGTCGGCCATTCGTATTTTCACCGCTCTTTTGAGCATCTGACGAAACGATAGAGTAGCCGCGGTTTAATAACTTATCGTAGAAGGGTAATAAATAAATGACATAGCAGAATCACTCGGCTTAAAATGGCGATTGCGCCCTTACTGTTATACGCAGTGCTCTTGCGCCGTACCTGTCGTAGATCATATATAACATTCAGCATTTAGGTATTTAATTTTAGCCTTCCATAGCAACATTTTATCCAGCGCATTCTATAGAAGAACGCATAAGTTCGCATGTGTGCTCATAACTTTTCTGCTAGATGCATCTCCAGTGTTCTGGCTAATATTGAAAATTCCTCTTATAATGAAGAAATGCTATTGACTGCATAAAGTCTTTTTTTCTCTCATTCCCACGATTGAATTGTACTTCTCCCGTGACAGTAGTTTTCGAGTGCGCCAACTAAAAACTCTTACATGGTTTTAATATAAATTAGGAAAAGCTACCCGCCATGAACAGAAGAAAAAATGCTTATTTGGGAGAAATTATGTGGAATCCTACGCACTGGCTGCTACAATTTTCTTGTATAAAAGAAAAAAAATAGAAAACCGAACGAGTAGCTGCCCGAATAAACTATCATGGTTGCAGAACACAAAGCATTGGACACGATGTCATACTGCTCAACATCTCCTAAACATGGTGATGGAGGGTAGGAACGTGAATGATGATGTCGCGAACCAGAAATACTGGACACGACTGTGGACAGATTGTGAATCTGATGACATCTGAAAGAAAATTATCTGCAGGATTTATAGCTGCTTCAGTAGTTTTATAATTTTTTTGGAGAAACTGCTGCTGTGATAAACATCTTGAAGAGAGACCAGATGGTCGTGGCGTATTTCTGGCGTGTGGAGACATCTTGTTGAATGTTGTTATTGAGCTTCCTATTCTCACGTCGTTAGAGTACTTCTATTGCCCATAGGCACCAACCAATCACTTAGGCACGCAGTTGGTCTAGACTTCCACCTCATGGACCACGATATCCGATGGTATCGATCTACGAGTGCTGTGGAAAATAAACTGCTAATAGGTGACCATGTTCGCTGCCAGTCCGTTCCGTTATAGAATATTTGAAATGAATTAGAGAGATCTGTTTTATACCGTCGTGGCCACCATACACTCCTCGAATTCCCCACAGATCGTCCACAGATACAAAAGTGAGTGACAATAGATCTCATAGATCCCCTCAAGGAGAGTATACAACAGCACGGTGAAATGCGTCTGCTGGTTGCTGTTTTACTGTTCTGCAGTTTCGGAAAACTTTTTCCCTTCACGTAATTTTTGTAAATCGTGCAGTGAGCATTTCTGAATGCAAAGTGTCTTGCTGTTTGTTCATAACTTTTACTGTAACCTTTGCATAAAATTCAGTAAGTACCTTCAAATCCCTTGAGTACGCTTACCTTTTTTACTTTAATTTGTAAGACTGCTGCTGCCAAGAAACTACAGGACTCCACCTTTTGCCATATCTCGAGTAAGTTTAAATTATACCGGTGCACGACCAAACATGAAACGTATTTGCTACGGTGGTACGTTCCGTCGAAGGCACATTCACACGATGGACCGTTTCCTCGTGCAGCAGAGCAAATACACGAGGATGAAAGTGTTTGCTTCAAACATGGGCTGGGAGCATAGAATTAAGGCATGAACGCAGCAGCATTACCCAGCGCCTCTGGAAACAAATATCAATGCAGTATATCGATATTTTGCTGGGAAAAGTAGGGGTAAGCTATAGGGAGATACGGGTCATATACAATATGTACAACAACCAAGAGGGAATAATAAGAGTGGACGATCAAGAACGAAGTGCTCGTATTAAGAAGGAAGTAAGACAAGGCTGTAGCCTTTCGCCCCTACTCTTCAATCTGTACATCGAGGAAGCAATGATGGAAATAAAAGAAAGGTTCAGAAGTGGAATTAAAATACAAGGTGAAAGGATATCAATGATACGATTCGCTGTTGACATTGCTATCCTGAGTGAAAGTGAAGAAGAATTAAATGATCTGCTGAACGGAGTGAACAGTCTAATGAGTACGCAGTATGGTTTGAGAGTAAATCGGAGAAAGACGAAGGTAATGAGAAGTAGTAGAAATGAGAATAGCGAGAAACTTAACATCAGGATTGATAGTCACGAAGTCAATGAAGTTAAGGAATTCTGCTACCTAGGCAGTAAAATAACCAATGACGGACGGAGCACGGAGGACATCAAAAGCAGACTCGCTATGGCAAAAAAGGCATTTCTGGCCAAGAGAAGTCTACTAATATCAAATACTGGCCTTAATTTGAGGAAGAAATTTCTGAGGATGTACGTCTGGTGTACAGCATTGTATGGTAGTGAAACATGGACTGTGGGAAAACCGGAATAGAAGAGAATCGAAGCATTTGAGATGTGGTGCTATAGACGAATGTTGAAAATTAGGTGGACTGATAAGGTAAGGAATGAGGAGATTATACGCAGAATCGGAGAGGAAAGGAATATGTGGAAAACACTGATAAGGAGAAGGGACAGGATGATAGGACATCTGCTAAGACATGAGGGAATGACTTCCATGGTACTAGAGGGAGCTGTAGAGGGCTAAAACTGTAGAGGAAGACAGAGATTGGAATACGTCAAGTAAATAATTGAGGACGTTGGTTGCAAGTGCTACTCTGAGATGAAGAGGTTGGCACAGGAAAGGAATTCGTGGCGGGCCGCATCAAACCAGTCAGTAGACTGATGACAAAAGATGCATCTACACACTGTTAAACGTTGAAACATGTAGAATAAAATATGTATTTTTAATAAAATAGTGTGCATTTCTTTTGCAGTGACCCTCGTATTTTGAACTGGCACGTTAGAAAAAAAAACATATTAAACCTGGCAGTAACGCAAGGAACTAGATTACTCATTTCCTGATTCGTCTCTTGAATCGAAATAGTCTTTTCCTTTTTTTCCTGAAAGAAACCATGAGTGTTGTAGGTGACCAGAGATTTAACTCTTTTTGACTAGTTTTTATGTAGTGACACTGTTTCACGACAGTGTTTTCACATTGAGAGTTTTGCAAAGATTATACACAATTCCGTAATTCACTGCTGCCTACCTTCCCGTCACGAGGTGTAAATGAAGGGGAGAGTGGGGGAATTTCGTGCAGCGCTTAAAACGACACAAAACTGAGAGCGCTAGTCTTATCTGATCGGTGCTTCCGCCTGGTGCTCAGTTATGCAAATAAACGTATAGTACGAGGTAATTGTTAGTACCATTTGTCGGTGCAAGATGCAAGTGTTTTTCGTCTTTGTTTCTTCTAACATTTGATCTCTCGTTGCTAAGGGGTAGGCCATTTAATTTTACGTTATAACAAGTTTTTGTTATGGCTATCTCTGACCATCAATACTCACGATTATGCAAGTATTATTTCCACTAAGCAAACTGTGATTATAGAACTGCAGCTGGGATAATGTGACGCATAGAGGCAGAGTGCTTGACTTATACCTCACTTAAGTTTCACAACAATGAAAGTATGTACCTAAATGAGATACGATAATGTATGTTTAATGAAATTTATAATAATATAGTACATCATTTTTATAATAATGGGTTCCTCTGTTCAGATACAGAGGACGAATACCCGTAAAACAGAGAATCTTTTGGACTGAAGATGAATTAAAAAATGCTGCTAATCTTGATCACAATGGAACTTCTGCTGGAGAGAGCCCCTTGCAGCACAACATACCAGAGGTGAAGATATGTGTATAGTATGAGGTGAATTCGGCAAAGATGACGAGGCTTAGTACCGGTGTATTCCTTGTCCCTGTTGGCGTCATTCTGAATTCTGTGGGTGGAACAGTTCTGAATATTATAGCTGCGATTTCTATCTGAAAAAACCTTAGTAGTTTCGTAGATATGCTAGAGCCTAATTATTGAATACGCTTATACTAGAGTCTTTTTCATATTTGTCGCTATCTTAGAAGAAAACTAATATTATTGTTTAGCATCTATTCCATAGTTTCACTATTTTGTTTTCGTAAACTATGCTGTTTAGAGTTTTGTTGGATAAACGTAATATTCGAAATATACAAGTGCTTACGTAAGAGGGTGTGTGTTCAAATGTTCAAATGTGTGTGAAATCGTATTGGACTTAAATGCTAAGGTCATCAGTCGCCAACCTTACACACTACTTAACCTAAATTATCCTAAGGACAAACACACACACCCATGCCCGAGGGAGGACTCGAACCTCCGCCGGGACCAGCCGCACAGTCCACGACTGCAGCGCCTTCAAACCGGTTAATCCCGCGCGGAGTAAGAGGGTGCAAAAATGTAACAGGACATGTGGAATGCTCCACTGAAGAATTTGAAGTAGGGAACCTAGGTCGGAGAATCCAGTTTAAGATGATCTGGAAGTAAATTTGTCTATCGTTTTGTCTAGCGTTACTGTTTTGCAACTCATTTGCAATACGCTTACAAGATTACACGTACTATGCTGTTTATTTACATGTACATTCTTTATTTCCTGCAAGGAAACAAGGACGACGAGCCTGATTACTAGGATGTCATGATTCAGGTATTGTTTACTTGTCCATGAAAAATGCCACAGATCGCCATCTGTCCTACTTTGCTGAGCAGATAAGCCTACGGATTCTACTTTGTGACTAGCCATGGACGTAAAACCATTTAGCACCTAGTGGTAATTTCACTGTTCTTCTCGGTCTTTCCGTAGATGCTCATGACAGTAGCACGTGTACATTCGATCAGCTTCGCCGTTATCGAGATACTCGTAGTGATAATCCACTCGTTGTCAAAGTCCGTGTTCGCTCCGTTTACACACGTTACCGCGTACCGTGACCGCAACGCCACCACCTCCAACGTCCCTGTGGACAATGGTAGTAATATTTTGCTTATCAGTGTATGTATATCATTCGACTATGTTAAAAAATATGTTGAATGCGTCGCCTTCACATAGCCTGTGGATTTCCCCTTCCATAAACAAAGAGTATCTGCGAACTTCTGGCGCCATCGCAGTGTGGCGAGTTCCTTTCTAATAAAAATGTGGAGTGATGAATTCTTATCGGGTTACCAGCCGAATGGTGGCGTCGTCTTGTCGCAACGTTTCAATGAGTTTCGTACCCATCAACTTCTGGCGAACTGTCTTCGCCAGAAGATGATGGGTACGGAACTCATTGAAACGTTGCGACAAGACGATGCCACCATTCGGCTGGTAACCCAATAAGAATTCATCAGTGGAATACGCCGAGAAAGACTAAAATCGCATATGAAATGTGGATTGAATTCTAAGCGGATAAAGGTCAGTAAAATTCAAGCAGTTATACTTTCTATTGGGCGAATCACCACTATAAGCTGCCTAAAATACAAATAATCTGAAATACTTAAGTTACCCGGGTAAGAATAATAACTCGGGCCGTAGAACATGCATCTTCCTGCCGTTACATCGCTGCTTCTGTCGCCATTAAGCACCAGATAGTACTGAATGGCAAGGTAAAGAGGAAATAAATGTCTCAGCTTCTCGCAGCGGTTCAGAAAATTACGTACTCCACTAAATTACCGGAAATGAAATTAAATATTTTAATTCCATTTCACTTTCTAATGGAAACGTTGGACTGTTGAGAAGAAAGTAGAGTACACATTGTTTAAATAATATTACAGTCGGTGCGCCTTGTACTAACAACTTCCGAACAGTCTCTAAAAAGAAATGAAACGTGATTGCAATAGCTCTGGCAGAAATATGTATCGGTCGACCAGAACGAATTTAGAGCGCTGAAAGACTAAGTACTTTCATAACTTTTATTCCGCAGGACAACGGCGGGTTGCGGATTCCGTGCTTGTTAAAGGTGCATCCTTCCTCATTTCAATTCTCTGGATAGCCTATCACCGGGACTGCCGAGCAGGGTAGCGCAGTGGTTAGCACACGGGGCTCGCTTTGGAAATTGGAAATTTGTGGTAGGATCTCATGGGGCCAAACTGCTGAGGTCATCTTTCCCTTAGCCTACACACTACTTAATTTAACTTTAACTAACTTATGCTATGGACAACACACACACACACACATGCTCAGGGGGGACTCGAACCTTCGACGGAGGGAGCCGCACAGGCCGTGACAAGGCACCGGAGAACGCGGGACTACCCCGCGCGGCATGACTCGCTTTCGGCTGAGACGACGGTTCCAACCCGCGTCCAGCCATCCTGTTTCCGGTTTTTTGTGGTTTCCCTTAATCGCTAAAGGCAAATGCCGGGATGATTACTCCGAAGGGCCACGGCTAACCCGAGCTTATGCTAATGGCCTCAATATTGACAAGACGTCCTCCCGTAGGAAATTAGAGTCCTCTCTCGGGCATGGGTGCCTGTGTTGTCCTTAGAGTAAGTTAGTTTAAGTTAGATTGAGTAGCGTGTAAGCTTAGGGACCGATGACCTCAACAGTTTGGTCCCATAGGCTCTTACCACAAATTTCTAAATGTTGACGGGACGTTCAAAACTCATCTCCCCCTCCTCCTACTCCTCACCCTCCTCCTCCTCCTCGCTGGAATTTGAAACTCCGTTGTGGCTCGAACGTCCCTCGCTGACCACTTGAAAAATTATTTTGCCAAAACTCGTCGACAGAAGAAATTGTCCCCTCGTGCTGCCCTTCTTCCACCACTCAGCAACACGTTCACATTAATAGTTTCCTAGTATTCATTAATAATTTAGTTGGGAATTTTAAAAAAAAAATGGAATGTAGCTGGACTGTTGGAATGGAATGCTTTGCGCTCTAGAAGATGCAATGCTGTGCTCTCGACGAAAATTACACGGCCTGAAAGCAAATGACTTGCACAATTTGAGAACACAAAGCGACTCTTGTTGCTATGTTATCGCCACCTCCACTCGATGCATGTTACGTTATGAACAAACGAGCCAGCTGCCCTAGTGAGATCCCTATCGGGAACCAGATGAACTTACAGCTGGCATCATGATAAGTTTTTAGTTCCCATGCGTGCGTCAGTTAAGACCTTCCTCGGTTTCTTTCATCATTGACACAGGAGACAGAGTGAAATCGGATGAGTCTTGTTGTTTACTTTTACTACATCGTTAATATGTCAAGGAAATGCAGCACAACAAGGATTCGCATTAGGTGACAGTGACATCTTAGCATTTCCCCTTAGTTCTTGTCCGTACTCTATTTAGTTAAATTGGGAGAGGGTTTGTGTTGTTAGACGAGCCAATGCTTCTGGGACTGACCACGGAAACATGTGAACTTATCGCGAGATAAACGCAGGACATAAACGCACTCTCGTTCTCAGTGCAGGGCGAGTCCACGCCTCTGCTCCCAAGGGCGGGAGCCTTATTTTGCTCTCAAATGCATTTCATTTGTCGTAAACAAAAAACCCTCTCGGCTACAATGTGGGAATGGAGTTCTCCACACTTTGCTGAAACGATTTTAACGAAAATATTAGGTAAAACTTCGATTCTCTCTAATCTCATAGCCTCGTCCATCAGCTTCATTAAGAACTGCCTATAATTTCGTTACGCTTATAGTTATTATGCTGTATTAACTACTGTGCAAAATTCCAAAATATTGCACTGAAAAATAAGGTTCTCCACAGGTTTTGATCTTTGTGGACGTCAGGTTATACATTGCTGCATTTGAAATATAGATAACACACTGCATTTTTCCTTAAAGTTGAGACGAGGTCTAAATATCTATCTTCATTCTTGAAAAAACTGATTTCTTGTAGTGCTTTCACAATCATGTGTGTAAACCACAGGGTGGAAGTGAAATATTAATAACATTCTGCATATCTCATAAATGGTTTGACATATCAAAGCACATGACAACACACAAATTTAAGAGTATCTTGACGTATAGTTAATATTCGAAACTTTCTGATCTACTGAAATACATGATTAACTGTAGAGTTTTTCAATGATGTAATTATTTTAAGGGCCATAGTTCATGAAATGAAAATTAGTATGGGTTTGTAACAAGGAAAGCGACGGAATCATACGCGAATTTTGCTGCCGACTATGAGATTTTCATAAGCTATTGACTTGTCTTGTCCTCTGTTCTTTGTGTGATAGTACATTGTTGCAACTGCTTTACCATGTTAGTGAGGTAATCTGATACCACAAAAGAACCTAATTTTAACATGACACCAATACTAGAAAAAAGAAGAAAAGTTTACAAGTCGGACGGAACGAAACTCTCCTCCTGTTGCAATTGCAGCGTAACGCTGTAACCGACTGTATCGTCACAGCACGGAAGCGATGTAACAAATATGTATGAAAAGTCCGCGCGCAGAATTTCGGATTTGGGGGGAGAGGTCTTGATTGGTGGATTCCTATTTCAGCCTGCTCCACAAGTGCTTTATATTTTTGAATATTTTAGCGATTACAAACTTTTATAATGTGCTGCTAAACTTTTAGAATGCGCTGTTTTTATCCACTTGACATCTTGTGCATGAGATCAGTGTAAAATGAACATCTTTTACAACTAAAGATTTTAAGACCTGAAGATGAGAGTATATTCTTTCGAATTGGTTGTCTTAAATAAAAAAAATATTTTATAATATCCTAATTGTTGAATGGTTTATAACAATTAAACAGATCGCCCTTCAGTCCCCTAAAAATGAGAAAATTTAATTAACAATTATTGTTACAAAAATACGTCAAATACGCAAAGGTACACTGCAGTTACAAGTTAATATTGTGAAACATAGAGGCGTTAGTGGAATATCACCCACAAACCATGATGTATCATCCAGCGAAAAGCAGACGTTATTAAACATTGCTTTTCAAGTCTGCGAGGGACTGATGACCTCAGATGCTAAGTCACATAGTGCTCAGAGCCATGTGAACCACTTTTTCAAGTCTGCAACCGTCTTAAGATAGCTCTGTTATTAATTACTTGTTCCGTTACACGGGATGACGACTACCTTAACAAACAACGTTACAACTCACTGTAGATTATGTCATCGCCCCCGTTTGTGATATTTGCTACAAACAAAACGTTCTATGAAGTACGATCAGGAGCAGTTATTCATCTTAAATTTCGGATGACGCATTTCGGTTATCTGATTTCAAATACACCTGTCAATTAACAACGCACCGTGCTCCGGTATGCAAAATCATTAATATTCTCAGCGCATTTGCATTATTGCATTCGTGATAGGCCGGGATAATAGCCATAATCTGACACAGGCAACTGAATGCAAATGCGTGCCGGTAATTTACGGACTCGTGTAGCGGCGGTGCGTTCATGTACACGGAAAGAGTCCCTTAGGCGTTATCAATGCAATGGCGACTGCGGCTGAACTACGGAAAGGACTGTGTACTGTTTTGGCCACATTTATCGGATAATTTTATGAGTTGTCTAAAGGAAAACACTTTACGTGAAATCTAGAACCGTTCTGAATAATTGCACTAATTGGTAAACAGTCGCCGGAATGAAACCCAACAGACGACCTTATCACAGACGCAGTATTTATAATGACAATAGTAATGTCCATAAGCAAGTCATTCCTTTTCTGATCAAGCCCATAGTATCGCAGACAACGATTCACGAGTGAAATTTTCATCATATTTTTCAGGAGAAATTTTGTGTATTGTTTTACTTCAAATTTAACGACATTGCAGAAGTACAGTATAAAAATAGCAACGAGATACATGGCACAAATCGTGACAAAAAGAGCGTTTTTATAATTTGTTTCTGGAAGAAGCAGTAAATGAAAAGGATAAATGAAACGGACGACAGTTTGAGTCCACAGGGAACAGATAGCTTTGACAAAGATTATACGCCGTATAGACCCTCTAACCGAAAACGGTGAAGAGAGAGAATAAGAACGGTAAAAATGCATTCTACCACATAATCTTGGATTGCGGAACAAAAGAGAAGGAATTGATGTCAGGCACGCCTTAATTGGTAAACAATAAATCCTGATGACCATGAAGCAATACTATATAGGATATGGCAGAAAGGAAGCGAACCGAAACAGACTGATGAAGTCCAACAAAGCTTTCTTCTACATATACATCTTTATCTACATGGACACTCTGCAAATCACATTTAAGTGCCTTGCAGAGGGTACATCGAACCACCTTCATAAGTATCTAGTATTCCAATCTCTTATAGCGGAATGGAAGAACGAACACCTACATCTTCCCTTACGAGCTCTGATTTCCCGTATTTTATCAGGATGATCGTTTCTCCCTATGTAGGTCGGTGTCAACAAAATAGTTTCGCAATCGAAGGAGTAAGTTGGTGATTGGAATTTAGTGAGAAAATTACACCGCAACGAAAAACGTCTTTGATTTAATGATGTCCATTCCAAATCCTGTATCATTCCAGTGACACTCTCTCCGCTATTTCACGATAATACAAAACGTGCTGGCCTTCTTTGAACTTTTTCGATGTACTCCGACAGTCCCATCTGGTAAGGATCCCACATCGCGCAGCAGTATGGTAAAGGAGGACGGACAAGCGTAGTGTATGCAGTCTCCTTAGTAGGTCTGTTACATTTCCCAAGTGTCCTGCCAATAAAACGCAGTCTTTGGTTAGCCTTTCCCACAACATTTCCGGTGTGTTCCTTCCACTTTACGTTGTTCGTAATTGTAATTCCTAGGCATTTAGTTGAATTTACGACCCTTATATTTGAATGATTTATCGTGTTACCGAAGTTTAGGGATTCCTCGTAGCACTCATGTAGATGACCTCACTCTTTCCGTTATTTAGGGTCAACTGTAAATTTTTGCACCATACAGATGTATTTTCCAAATCGTTTCGCAATTTGTTTTGATCTCCTGATGACTTTATTAGTCGATAAATGACAGCGGCATCTGCAATCAGCCTAAGACGGCTGTTCAGATTGTCTCCCAAATCGTTTATATAAGTAAGGAACAGCAAAGGGACTACAACACTACCTTCGGGAACGCCAGATATCACTTCTGTTTTACTCGATGACTTTCCGTCAATTGCTACGAACTGTTACCTCTCTGACACGAAATCACAAATCCAGCCACATAACTGAGGCGATATTCCATGAGCACGCAATTTCACTACCAACCGCTTGTGTGGTAAAGTGTCAAAAGTGTTCCGCAAATCCAGAAATACGGAATCGGTCTGAAGTCCCTTGTCAATAGCACTGAACAGTTCACGCGAGTGAAAAGGGTGCATCACAAGAACTATGTTTCCTAAATACATGTCGACTGTGTGTCAATAGACCGTTTTCTCGGAGGTATTTCATAATATTCGAACAATATATATTTTCCAAAAACCTGCTGCATATCGACGTTAACGATATGGTCCAGTAATTTAGTGGATTACTCCTATTACTTGGATATTGGTGTGACCTGTGCAACTTTCCAGGATTGGGTACGGATCTTTCGTCGAGCAAACGATTGTATATGATTGTTAAGTATGGAGCTATTGCATCGGCATACTCTGAAAGGAACCTAGTTGGTAAACAGTCTGGAGCAGAAGACTTGCTTTTATTAAATAATTTAAGTTGATTCACTACTCAAAGGATATATCCTTCTACGTTACTCATGAAGTCAGTTGTTCCTGATTCCTGAGGAAGGTTCAAATATTGATGGTTAATTGAGGAAATGTTCTTGAGTTATTGTTAGTACGTGGATGTCTAAACGGGCTGTGCTAGAAAACAAAACTATTTGAACTGTTGTGGCAAAGAGTGATATTAAAATTAAGTGGGCAAGTAATGTTAGGAAAGAACTCCAGAGGGAGAAATTCGTGCCACATCGTTTAAGGAAACCAGTAGTAGTAAACTTCAAGGTGTCTAGTAATAGCTGAACGCATGTATTTTGAGGGATGACCATGGTAAGAACATGTAAGGTGGTTAGTAGATGGTACTTTGTGTGGGACGTATACGGGAAAAAATGTACTCAAAGTACGAACAGACCATGTTATACATCAAAACAAGCGAAGGCATTTGAGCGAAATAAAAAGGAAAATTAAAATCTCGATCCCCTCCTGCGATCGAACGTTTAAATGCATTTCCTCTACTCCGAAAACAGAATACAAGCTGACTGGTTGAAAACAACACAATACAGTGAACTGTCTAAAAACTGTTTGCCGTTCTCACAAATGGCTAAAAGGTGGGGGCCATATAGGATGGCATCAATGAGATTACGACGGCAATTGCTTCACACATATAGCGTAGCTTCGCCCCTTCCATTCATTTTGAAACAGGAGACAAATGTTTCTAACGAACATCCTCCTTTTGGTTAGGGCATCTATGAAAGCTCTTTGCTGCTAAGTTAATATTTTCTCAAACTTTCCCGTTTTTATTGCTTTCTATAGAGTACGTGCCGCGCCGAGTTGCCGCGTGGTTTGAGGCGCCATGCTACGGACTGCGAGGCCCCTCCAGCCAGAGGTTGGAGTCCTTCCTCGGGCATGGGTGTGTGTGTTGTTCTTAGCATAAGTTCCTTTAAGTAGCGTGTAGGTCTAGGGACCGATGACCTAAGCAGTTTGGTCCCTTAGATATTCATACACATTTGAACATTTCTACAGTTCGTAGTTTTTATAATTTTAAGATGCAATTTTCTACATCAGCTTAAAATCTTTTTCTAAGTGTTGCTGGTGTTTCATACTTGTGATGGATTCTTCTAACACAAGCTTTATGGATCTTCTTATAACCCCAGTACATCATACACCTACTTCATCATTTTAGGTTTTGTTTTTGACACATTATCAGGCGATTAAAATATGTCACAGTTCCAAGTTTTATGCGCCGTTCTCCACCAATAGAGTAATAACGTTTCCGTTGTACTTTCCTCTCAAATATCCAAAGGAATCCCTCTCTTTCCTTTTTCAGAAACGATGTTGCACACTTTTTTGTTAGAACGGATTGTATAAATAGCTTGTAGGCACACATTTTGGTTTTTCCTCGGGATTTATATTTACTTTCTACACTGTTTCATGAAATGAAAACAGTGCTCAGAAATTCAGTTTGGTTTACTTGTTCAAATATTTCAGTTGGGACTTTCATTGCATCACTGTATTTGGAAGTGCGTGTGAGCACAAAAGAGTTATTCGTCTCGTACATTAAAATCCCCTTTTTATTGTAGCAATGTGTTTTATTTACACCTGGCGAAGTTCGTCTTTTACTCGACGGCCCCTTCAGTGGAATCTAGAATGATAAAGGTTTGTTTTGAAATGTGATATTTGTAGGTTATAAAGCAGTTCACTTCTTTTTTACGTTATTAAGTGATTACTAACAGTTATTCGTCTTTTTAGCTGGTTTGTGCGTTTCCTCTCATCTGGTCACTTGCTGGACGTCGAACTAAGACTTCACTTAGCTATCATATGCACAGTTTCACGATACGAACTTATTTCATCACATTTTTCATGTTCTTTACACTAACTGCTTTCGAACCATATTAGCCTTCTGTAACTAGTTATGATTTAAGGTCGCAACTATTGTTTTTACCCTTTATATCTCTTCCTATTTAGTTTGTTTAGGTACATGTTGCCATTCTAACGAAGTACATGCTGAATACTAACGTCTGTTCGTTACTGTCTACTGCATTACAACATTTACGATATGGAGACGTGCGTCACAATGGAGCAGCAACACCCGTGGTACAATAATACGAGGGCTATCCACAAAGTACATTACGTTTTGGAATTAAAAATAAAGTATTGGAAATTTTTTTAATTATACACAGATGAAAGCCACACTTCAATACTACTTTTCTACATAGTTGCCATTTAAATTAAGGCACTTATCGTAGCGATGGACGAGCTTGGAAATCCCTTCGTCGTAAAATTCGGCCACCTGCGCCTTCAAACACGTGGTTACCTCTTCTTGAAGCTGTGCGTCGTCATCAAAACCCTGCATAGCCAACCACTTCTTCATTGCTGGGAACAAGTGAAAGTCGCTCGGTGTCAGGTCGGGACTGTACGGCGGATGAGGAAACAACTCCCACTTAAAAGATTTGAGAACTTCACGAGTGGCATTTACCGTGTGGGCTCGGACGTTGCAGTGAATCAGCAAGATCTTTGAGACCAACTTTCCCCTTCGCTTGTTTTGTATTGCTCTTCTGAGCTTGTGCAGAGTTTGGCAATACCTTTGAGAGTTTATTGTAGCGCCTCTTTCCAGGAAATCCACAAAAATCGTATTTCTTCCGGGTTGCTGATTAACCACGTGGTTGAAGGCGCAGGCGGCCGAATTTTACGACGTAGGAATTTCCAAGCTCGTCCATCGCTACGATAAGTACCTTAATTTAAATGGCAACTATGCAGAAAAGTAGTATGGAAGTGTGGATTTCATCTGTATATAATAAAAAAAATTACCAATACTTTATTTATTTTTAATTCCAAAACGTAATGTACTTCGTGGATAGCCCTCGTACATAGCAGTGGCTTTCGACAGAAATGCTGCTCCACGCATGTTCTTAATTAGCCGATGGATGTCTATCGGTGTTTGTCCTTCGGTAGCCAAGGAATGACTAACAACACGTTGGTCGTGTTTGGACGCAATTGGTAATAACGTCGCAATAGCTCACGTTCCCGCAATTACCGCACGCAAGTCATAAAGGGAAAGATGTCACACTAAGCTCTTTGCTACACAGAGTTGTTTATAGACAGACAGCAGAGTCGTGGTATGTTGCAATATGCTGCAGCAACACCCTCAAACTGAAACTTGGTGATCGCTCATTACAGTATTAAAATCAAATGAAGGGAAATGCAAAATGTACTAACTCAATAAGGAATAGTCCACAAATTGATCATCACATATATCAATAAATATGACAGGGCCTTAGAGAAAGAATTAATTCTGGAAACCTGTCGCCTTTATAAGAGTAAAGCAAAAATAAGTAGTTGCATAAATTAACTTCCTGACGAAAAGTGAGTTTATATTTTTACTGTTAGAGACCCACTAACAACTATTATGTAATGGAAAAACTTTTTATTTACTGCTTTGATCTTGTGGGCATAAATCATATATGTTTCGTACATGTATATATTTCACATACGTTTTCTATACACACATGAAAAATGATTTGCATCACCCCGGTTCCCAGAACTCCTGAAGATAGACGTTGCCTGTGGATATTGTATCACAGACACAGTCCGTTTGACTGTTCAAAGATGTCACTAAACCCGCCCAAAGATGTAAACAACCATACATGAGCAGTGCCTATTAGACGGAGGGGGTCCGACAGCCAATCAGTTACAGTCATTCCACCAGGAAGGAGGTGCAGGGCTCGTGTTGTCTGTAGTTCACCCATGCCTAGATGGTCAGTACCGCGGTTCGATCGCGTCGGCATTTTTACTTTGTGCCAGGAAGGGATCACAACGGCGGAAGTTCCAGACGTCTCGAAGTGAACAAAAGCGATGTTGTTCGGACATGGATGAGATACAGAGAGACAGGAACTATCGATCACATGCCTCGCTCAGGCCGCCCAAGGGCTGCTACTGCAGTGGATGACCGCTACCTACGGATTATGGCTCGGAGGAACCCTGACAGCAACGCAACCATGTTGAATAATGCTTTTCGTGCAGCCACAGGACGTCGTGTTACTACTCAAACTATGCGCAATAAGCTGCATGATGAGCAGCTATACTCCTGACATCCATGGCGAGGTTCATCTTTCCAACGACGACTCCATGCAGCGTGGTACAGATGGGCCCAACAATATGCCGAATGGATCGCTCAGGTTTGGCATCACGTTCTCTTCACCGATGAGTGTAGCATATGCCTTCAAGTAGACAATCGTCGGAGAAGTGTCTGGAGGCAACCCGGGCAGGCTGTAACTCTCCAGCGAGTACAGCAAGGTCCAAGTTCTCTACTGTTTTGGGATGGCTTTATGTGAGGCCGACGTACGCCGCTATTACTCAAGGAAGGCACTGTAAAGGCTGTACGATGAGTGAATACCATCCTCCGAACAACAGTGCTACCATATCGGCTGCATATAGGGGAGGCATTCGTCTTTATGGACGAAACTTCGCGCTTCCATCATGCGCACCTTGTGAATGACTTCCTTCAGAATAATGACATTGCTCGACTAGAGTGGTCAGCATGTTCTGCAGGCATGAACCCTATCGAACATGCTTGGGATACACTGAAAAGAACTGTTTATGGTCGACGTGTCCCACCAACCACTCTGAGGGATCTACTCCGAATCGCCGTTGAGGAGAGGGACAATCTGGACCAACAGTGCCTAGATGATCTTGTGGATAGTATGCCACGACAAATACAGGTATGCATCAATGCAAGAGGACGTGCTAGCGGTTATTAGAAGTACCGGTGTGTACAGGAATGTGGACCACCACCTCTGAAGGTCTCACTGTACTGTGGTACAACATGCAATGTGTGGTTTTCATGAGCAGTGAAAAGGACGGGAATGATGTTTCTGTTGATCTCTGTTCCATTTTTCTGTACGTCCGAGCTGATGCAAAACTTTTTTTGATGAGTGTATTTCACCAATATTTGACTCGAAACTCTAGCTAATTTCGTCAAGCGTTTGCATCTCGATTCCGAGGAAACTTCTATTTCTGCCAGTAACTCATTGTCGCCTCGAGGAAACAGACTGTAGGTATCTACTGTCTGATTCTCCACTTCTTTACACCACTTGAGGGCGTGAAACGTGTCTGTGGTGTTGAGTGGTGTGGCCTGATTTATGGCCAAGACACAGGCTGGCAAAATTATTGTTTCCCTGCAGTGATCGTTATCACGATGTGGTTGGTGTACTAAACAACACAAATGAGAAACAGATGGGCGTTAATGCCTTTAGAGTGTTAAAAGTCAACTATTTACAGGAAAGAAATACCAACAGCTCACCTTCAGACGTACCTACATATCTCCAATTCTCATCGTCACCCCATTTCCTAGCGCTGGTATGAGCATATTATTCTCAAAGTATTCTAAAACAGTAAGTCAATACATGTACCACATTTGGCTGAAATTGCTCGACTGAGTGGTGAGGCCTGATTTTTGGCCAGGACACAGGTTGGCAACCTTGTTGGTTCCCGGCAGTGATCATTCTCACGATGTGTTTGGTGCACTGAACAACGCAATTCAGAAATATATGTGTGTTAATACTTTCAAAATATTATAAGTCAGCTATTTTACACGAAGCAAATACCAACAGGTCGCCTTTGAACATACCTACATATGACCAATTCTCATCGTCACCCCAGCTCCTAGCGCTAGTACTGTTATATTACTCTCACAGTATTTGAAAAGAAATAACAACTCATGCATATAACGAATTTGGTTGAAATTGCTGAAGGCGTTTCAGAGCTATGCTTCTGTGGAGCTAATTTTCACTCCTTAATCCTCTGCCATGGAAGTGATAAGGATGTCTTACTGTCAAAGAAATTCTTTTTGGATAACGAGTGATACATATACCAATTCTGGCAGAGAGTGCTTCAAGTTTTACAGAAATGTATGCTGACATGCTACTGTCTTTTCATCCCCAACACAAGGCGTGAAACTACATATTAGCTGTCACCAGTAACTCTATCCACTCCAGAAACAGTGAATTTCGTACTAATATTGGTCGTGCTGGTCGCAGTGTTGGGATTTTTTTTTTGTTTGTTTGTGATACATAGTCTCACCCCATACAGAAGCCCCCATTCTAATGGAAATTGCCCCAGTAAAGCTTTCATGTCTCCCCCTTTTCACCCCCACCCATGTGGGTAGTATGTGGTTCTTACCTCCACAGATACCTATACGTGTCGGCGCAAAACAGCTCATCACAGTTTCATTGCTATCCGATGAATGGTGGAGGAACCAACAGAAGAGGAGAAACCAAATAGTCATTTTTATAAGTTTACTACGCTAGCTGACAAAGCCGGCACTGTCCGGGTGTTCATTTTGCCAATTTTCTATCTGAAACTAAGCAAAAACTACCTGTTTTCGTATGATTAGTACGCGATTCTGTTAACGGCGACTCTTCTTCATAGCTCTCAAGGATTTCTTTAAGCTTACTTGACTGTAGGAGTGTCTAAGCAGTAAATAATAAATGTGTCAAAACGTCATTCGTAATGGGGCAGTTTTTCACACATCTCAGTGATATCTCTTCAACTATATGTCGTACACTCATATACACGGTGTTACAAAAAGGTACGGCCAAACTTTCGGGAAACATTCCTCACACACAAATAAAGAAAAGATGTTATGTGGACATGTGTCTGGAAACGCTTAATTCCCATTTTAGAGGTCATTTTAGTTTCGACAGTATGTACTGTACTTCCTCGATTCACCGCCAGTTGGCCCAATTGAAGGAAGGTAATGTTAACTTCGGTGCTTGTGTTGACATGCGACTCATTGCTCTACAGTACTAGCATCAAGCACATCAGTACGTAGCATCAACAGGTTAGTGTTCATCACGGTCGTGGTTTTGCAGTCAGTGCAATGTTTACAAATGCGGAGTTGGCAGATGCCCATTTGATGTATGGATTAGCATGGGGCAATAGCCGTGGCGCGGTACGTTTGTATCGAGACAGATTTCCAGAATGAAGGTGTCCCGACAGGATGACGTTCTAAGCAATTGATCGGCGTCTTAGGGAGCACGGAACAGTCCAGCCTATGACTCGCGACTCGGGAAGACCTAGAACGACGAAGACACCTGCAATGGACGAGGATATTCTACGTGCAGTTGACGATTACCCTAATGTCAGCGTCAGTGAAGTTGCTGCTGTACAAGGTAATGTTGACCACGTCACTGTATGGAGAGTGCTACGGGAGAACCAGTTGTTTCCGTACCATGTACAGCGAGTGCAGGCACTATCAGCAGCTGATTGGCCTCCACGGGCACACTTCTGCGAATGGCTCATCCAACAATGTGTCAATCCTCATTTCAGTGCAAATGTTCTCTTTACGGATGAGGCTTCATTCCAACGTGAGAAAATTGCAAATTTTCACAATCAACATGAATAGGCTGACGAGAATCCGCACGCAGTTATGTAACCACGTATCAACACAGATTTTCTGTGAACGTTTGGGCAGACATTGTTGGTGATATCTTGATTGGGCCTCATGTTCTTCCACCTACGCTTAATGGAGCACGTTATCATGATTTCGTACGGGATACTCTACCTGTGCTGCCAGAACATGTGCCCTTAAAAGTACTACACAACATGTGGTTCAAGCACGATGGAGCTCCTGCACATTTCAGTCGAAGTGTTCGTACGCTTCTCAACAACAGATTGGGTGACTGATGGATTGGTAGAGGCGGACCAATTCCAAGGACTCCACGCTCTCCGGACCTCAAACCTCTTGACTTTCATTTATGGGGGCATTTGAAAGCTCTTGTCTGCGCAACCCCGGTACCAAATGTAGAGACTCTTCGTGCTCGTATTGTGGACGGCTGTGATACAATACGCCATTCTCCAGGGCTGCATCAGCGCATCAGGGATTCCGTGCGACGGAGGGTGGATGCATGTATCCTCGCTAACGGAGGGCATTTTGAACATTTTCTGTAACAAAGTGTTTGATGTCACACTGGTACGTTCTGTTGCTGTGTGTTTCCATTAATGTGATTTTAAGAGAAGTAATAAAATGAGCTTTAACATCGAAAATAAGCCTTTACGGACACATGCCCACATAACATATTTTCTTTCTTTGTGTGTGAGGAATGTTTCCTGCAAGTTTGGCCGTACCTTTTTGTAACACCCTTTATTTATGTAGGTACACTTAGCGGCGTATCTAGATACTGTATATGAAACGTGTTGCGAATACAGTTAGTGGCAAAAAAGTAATAAATTTAACGTTCTCCACAAGACAGCAATTTTCTATGCATCTCAGTGTTTCTGACATCATATCTCCTGAACAATGTGTGGTACCATGATTCAATTTTGTAGGTGCGTTTAGCGGCATATGTGTATATTGTGTGCAAAATTCCATGCGAATAGAGTTAGTAGCCTTGTAGTAATAATTTTAATCGTCATGAATCTTGCGTCGGTTTTTCACGCAGGTCATTATTTATGATGTCATATCTGCTGCTCTATGACAATATGACGGAAAGATAGTTCTCACCCCCTTCCCCCAGCGATTGCTGTCTAACAGTAAGGGATACGTGCACCAAGTTGGGTTGCAATCGATCCAGTGGTTTAGGACGAGATGTGGAACATACACTCATGCAAACGTCCATTTTTTTTATCATATTCGTGGATTAAGGGATTAGGAAGTTTGTTGTAAATCAAAATTTTTTGACAGAAGCAAGACAAAGTAATATGAATATGAATGTTAATATAAGATACGCTGGATTGGGAAAACTGGTAGGAGATCTTCATTTTGCATTATATTGGAGACGCTTGGTTCACCTTACAATCTCCGCGGGACGAAGGCCGATTGGATCAGCGCGCGCCTGCTCCCGCATGCGAGATCAACCGATTACGCGTGTGTGTGCAGCAGACTGGTGAGGGACTGGCGTCGAGGTGGGGGGTACGGCGAAGGGGCGAGGGGATAATCCCTCCCCTCCCAGAGGCGCCGGGTGATCCCAGAGGACTCGTAGAGCCAGCCGGCCGGCCAGGGGATTTCCCGCCACCGCCTCATCTGCCGCTGCTGTTGCTCCTTCAGCTCTTGCGGCTTGAGACTCTTCAATGGTGTCTTGTTCGTGACGTGACGTGCAAGTTCCTCCGGTACATACTGGCACTGAATACCACTGAGTTTGCATTCTCTTTTGCGTGTCATCGGGTCATAATGTGACAGTAAACCATGTAGAATACTGCTCTGAACCTCCTGAAGTGTGGAAACCTACACATGGTTGCAAACTCAATAGACAGTGAAAGTTAGGACTGCCAATAGCGTGACCCTGAACTAGTATCAATGAGCGCGTACCATAATAGCCTTACGCATCAGTACGTCAAAGAAGTTTCGAGAAACCGAAGTGAAGGTCCATAAAACGATGTAAAATCTGTAATCGGCATCCATATCGAACTACATAAGCTCGCTGTCTTGCCGGGTGTCAATCTCCCCAACTGTGGGTGAGCTGTGAGCTGGATGGAGACGATGGTTATGCCTGGAGCATCATCAGTTAAATTAAAGTAGTCTGTGATTATAATGCGGAGACTCTTTTAAGGCTTATGACGCTCATGGCCGAGCCAAAATGGCTGTCTAGGCCAGTCCTGTCCAGGCCAGTCACTAGCACAAAAAGCCACGACGGAATAAAACTACTTTTGTAATTTCACAACACAATTTCGAGATTACTTATAATTAATTTAAAAATCATAATCTTACTTGATGAGTTTACGCAATTACATATTCCACGGTCAGCTAAAAACATCGATGAGCTGCCTGTAGTGAGCACCACTGAATGGAGGGGGTAAAGCAGTTTCCACATCCACCATTATTTTGTTTAATGTGGAAAGTGCTCAAGATAGCGAAATTCCTTAAAGGTTTCGGGTGATACAGCCTCCGAACAGACCCAAAATTTTCGAAATAGGTCAATCGCTTGTGTTGGTCATTTTTGAGTCAGGTCAACTGTGCATGGAGGAAAACTCAAGTTAAGTTGACACTAGAGCGTTTTGCTTCCCATTTTCAGCGACCTAAGACTGCTAAGCTACTTCAGTCAAAGAGATGCTTAAAAAATGCTTTATGAAGTACCCATAACGAGGCAATCGTCAAGCTATTTAAAAAGATATGCAAACTATTTTCATGCCGTAATAATAAGAAATCATTTTTAAAAAAGTTCAGACGCGTCACATATCTATTTCTGCACTTTAAAATCTGTTCTTGCAGATATTGCCGTAGTTTTTAACGTCTATAGTTACGACGGTGAGGCCTGTCTCTAGCATTCATTTCAATGTAGGTGGTTGTCTAAATTTGAACTGCAGCATCAAAAAAATGACATGTAAGTGAATGTGCACTCTGAAATGCCAGAAGCCCTGTGAAATGCCTCACGAAAGCTGGTCGTTCTTTCCGTACGTATTGTATTGGAAGCCCAAATTTTGTGCGGAAACCTAAATTTTGAGTCTATGAAGTTCGTTGTCAAATAATCCTATAAACAACTGACATTTTCACTTTCAGGTTTAATTCACATTGAATCTTGATAAAATCATCCCCATCCTCATCTCCATGGAGAGAAGACAAATTAAACCCCCAGTGTAACCATTTAAGCACTTCAGTCTGGAACCGCACGACCGCTACGGTCGCAGGTTCGAATCCTGCCTCGGGAATGGATGTGTGTGATGTCCTTAGGTTCATTAGGTTTAAGTAGTTGTAGGTTCTAGGTGACTGATGACCTTAGATTTTGAGTCCCATAGTGCTCAGAGCCATTTGAACCATTTTTTTTATAACCATTTACCTACACCACGGACATTGTGTTTATAATCGGAAGCAGGTCTTAACGCCTAAGTTTTCCCCCACAAGACCTGCCTCCAATGAAATCTATATGGTAATATTGATGAAAATGGCTCAGATGCAGTGATAGATCGTTCAAACGTAATATTCATATCGTCAGAAGCATTTAAGCTTTCACTTAATACTTTTTCCTACGTACTTGATCTTTGTTAAGCAATGAACAAAATACTAAGAGAATGTAGTAATCACTTTTTTGGAATATAGATTGCAAATAACTGATAGAAAAATTTCCAACAGCGGTCGAAGGTGCTGTCAACAAAAGTTTTGTCACTATCACCATGCACTTCTAAATTATTTTCATTTGAAAAGCACACAACATTAAGGTTACAGTCGATGATGTGTAGCATTGTTTTCTTTACTCCTAAAATAAACGATTCTTGTAAAATACTATGCACTTCAGTTAAAGTTTTCAGTACTGGCGGAAAAATAGACCTTCTGGTACGATAATACTTTTTTATGTCAGTAACATCTTGTCTGGAAATATCGTATCCGCTATAGGAAACTTCATCACGAATTAAATTTAAAGGTCTCCCACATAATTCAGTTATATGTCTCTTTTAAGATATCAATGGGTTCATGGCTTTGACTGACTGCGTTAGTAAACAGAATGTGGGTTGAAGTATCTTTTAAAGTAGATACATGACTTACATCAATCTACTGTGCACCTGCAGTTTGTGCTTTTTTAAGTATCCGAAATTTATTTCTTTGAACAATGATCACTTTTTACACCCTCCACAGGAACGTTACAATCCATTTTCAAACTCACTAGCCTCATAGGAAGAGTAGAAATTGGCCAATACAATAAGCTATTTTATACACTCGGGAAAGTGACTAAGGATAATAGTGCTACCAACGGTTCAGCGCAAACATTACCAAGTAGGAAATGAAACATTCGTGCCCTTTCAACCTGTTTCCTAAGGTAATTATGAAACTATTCTCGAGCAGGTGGGCACTATCTGTGAAACGTGGATGCTCTCCGTAAAACACTGTCATAGGCTGTCTCACATTTGTCTATGCAATTCGTACACTGACCAGTCACGTTAATGAAACCACCTCTCAGAAGCCTGGAAAACTAATTTTTGCAGCGCGGACCGCTTTGAAACGTGAAGGAAGAGTGTCTGTGAGTTTCTGGAAGGTGCTGGCAGAGACGTGGAGCCTACATAATCCATTACCGTCGTCAGCGTCGCTATGTTTCTCGGTTTAGGATCCAAAGCGCGAACTCGGTATAAATCGGGGAATTACTTTTGAATACATTGTGGGAGTATGCTGTGATCAACGTTATTACGAATGTTTACTGTCAAAAGCCGTCTTGATCACAAATTATTTAGTCCGGTGACCGGTTTCGACCACAACTGTGGTTATCTTCAAACCAATGAGTAAGAACCTCCTTCTGGTGGTAAATGAATAGTGATTTACCACAACTGTGGTTATCTTCAGACCACATAGTAAGAACCTCCTTCTGGTGGTAAATCAATAGTGATTTACCACCAGAAGGAGGTTCTTATTCATTGGTCTGAAGATGACCACAGTTGTGGTCGAAACCGGTCACCGGAATAAATAATTTGCGATAAAGACCGTTTTTGATAATAAAGACAAATCCGGGAAGTTTGGCGTTGGGGAGAGTGCGGCAAACTCATTGGCGTGCTCCTTGAACCACGTAAGTACACTGTGGTCTGTGTGACACTTTGAATTATCCTGCTGGTTTATGTCATCCTGTCGAGGAAAAAAAACTGCATGTAGGGATTGTAAAGAGACACCCTCTTCTAGCATTGCCTTTTTTTTTATTCTAGAAATAACGGGTACCATATATTCTATCAATTCTTTATGTGTGAACATTCTTGGCTGTTTCACTGAAAGAATTTCATTTGATTTTGTATAGGATGTATTATATTTCAGGATAAAATGTATAAAAATAAATTAATGTGGTACACTCGATATGTACTGACAGTTAAAATTACTGTTCTTTTAAAAATATTGGAAATTACGAAATATCTGGCATATATAAAATTCACATTATTAATTGCACAATCTAACGCTAATTATAAAATTTATTCCTGGACTCATTTACAAAATAATGATGTATTTTAGCGAACATTCTTTTTTATGTCAAGAAAGTTTGTAAGCTTTTCTGCTTTATAAACTGATTGGAATGTCGTGAATACCGCAGTATGTTAGTGGTAGTGTGCATGACCCTCCTGGAATCACACGTGTTTTTGATTGTGTCACTAATAATGTAATATGTGGTGTGATATTAAAAAATGTGACAAAGAATAAAATTCAAGAATAATACGGGAAATATTCATCAGTTATTTAGTCACCAGGAACCTAAATGTTTACAAAACAAAATTTAAGCCGCAAGAATGTACCCCTTGACGCAATAACTGGAGCTATCAACAAGAAGAGAAAATCAAGAGAAGTAAAAAGTTTTTTCTTTTGTACATCTTACCTCTGTCGAAGCTTTTGGGACTAGTGAAGACACTAATAAAATTTTAATAGTGATTTGTGGAAGGGTAGTATTACAGGGTGGACATCTTCCCCGGGGACATATGCATATTTGTATTGATTCTTTGCGCCTTCCACATAGACGAGATCACCCAATAAACGCTCTCTGGCCTCGACCCTTCCGATAATGGTGCAGGCTGTTTTCTTTCAGACGGTTCACGCCGCACACGCCATCGGCCGTCTGTTCCATGGAACATAAATCGTGATCCAGCTACAGCGATTTCCTTCACCACTCAGTGGACGTCCAGTTGCTTTATTTGCGGGGTAATTCCGGCTTTCGTTGCTGTACAACAGCAGTCAGCTTGGTTGTATGAACCAAGTGCTTGCTGTGGAGGTGGTGGCCCATTTGCTACAACGTTTGCTGAACGGTCGTTGAGGAGACGCTGCTGGTAGACTCTTGGTCCACCTGGGCGGCCAATTGCTCAACAGTTGCACGTCTATACGCTCGGACATATCTCCGTAATCGTGTCTCACCCTCCCCCCCCCCCCCCCCCCCCCTCGATGCCAGTTTTGAGCAGTGTCATGTGTCATTTTGTCGTGCGCGGTATATTTTAACCACAGCGACAGGCAAATGGTTTACAAACCTATGTCTTTCGGAAGTGCTTTCTTCGTCGATAATTTTATCTTGGCTGGAGACTCGTCATGGTATATTTTTTGAAAGGTGCTGCCGCCATTTGACTATAATAATTTTTATTTTATTGTTATAGACACGGATTTCAGCATTAGGCCATTTTCAATCACCAATACTTATTTGCACGTAAAAACATATCAGACTGGTATGAAATTCAGGTCCCTCTCGAAAACGCATATTTGGTCATATACGCCAGGTACTAACGGCGTTGCAGAATTTTGCAACAGAAATTTTCTATGCAGTTGCTGTGAAACACCGTAAGTAAAGAAACAACGTTAAACGTGTAAATAAATGAAAACATTTGAAGATGGTGTGCATATAAATTGTATGTACTCTCCAAAAAGCGCTTTTCAGCCATAATTTGCTGGCGTGGCATGTCGGGGAAGGGCTGCGACTCATATCATTGCATTACCCCATGTCGCGGAAGCTGTAGTCTGCTTTATATGCATTACGAGCGCCACTGTAACGTCATTTGGTGAGGCGACCCGTTATCGCAGTGCAGCAGAGGTGGTCATGAACAATTTGTTGTAGGATAATAATGGTCTATCAATGTGGGATACAACCCAAGATTGCGCTACAAAAGCCATCTAAACAACGGCACATGCGCAATGCGCGAGATTTTGTGTATCCTCTCACCCTCCTATGCGACGGGATTAGTGGGTCAATTATGGCATTTTTTATTGTGTTAAAACAAGTTTCCCATGATAATAACGAAAGAATAAGGCTTTATGAAAACACTAATCATGTTTGCAATTTGATGTAAGTATAATCCTTAGAAGCGCAGGAACCTCATAGTATGATCGGTAGAAAAACTATCTAATCGTTACCGTTACTTTTTTAAAATGTTATTGAAAAAGGGAAATGAAATTCAAACGGTTTAGAGCGAATAAGTCTGGGGCGTAAAAGTGAGACAGGATATTCAAGCGCGCCGGAGTGGCCTTGCGGTTCTAGGCGCTACTGTGTGGCACCGAGCTACCGCTACGGTCGCAGGTTCGAATCCTGAGTCGGGAATGTATGTGTGTGTGCGAGGTGCCGGGGCTAGCAGTGTATTTAACATTAAATTCTTCCAGAATCTTCAAATGGAAATGATGCTCCAACCCTCCCCCTCCCCCTTTCCTAACTCCTACTTTTGCTGTTGCACATGGATTAAGAAGAAACGCGAACTGACTGTAATCGACCCTGCAAGTGGAGTAGAAAAGAGTTTGGCACCTGCAATAATTTTATTGGAGAGACATTAATTAAATAAAGGAAAGTTTCAGTAACATAGTGAGAAATGAAAGGGTTGCTCTACCGATTAACAGAATGAAAGTTCTGTCGAAAATAACAATTTGATATATTATGACTAAACTCAAAATCATAAACAAAACACATGAAACATTTACAATACATCAAATTGGATTCTCAAATAAATGCTGTGAAGGTGAAATTGTCCATAAACTAGATTGTGACATTTATGACGAAGTGGTATGTGGAGCCAATTCCTTGCAACTCAAATCTTAAGAAGAACACCCAGCCAACTCAACATTAATTGCTGCTACGGTAGTGATAACTCAGACAATGAACACCGAAGACAGAACAAAGTTAGAAAAGACGAACAGGCGCGCTCTGCTGAGCTCTGATTATCACAGTGCAAATTCCCTAGTCTGCCGGTGCTGCGGACATACATTACCAAACTGTCTTCTTACACTCCTGGAAATGGAAAAAAGAACACATTGACACCGGTGTGTCAGACCCACCATACTTTCTCCGGACACTGCGAGAGGGCTGTACAAGCAATGATCACACGCACGGCACAGCGAACACACCAGGAACCGCGGTGTTGGCCGTCGAATGGCGCTAGCTGCGCAGCATTTGTGCACCGCCGCCATCAGTGTCAGCCAGTTTGAGTGGCATACGGAGCTCCATCGCAGTCTTTAACACTGGTAGCATGCCGCGACAGCGTGGACGTGAACCGTATGTGCAGTTGACGGACTTTGAGCGAGGGCGTATAGTGGGCATGCGGGAGGCCGGGTGGACGTACCGCCGAATTGCTCAACACGTGAGGCGTGAGGTCTCCACAGTACATCGATGTTGTCGCCAGTGGTCGGCGGAAGGTGCACGTGCCCGTCGACCTGGGACCGGACCGCAGCGACGCACGGATGCACGCCAAGACCGTAGGATCCTACGCAGTGCCTTAGGGGACCGCACCGCCACTTCCCAGCAAATTAGGGACACTGTTGCTCCTGGGGTATCGGCGAGGACCATTCGCAGCCGTCTCCATGAAGCTGGGCTACGGTCCCGCACACCGTTAGGCCGTCTTCCGCTCACGCCCCAACATCGCCTCCAGTGGTGTCGCGACAGGCGTGAATGGAGGGACGAATGGAGACGTGTCGTCTTCAGCGATGAGAGTCGCTTCTGCCTTGGTGCCAATGATGGTCGTATGCGTGTTTGGCGCCGTGCAGGTGAGCGCCACAATCAGGACTGCATACGACCTAGGCACACAGGGCCAACACCCGGCATCATGGTGTGGGGAGCGATCTCCTACACTTGCCGTACACCTCTGGTGATCGTCGAGGGGACACTGAATAGTGCACGGTACATCCAAACCGTCATCGAACCCATCGTTCTACCATTCCTAGACCGGCAACGGAACTTGCTGTTCCAACAGGACAATGCACATCCGTATGTATCCCGTGCCACCCAACGTGCTTTAGAAGGTGTAAGTCAACTACCCTGGCCAGCAAGATCTCCGGATCTGTCCTCCATTGAGCATGTTTGGGACTGGATGAAGCGTCATCTCACGCGGTCTGCACGTCCAGCACGAATGCTGGTCCAACTAAGGCGCCAGGTGGAAATGACATGGCAAGCCGTTCCACAGGACTACATCCAGCATCTCTACGATCGTCTCCATGGGAGAATAGCAGCCTGCATTGCTGCGAAAGGTGGATATACACTGTACTAGTGCCGACATTGTGCATTCTCTGTTGCCTGTGTGTATGTGCCTGTGGTTCTGTCAGTGTGATCATGTGATGTATCTGACCCCCGGGAATGTGTCAATAAAGTTTCCCCTTCCTGGGACAATGAATTAGCGGTGTTCTCATTTCAATTTCCAGGAGTGTATATGCAAGGATACGATCTGGCGTACCGGAAGCGATGGCTGGTTGCTTCGACATCCCGTCGTGGTGATCATAATGTCACGAGTATAGTCCGAAACAAATTGTCCTGGTCTGGTTATCCCAGACAAAATACTTCCTGTCAATACAAATGCGTCTCTGAGGGACACGAAGAAGGCTCGCCACACAATCACTAACGGTACAGTGATTGATTTTAATAAGCGAAGTAACTCCGATACAGTCAACTTTAGCCAAAACTGCCCAAGACAGACAACATAGGCCACTTGTACGCAGAACGCTCAATTGCCAACTGTACTTGGAAAGTTATGTTGAAGTCGAAACTTCGTTAAACAGTTACAATCAAATAAAAGTATATTAGACAGCCAACGGAAGGCAGGCTGTCCAGAGCAGCGAGATATCAGTCATGTAACCTACTCCCACCGAAAGGCGAGAGCCGACCCCTGCCAGAGCACCCGTACAATCCGATCATAGAACATACCCGCCCCCACGACAGTGGCCGTGGTTAAACGTTCGAATCAGCAACTCGAAAACCGGCGGAAAATTCCACTCTATTGCCGAAGCACTACCATTTCACCAATGGAGATTCTTGGCGCCAATTTTGGCGCCGATTTTGCTACGTCACGGAGCTATGCCCTGAGCAAGCCAATCACAATTACGATTTTGCAGAAAACGCGGGAATTTGCCCGCCAAGACTGCCTGGGGACACAAGTCATTCCCACGCCTCGCTGGCAGCCCGCCAGAAAGTGTTTTCGCTAAGTTTCTACGAAGTAACGGAATCTCTAGCCCAGCCGCTCCTTCAGGCCCCTGCGGGCGTGTCTCCTCCGCTATTATGACATTGTCGGCATCTGGAAAGCATTGACTCGACTCCCTCACACCCGTTGGCTTAACCCTTTCAAGATCAGCAGAGCGTGCCTGTCACCGGACCCCCCCGGGTAACGAGAGACGCTGTGTGGGAAGTCTTCGTGTGAAGGAATAGCAACTTTTCACCGGATGCAATTAGAGAGGAAAATCGAATTACTCAGAGTAAGATATATGAGAGGGGCCTTCTGCCACCTCTCATGTGATGTCCTTAGTTAGGTTTAATTAGTTCTAAGTTCTAGGCGACTGATGATCTCAGAAATTAAGTCGCATAGTGCTCATTGCCATTTTCTTTCTTTGATATTCAGAATCTTGCTGTAGCTTCGGTGTCATCTGCAGTTTAATTTGAAGCTGCTTATCGGTCTGATAGATCACAATTAATGTCAATATCAAATGACGCGATTTTCTCTAAACTCCTATGAAATGCAGCAAACACTGTTCACCCCTACTGGATCTAATTATCCAAATGTTATATGCATCAAGTTAAATAATATATCGGATTGGTCCTCTCTATACGAACATTCTTGATTATCACTTCAAATACCTGCCCGCTTAGCGGTATCTGAATACAACAGACGTGCCATATAAGTTTCATACTTTTAGAAAGCGCCATTGCATGAGTCTTGACGTCAGAATGGCTGTTGTGTACTCTTAATCGACTTCTTCTAACGATGTTTTGCAGAATGTCTTCTATGTGTAAACGGTTTTAGGTCTTCAGTAGTACTTCCATCTGTTGATTTGAATCACAACATAGACATCTGCAAATGAAGTCAAAAATGACAATCTTCCACTATGAGCGAGATAAATAAAGAAAGCTGGTTGGGTTATTGCAAACGTAGGTTACAGATTGTCTAATTCCTACCTACTGAGGGAACAGTTACGTCTATGAAGCTGTTATGGATGATTTAGAGACAAAAACTGACAATGTGAGCTCCTGTCATTCTCTTCCATTGCAACTGTTTTATATCTCGACCAGTTAAATCCAAGCAACGCCGACGTAAAAGCTTTGCACAAAATACTTTCCACCAGTTTTGTACCTCTCTCACATATTATTTTTCTTATGACTTCTTTGTCCGTGGCTAACGACCAATTTCCTGTCAGAGTCGACTGCTTTGTGAGGTGAAACCTGTGGCATGCAGCACGAGTCCTCATTACCTAGTTCCGCCGCTCTGTATCTATTTGTAAAACGTCGTTTGCCGTTTCATTTCCGTCTCTATCAGAAATATTAGGAATACCTTATTTTCTTTCAGAAATAGCTCCGTTTCAGCCTCATACCACTTATTTTTAAAAAATACTTTCGTAGCCTACTGATAAACCTAGTATTTATGACATTTCGTCGATATCATTATCAGCATTGTGAAATACATTGTACGCGTGTATTCATTCTTCAACAGTTTATCGAATGCCACTAAAGCAAGAACCTGTTCCAGTAGACGAAGAAAATTTTATTTCATTACCTCTGTAATAATTGCGAAGTTATTATTTGATGACGTTATAATGTAGTAAATGTACAAATTTGCTCTGTTACTTGACAGACTCCCTCATCTAAATCTGAGTTAATTCATTTTCCAAAAACCTGTTAGTGTATATGAATTATTAGCCACAATAAATGGAGTTCATACTGTTAGGCTCCACGAAAAGCGAAGCAGAAGAGACTGGAAGCACTTACAATACAGTACATGCAAATCCACATGATTAGCCGGCAATTCACACTTAAGTGCGCGGAAGATGGCTCATCGACGCATTTTCACACTCCCACCGTTCCATTCGCGCACATTTAAATCTTGACGTGCGAGTTCTGATTTATTTAATTAAAATCGTCATTTATCCCTAGCTGGGTGCGTCTCTACAAAATGTTTTCGCTTTAAGAGAAGAACGTTGGAGAATGGAATCTCCTGAAAAGATCGGGTTACAACGAGAAACACCAATGTTTCAATGATTGTTACCCCAACGCATGTTTCATATCCATGACATTCTCTCCCCTATTTTGCGAGATTAGTTATTTGAACTTTTTCTATATCTTCCCTCAGTTCTGTCCGCCGCGGATCCCAAACCAAACAGCACTCCAGAAGACGATGTACAACTGTCGTGTAGGCAGCCTCTTCAGCAGATCTGCTGCATTTTCTAAGTGTTCTGTAAGTAAATCGCAGGTTTTGGTACAAAAGGGTCCACAAAGTAAATGAGTGGATAATATTCCTAGCAAAAAGTAGTTAAAATGTGAGAGAAGTATGCAAAATACTTTATAGAAGAATTCGTGAGCACTGGGTTTACAGTTCAACAATTTGCTGTTTTGAGGAACATTTACTAGTTCTGTCTCAAACTCAAGAGCTGAATGGAATGATAAAATTAAACAAAGTAATACTAAATGAGCGGAAACTAATTTCTATCTTATGTTTCATTTTTTCTAAGATATAAACATCTACATCGATTTTACGGTTTAATGCGTCAATATTAGTTTAATTTGAAGACTGACGTTGTACTGTCATACTATCAATGCTGACGTTTAAGTATCTAATTAGCCTGTACATAACAAAATTATCCATTATTCTGGCTTGATTTTGTGTTTGTTCATTGTGACTCATCTTCGAGTAAAAGCTTTTCATGCATATATCGGATGAGAAAAACAAATACACCTTAGTAAAATGAGTATATAGTTCTGAATATAGATTTTACACTTACTTCGCTTGATGCTCAATTAGTCGCCACTGACAATCATACAGAACATTATCCCCTTCAAATGTTATAAGTAGAATAAATACAGCAATTACAATTTCCTTATTTGTAAATTGGTAGACTTCGAAGCAGTTTATGTGTTTAAAGCCTTTTGTTTACCTCTGCAGTAATTGCAAAGTTATTATTTGATGATTTCATAAAGAAGAAAATTTATAAATTTGCTCTGTCACCTGAGTTTTTCCAAAAATACTAATTCCTGGAAAAAAAGGTCTGGGTGTCCATTCAGCACATTAATCGACTTCACTAGCTCGAAATTTTAGATGTCCGTCGTTTGGCTACTTATTAGTCATACAAATAGTCCGAATTTTTTACTTTGCAGATAATATGTTTTTGTAATTTCGTGTATCATAAAATCAGTTCACCATATAACATTTACACAAACACACCATTTCGCAATGAATAGACATACCATAATAGTCTGAAAATACTTCAGCCAAACACTGCGTAAATTATCAAGGAGTAATTGCGCATTTTTTATAAAGCTTACATCCGAACCTATGACTTTAATAATTGATCATAGCCATTGACATTATTTCTGAGCATCACTTTTTCTGAACACATGCTGCCTGTTCAGGTATGAATCAGATATTGTTAGAAAACTCTTTTAACCGGCTTCTGGCATTTCATACCGATTTTGTGAGAAAGCATACTATTTGTGGAAAATAAAATAATCTTTTAACTATCACAGGCAGAAGAACATTGTGGAAGCCCAGCGTCTTACGTATATTTTACGAAGATATCTTATTGATCACGAATAAGAGACTCCTTTTTCATTTTATCTTATTACAGATACCATGCTTTTTAAAGCTCTTTGTAACCGGATGATTTGTATAGAGTGTCTTTATACAGAATAGCATGACCTCTGCGGTAGCCCATTATCTCTGCCCCCCTACAATTTGACTTTTCTAAGCGAAGTACCTTCCGAAATGAAGGACATCTCTGACATTGTCGCCAATTTCGAATGACTATATTTATTCCAAATACCGTCATTAGTTAAAATTGCAAAATTGTGAAAGATTCTCTTAGATCTCCTGGTCTACATATATTACGTTGATGTATCAAGCAGTTAATGCTTAATGAGTTTTACGGATGACATTTAAATAAATTTAATGTTGAAAATCAGTGGTATGCTGAGTTCCTTGAAGCTTTGATGATGGGCTAAAAAAACTGTTCTCGCGTGAGACTTCGGATGTGTTGATGTCCCCAGAATATATCCTCAGTGGAACTGTCAAACTTCATGTGCGACAAACATACATCTGCATTATGCGGCTATAGTCATGGATCAACAGTATCTTTCGTCAAACCCTAATACACACCTGGAAATTGAAATAAGAACACCGTGAATTCATTGTCCCAGGAAGGGGAAACTTTATTGACACATTCCTGGGGTCAGATACATCACATGATCACACTGACAGAACCACAGGCACATACACACAGGCAACAGAGCATGCACAATGTCGGCACTAGTACAGTGTATATCCACATTTCGCAGCAATGCAGGCTGCTGTTCTCCCATGGAGACGATCGTAGAGATGCTGGATGTAGTCCTGGGGAACGGCTTGCCAAGCCATTTCCTCCTGGCGCCTCAGTTGGACCAGCGTTCGTGCTGGACGTGCAGACCGCGTGAGACGACGCTTCATCCAGTCCCAAACATGCTCAATGGGGGACAGATCCGGAGATCTTGCTGGCCAGGGTAGTTGACTTTCACCTTCTAGAGCACGTCGGGTGGCACGGGATACAGGCGGACGTGCATTGTCCTGTTGGAACAGCAAGTTCCCTTGCCGGTCTAGGAATGGTAGAACGATGGGTTCGATGACGGTTTGGATGTACCGTGCACTATTCAGTGTCCCCTCGACGATCACCAGAGGTGTACGGTCAGTGTAGGAGATCGCTCCCCACACCATGATGCCGGGTGTTGGCCCTGTGTGCCTCGGTCGTATGCAGTCCTGATTGTGGCGCTCACCTGCACGGCGCCAAACACGCATACGACCATCATTGGCACCAAGGCAGAAGCGACTCTCATCGCTGAAGACGAGACGTCTCCATTCGTCCCTCCATTCACGCCTGTCGCGACACCACTGGAGGCGGGCTGCACGATGCTGGGGCGTTAGCGGAAGACGGCCTAACGGTGTGCGGGACCGTAGCCCAGCTTCATGGAGACGGTTGCGAATGGTCCTCGCCGATACCCCAGGAGCAACAGTGTCCCTAATTTCCTGGGAAGTGGCGGTGCGGTCCCCTACGGCACTGCGTAGGATCCTATGGTCTTGGCGTGCATCCGTGCGTCGCTGCGGTCCGGTCCCAGGTCGACGGGCACGTGCACCTTCCGCCGACCACTGGCGACAACATCGATGTACTGTGAAGACCTCATGCCCCACGTGTTGAGCGATTCGGCGGTACGTCCACCCGGCCTCCCGCATGCCCACTATACGCCCTTGCTCAAAGTCCGTCAACTGCACATACGGTTCACGTCCACGCTGTCGCGGCATGCTACCAGTGTTAAAGACTGCGTTGGAGCTCCGTATGCCACGGCAAACTGGCTGACACTGACGGCGGCGGTGCACAAATGCTGCGCAACTAGCGCCATTCGACGGCCAACAATGCGGTTCCTGGTGTGTCCGCTGTGCCGTGCGTGTGATCATTGCTTGTACAGCCCTCTCGCAGTGTCCAGGACAAGTATGGTGGGTCTGACACACCGGTGTCAATGTGTTGTTTTTTCAATATCCAGGAGTGTATGTCGGTCAGTTCCAGTGATGAAATATCATGGGAGTAGAATAGTGGCTTTCCCGAAACCCACTTCTACATCGATGGTACTATTCACTAATCACCTTCTGTCAAAGTGACGAAGAATTACAAGAGGTTTTCAGTGGAAAATACCAATTAGCATTTGACTGGAATGAGAGTAAAGCAAAGAAAGACGACAGTATTAAGAAGTGAGAGACAGATTGGCGACCAAAATGTGAAAATTGGTGACCACGAAATAAACGAAGTGAATGAATTCTGATATTTCGAAAACAAAACAATGCCTGACGAACAAGGGAATGGGAAGGAGGAGGCGAACACAGATAGGAGAAACATAGCACGCTATCTAATTGTATCAGTATCAAACTAGACTTTAATTGACAGTGAAATATCCGATAATGTGTGTCTGAAGGACAATGTTGTGGAGATATAATGTTTGAATTATGGAGAAACCTGAAAGGAAGAAAATCGAAGCGTCTGAGATGTTACAGAAGTATGCAGGAGCTTAAGTGGACGTAAAGGGTAAGAAATGATATTATCTTCAGAGGAAAGGAACGTGGGAATTGTATTAACCTGAAACTGACATAGAAGGTTTAAATGTCAGGAAATACATCAGTTTCCAAGGTAATGGAGGCAGTCTTAGGGGATAAAAATTCCAGAGGAAAACAGAGATTTGATTAATGCAACAAATAATTGAGGGTATTCAAATAACTTACAGGAATGCAGCCAGATGATTGTTTCAGTAACCACCGATGTTTCGACAGGTGAACATATCATCAGTTTCAAGGCAGAAATGCAGCGAGAGAGGACTGTACCAGTAAATAACCTCTTTAGATGGGGCTACGTCACACAGAAACGAAAGACTGCCTGTACAGAAAGACTACACACACACACACACACACACACACACACACACACACACACACACACTGCTAATAACTATGCCACCACACAACCAAAGATGACCATCGCCAGATGTTATCGATAGTGAATATTAATATGGGCAAGTAACATAACTCTGTTCTTTGATCTGGAAGAGAGCAAGCAGCGTTTAAGCACAGAGTACGATCTTTTTCGAGGGCACTCGCTAACTTACTCTCATTCGCCGCTTTAGTAGCACTATCCGAATGGCTGGAAGTGTGCGCAGAATCTCTGTGTTGTTATACTCCATAGGATGACGGATACCAGAGGGAATGTTATGCAACAGCAGATTTACTCTCCTGTTATAAGTGTGTGTTACGCTTGTGCTCTATACACCAATTCTCCGCGACCCTCATGAGCTCACCGTCGCCTGATGACAGCTCAATAGGATACGGTGTACATCTACTTTACGGAAACCAACGCCATTTGTTACAGATGCTATATGGGTACCAATCTTATATCATGGGCGAAAAACGCATTTCACTCCATGTTTCCACAGAATAAGACCAATCCTGTTGGAGATACTATCTGCATATGGCAACGATGCCATCTCCTTATTTTCATAGTAAAGTAAAGACGTATAGCGTGAATGGCTCGCCGACCACGGACGGCTGGTTTAGTCACCTTATTGGAAAGGTTTTCTCTACCCTCAGCGCCCGCAGGTATCTATCCCTCGTGAAGTGTCAGAGCTGTGTAGGCTAGTGTATGTGTTAAGTGTTGGAGACTGTCATGAATGTTTGTGTTGTGTTGTGTCATGTTTGTACTGAACAATGGAAGAAGGGAGTGGGTGAAACCCAGAGCCGGAACACAGCCCGGCCCTCATGAGTAGCACCAAGGAGGCCAAGGTTAGTGTCCCCATCCGGCGGACGGGTCACTGCCAACGGTGGTAACACTGACTGACAGACATAGACTGATGATCAAGAGTTTTCGTGATCACTTCTCCTCACCTCACCGATCAAATACTAGCAATGTAAAGTGAAATTTTCATCCACCACCACGATTCGAACGGATGTTGTTTTCATCAAACACACAGGCTATCCACATAAATGTTACTATAAAATCATGAAATAATCATATCTCATTACATGTTCATCCCTTTTATTCACTATTGTAAATATTCAGTACACTGAAGTTCTTTATGCCACTCATAGATGGCGTAATAGAACTCGCACATAGCACCGTGAAGCGGAAGTACGGGTGCTGATCGAATATGTGGAGGGTAGAAAAAATTATGGACACACCAAAAGTAAATGTATTAACGTTGGCTTTTGGTCCAGCTTCAAGATACATAGAGGTCCTACAGAGTTTTAAAGAATCTCGTATTGTTCTTACTGCAAAATAATAGCAAGTTCAGAAACGATGACGGAGATGTATGGTGATCACACACCCTTTTCACCGACGTACACCACAAAATCTCAATAATATGGCGATCTGGTGATTGTGGTGGCCAAAGAAGATTGGACAATTCGCGCTTGTGCACTAAAAACCTATCTTACGGGATGTGACCTGTGTGAGCTGGGGCCCTGAGTCTTGTAGGCACTGGGGAACAAACAATTTACCATGGGACGGACCTGATCAGCCAAAATGGTCACATAAGTGTCGGCTTGCACAGTACCCATGGAACCCATGGGAAATTACGATACGATGGTGAAAATGTTTGCCAGACACCAGCGACTTTTCAGTCATAGGATGTAAATTGAGCTAGAAGTAGGAAACGTTATGAAACAAGACTCACCCGACGAAGCGCCTTTCTACCATTGCTCTACAGTTCATGCTTCATGGCTTCGGTTCATATGGCTCTGAGCACTATGGGACTTAACTTATGAGGTCATCAGTCCCCTAGAACTTAGAACTACTTAAACCTAACTAACCTAAGGACACCACACACATCCATGCCCAAGGCAGGAGTCGAACCTGTGACCGTAGCGGTAGCGCGATTCCAGACTGTAGCTCCTAGAACCGCTCGGCCGCTCTGGCCGGCCTCATGGCTTCGGCATCAAGTTTTTCCGTTACGGGCATTTATATCACTGACGAATGGTTTTGGAATTGCAACACTCCGTGCCATTCCCAGGTCACTGAGCTCCCTCCATGTTATTTCGTATCCGAAAGGATTCGTCAGTGCGACATTCAGTTTTTCAATGACTTCTGCAGTTGTTGGTCCCTTATTTTTTGTCACAGTCCTCTTCAATGACCGTCTGTCACAATAACGCAACACACTCCTCTGTCCATGTTGTGACTTAGCGATTGATGCTTTTCTCTTTTCCTGGTGTGAGTAATAAACCTTGGACTCTGTGCCTCTTGAGACGCCAAACAGTTCGGTACGTTGGTTATGGAGGCTCCAAAAATTTTCCCACTTTCACATTCACTTACGTGTAACATAAAACACTACACCTACAAAGAACACTGCTCTGAACACGACTGACACGGGAAACGTGTCAAGGACATGTCATAGTTGCCATAAGCGGTAAAATACAACATCGCAACCCGGAGACTGGGCTATTACATGCATTCACGTTCAAGCATGCGTTTCTTTTCGTGTTTCCATATCTTTTTGTCCAAACACTGCATATATACATTCTTGTACGTTTTCGTATCTTGACTAAGAAGGCAAAGAAATATTATGAGTTGCCGGTTGCCAAAACAATAAATGCTTGGATGGTTCCAATTCGGTTTTACTAAGAGTACTCTACTGCATTGGCTCCTTACTTAGCTTGCATTTATCGCGAATCTGTTGCCCAACCTAAAGTCGGGAGCGACTGGAAAAAAAGCGCAGGTAACGCCTGTATATAAGAAGGGTAGAAGGACGGATCCTCAAAATTACAAACCAATATCCTTAACATCGGTTTGTTTCAGGATTCTCGAACATATTCTCAGTTCGAATACAATGAATTTCCTTGAGACAGAGAGGATGCTGTCCATGACTCAGCACGGCTTTAGAAAGCATCGCTCCTGCGAAACTCAACTCGCCCTTTTTTCACATAATATCTTGCGAACCATGGATGAAGGGTATCAGACGGATGCCATATTCCTTGACTTCCGGAAGAGCGTTTGACTAGGTGCCCCACTGCAGACTCCTAAGGTAGAAGTATATGGCATTGATTCCCAAATATGTGAGTGGCTCGAGGACTTCTTAAGTAACAGAACCCAGTACGTTGTCCTCGATGGTGAATGTTCATCCGAGGTGAGGGTATCATCGGGAGTGCGCCAGGGAAGTGTGGTAGGTCAGCTGTTGTTTTCTATCTACATAAATGATCTTTTGGATTGGGTGGATAGCAATGTGCGGCTGTTTTCTGAAGATGCTGTGGTGTACGGGAAGGTGTCGTCGTTCAGTGACTGTAGGCGGATACAAGATGACTTGGACAGGGTTTGTGGCTGGCGTAAAGAATGACAGCTAACTCTAAATATAGATAAAAGTAAATTAATGCATATGAATAGGAAAAAGAATTCCGTAATGTTTGAATACTCCATTTGTAGCGTAGCGGTTGACACAGTCACGTCAATTAAATATTTGGGCGTAACATAGCAGAGCGATGTAATGGCAGTAGTGGTGGGGAAGGCGAATAGTCGTCTTCGGTTCATTGGTAGAATTTTGGGAAGATGTGGTTCATCTGTAAAGGAGACCACTTATAAAACACTAATACGACCTATTCTTGAGTACTGCTCGAGCGTTTGGGATCATTATCTGGTCGGATTGAGGGAGGACATAGAAGCAATTCAGAGGCGGCCTGCTAGATTTGTTACTGGCACGTTTGTACATCACACGAGTGTTACGGAAATGCTTCAGGAACTCGGGTGGGAGTCTCTGGAGGAAAGGAGGCGTTCTTTTCGTGAATCGCACCGAGGAAATGTAGAGAACCAGCATTTGAGGCTGACTGCAGCACAATTTTACTGCCGCCAACTTACATTTCGCTGAGAAACCAATCGTACAGAGGCATATAGGCAGTCATTTTTCCCTCGTTCTGTTTGGGAATGGAACAGGAAGAGAAGATGCTAGTTGTAGTACAAGGTACCCTCCGCCGCGCACCGTATGGTAAATTGCGGAGTATGTATGTAGATGTAGATATTTTTTCTTTAACTATAAAATTCGCCTCATTGTCTAAGGCATGTAAAATAAGTGCGTTTCAGATGTAGTTCTGTTAATTAAAAATTCTTTGCCAAGACGTTTCTCGAGAAGCAGACGTAAGGAAAGCAGCAAGAGAGGCAGGAATAAGGGCTTACGAGCCCGTCTGTCGGAGAGGCTCGATGTCAACAGGATGACGACGACGATGGCGCCGGGGCCGGTGCCTCGATGTAATATTAATTCCTCCGCTCTGGACTCCCCCTACCTACCTTGGCCTCTTTCAGCTCTCCCCAGCCTCCCCTCCGCTCCCCCTTTGTCCCTCCTCCACCTACGCAGCAGTTGTTTTTAAAGAGTTGATAAAGGAACAGAGCCGGCCGCCATGCGGAAGGCGAGATACGCAAAGTCGCATTTCAGCGCCACGTCCCTACCACTTGCTTCAGTTTTTTTTTCTCCCTCCAACCCGCACCTGCTACCCCCAACATCGCCGCTTGTGCCAACCCTCCACTACCTCTCCAACCCCTCCCCTCCAACCCCATTCTTACTCTTTAAATTTTTTGGAGAGTTCTTTTGTGTAGTGGCGGGGAAAGCAGATAGCCACAGCCCGGCAGCAAGTGCCGCCACAGCCTGATGCAATTTAACTTGCCGGCTCCTGCCGTGCAGACTTCGGTCGCTCCCTCTGCTGTTTTTTTGTGTGTCGACCGCTGACTTTTGCGTCGGATCCTTCCAGGAGAGCACAATTGGTTAAGGGTGGATCACAGAGAGTACTGCTGGAGTGAACTCTGAAATGGGAGTGCCAGATAACCTCCGCATCTTGTAACAGACCTATAACCTGTAGAAAGTTATAAAGTGAATCGTACGATGCCAGTTTTACATTAGACTTCAAGTGAGGAACACGAAACTCGAAGCTAATCTTTAGTCAGCCTTACTTTTAAGTTTGTTTATGAAGTTAAACAACAGAACATACAGTCACAGGACAATAGCCATCCTATGAATTGTACGTTAAAGCAGTTCAAAAGCATTATTTTAAAGAACATTGCCATGCCAAAAACATGTAGTTTGTTTAAAAATTCAATAACGTTTCGTTTCAAATAAACTACGTGTACTTACGAATTCCCAAATATGTTTCATGATATAGCTAGCAATATTTTATTATTCGCTAATTAAAATTTAATTAAATATTCATAAAAAGTTCACTAAAAGTTTGCCTCATGCGTAAAAGTGCAGTGGTGTAAAACGTAAACTACTACTCCGAGTCAAATATTTGGCATAGTTTTGATGTTATTACAATGTTATTTCAACTTTTACCACCAAAACTGTGATTCGCAGACATTTTAAAAGCCAAGAGTGCACTTCTTTATAACTTTTCACTGTTTGTATTTAGTGGATGTTAAATATATAAACTGGCTTGATAGCATTGTTCTAGTATGCCAAAACAATGTGATTTATTATAAATGCGAGTGCTCGGAGCCAAAGCTAGCTCTGTATTACTTTACATGTATCAGGATGATAACGTATGTTACACTGTGTGTTCTCATACGCTCTTTGTTATGCGTGTGTCTTACGTTGTATAAGGGCTTTGAAAGAGTTTTGAAGGGTTTGTGAGTGGTGGAAGTAAGAATACTGTTCTGACTCTATTCTTCTCCTTCTTTCCTCACGGTCTAGGTAAGTGCTTCCCAAACAGTTAAATATCGACTGAAAATATGAAATCTTACTTAAAGACGAAAGTTTTATAATCTGGACAGCTGTATACAAAATCATTCTAAGCAAGAAACTGTTGTCGCTTAATAACGTGCTCTGAGTGAAACGAGAAGAGCGCAAGCGCAGGACTCATAGGTTTCTCTTCCACTTGCGACAGTGTCACTCATGACTGTGAGACCGTACTTTTTTGTTTTTTGGTATAGTGTGTGCATGCGTGCTTATTGTGGTCACTTGTTTAATTTTATTTCACTATGGACGTATGTATTAAAACAGGATCGTGCCCTAAGAGACAGACTTCATGTAATTATGACAAACTTTCCTCATCCGGTACCATTGCATCATGTAATACACATAAATGTGAGTGTGTTAGTGACGTTAGCAAACTGAACTCCTTCCAGAAGAAGCAAAATGTTGCTTTCGGAAGTACAATGATGATTATTTGAAATATTAGTTTGTGTTTTCTGGAACAGTTAAAGACCCGCTTCCTTAGTGTGTCGTGTGTTTTGAGGTGCTTGGTAATGAGTATGAAACCCTCAAAACTGAAAAGAATTTATCAAAGAAAAATCCACAATATGTAAGTAAAACAATCGACTTTTTCCATATCAAAAAGCGAGGATTTTTAAAAGTCAAAATCAGTGCTGACAAAATCGTTTTTTGGGGAACAAAATAAGCAAGCTACAATCGCTTCACGTCGACTGGCATTATTGATAGCCAAAAAGGGGGCCGCTCGCACAGTAGGAGAGGGTGAAAGCACACAAGACTGACTGACGAAATACCCCTATCAAATACAACGGTAAAACAGTCCTTGATCACGGTTTCCAAGCAGAGTGAGTACTTTTCACTTCAGCTTGTTGTTAACCTAGATATAGCCGGCGAGGCTATTCTTTTAGCTTTCGTTAGATTTGAATTTGATGGGAGTGTCGAAGAAGAAATGCAGTTTTGTAAATGTTAGCCAATGGCAACAACAGAGGAAAGAATTTTTAAATGCCTTGATGGATTTATGGTAGAAAATGAAACAGGGAGGACAAAATGTGTTGCAGTGACAACTGATGGTGCCCGTGCAATGTCTGGCGTTGACTCAGGTTTGATTACCAAAGTTAACGAAGGTGCCTCTTCTGTTCAGTGGACTCACTGTAGCATGCAACGAGAGGCCCTCGTAGGTAAAATCTGTCTGCAAACCTAAGGAAAATCATTAATGACGCAGTGAAAATTGTGGATTTCATTAAATCTAGACCTAAAAATTCAAGATTGTTTGCCATACTGTGCGATGAGACAGGCAGTGGTCACAAAACACTTCTCCTGCACTGTAAAATACGCTGGTTGTCAAAGGGGAGGGCTATGAAAATTGTTTGAGTTTCGAGATGAGTTGATAATCTTCCTGTTGGAATACAAAAGTGATGCGAAATCTGTGAGCAGTTTCTTGAACATGTTAAATGACGAAAACGTTAATAAGTCTTTCATATGTAGGTGACATATTCAGTGCTCTTAATAGCTTCAATTTATCGCTGCAAATGAAGGACGTCCAAAAGTTCTACGTTCAAGATAAAATTGAAGCAACTGTTACAAAACTTGGAAGATGGTCCACTAAAGTGAAAGAGAGCCGTTTTGATGTATTTCTATTATTCAGTGATTTCTTATAAACATGTGGAAACAAAGTTAGCGAGGAAACAGTAGCTGCCATGAAGGAACATCTTGAAGCATGGCCTCTAGTTTCAGGTACTTATTCTGAAATCATTTTACTAGTTTTCACTTAGACTTGAAATATTCCTTATTAAACATGTTTATAATTTTCGTTTTATTTTTTTCACTAAATACAGAAAAGTAACAGTTAAGTTCAATCACCTCCATTTTCGAAATGATAAATAGGACGTCCCTACATAGAGAACTCAAAAGAATCTGATACTTTCACGTTAATCCCACCGATAGTTGCGTACTTATTCAATAGTGTTACTTAATATTGATATCTTGTTGTTGGTATTACTTTCCAAAAGTTCCTGTTGAACTGCTATGGTTAAGAAATCTGTTTGAAGAGGACAGCCTTAAAAATTTAAAACTGTCGGCATCTGCGGAAGACTTCCTGATAGTACTATTGTGTGATTCTTCTTTGACAACTAATCCCATTTTGAATCAAATTAAAAGGAGAGTATCGAATGCTTGCAAACATAGCTTTGAAGGAAGTAATGGGATTCACAACTACTTATTTATATGACCACACCTTTTCTAGCTCGGTTTTCTTAAAAAAACAAATATAGAAATAAACTTTGCGTGGAAAACGACTAAAACTAACAAGCTTCAGTCTAGATATAGAAAGTTTCATTAACACGAACACTAAAAAATATCACTAGTCCTATTAATTTCACATTTAATTTGCATGAAATAAAATTCTTATGGAAACGACTAAAACTAACAAGCTTCAGTCTAGAGATAGAAAGTTTCATTAACACGAACACTAAAAAATATCACTAGTCCTATTAATTTCACATTTAATTTGCATGAAATAAAATTCTTATGGTCCAAAATACTGTTCCTTTCCTTTAATTATGTTCCCTTCACCATTTTCAAAGTTATTACACAGCAAAGCATTTTTCAAACAATACTATTTTCAGTTTCACGTTATGTACAGTTTTTAAATTAGTATAAACTACTGTGTACTGACTGTAGTGGCACACAGAGCGAGGTGGCGCAGTGGTTAGACACTGGACTCGCATTCGGGAGGACGACGGTTCAATCCCGCGTCCGGCCATCCTGATTTAGGTTTTCCGTGATTTCCCTAAATCGCTCCAGGAAAATGCCGGGATGGTTCCTTTCAAAGGGCACGGCCGTCTTCCTTCCCCGTCCTTCCCTAATCCGATGAGACCGATAACCTCGCTGTCTGGTCTCCTTCCCCAGACCAACCAACCAACCTGTAGTGGAAGAGTGTACATATGTATATACTGGGTTGCGAAAATGTTTCCAGGAAAATAATGGCTCACGTTACGAAAAAGTTCGGGAACCATTGATCTGGGCCTTAGAGGCCTGTTCCCTCTTCTAAGTATTCAGCCATATTCGCTTGGTCCTCCTACGGATATTGTACTAAAAGGTTTAAATTTTTAGGTTTGTTTTGGTAGTCTTGCATCTGGCATTTTTTGTTGTTGTTCTGGATAGCTTTGTCGATTAGACTTGATCTTTTTAATTATAGGGTATATTCCAAGATCTCTCATGTCTTCGTTTCTTAGTCTGTGTCGTCTTGTACAGACCTTTTCTTAGAAATTTCATTTACGCCGCTTGAGTACTACTCTCTTGCTTTTTACCAGTTGGCCAGGTTTCCCTTCCAAATAGAAATGTAGGTGTGGCAATTTTTGTGTCTTTCCTTTCTTTATTTCTCAATTTTCTATTGACTGTTCCGCATATCATTTGATATTTTTGTAGTTTGTTATCAGTGTGATGTTCATTGTGGTAGCTTATAGCAATTCCATTGTAACTGAAGTGACTGAATTGTTCAGAGGTTTTGCTTTCTATTATTAACTTAGTTCCCAGAGGTTTTGTCTTTTTGAAAGCGATCAGTTTGGTTTCGGAATGGATATTGTCATATTATATTTTTTAGGAATTTGGTTCAGTCTATAGGTGGCTATGCATAACGAACGCTTGTTACCATTTACAGTATCATGGTCGTATGCAAAAAGCATCGTATTAAAAATCATGTTATGTGATAATCTCAAGCCTGCATCAATGTGTTGTTCACGTGACTTAGTTTATTTGCCTAATTCAATAAATTCTGAAAATGATCAAATACTAGTTTTCTCATTTGAGGATCTAAGGAATCTTTCTGAAGACAACGACTGCCACAGTAAAGGTTTCAAATGGTGTTGTCTAGGGTATTTTAGCGTACAAAAACCCAGATGCTACATTAAGAAAGAACGTCAACGAAACGACTTTCATGGTATGTCAACGTACACATCTTTACTTACATGTACATTCTTCAAACCACAGGGAAGTGCGTAACAGAGCATGCGTAGTATCATACCAGTAAACCCTTCCGCCCCGCTTCTTCACAGAATCGAACTCCAGGTTACAAAACTTCATATCTCCCGAGCTATGTATTGTACAATGGTACAGTTTTGCAGGTACATTCAGTGGCGTGTTTGAAGAACATGTTGCGAATAACGTTAGTAGTAAACATGTAATAAATTAAAACGTCATGCGTGAGGCTGCATGTCTACTGTTTACTCAGGGAAAATGTAGTGAGAGATAAACATTTTCTTTAGTTGGGATGGGAAGAGGGTGGGAGGGAGGGGGGGGGCTTATCGAGAAAAAGTTTTGCAGAGTTTTGAAACTGTGTATCAAGCTTGTCGGAAGTTGCTAAGTGGTCTCATTCTCATATGCCGGATGTATGTAAAAGTAAACACCACTCAGCGTTTAAGCCTTAGGTCTACTCGGACTAACTGCTGCCTACAAGACAGTGTGACAAGCGATATGTATCATCAGAGGACTTAAGATCAGCGTGCCACCGGTTCTTGCAGCACAGTAGGCGGTAGATGAACGCTGATGGCGCCACGGCTTACTTATTCAAGAAGCGTCTCATTTGACCTCACGACGCTGAGTGTATCCCATTACACACCTCCCAACCTCAGCGAAAATCTGAAGAGGTAGAGGCTACTGAACCCGGGTCTTTCCGCTTCGAAGGCAGCGACGCTGACCATTTCGTTTCCATATATAGTACCATAACGTTTTAATGGGTAATGTAATTTAAACGTAGATGTAATGAAAAATATTTCTAAGGAGGTAAACGTTTTATAGGTAAATCAACAAAACGACCTGAAACTCAGTAAATGTAAAGAGAAGAAATTAGAGGTATAAATTAAAATTTAAACGGAAAAAGAAATCTTTTTAAGACGTCGGATATGAATGCAGAATTATCTGCATGCGAAGCAGGCACTCTAATATTTTTCGTCACCATATTTGTTCATAAAAAGAGAAACATGAAGACGTCTTTCTTTCTAAGATTAAACCCAAATCTTATTTCAGAAAACACAATTTATTTTCATTACATATTAATGTCTTTTCTATCCATAGTTTGATACAGATTTTATATATTTAAGACAGTGGTCTTCAAGAATTAAGCTTTCTTCCTACTCAAAAATCAAAATCAAGTGTTTTACTAGAGAAAAAAATCTGTGATAAATAGTTAATACCAGAGCATAGATTGAAAAGTCAAAGACCCTTCTTGTAGCGCTTTCCCTGCTCTTCTCTTGCTATTTTTTCTCAAGTTTCACATCTCTTGCTGTATTTTTCTTATGTTTTACTTTATGGTATTCTTTAAGAGGATTGCGTAATTCTCTGTGTGCTTTCTCTCCTTCACTGATTTGTGTTCTTCCATTGTGAGATACATCCAATAATTTTCCTTCCTTTTGTCCTTTCGTTTTGAAATTTAATACCCTTCGTCGACAGAGACGATCATTGGACGAAGGAGTCAAATACAGTATTACGGTTAGATGGTGTGCGTATGTGTGTCTTGAACAACGTAACTAAGGCGTACAAATCACCGAGAGTGGATGAAGGTAAGCTGGGTAATCTGCACACCGTGTGTCAAGCCGTCGACACCCAGGACGAGCAGTTAACTTCGACGTGCACAGCGCTGTCGGTGTACGGGACGATCTGGCTTGCGTGATTTGGCACTCTGTGCTCTCCAGTGGCATTTGTCAGCTTATTTGGCAAGCAGACCACACAGTTTGTTCACGAAAAAGGACTCTTGTAAAATTCCTACATTAGTTCTATTAAAACGCACATTCCCTCACTTGTCCAAATGTTACTCATCTTGTTCCATCTGTAGCACACGTAAATAAGAGCTTCAGTAGCCCTGAACGTGTAATAATACGAAAAGGAAAGTGTCTGAGTTAGTAAGGAAATCATCTTATAAAAGTTCACCAAGTCGAACAAACTCATTCATGACAGTGGACTTCCTTATATTTATTTAATATCAAGTACCACAGAAATTATTTCTATCACTTTCGTAAGAAAGCCCCAAGTCGTTTGGGAAACTCGAAGATAAAAGAAAAAAAGAAAGGATACAGCAGGACGCAAACCCTTTATCTATCTAACCTCTATTCCATGACACGGCGCAGCTCCATGCTACACAAGGCTGTAACTTGGGTATCAACGGCTTCGCATTGTATCTGATAGTCTTCTATAGGCTTTAATCGCCCAGGTGTTATCAATTTACAATTAATTACAACAAAATACGTGATATAAATGGATATGTCTTTGATTGCATTGGCAGTGAGGTTTATGTTTTCTTTAATCCGCCAAAGGACCATAGGTTTTAGTATGTGACACGAATAGACTTATAGACCGGCGGATAGTACAAGAAAATATTTTTTTTATGTCTGATATAATTACAAATAAATAATTTTGGGATATTTTATTTATTCATACTGTACAACCTTGTTTCTTGACAAATTTCATGACTAAGTTAGCAGGAAGTAGCCTGTAGTTTTGATAAGTTTACGAGTGTCAAAATATGTGGCATTAAAGGCCATCTCCTTTGATTACATTGACTTACAAGTCAAGCGGAAAGGATTTTCAATAGTTCTACAAGCAGATAAGCAGGTAGAGAGACGTACTGACGGACAACAAAGTGATCTTAGAAGGGTTCAATTTTTACCGATAGAGGTAGGAACCTGAAAAGCATACAGTCAGCGTCATGAGCTAATTTCTGTCCGAGTCTCTTCATTTCATTATCTTTCATATCCAGCTGCGATTCGTTTCGGCAACATCCGAAGAAGAGAAGCACGAGACTGCTTCGCACTCCGCATTGCAGATGGCTATAGCCAAGTATGTAGCGCTTAAGCGCCAACCTCATAACGGACAATCTCCAATATATCTTGCGTTTTTTTCTCGAGAATGGGTGTATTCTACTATCCGGCCACTCGCCTGGCCACATACCAGCATGGAACACATCGGTGGCTGGCGGGTTGCCACACACTACCGAAGCTAGGGAGACACAGCAACCAATACTCTGGCTGTACACACCGCGCTTTGTACAGGGTAGACCACAACAGCAACATTTCTGTTGTGTGTTCGAAGGACAGCGACAGCATAAGCTTTCATCTGTGTACAGACAAGATTCCAGTTAGTACAGCGAGAGGTGCCGTAACCGCCTGCTAGCAGTATGCACTGGCGACCGTGTTCTGGAATCCACATCTCTACTTTTCGTGCGACCGTCACGTGACCAGCACGCCGGGTTATATACAGCACACCGTGGTCATAACTAGGCACTCTGTACAAATAGTGTTTCCAGTCTGTCACTGAGTATGCGTGCCCGGTGTCGGAGACAGCAGCCAACGTACATATAGCGATATATGCAGCGCCCTTAGAATAAAGCGCTTCGTCGAATTTTCCAGGTATCCATTAACTACCCTGCGTATTACCTTCACGAGGCAGAGAAGGACCAACTGTACTTGCACAACTTCAGGAACACAAGGGCTGGCCGTGGTGGCCGAGCGGTTCTAGGCGCTACAGTCTGGAACCGCGCGACCGCTACGGTTGCCTTGGGCATGGAGGGGTGTGATGTCCTTAAGTTAGGTTTAATTGGTTCTAAGTTGTATGGGACTGATGACCTTAGAAGTTAAGTCCCATAGAGCTCAGAGCCATAACAGGAACACAAGGAAAACATCGTCGTCAACGCCCTCATACGAAGATTAGGACAGCATGATGAAACAGCTGGCCGCTGTAAGCGGCCTGTGGCCCTAACTGATTGGCAGCAGGCCAACGTGAATTTATTATTGCTGTTAATATCCTTTTAAGGCACCTGTGAAGAAAACCAATACCTCTAGAAGTCCATTCTACAAACCATCACATATCAGACACGGCAACTATTACCTTTGGGTAATATATTGTACTAAAACGACCAATAGGAGCAACCATGTCAGTAGAAGCTCGGATAGCAGGTAGGGACTCCCGCTCCGGACCCGACACCGACTGCTTTCTACAACCCATCTGGCGGAAGCTATCTTCGGCTTGACGCCGACTCAGGCAAGGCCTCAAGATGCCGGCCTCACTAACGACCAGGATTCAGGCAACATTAACGACCAGGTCACCTACCCAACGTCGACTCAGTACCGATCAAGACCCCTATCTGGACTATCGCGAGAATGTCTATTTCTACTAGAAGTGGCTTCACTTTTCAATCTTCGCATCAGAATTGTGAACTGTCTATATTTATTGTTACCAGTTCTTGTAATTGTTGCACTGCCCTTCTTATGTCTATCCCTGTTATCTTGCAAGACCAAGGCATAAGAGGTATGAATCTCCTTCTAACGTTAAAAAAACAGTTTCCGTATGTAAGTTATACTTCGCCCCTAATAATGTATGTTATAAAATGCAGCAAATGTAAACTTACTAGCGACTACAATTTTCACTTCAAACTTTTCAAAATAAGCATGTTGCTTGACTTACCACAATAACTACGGACGACAATGAAAAGAAAACAAGTTCATTATCAAGCTGCGATATTTGACTACAGTAAATGGAATAGCTTCCTCAAAATCGAATGAGAAAAACTGCGTAGCGCAGAACAAGCGCGAATCGCAAAATATTCACTAAGCCCTTTGTTTTCCTAAAAGGATTGTAAAAGTTTCTCTGATAAACTATCTACAAAGCTTTGCTTCATCTACATAAAACAGTTCTTTTTAGGCAAATCGGATGACTTGAAATTTTGCACATCGTGTCTCGTACTGCGGGAGTTGCATGGAGCGACCAGCACCTATGTGGTTATGGGTGCCCAGAGAGGGAAAGTGGGGGGGGGGGGGGGGGGGGACGTAGACATGCCTTGAGTGTCCCATATGTCACTATTATGATTTCTCTCTTCTGCAGTTCTTCGCACAGGGAGGTTTTTGCATGGTAACTCTCTAAACTGTCCGGTCTTCTGCCACTCTGGCCAGATCCGCTTAATGTCTGCTTCCCCTAATGTCGTCTATCATTTTGAATCCCCTGCTACCTTTCAATGTCTTCCCACAAACTAGGTCTTCCAAACCGTCCGTTAGCAGTCACTCCCGTCTCAATGAGTGTCCCATCTAATTCTTCTTCATTTCTCTTAAAGCAAGCAACGATCTTCTTCTCACCAACCCTTTTCAACATTTTGACCATTACTAGCTTAACCCCTCCATTCTCTTCTAAGATGCTTCTAGCTATTTTTTCATCGCCTCTAGTTGGTGTTCACGTTTCTGCCCCATATACTCCCACTCTCCAGACATAACACTTTCTAAGCAGTTTCCTCAGCCTCTTATCTATTACCGTTTGTAATAATCTTTTTCTACTCAACGTCCCTTCCGCTATAGCAGTGCAAATTTGCACCTCCTCATGACATCTTAAGTGTTCAGTCCCGTACTTCCAAGATATCTGAATGCTCTTAATAGGCTTGTAAAAAGTAGTCCTATCTTATATTAGCCAGTCTCTTTCCTGTGATATTCAACTTACTCTTGGTTTTTGCTGTATTACCACGTCATTTTCCATACAACTTCATTCAGATATTTCATTTAAGTTCTCTCTCTCTCTCTCTCTCTCTCTCTCTCTCTCTCTCTCTCTCTCTGACACACACACACACACACACACATACACACACACACACACACACAAATACTGTGAATTGAATGTTTGCAATATTTCTGGTATTATCAGATAGGGGATGCAGTATGTGATTTTGTAAATCGGTCGGAAGATGGTTCATAACGCTTTACGCACAACATCAATAATCCCACATCTTGGCATATGATATTGCCTCCAAATTGTTGTGATTCCACTTCCCTCGTTGCCGAAATCGCTCCAGTTTCCATTTAATACTCAGCCCTGCAGTCACATTTCATGCAAGAACAACGCGGTTACTTTCTCATTGCTTTATTGCCTATCTACATAAAATTGTCTAAAAAACAATAAAAAAATTTAATGCCCCGTACAGTTTCGTCACTTTGTCTTACTTGGGATAACAATAGAGGTATCATCTAGTTGCCAAGAATAAGATACAAACGGCTTCTTCCATTGTATAGTAGGTATTAATGAAATGCTAAATGATATCACGTTAAGGAAGATGCCGCAAAGTGCTATTTTTGAAATACTTCTTATAACAGTCCCAGTTACAATTGGTCAAGCACAATAACAACACTTCACAACAAAATTAAAGCTCCAGTTTACTGAAGCGCCGCAATTGCCTTCGATTGAAACACAAAAGTTTATAATTTCACTCAAAGGTGCCTACGACATTCCTCTGTAACGGTACAAACGAGTGACGCCTTATGGCGTCACTCTCATTCTCAATGATAATTCAAACAGCAAGATGTCGACAAATGTGAAGAAAAGGCCAGTGCTCAGAAGATCATGAGCGTTTAATATGAGTTGTTGGTGTTACATTGTCACCAAATCTCACCATAAACCTCCCCAGCGCCTCCGTGTGTCACATGATAGGAATTTCGCCACACCCCTCTCTCATTATTTCTTTGAGCCTCTGCGGCTGAGGCAGAACAGCTTTGAAATCCCACAGTTTTGTTTCGGGTGGCCGAAGAAAACGCTTCAGACACACAGCCACGGAGAATCCAGACGAGAAGGCCTCACCGGATAGCATAAAGAGCTTCAAAGGAACCACCCCTTTCCTTGGGGCATTGTTTCCTACGCATTTCACGGTCGGAAACGACAGTTGACAGTGCGACGAACAACAAGACGATATTCTTAACAACATTTGGTTGATTCTGCAGACACCTCCAGGCGTTTCATCCCTTCTACAAGGACACTGCATTCCTGAATTCCCACTGAACGTGATCGTACCGCTTTGAAGTGCAGTGTGGCTGATAATTGGTCTCGTGTACAGGCTAGAACCACTAGGCAGAGTTGAAAAACATTGGACGAAGCACCAAAGGATGGTCATTTTCTGTTAGCCTCATATTTCGTACCCTCCTCTGCTCTGGCGTGATAACGGAGGGGGGGGGGGTTGTTGGCGCCTGTGCCATTGTCACGTACGTGAATATATCGGAAAGGATCCTACTAAGGGAGCCCAGTTTGGCAATATCCCGCTGACACCCGCCTTCATTTACTGTAGTTTTAAAAATCATGCCAGGGAAGTGGTTCTAGGTACCTGCAGGCAGACCTCTGCAATCAGAGCCGTATCAAGGGTTGTCTATCTGTAGGCGCCTATGATTATTGCTCAGCTTGTTCCTGTTTACGCACATTTTTAAAATTCTCAATAAAGGTGGGCAGGTGCCGATCATAGAGGGACCCTTTGTCTTTTTATTGATGCATGCGTCAATGTGGCACCATCCTGTCATAACGCCTTAGGAGGGTGCGAATCAGGAAGGCTGAAAATGCGTAAGAACCTTTCCCTGCTTCTGATGGCGGTCACATCTCGTCGCATGGTTTTCAATGGTCCCTATTAGTTTCATTACTAGTGCAATAAACCGAATGTGACGACACAGGATATCAAGCTTTTGCACAATTACAGAGGATATTTGTACGCACTTTTAGCCAACTTAAAAATTTCTGCGACGCAATGTGAGATAATTACGGGCCGCGCGGGATTAGCCGAGCGGTCTAAGGCGCTACAGTCATGGACTGTGCGGCTGGTCCCGGCTAACGGCGGAGGTTCGAGTCCTACCTCGGGCATGGATGTGTGTGTTTGTCATTAAGATAATTTAGCTTAAGTAGTGTGTAAGCTTAGGGACTGATGACCTTAGCAGTTAAGTCCCATATGATTTCACACATTTGAACATTTTTTGATAATTACGAGGTTTTGAAAACGGGATACTTTAATTGTGTTGCACTGTGTGGTTTACATCCTTAACAACAAACAGTTATAATTAATATTTTAAACATCAGTTAATTGTTTCTTCACGCAGTCCAATCCGAATTTCCTCGTGCTTTCTTTTACGATTCTAACTTCGTAGTGATTTATTTTCATCACCTCCATACCGTAACAATTTAAATTCTGTACAATCTTATCTTCTTCTTCCACTTTCTACCTTGTATCCCCTCTACGTCTTTCCTTTTGACCCTCAACACGGTGTGTGAGATGCCGTAGTGGTAAGACTCTGGAGTCGTAGTCTGACAGACCAGCGAATAAATTCACGTCATGCTATCTGTGCTTACCATCGGGATATGTCCTATAAAGGAGCACGCACAGTTTACTTTTGCTACTCCTTTCTTCCCCTCCTAATACGCCTCCGCCCGTCTTTGAACTGTGCCCTTGCACACATTGTGGTAGCCACGTGTAGTTACGCGTCTGTGTATCTGAACTAAACTTAAAATTAAAGTTGCGTGGCAAGTGAAGGCAGCAGGTACCACTTAAAACAAATCCAAAAGTTCGAACAGTGTAGAGGCGCATCGTCTCACTTGCAGTAAGTAGAAACTGACTTGATTAACTCTGAGAGTGCTTCCAATTAGAGTCAAACTAAAGCAATTTATTCTTCAAGCCGTGTGCAAAGTAAGACAACAGTGGCAACGGGACAGAAACCGGAGTAAGGAACACTGCTGTTCTTAAAGGTGATGAATATTTGTGGCAAACGGAGAAACGACTCTTGACAAAATGATTTCAGAATGTGCCCCGTAGCAGTTTATAATATTCTTTTAGTGAGGCTGTATTTAATTTAAAAATTCTAATTTCCTTTCGTTATCATTATCTTCACTCGTATCTCATCATCCATTTCACCATAGTGACACGCGGCTTCAATAGTAGTGGTTGACATTCTGTTTACCATACTGTTTAATACAATTAACGAACAAGCGACATTCTCTGAATTAAATCGAAACCACAAGTTGATCACTTATCATTTAGAAACCTAAATGTCAAAATATCACAAGAAAGTGAAATAACCACGATAGATGCTACAGTATTTGTAATTTTATTTTGTTAACATAATGTTATAACCGTAATGGCTCAATGTCTCAACCACGGGCACCAAGCAGTTTATGTATAAGCGCTCTTTCCTTCAAAAACCTGTATTTCGGAAAGTGCTTCACCGATTGCTTTGAAGTTATGACGCAACTTAGCATTCGGATACGAGCGTGTTTTTACAAACCTATTGGACCGCCTTATGGAATGGAAAGACATATATAATAGGAAAGGCGATATGTTGTTAGCAGTAACATCATGTTCGTTTGTTCAAACTCTGAAACCTATTAAACTACATCACAGATTTTTCGAAGTTTTGACAAGACGTTGCATTCGAATATGAGCGTCGAGCGCAACGGTGTGCCAAATTTTCAGGACAATATGTGAAGGACATTCGGAGAAGAGCCCTTGGAGGTACACAATTTTGAAGAAACCGACATTTACATCTATATAAACAGAAACATACATATTCGTTTGTTGAAAATATTAAATCTCCGATGCTTTTTTAACGATTGATTTCAAAGTGTTACACAACGTTGCATTTGAGCAACGCCATATGGTATATAAGAACATGTATGATACTTGTCTGGGAAATCTATACAAAAATGTAAATGATGGTTCAAAATCTTACATCTCTCAAAGTTTCTTCCCGTCCGCGGCTTGTGGTCGTGCGGTAGCGTTCTCGCTTCCCGCGCCGGATTCCCGGCTTCGATTCCTGGCGGGGTCAGGGATTTTCTCTGCCTCGTGATGTCCTTAGGTTAGTTAGGTTTAAGTAGTTCTAAGTTCTAGGGGACTGATGACCTTAGAAGTTAAGTCCCATAGTGCTCAGAGCCATTTGAACTACTAAATCTGAATTTTTAGTAACAATAAACAACGCTCAGTGTCAGAGAGAGAGGGGAACCGGAAGTGGACAGTGAGGTAGGAAGAAATGGACGTAGACAGCGAAAAGAAGGCGATGAACAGAGAGAGGGCGAAGGAGAAGTTTTAGAAAGAGAGGAAAGATTGACATTGAAAAGTGGGAGAGTTGATGGACAGATAAAGGGGAGAGAGGATGGTGGAATGAGAGGAGGCGAAGATGGACAGAGTGGGGGATAGGAGGTGGAAATGGACAAAGAAAGGGGAGGAGGAGATGAACAGAAACAAGGCGGGGTGGGGGGAATTAGGACGTATATACAGTGCTCATCCATATTAGAAGCGTGTACTTCCTCTTCTCTTTCTTTTTCACTTAAAGAGATTGAACCACAGCTCAACTCATTCGGAGTAAAATAATAAAATCAGCGCAGCTCAGTCTGAGGCGTCAATGAAGTCTAACATAAAACTCCGGCCGATTGGTCACCAACACCATAACGATCGATGGGAATCGTTAAGAACCATCATGTAGAGGTTTCATTCGTTAGATGTTTATATGTTTCCTTGATCATTTGAATGAGCCTTTTATTGAAAGGGTGTGGAACAGGTCGTTTACAGGATGAGTTTACATGGCATTAATGAATAAATAACTTTTGAGTCCTCCGCATGCAACTACACCTTTTTATACTTTTTTACTGCCTACACGCTTCTGAGGAGACATGTCTTTAAGTTAGATTTAAATCTTGCTTTACTACGTGGCAGACATTTTGTGTTATTTGGCAAATAGTCAAACACTTTTGTTGCTGCATATTTAACTCCTTTCCTAGTCACTGAGAGCTTTAATAATGGGTAATAAATGTCATATTTCCCTTTAGTGTTCCAGGTAAGTATATCACTGTTCCTCTTAAAAAGCGATGGATTATTTTCCTTCATTATAATTATCTATATTGTCGCCGTATAGAAACAACCTCATCATACTAATATTCGGTCACAGTAGGAGAGAGTGACTTTATATTTGTAACTGCTTATATTTAATTTAATTTAACTAAGAAACATGCGACCGTCTCTGAACTAAACCAAAACTACAAATTTATCTGACATCAGTCAGACCAAGTCAGTAGATCTGGAACAGATCGCTCCGGTTTTAGGACCCTAAACGTTAAAATGTATTAAAAATTAAAATACATAAATGGTAATGTTTTGGTATTCTATTTCGTTGAGATAATTATGTAACAGTAATAAATCAATGTCTCCATTCTGAGAATACTGCCCTGATAATTTTATTTCGTTGACACAATGTTGTAACACTAATGCCTCAGTGTCTCCATTTAGAGCATTAAGCGGTCACAAACAGTATGAGTGCCTCGACCATTCTCGAATTACCCACAATTTTGAAACCTGCTAAAACGCGAAGTACAAGGCATGCCGCCTCTTTCCAAATCATATTTCTTTCCGATTCCATAGACCGATAAAATAAAAAAAGATCATATTTCAATGAAAAAGCCACCGCAACATTTTGCCATTTTGGGATATCTGGCGTTAAACTTGAGTCAAAACGGAATTTTATGTGACGGCAACCGATACGAACAAGAGGCACGAAGAAAAATGAACGATATGAATGATAACAGTGTATCTCGAGAAACAAACTGCTGATGAAGCTACATTTCCCCAAATTTTTAGAACTATCTTCAAATTTAGAGTGAGTTAATGCATGAGACTGCCTATTAACTTACTATGCAGTTTGATCTGGACTATTTTAATTTTCATCTCAAGTCTCTCTATCAGTCGAAGAAATGGCTCTGAGCACTATGGGACTTAACATCTGAGGTCATCAGTCCCCTAGAACTTAGAACTACTTAAACCTAACTAACCTAAGGACATCACACACATCCATGTCCGAGGCAGGATTCGAACCTGCGACCGTAGCAGTTGCACGGTTCCGGACTGCAGCGTCTAGAACCACGTGGCCACCGCGGTCGGCTGTATCAGTCGCCTAGAGGTGGTGGGATCATGGGGAACAACTCTTGTTAGAGACAAAATGTTTACCTACGGTTGACGGTGGAGCTAAGTCTTTTCCTATTGAATTTACCGGTCCTTGGAGGAAGAGACATTAGTGTATTAGCACGTTGCACTAACCAGGTGTGCTACATCTGCATAGAGACTTCCCTAGTAAATTTTGTTGAATATGTCAGCCATCCGTATAACATATCGATAGTCATTCAAATGCCATAGCATTTCCAAACCATTGGATGATTTAAGTACATACTGATCACACATACATTCTTAAGATATCCGTTACGGTACAGTGTGTTCTTTAGAAATCATCTCTTGCGAGAGTAAACATTGTTCAAAGCACGAGACATGTAAGGTCGCTGCTACTGAGCGTCCAAAATCTAGCCCTCATAATCCATCTCACTGTTACGTATCCACTGAAGATCCGTCGCAGAATCAATCCTGACTCAGTCATCCATTCCCAACAGCTGCCACTAAGTCAGCGGACAATATCGAGTGCAATCGTGAATGACGTGGTTTGCGTGCAAGGAGGATGTAAACACTGCAGATATACACAGGTGACACGTGATGATGTGTGGAGAGTGTGCGCCGTCACGTACCTGCAACATGCAGCGCTCCTGACTTAACCCCTTCAGTTTCTGTACGCCCTTCTCGAACCACCAGAAATTCATCGCAATTTCTGAAAGTTTGTGAGCGTGTGCAGTGCCATCAGTAAAATTCGGAGACGGTGGCGTTACGGTGTTGTGTTTTTCATGGAGGGGGCTTTCACCCCTTGTTGTTTTGCGTGGCATTATCACAGGACTGGCCTATAATGATGTTTTAAGCACGTTCGTGCTTCCCACTGTTGAAGAGCAATTCGGGGATGGTGATTGCATGTTTCAACACTATCGAGCACCTGATTAAAATGCACGGCCTGTTGCGGCGTGGTAACACCCCTGTTTTAGATTGACCTGCACAGAATCCTGACCTGAACTCTATAGAACACCTTTGGGATGTTTTGGAGCGCCGATTACGTGCCAGGCCTCATCGACCGACATCGATGCCTCACCTCAGAACAGCACTCCGTGAAAATCGGCTGCCATTTCCCAAGAAACCTTCTATCACCTGACTGAATGTGTGCCTGCGAGATTGGAAGCTGTCATGAAGGCTAAGGGTGGGACAACACTATACTGAATTTCAGCATTACCGAAGGAGGGCGCCACGAACTTGTAAGACATTTTTAGCCAGGTGTCCAATGTCCGGATACTTCCGATCACATCATGTGTGTGCCTGTCTGGAGTGTTTGGCGCCGATATTTGTTTTGAACAATGCAAGATTCTATAGCTTTGAGCTTTCCACGGCAGCGTGAGAAACTGTTACACGTCGTGGTTCATGTATCTATTTTGAGGGTGGTAATGGAAGATAATTTCCATTCTTGTTCAGTGTTCAGTTCCATTGAAATTCCATTTAAGTAGAGAAGTGAGATGGAAGGAGGTCACCTACGGCAATCTCTGTTCAGTGCCGAGTCTGGAGACGACATATTCGCTTTCAGTTGAAGCCCATGTTTTGTGGGTTTCCTATTACAGCTTTCATCCTATGATTATATGCCGTTTTAAAGAACCAGTAGATTGATCTCTCCCAAACAAGTTGTTTATTGGTACGATTTGTTACAATAAAATGACGGGAAATGTCTTATCGGTGGTTAAACAATTCCTGAGTGTTATGAAAGTTTGCCATTTCATGGCAAAGGGGCATTGACGATCAATCAAAATACATTAATCTTGGTACGATTTTATATAATTAAATGCCACTTAATAACATTTCAGCGATTAAAGCCTTCAGAACATATAAACATATAAGATAAGGTCACGTGATATGTATGTTCAGTGTAGGGTAATGGATAGAGGCGCAATGTGAAGTGTTGTGTTTTACAGGTCTGCGTCCCACTACAGATAACTTTCTTTTACCCAGCTTCGCGCTTTCTAATAGTTTGATAGTTTGTTTTGAGTGTAATATATGTATATTCTACAATATTCGATGGGACGTAAACATAAGTGCGCTCTATTTTCCAGGGGTGAGTGTCTTCGATTGGCTTTATATACCAAAGAGCGTAACGGAATTTTTCTAAGGTGATGTCCAAACCGATTCTATATGGAACTTCCTTTTGTGCCTTAAGATGGTCATTGTTCATGGTTATTGAAGATTTTATTTATTTGTACTGCAGACAAAACAACGTGACTAGCATATGGACACGGGAAGAAATGTGCGTCTTAACAGAGCAGACATAGAAATTTTGCGCCTATCCATTTCGTAAATAAACTATGTAGGTTGTTGGGCAGGTATAGTCCACCGGTACAATACATTTAGACGTGTGCACCATATGCACAAACCTACATCTTTCTAAGCGTTCAGTAGCGCGTTAGTAACTGGCATATAATTATAACAAATCGTCCCAAGAAAAACGTATTTTTGATGGATCTTCAGTTTCCATTTTCCATGAAACGGCAGACTTTCATAACACGCTAGCTACAGTTAAAAATTAACCACTGATATGACTTTCCCCACCATTTTATCACAAGAAATTGTACCAATAAGTTGCGCGTTTGAAACTGCATATATTCATATGACGTAAAATATAATATAAAATCCACGAACCGTGGCCTTGAACTGATGCCAATATGGTGTCTCCAGATTTGAAAAGAGATGGGATGCGAGTTACGTAGGTGGAGTTTTTCTGTTTCATAGGTCTATATTCAAACTCACTTCCAGAATATCTGTCGTTGCTTAATATTGGTCTACAAAATGCTCGTTTTCCACGCTGAAACGTCAGATACTCGGCTCGCTAAACGGTCCGTATGCCGTCTGCTTCAGCGTAAGAGACTTATGGATATCCCGCTGTGCCACTAGCCGCCAAGGCTGTCTGACATCACAATAGACAATTTTTACAATTTTTATGACGGGGGACTTTGCAGAACTTAGCCCACGCGCTTCTAATTTGCCATTGCATTGAAATTCGAGAAAGTGCAGTAGCACCAGAGATGCTCGCAGAAGTATTGGACGAGTTTAACTATCGTAAGATTTTCTATCGTGCGTGCGATAGACGGCGTACTACACTCGTTTGGAAAGTAGACGAAAATTGAGATGCTGAACGTAACTATAAAAAGTACACCAAGGTTACTCGAGCATACACGTCAAGTGTATACCACTATAGAATCAAACAGTTCTTTGGAAACAAATACTTTATGCCCTTTGAGTAAGTTAAAATTCATACCAAGGTAATTTCTATACAAAGTAACCTCTTCTAGAGTCGGAAAACACTGTTTGAAAGAATCGTAGCAAAAAATATTTTCGGTACTCCTAAACACTTGGTTACTGATAAAAAAAAACTTTCTAGAAAATGTTAGGTTCTGCTGCTGTGTAGTGCGAAAGTGACAACAGATGGCAGCAGTGGAGGACGAGCAAGAGGTACGCTACGCGGCGTCGTATCTGCTTCCGAGTTCTGTGTAGGTGCCCTTTAAAGGCTGAGAATCGAGTGAGGAAGAGCGGGGGGAGTGTTGGGAGGGGGGGGAGAGAGAGAGAGAGAGAGAGAGAGAGGCAGAAGAGCTCCAGCGAGGCACGTCTGGAGCGTCCGCAGCGTGCCAGGGGTCCTCCAGCGCGGGATTTGGCCGCTCGCTCGTGGAGGTTGCACCCCCAATATATGGCCGCCGACCCCTCGCGAGAAAAACACTGTAAATCCACGCTAGGAAGACAGCCAGGAATTACTCGTCAGGTCTCTGCTTGCAGCGCCGCGACCTGTGGGCACTGTAACGCTGTGTCGTCAACTGCGATTCAATGACCGATTAAAGAGGCTTTTGCCACTTACCTGTGTGTCCACAATAGGAGGCTCTTCTTGTAGCTCTTTCTACGACTATTCCTTGTTTTACCTGCTGCAGCTTAGTTATGAAAAACTACATCACTATAGTCGTAGGAAGCCACCTTTTACTCTTGAACACGGTGGTCAGAAACATTCTGTAAAGCTTGTAAGGGTGTTGGAGGGTAAGTTGTGCTGAGAAATTATTATTGATTAAAAATTCGATACGTTGTGCCGTTTAATAGTTAATTACACTAGCGGCCATTAAAATTGCTACATCACGAAGATAAATTGCTACAGACGCTTAATTTAACCAACAGGAAGAAGATGCTGTGATATGCAGATGATTAGCTTTTCAGAGCATTCACACAATGCTGGTGTCGGTGGCGACAACTGCAACGTCCTGACATGAAGAAAGTTTCCTACCGATTTCTCATACACAAACAGCAGTTGACCGGCGTTGCCTGGTGAAACGTTGTTGTGATGCCTCATGTAAGGAGGAGAAACGCGTACCATCACGTTTCCGACTTTCATAAAGGTCGGATTGTAGCCTATCGCGATTGCGGTTTATCATATCGCGACACTGCTGCTCGCATTGGTCGAGATCCAATGACTATTAGCAGAATGTGGAATCGGTGGGTTCAGGAGGGTAATACCGAACGCCGTGCTGCATCCCAACGACCTCGTATCACTAGCAGTCGAGATGACAGGCATCTTATCCTGATCGCTGTAACGGATCGTACAGCCATGTCTCGATCCCTGAGTCAACAGATGGGGACGTTTGCAAGACAACAACCATCTGCACGAACAGCTCGACAACGTTTGCAGGAGCGTCGACTATCAGCTTGGAGACTATGGCTGCCGTTACCCTTGACGCTGCGTCACAGACAGGAGCGCCTGCGATGGTGTCCTCAACGACGAACCTGGGTGCACGAATGGCAAAGCGTCTTTTTATGGATGAATCCAGGTTCTGCATACATCATCATGATGGTCGCATCCGTGTTCGGCGACATCGCGGCGAACGCACATTGGAAGCGTGTATTCGTCATCGCCGATTTGGCGTATCACCCGTCGTGATGGTATAGGGTGCCATTGGTTGCACGTCTTGGTCACCTCTTGTTCGCACTGATGGCACTTTGAACAGTGAACGTTACATTTGAGATATGTTACGACCTGTGGCTCTATACTCCATTAGATCTCTGCGAAACCCTACATTTCAGCAGGATAATGCACGACTACATATTGCAGGTTCTGTACGGGCCTTTCTGGATACAGAAAATGTTCTATTGCTGCCATGGCCAACACATTCTCCAGATCTCTCATCAATTGAAAAAGTCTGGTCAATGGTGGCCGAGCAACTGGCTCGTCACAATTCGCCAGTCACTACTCTTGATGAACTATGATATCGTGTTGAAGCTGCATGGGCAGCTTTACCTGTACACGCTATCCAAACTCTGTTTGACTCAATGCCCAGGAGTATCAAGGCCGTTATCACGACCATAGGTGGTTGTTCTGGGTACTGATTTCTCAGGATCTATGCACCCAAATTGCGTGAAAATGTAATCACATGTCAGTTGTATTATAATATATTTGTCCAATGAGTACCCGTTTATCATCTGCATTTCATCTTGGTGTAGCAATTTAATGGCAGGTAGTGTGCTTTGGTATTCGCAAACTCACTCATGAAAACCCATAGATAAACTCCCTATACATATTAAGTTTTCACGTAAACCTCACACGAGGGCTACTGGCACTTGTTCGGCTTTTATTTGTTACCGAAGTACAGCTCTACATATGTAAGCCGAACAAGAAGTCGCAAAAGGTGTTATGCTACGGCAAATGTATGAGATCAAAGTAGATTTTTATTATATTTATCACCGGTGTGGCGTTTTATTGGTGTGATGGCTGTCCTAGTCTGGTTGACATGGAACAGTGTCAATCGATCGTGACGAATCCGATCTGTAACTGTTAAAAACAAACTCCTCGCTTGTTTGATTTTTTTCAGCGTTCGATGTAGCAGTACGCCGGAATGTGTGAGCAGCCCTTGTTTAAAATTGAAGTCCTGGTGTTCGAAGTCTGTCGGTCTTCTTTACTTCGAACCCACAACGACTGCACCACTCGGTGCCGCAACCACTCCCTTGATCTGAAACAAGTAACCAAATAAGCTTAGCGTATTCGCTACAGATTTATAAGCTTACGCGAAGTGGATGACAGTAGTTCTTAAGAGCGGTTTGCTAATGACTGTTCAAACGCGGATAATGTAATATCTTGATTAATATAGTCCACCACTCAAGACGATACCACATCATAGTTTTGCGAGGATGTTGATTTATTAATTAATATAGCGTCGTCAATGTGTCGCTGCGGCATTAATTCAACAACTTACACGACGTAATTCCAGAGATAAAATACTCTTCTGACAACGTACAGAAAGCGTCGCATTTCGGTGTAAACTTACTGTTCACTGTTAATAAAATCACTAAATCACCTTTAAGTTCTGCGTTCTCTCAAGAAATAGTTAATTCCACAATTAAACAGTAAATTTTCTTTAAATGACTGAGCCAACACGAAGCATTAAGGTTATATTGGAGTTTATTGAACTTCGTAATTATTTAAACCTACACTGAAAACACACCGGTGCGTCATTCAGAGTCTTGAACCTATTTGCTTCAGCGATTGTGACATTGACTAAAACTTCCGACAACACGGCGTAACTTTAAGTTCTTCGTTATTGGGTGTAGCTGTTTCCTACTCAAGACTAATAATAGGGTTTATGTCGGCGTTTGGTATATTGCTGTGTCCTTTGATGTTCGTGACAATCACAGATCACTAAGGCTAATTCCCAGCGTTAATCAGGTATCGCAAGATTTACTTTTCTTTCACGTAAAATAACTGCTCAGTTGTCTGGCTAGATCCTAAATGTTATTTTACTTCAGTTCGAAATTCTGACTAGTACACCAAGTTGGTACTGGAAAACTTTTAAAAATTCAGATCGGTTTAAAACAATCTATAGTTCAATCCTTTTATCTTGGCGCATCGCCAATGCCCGCCCAGACGCGGGATATTGCAGCGTTGCCAGCTGCACAAGACGCACGCGCCAAGAAAAGCAGCGCCATAGTATAGTATTGTTCGCAAACTTCCGTTTATAGGGGAGCGCGCAGTTCATGAAGTTAAGCCACCACGGCCGCTTTAACCCTTCGCAGCTACAAAGACGTGCTCACCGCATTCCGCGCTGTGCGCCATTTTGTCACTGCACTGCTCGCCTGTGCAGATACGTGGTTTTCCGACTGCTTTGACACACTTATCATTCGATTTCACAAAGACTATTTGGACCAAGAATTTGATTTTTACACAACTTCTTGACTGATACCTAGAAATGACTTAATTTTATTTCCATGTTAAATGCAATTACTATGCAGCATTAAATGCAGTAAACTATTACACTAAATTTTGATGAGTTTGTGGAGGTAAAAGTCCATAGCGTATACTTTCCGCACGGTCGATTTTAGTTGCCACAATGCTGAGAATTATATGTGGACAAGATAACTAAGTTTCATATAAAATTTACTGTATAACTACATCTCATTTAAGTATCATTTAATTTAAGTACCACATAGGTGTCGTATGTATACCTTTCATTGATTGAAGTGCTTTAAAATAAAGCCAAACGCGTCCGGTGTAAATAAAACTTTTATTGCAGTTGCGAAAGATGGAATATTTCTCAATATTACATATGACACCTATGTGGTACTTAAATTAAATGAGTTATTGTTATACAGTAAATTTTATATGAAATGTAGGTATCTTGTCCACATTTCATTCTCAACATTGCGGCAACTAAAATCGACCATACGGAAAGTATACACTGTGGACTTTTACCTCTGCAAACTCTTCAAAATTTCGTGCAATGCTACATTTAATGATGCTCAATAACTACGTTGAACATCGAAACAAAAATAAGGCATTTATGGGGGGAAGGTATCAGTCATGAAGATGTTTAAAAATCAAATTTTTGGGTCAAATAGTTTTTGTGAAATCGAATGATAAGTGTGTCAAGGCAGTAACCACGTGTCTGCACAGGCGAGCAGCGAAAGGGTTAAAGAAGAGACAAAGCACTAGAAATTTCAAAAAAATTACATTCAAACGAATAAAATTCATGAAGTAAGACACTTCGACATTGTTCTTAAATAAGGAAAATATTAAGCACCCCACACGGTTTGAATACCTAACGTCTCACTTAGCAACCCAGCACATTGACCATTACGCTAACGCAGCTCGTCCGGCAACTAAACTCCTTAGTCCAAAACCTTGACCATTACGCTAACGCAGTACGTCTGCGAATAAAACTCCTTGAGGACTCTAAAACGTCACGTAAAACACCGACAAACCCTGTTGGTATGACTATGAATTACTCACGCTTCGTCGAAGTACAACAGAAAATAATTACCGCTGTTCTTTATTGTGAAAAAGCGGTTCGTGAAACTGATACAAACACCTTTCCTTGCTATCGCTTGAATTAGGAGGCTTATTGCTTGTTTGGTTTAATTAATTAACAGAATATGAAGCAATTGATATAAAGAATGCTTGCTCCAAACTTTCTATAAAAGATATTCTGCTATCAAGCCTTTGCTTTTGTTCTATTACTTTATTTATGACTGAACGTTTCTAAGACTGAATACACTCGTCCGTGCTCTGCACTGCAGTCGAGATCTGGCAACGTCATTCTCTTTTCATTGGCTGACTGTGTTTTGTGATGTCAGATGCGCAGAACGAACCTAAACTCGGTCGCCGACGTAAATGATATGCACTATAGTACCGTATGCACTATAGTAGCGTGTCTAGAAGAGACACTGAATTAACATCTCCATTGCAGTGTTACATTGTAATCGCAGCGAACTGACAACTCGATGAGGCTACAACTCTCTTCTTGAATAAATGTTCTCTCTGATCTATTTTTGGTCAGGGCTATAACCTTCACATATTCTGAATTATTTATTTAAGGGTTCAGAATTCTTATCATCTGATAGTCTTTCGTTTAGTTACATAGTGTTCCTGTTAGTCAAACTTGCAACAGTGTCGTCAGTAGCTCCCGTCAGTGTCAGGATAACTGATTTTGCTATTTCTGTACTACCAAAGGGCTTTCATTAGGGGTTCCATATTTGGGGTGTTACACCGGCTTAATGAGCTTTGAATTCTGTTAACAGTACCAGGTGTAGCTCTTCTCGGATCGTCTCGGCATTCTTTCATGAGGCAATGACTGTTCATCTTTATTGTTTATTTTTCATCATATACGTCGTCTTTTAACCATCCGCACAGGCAAATATTGCCATCGGTAAGTGTCTTTGGTGGCCAAGAATGATGTCCATTTCAGCTTATCCGTCTTCTGGGGAATGTTAGCTTTAGATATGTCACTCGCCGAACAGAATCGGCAGAGGCCCCATCATGCTGTTAAAATACAACCATTCGGATAGAAAAAGGAGTCTCTTCCAGTAATTCTGATAGATCGTTTTAAAGAAATGATAGATGACTTGACGCTGCAAGATTATGTGGTGACGCAACAGGTATCATCAATTAGTTATCTGATCACATCTCACATAAACAGAAGAGCGTTCTTAAAAAATGTGTGTATACAAAAGGATAGGAACTTCGGTTGGACCGCAAATGTGAGTCATAGCGATTAGTTTTCATTTCACGTGTTGGGACTCCGATTGCTACGGGTTTATTAATCATCTATGAACTTTGTTTTGAATTTCAAGTTGTCTGTGTTTCTTTTACACACTGAAACTTGCGACTCTGACTGGGGTTTGTATGCCAGTTCTGCTTTATTGTTTAAGCATGCCGCACGTATTTATAAATGATGAGAGTGCTGATACGGTATTTGTGTGACCGTTTCGTAGCGGAAACTGTGCAGATGATTTTGGAGAATACGGTAGACACCTGCATCTCGTGGTCGTGCCGTAGCGTTCTCGCTTCCCACGCCCGGGTTCCCCGGTTCGATTCCCGGCGGGGTCAGGGACTTTCTCTGCCTCGTGATGGCTGGATGTTCTGTGTTGTCCTTAGGTTAGTTAGGTTTAAGTAGTTTTAAGTTCTAGGGGACTGATGACCATAGATGTTAAGTCCCATAGTGCTCAGAGCCATTTGAACCAATACGGTAGACGATTCAGCAACCACAAAGTGCTAGGTTTGTAGGGCTGGACGAAAATAATTTAGACATTCGTGTCGGCAATCTTGTGGGTTCAAGAAAGGACAGATTCACTTCTGAGGGAGGTGGAGCGAGTGAATGTCGCTGCATCGGTAAACAGAATTAAAGGCATCGCCTGGTGTTTTGCAGTTATCCAACGACAGAATTCCAATCATCCACCTTCATCTCTTTCTCGAAGGTGTTGAATCATCTGTAAATAATTATGAATCACGCCATGCATACATAATGCCCGCCATGGTCTTGTATGTGGAACACCGATACGCTTGTAAATTCTGGGTAGGCTTGTTGGAGGATTGCCCCCTACCAACTGAATAATGTCATCTACTTCACATCTACATCTACATATACATGATTACTCTGCAATTCACATTTAAGTGCTTGGCAGAGGGTTCATCGAACCACAATCATACTATCTCTCTATCATTTCACTCACGAGCAGCGAGCGGCGAAGAAGAACACTTAAACATTTCTGTTCGAGCTCTGATTTCTCTTATTTTCCCAGCACTGTTAACTTGAACATTCAGATGCGATACGCCGGCTGGACACGGAAGCATCGGAACACAGTTTAGTGAACATACACGTAAACACACACGAATCTTGTGGTACCACGTCAAAGCCGGTACCTCGCGACGGAACCACACGTAAGAACAGTCGCTGCCTGATACTGCAACGAATGAGAGACGTAGGAGCAGACACGCCCTCATGAGTTTCCATCCGACGCCCATGCCGGAAGATACAGAGCACACCCCGCTGTTTAGTCACTGCTTGCGAGAATAGCATCATCTCAATGAGATCGAGTAACGCGAGTAGTTTTAGAAGTCAGACATGTATTTCGAAGTTTATACGTAGTTGTACATTGAGATGATACTGTTATTCTCTGTAGAGCCCAGCTAAAGTAACAAATACTTAAGTAACAGTCCTATGGATATGTAGCCGCTCGACCTCCCCCAGAAGTGAATCTGGGCTTGCCAGGACCCACAACATTGTCGACACAAATGTCTAGAGTTTTTTTGGTCCAGCCCTAGAAATGTAACACTTTTTGGTTGGGGAATCGTCTAAGGTAGTCTCCACAAACAGCAGCACAGTTTGCACTACAAAACGTTCACACAAATACCATATACCATATCAGCACTCTCATCGTATACAAATACGTGCGGCATGCTTAAACAATACAGTAGAAGTGGCCAACAAACCACAGTCACATTTGCAAGTTTCAGTGTGCAAAACGAAACACAGACAACTTGAGCTTCAAAACAAAGTTTATATCCGGTTAATAAAACTTGATCAATAAGAGTCCCAACACGCAGAATAAAAACCTCTGTAACCAGCAGTATCTCTGTAACGAATAAAAATTGAACACATGTTATGTGGGATGTTTTATTCGCAGTTGTCTGTACCAACACCTCCTGAAACGTTTACTGTTCCTACTGAAATAACCTGTGTTCATGCAGAACAGAAGTTTTGTATTCGTTTCGCAGTACACATTTATGCGAAGTACTCAGACGATAAAACCACCATGCTTCATATCAATCTCAAGAGACTGACAGAGCTTGTGAAGTGAGAATAAAAATGTTATAGTGACCGCTACGGTCGCAGGTTCGAATCCTGCCTCGAGCATGGATGTGTGTGATGTCCTTAGGTTGAATATATGTACCGGTACTGCTGTTACTATGATTGTAGGGTAGCAGCTTCCAGATGTAGTAGCATGGATTAAAATAAGTAAGAGAGTCTGGTAAACATGGATCCAATATGTAGAACTTAAGAGCTATGAGCATTTGCTCAGCTCCGCTACTATGAACATATCTCTGTTACCGAACGATTGCCCACAGCTCTTAAGTATTTTAGAGCCGATATTTATTGGAGATTTTTTGTCTTGTTTTGGTTCATGCTAACTCCTCCTCAAACATGAAAACCAAAGATCTTGTAGTAGAAGAGTTTTTTCTTTCTCACACTAATGAAGATGAACAACCTTTCATGCCTCTTGGGGTATGAATTTTTATTGTTTTGCCCCTACTGCCACGTCTGAAAGTTTCCGACCCTACAATCTTAGGAACAGTACAGTTTGAGATGTGCTCCACTGTCAGAGGTGCCACCAAGAGTTTCCGCTTATAGCTTTCGACTCATCTTTTCCGGACCTTATCTCACATTGATACAGTTACGCTTCTCCATGATCCCTGAAACTTTATAACAGCATCACAGAATAAGCCTGTGTGTCAAATTTAACTGAAATGTATACTTTTCGATGTAGTTCCCATCTAATCGGTTTCAGATGTCACCAATGGTCAGCCTTAACAAGAAGTACAAAACTATTTTCAGCACGTTACATGTTATAACTTACTGCACTGTCGTACCCATAAAAGAGGGGTTGCACATGTTGTACTCGCACGTCGGTGTAATAGTACACTCCTTTCTACAGCGATTAGTACAGTTCTAAGGCTTTGTTAAACCACATTGGTGCATTAGATCTGGTTTTACAGCAGCAGGCTGAACCGGTGGCCAATCTTACACATACCAGATTCCTCAACGTTGTAGAAAGAAGTCATGGTCGAAATTTGAGCCCAGTGAAATTTACTTTCTAAATTTGTTTCTATTAACTCGGATAATATTTCATAATGAAGTCATTAGTGGCTCGGAACTAAATATTCGCCAATGGATTGTTCATAGACTGATGTTTCCAATGTTTAATGATACGTTTGTGATGACGTTACCGTATGTCTTACCCTGCGTGAGGGTTTCGTTTCGTGTTGTCTTTCGGGCTGTCTGGCGGGCTGCTGTAGAACAAAATTAGGTTTTACTCTTTAAAGATAGTTGTGCCTCTACGCATCAGATAAAATTGTGAGGCACGCTGGAGACTTGGTCGGATGCAAATGTAACTTGGTACAAGTACACGCCATCGACGGCTATGTAAATGATTGTAGTGGCAATTCTCTGTGACAGGTACAACGCCCACCACAGTGATCTAGTGTTGTTCACGCTTATTGTTGTTACTAGGAATAGTAGCGTATATAAGGAGCGTGAATAATGTCAGATGCTGAGTGATCGTTATGAGGGACACGGATATGAAGCGTACTCGTGTGAGATGGCGTTATCAGCACCTGACAAAGTTTCAAAGGGGCCTCTTATGGCTATTCATTTGACTGGTTGGTCGAATCATGCAATATCGAGATTTGTGGTGCATGCGGAGGTAAGTAATCCGATGTTGACGTTCAAGAGAAAGTAAGGACACACATATTTGTCGTCAACTTTCCGGTCAACCCCGTCTGGCCACCACATAGGAGCAACAGCGTATTGTACTCCAAGCATGCCGTAACTCCTTCACATCTTCGCCTGCCATACAAGAACTTCCTGTCACATTCTCTATCATCCTGCAACAGTGACACGAGGCTAGTATACCAGAACACAAACGTTGATTTCGGGGCAATGGCATGACTGGGAAGCATGATGAATGGTGTAGCACTGCGTTCAACGGTGAATCCCGTCTATGCACTACTCTGAATGATTATTGTCGGCGAATACGGCGTCGACCTGGGGCGAGATCCCTTACTTCAAATATTTTGGAGTGGCACGACAGTGTTACTGTTGACGTCGTGGTATATGGAGCTACCAGTATGACCAATCTACTGTTGGTAGTGATCGAGGCAACTCTGACGGCACAACGGTACGTCGCGGATGCTCTACGTCCTCATGGGTTATCATCCGACAGTACTGGGGCGCCATTTTGCTAAAGAGCAAACTCGTACACGTAAGTTATGTGCCTCTTTGAGACGTCGCTTGATGTAGAGGTATTCCTCTGGTCAGAGAGGTCTCCTGATCTGTCCCCGATAGAACATTCATGGGACCAGCTCAGATGTTAACTGCGTCCCAGAATCAGTATCCAGGACATACGAGTTGCGAGCAAGGCCTTTACAACGTCTTTCCCAACCGAAAAAAACGCTTACCTTCGCACCGGACATGTGCAACGTCATACCGATAAGTGGACTCATGCTCTATTTTCTAATAACTGTTATAAAATCATACACACTTCTCGAAACCATGAATATTTATATGCTTTCCTCCTCTCCTTCTGGGTGCTTCACTTTTCTAGCCAGGCAGTCTATACATTGATGGGAAAGAATCGCAACGCCAAGAAGGAGTTGTCCGACATAAACGAAAATTGGCAGGAATATTTCTACATCTGAAAGATGATATCTATTCAAACGTCACGCCAGTCGCATCAGAGTAGTGCTAGTATCACTGTTATGAGGATGCGTATCATGTTCGTTTTAAATACACGCTGTAACGGTCGTGAGCATTACTTACCTTAGTGGTGAGATAAACCTCGTCAACGATGCCTTTAAGGTGACAAAGGCGCCATTATCAACACCTCACTGGGATTCAACGAGGTCAAGTAATAGGTTTATGAGAAGCTGTATGTTGCTTCTGCGATTTTGCAGAAAGAGGTGACAGCTATGTACCCACCGTACATGATTAATGGCGGCGGCTTTTACGGGTATCTACAGTCGCAAGCGGACAGGGCTCCACACTCCAGACGGTCAAGGGGTACTATCGTGTTTCACATATGGCTCTGCCGTATCGTACTGCATCCACAGCAGCAATCTGAGTAACAGTTGACATCAGGGACACAACAGACTATTTCAAACCTGTTACCTCCAGGACAGCTCCAAATCAGGCACCCTGCAGTGTGCATTTTACTGACCCCACACCATCTCCATTTGCGACTTCAGTGGTGTCACGCGAGAGCTCATAGGTGGGCAAGGTGGAGGGAGGTCTGTTGTGTTTTCTGGTGACAGGTGGCCCTATGTCGGTGCCAACGATGGCCGTGCATTGGTTAGAAAAATGTGACCAACCTGTCTACGTGCTGGACACACTGGACCGAGATCTGGAGTTATGGTCAGGGATGTGATTCCGTGTGTCAGCAAGAGCACTCTCGTGGTTAGCCCACGCACCTTGACTACAAATTTGCACGTCATTCTAGTGATTAGACGTGATGTGCTGCCATTCACAAGCAGCTTCTCAGTGGGTGCTCTACATCTACATGAATACTCTGCAAATCACATTTAAGTGGCTGGCAGAGGTGTGACGCTACAACGCTGTCCTTGCTATGAATTGTTTCGCTTACTTAACACATGAAACTGTTTGTATACAATGTATTGTCTAGTGTAAATATGTATTGTAAATACTATGTTTAAATTATGTAATATTTAACACTGGCAAGTCAGGGCATATTTAGTTAACGTGGAAGTCAGAGAGATTGTTTTGTCGTGCTGCTGGGTGCGGGAGCGCGCCAGAGGGCAGTAGTAGCAGTGACGCCGTGCTCGGAGTGAGACGTACAGGGGAGTGCTGCTGGTCCTAGCTGTGTTACATATAACGACTAGTGCGTGGATCTAAGTACGACGGAAAAGTAACGGTCGGCATATCTGGAAGCATGGCCGGGCACGTTATTATGGATTAATGGCCATAGTGCTGAAGAAACAAGGCCTTAAATCTGAAGCGCACTGTGGCCCAAGTCGCAACAGTAAAAGCCCGCTGCCACATTGTGTCGCTGCCGTGGACTTCCGTCGATCCACCGACAACGAGGGATATAAGATCTACGTAATTTTCGTAGGATAAAATTGTAGAAGTAATGCCAGTGACTGTGCTTTTATCTCTGAAGTTGAACAATTAATAACAAGCACTTTATAATCGAACTGTTGCAGTTACATTCCACCCGACAATAACACCAAGTAGGTTCCTTCCTATCATTACCTTACTGAACCGAGTGTGTCAAGCCATTATCAAGAGAAAATGTGTTAATTATCAAATTATTTGCATAGACGGTGAAGAGTAAATTTCAGACTGTTTTGAACGATTGGTCGTTGTTGTTGTTGTTGTTGTTGTTGTCTTCAGTCCTGAGACTGGTTTGATGCAGCTCTCCATGCTACTCTATCCTTTGCAAGCTTCTTCATCTCCCAGTACCTACTGCAACCTACATCCTTCTGAATCAGCTTAGTGAATTCATGTCTTGGTCTCCCTCTACGATTTTTACCCTCCACGCTGCCCTCCAATGCTAAATTTGTGATCCCTTGATGCCTCAAAACATGTCCTACCAACCGATCCCTTCTTCTGGTCAAGTTGTACCACAAACATGTCTTCTCCCCAATCCTATTCAATACCTCCTCATTAGTTATGTGATCTACGCATCTAATCTTCAGCATTATTCTGTAGCACCACATTTCGAAAGCTTCTATTCTCTTCTTGTCCAAACTAGTTATCGTCCATGTTTCACTTCCATACATGGCTACACTCCAAACAAATACTTTCAGAAACGACTCCCTGATATGTAAATCTATATTCGATGTTAACAAATTTCTCTTCTTCAGGAACGCTTTCCTTGCCATTGCCAGTCTACATTTTATATCCTCTCTACTTCCACCATCATCAGTTATTTTACTTCCTAAATAGCAAAACTCCTTTACTACTTTAAGTGTCTCATTTCCCAATCTAATTCCCTCAGCATCACCCGATTTAATTTGACTAATTTCCATTATCCTCGTTTTGATTTTGGTAATTTTCATCTTATATCCTCCTTTCAAGACACTGTCCATTCCGTTCAACTGCTCTTTCAAGTCCTTTGCCGTCTCTGACAGGGTTACAATGTAATCGGCGAACCTTAAAGTTTTTACTTCTTCTCCATGAATTTTAATACTTACTCCGAATTTTTCTTTTTTTTCCTTTACTGCTTGTCAATATACAGATTGAATAACGTCGGGGAGAGGCTACAACCCTGTCTCCCTCCTTTCCCAACCACTACTTACCTTTCATGTCCCTCGACTCTTATGACTGCCATCTGGTTTCTGTACAAATTGTAAATAGCCTTTCGCTCCCTGTATTTTACCCCTGCCACCTTCAGAATTTGAAAGAGAGTATTCCAGTCAACATTGTCAAAAGCTTTCTCTAAGTCTACAAATACTAGAAACGTAGGTTTGCCTTTTTTTAATCTTTCTTCCAAGATAAGTCGTAAGGTCAGTACTGCCTCACGTGTTCCAACATTTCTACGGAATCCAAACGGATCCTCCCCGAGGTCCGCATCTACCAGTTTTTCCATTCGTCTGAAAAGAATTCGCGTTAGTATTTTGCAGCTGTGACTTATTAAACTGATATTTCGGTAATTTTCACATCTGTCAGCACCTGCTTTCTTTGGGATTGGAAGTATTATATTTTTCTTTAAGTCTGGGGGTATTTCGCCTGTCTCATACATCTTGCTCATCAGCTGGTAGAGTTCTGTCATGACTTGCTCTCCCAAGGTCGTTAGTAGTTCTAATGGAATGTTGTCTACTCTGGGGGCCTTGTTTCGACTTAGGTCTTTCAGTGCTCTGCCAAACTCTTCACGCAGTATCTTATCTCCCATTTCGTCTTCATCTACATCCTCTTCCATTTCCATAATAATGTCCTGAAGTACATCGCCCTTGTATAAATCTTCTATATACTCCTTCCACCTTTCTGCTTTCCCTTCTTTGCTTAGAACTGGGTTGCCATCTGAGCTCTTGATATTCATACATGTGGTTCTCTTCTCTCCAAAGGTCTCTTTAATTTTCCTGCAGGCAGTATCTATCTTACCCCTAGTGAGATAAGCTTCTACATCCTTACATTTGTCCTCCAGCCATGTCTGCTTAGCCATTTCGCACTTCCTGTCGATCACATTTTTCAGACGTTTGTATTCCTTTTTGCCTGCTTCATTTACTGCATTTTTGTATTTTCTCCTTTCATCAGTTAAACTCAATATTTCTTCTGTTACTCAAGGATTTCTAGCAGCCCTCGTCTTTTTACCTACTTTATCCTGTGCTGCCTTCACTACTTCATCCCTCAGAGCTACCCATTCTTCTTCTACTGTGTTTCTTTCCCCCATTGCTGTCAATTGTTCCCTTATGCTCTCCTTGAAACTCTGTACAACCTCTGGTTCTTTCAGCTTATCCAGATGCCATGTCCTTAATTTCCCACCTTTTTGCAGTTTCTTCAGTTTTAATTTACAGGTCATAACCAATAGACTGTGGTCAGAGTCCACATCTGCCCCTGTAAATGTCCTACAATTTAAAACCTGATTCCTAAATCTCTGTCTTACCTTTATATAATCTATCCGATACCTTTTAATATCTCCAGGATTCTTCCATGTATACAGCCTTCTTTTATGACTCTTGAACCAAGTGTTAGCTATGATTAAGTTATGCTCTGTGACAAATTCTACCAGACGGCTTCCTCTTTCATTTCTTAGCCCCAATCCATAATCACCTACTATGTTCCCTTCTCTCCCTTTTCCTACTGACGAATTCCAGTCACCCATGACTATAAAATTTCCGTCTCCCTTCACTACCTGAATAATTTATTTTATCTCATCATACATTTCATCAATTTCTTCATCATCTGCAGAGCTAGTTGGCATATAAACTTGTACTAGTGTAGTAGGCACGGGCTTTGTATCTATCTTGGCCACAATAATGCGTTCACTATGCTGTTTGTAGAAGCTTACCCGCACTCCTATGTTTTTATTCATTATTAAACCTACTCCTGCATTACCCCTATTTGACTTTGTATTCATAACGCTGTATTCACCTGACCAAAAGTCTTGTTCCTCCTGCCACCGAACTTCACGAATTCCCACTATATCTAACTTTAACTTATCCATTTCCCTTTTTAAATTTTCTAACCTACCTGCCCGATTAAGGGATCTGACATTCCACCCTCCGATCCGTAGAACGCCAGTGTTCTTTGTCCTGATAAAGACGTCCTCCTGAGTAGTCCCCGCCCGGAGGTCCGAAAGGGGAACTATTTTACCTCCGGAATATTTTACCCAAGAGGACGCCATCTTCATTTAATCATACAGTAAAGCTGCATGCCCTCGGGAAAAATTACGGCTGTAGTTTCCCCTTGCTTTCAGCCGTTCGCAGTACCAGCACAGCAAGGCCGTTTTGGTTAATGTTGCAAGGCCAGATCAGTCAATCATCCAGACTGTTGCCCCTGCAACTACTGAAAAGGCTGCTGCCCCTCTTCAGGAACCACACGTTTGTCTGGCCTCTCAACAGATACCCCTCCGTTGTGGTTGCACGTACTGTACGGCCATCTGTATCGCTGAGGCACGCAAGCCTCCCCACGAACGGCAAGGTCCATGGTTCATGGGGGGGGGAACGATTGGTTATCTTAGTTAATTGTTGCACTTACGCCAACGGTAGTAACTTAATAATAGACTGAAGTAATAAATTCGATTATTAAGATTTATTTCAAGGCATATTCACCTTAAATTAGTTCAAGGATATTTCATGAAACTATAAAGCTTATTCCACGTGAAAGTCAGTTAATGAATTATTATCATTCAAAACATAGTTAATCAATTATTGGCAATATATTTCATTATCAGTAGATTAAACTGTGCAATGTACGTAATTTTAGGACAGAATGACAGTGCATTATTCAAAGTATCGATAGATAATGATCTGTGTTGTCTGCATTGCGCTTAGCTGACATATTATAAACAAAATAATTATTAGAATACTTATTGAAAGTTAACCATTAATGTTTAAGTGCAGTTAGATTGTTATGACATTATTTTATATGACTACTGAGCCTGACACAGCACTTACGTAAACGTTCCCGTTCCCCCTGCTGCGCTACAAACAGGTAAACTTCATTTTTTAACACAATTACTCACGTAATTAACAGTTCTGTCGCTCATCAGTTGAGATAGCGACAGATTTTTCAATTGCTTTTACAACTTATCATTTCTTTCGGAAAAATTTCCACTGGCAAAATTTAATTCCCAAATTATTTTCACCATTTCATTTACCGATCTTTATTGAATGAAATTACTCATTCAATAACGATCAAGTTATAACGTCTTCTTTTACCCGCGGAATAATCGTTATTTACTGCGTATTTGGATGCCTTATCCCGACACCGGTGGAAATTCATAATTCATGGTCATTGGTAACTTGTAATTTCGCAAATCCCGGGAATCAGGGGGGTGTTATAGGGGGTTCATCGAACCACCTTCACAATTCTCTATTATTCCAGTCTCGTATAGCGCGCGGAACGAACGAACACCTATATCTTTCCGTACCTGCTCTCATTTCCCATATTTTATCGTGCTGATTGGTCCTTCATATGTAGATCGGTGTCCAAAAAATATTTTCGCATTCGGAGGAGAATGTTGGTGATTTGAATTTTGTTACAAGATTCCGTCGCAACGAAGAACACCTTTCCTTCTATGACGTCCAGCCCAAATCATGTATCATTTGTGTGACACTCTCTCCCATATTTCGCGATAATACAAAACGTGCTGCCCTTCTTTGAACTTTTTCGATGTACTCCGTCAGTCCTATCAGGTAAGGATCCCACAGCGCACAGCAGTATTCTAAAAGTGGACGGACACGCCTAGAGTAGGCAGTCTCCTTAGTAGATCTGTTACATTATCTAAGAGTCCTGCCAATAAAACGCAGTCTTTGGTAAGCCTTCCCCACAACATTTTCTATGTGTTCCTTCAAGTTTTAGTTGTTCGTAATTGTAATACCAAGGTAATTAATTAAATTACAGCTTTTAGATTATACTGATTTATCTTGTAACCGAAGTTTAACGAGTTGCTTTTAGCACCACCTTGGGGAAATCCAGAAATCAGTTCTTGTTTTACTTGATGACTTTTTCAATTACTACGAACTGTGACCTGTCTGACACGAAATCACGAATATGTGTATATACAAATATATCTTGTCAGAAAATGTTGCAGTTTCTCCAGTAACGAACGAACCAATCTTATAACAAAGATAAAATGCAATTCAAGGGTGAAAATAGGAAACCTTCTAAAATAGAATTTTTGTCAAAACCTGCCTTTCAACAGCTCTCGTATTTGCGGCCGTGGTAACCATATCAAAACGACGTATTCATTCACTACACAAGAACTGAAAAGCAGTTATATCTTCATGGTATTAACTGCAATGGATGGCGGGAATAGCGCCGTTGAGTACGGAAAGTTGTTTACGAACCGAACAAGTGTTATCGAAGGATGTGTTCGTGTTAGAAGAATGCCTCGCACAGAGAGTACTCGCTGGACACCTCATACGCCCCCATCTTACGCCGATCCCCATCCAGTCGCTTTGTCGCAGCTCCTGCTTCACCCCACCGCTTAATGACAGAGTCCATTAAGTAATTTTGTGGCCGGTTTCATTCGCCGTCGACTCGGAGATGTTTTCTATAGGTTATTAGGGGCCTCTTCAGCGAGAGACGGCCCACGCGCTTTCTTTCCGGCTTTTCTCGGCCGAAATTAGAAATCTCTCCGCGGACAGTCTGGGAAAGAGAACAGCCCTTTTCCCTTCAGCGCGTCGCTTCCCTCGTCCTCACTAGATTAATGGCCTACGCCTGAGCCACAGGACAGCTGCGGGAGGCGGCTGAAGGGATCCAACTTCTCTGAGTCCGGGAAAACTTCCGCCATCGCTTAATCCTTCTGTATTAGCTCGGAACGCCAACTGTATGTCAAAGCAGAGATGCACTCGTGGTGTTTTCAGCAGTGTACGATAATGACTGGAGTAAATTGTAAATTACTCTTCGTGTAAAAACCCCTCCGTGGTATCTCACGGTACAGACATCGTCTACAAACTGTTAACTGGGAGTAAGTGCAAGTATTACTATTCTTTGCTACGGGCGGTGTGCTGAACAATATTACATCAGTATTTACGTGACTTGCAGACTTAAAATTACAGCTATTACGTCGTATGTTTTTAGGTTGGGTATTACCTCCAAGTTAATGTGGAAGAGCGCCATTAATACGTATTTCCCCCTGGGCAGCAGGTCAGGTGTTGAAGTGTATACTGTATACTGACAGATGTGATGCAGCAGATCGGTCATAGAGCATCAGATCATAAATTTTGTGATATGTTTCTGAAAAGACAGTTCGACGCAGGGAAAAAAACAAACAACACCCTTATGTCTGTACATATTAAATTACCACATATAAAAATAATGGCACTTATAATTATACTCCTTACATTATGATCAAAAGGGAAAATTTAAAAAAATTCTCCTGAAACGTCTAGAATTGACATGCCAATCAGGTAAAATCGTTATGATCGTTGAGGCAATCATTTCACCCAAGCCCCATATTGAAGATATCATCTTTTTTAAAACACCGTATTCTTGTATGTGAAAAGTCCACAACTGCCTCCTGTCTCTTCCTCGTCCGACGGGAATCATCGACCCTTCAGGGTCTTTTATAAGGGATCGATGACGTGAAAATCACATAGGAAAGAGATCAGGATATTTGATTTGGCGTAATTTCAGCGTTACGAATTTGAGATATTGGTACGTGGTTTGTCACGAATAAGCAGTACCCCTTGTCACATTTTTCCCATTTTAACTTTTGTCCCTATGAACTTTTAAGGTCAGTTATTATGACACAATAATGTGTAGTTACTTGAAAGAGAAATTTTGGTCAAGAGAAGTCGCTTCCCCAATATTTTTAAACAGCTGTCTCCCACACTATCAGGTAGAAATTTCGTTACTGTTTTGAATCCTTAAGTCGATAAAACAAAGTTTTTTGAAGTTAAAAGTCCAAAATCATGCGTAGTCCAAGTTCGTATTTGGTATAAAATCTCCGTGGCCCTGCAGGATTCCGGCGAGCGTCGATTCTGAAAATTCATAAAATAATCAGAGGCACAATCATACATCATGGAGAAGCCACCTTGGTTACTATGATATACTCACTACGCTGCATGGGAATCAGTGTCCAAGTTGTGTATCAATTTGGATATCGTGTAAAATTTAATCTCATAAAATCTAGCATCACTTACCGTGGTGCAGGCTCTACTGATTCCCAGCATACAATGTTGCCTACGAGTTACGACACACCAAATAATGTTCCGAACCACAATCAAGGAAGAAGATAAAATAACCAAAAAGATAGAACGCACCTTTGCCATTCATGAAATTATAAGAATTGCGGAGAATAGAATCATAGTTACAGTGTACATCATCCTCTTGTATGAGATAAAATGTTGTTATATCTAATCAAGTTTCATTCCGTGATTGAGATGGCTGCTTACATCAATGCTGCTAATTACAGTTCCACTATGATTCTATTCTCCGCAATTCTTAATCAAGAGTTCATGTACATATAATGTTCCACATTATATCCACAGAATCTTTATATCACATGTCAGAGATTACACCTTCTCGCAGTCGTAAGAAGTATTTGAGCCCTATAAATAGTTTCCTCGAGGTCGCTTGCAATTGTGATATAATATTTATGTGAATACTAATTTGGTGTTTCTACGAATGCTCTCGTGGTAGCAGTAAACATTAAATGCCCTTTAAATTTGGTTGCTTCAAATTAAGGAAAGAATTTTCAATAGTCTTGAGGAATTTGAATGAAGAAATATTAATCGTGTTCATTTGTCAACTCTTCAAAATTTGTCATAAGCACGTTTTTACAAAATTTCTGTTCATTCGTTTAGCTTAGCATGGGTTTACAAAAACATATCTCGTCAGGTACAAGGTTGCTCGCTTTGACTTGTGGAGAGGTCCAGCACACAGTTTTAATGTGTCAGGAAGTTTCGTATCAGCGCACACTCCGCTGCAAAGTGAAAATCTAATTCTGGAGACATCCCCCAGGCTGTGGCTAAGCCATGTCTCCGCAATACTCTTTCTTTCAGGAGTGCTAGTTCTGCAAGGTTCGCAAGAGAGCTTCTGTAAAGTTTGGTACGTAGGAGACGAGGTACTGAGAGAAGTAAAGCTGTGAGGACGGGGTGTGAGCAGTGCTCGGGTAGCTCAGTTGGTAGAGCACTTGCCCGCGAAAGGCAAAGGTCCCGAATTCGAGTCTCGGTCCGGCACACAGTTTCAAAAGTTGTTCAGGGATACCATCTGAGTATTTTCGTGTAAGGCTGGCACCGTCTCTTTGAATATCAATTATGTAATTGCATTTTATTCGTTCTTTAACCACAATAACCCTTGTTTCTACACTGAAGCGCCAAAGAAACCGGTATAGGCATTTTTATTGAAGTACAGAGGTACGCAAACATGCAGAATACGGCACTACTGTCGGTAACGCTTATTTAAGACAACAAGCATCTGGCGGAGTTGTTAGATCGATTACTGCTGCTACAATGGCAGGTTATCAAGATTTAAGTGAGCCTGAAAGTGTTGTTATAGTCACGGCACGGACGATGGGACACAGTATCTCCGAGGTAACGATGAAGTGGCTATTTTCCCGTACGACCATTTGATGAGTGTTCCGTCTTTATCAGGAATTCGGTGAAACATCAAATCTCCGACATCGCTGCTGCCGGAAAAAGATCCTGCAAGAACGGGACCAATGAAGACTGAAGAGAATCGTTCAACGTGACAGAAGTATAACCCTTTCGCAAATTACTACAGATTTCAATGCTGGGCCAGCAACAAGTGTCAGCGTGCGAAACACTCAACGATACATCATCGGTATGGGCTTTGGGAGCCGCGGGACCACCCGTGTACCCTTAATGACAGCACGACACAAAGCTTTAAGCCTCGTTTGGGCCCACCAACACCGACATTGGACTGTTGATGCCTGCAAACATGTTGCTCGTTTCAAATTGTATCGAGTGGATGGACGTGTACGGGTATGAAGACAGCCTCATGAATCCATAGACCCTGAATGCCAGCAGAAGACTGTTCAAACTAGTGGAGGCTGTGCAGTGGTGTGGCGCGTGTGCAGTTGGAATGATATGGGACCCTTTATACGTCTAGATATGACTGAGATGGTTGAGGAGGAGGAGATTAGTGTTTAACGTCCCGTCGACAACGAGGTCATTAGAGACGGAGCGCAAGCTCGGGTGAGGGAAGGATGGGGAAGGAAATCGGCCGTGCCCTTTCAAAGGAACCATCCTGGCATTTGCCTGAAGCGATTTAGGGAAATCACGGAAAACCTAAGTCAGGATTGCCGGAGACGGGATTGAACCGTCGTCCTCCCGAATGCGAGTCCAGTGTGCTAACCACCGCGCCACCTCGCTCGGTCTGATGGTTGACACGTACGTATGCGTTCTGTGCGATCATCTGCATCCATTCGTGTCCATTGTGCATTCCTACGGCCTTGGGCAATTCCAGCAGGACTATGCGACACTTCACTCGGTTGGAGGTATTGCTACGGACTGGCTCCAGCTTTTTAAACAGTTCCACTAGCCACCGAATTCCCCGTAGATGATCATTGTTGAGGACATCTAGGATGCCTTGTAACGTGTTGGTAGATTTCTATCCCCTTCGTACTCTTACGAGTTTATGGACAGCCCTGCAGGATTCATGGTGTCAGTTCCCTCCAGCACTGCTTCAAACAGTCGAGTCCATGCCACGTCGTATTGCGACACTTCTGCGTGCTGGCGTTGGCCCTACACGATGTTAGGCAGGTTTACCGGTTTGTTTCGCTCTTCAGTGTAAAAAAATACTTTCACAACTTTGAAGAATCCTATAATACGCAACATCCAAAAACGTACAACATACAAATGCAACATCCCTGAAACGAAACACGCACAATTTTATCACCGTGTGTTGAGTCTGCTGTCATTGTGCAGTATAGAACGTAGCAAATGCTGAACTGTTCCCTTACAGGCATTCTTGAAAATTTCGACCACCGTGATCACGGCACAGTGCACGGCGATGCACCTTGGACTGTCTTACACGTTCAAGAATTCCGGGAGTTTGGCGTGCTACTTCCGCAGATGTGATAATTCTAGCGACCAGATCCGTGCTAGTGTCTACCATGGTCTCGTAAATTAGGCTCTTCACTCACCCCTATATGATGTAGTTAATTTTTTTGTTATGTCTGGTGACCGAGAATGCCATAGAAGAAGACCACCGCGACGAATTCATCATCATCCAAACAAACTACATTAATTCTGTAGAGAGCCGCTGGAGACCTAGGATCTGCAGTGCCAAAATACTCAGAAGGTATTCTTGAACAACCACTGACACTTTGTCTGTAGCGTTCTGGTACGGCTTGTCTGTTTGTTTTGGATACTGAAGCTTCACAGTTACGTCGTCGACGAACCAAAGATGATGCCAGAATCTAGCTTATCTTCCGTACTGGATGCACGACTGAGCGCTCGAGGATGGCACCGCGGCCCCGAAGAAAAAAAAAAAAAGGTTCAAATGGCTGTGAGCATTACGGGACTTAACTTCTGAGGTCAGTAGTTCCCTAGAACTTAGAACTACTTAAACCTAACTAACCTAAGGACATCACACACATCCATGCCCGGGGCAGGATTCGAACCTGCGACCCTAGTGGTCGCGCGGTTCCACGCGGCACCGAAGCTATTAGCAAAAAATCAAATAAGAGGGCAGAAACTTCATTTAGAACTTATACAAAACAGATAGATATTTTGTAGTGTTCTTTAGAGTTGGCACCACGAATGTGTGTAACCTATTTCCAGCTATATGGAATTCGTACGATACTCTTAGCAGAGCCTGTTGTGTTGATCAGGTGCATCTGTCTATTGCGCGACGGATATCACTATTTGCTCTTTTTAAATGGATTCTAACAGAGTAACTCTCCATGGCAACCCCCCGCCACCCTAGACTTATTGATAAGCTTGACCATTGGACAGGCTGTCTGAAACCGAATACAGATCGAGCACGAAAATGGGAAGAATGTGTCGTAAACTGTGGAAAAAGAAGAAATATGTGCAATATCAAGTAACGTTAACCGTCATCGTGTAGTGGTTGTGTGCTCTTGGTGATTGATTGCGACGCGGAAGTTCCGGGTTCGAATTGCATTTGGTCACATTTATTGTTTTCCATAAAATTACGAACCTTCAGTTCAGTCACTGACGTGTCTGTTCGCGGTATTCACTTTGTGTATGTGTCGTGGCGTAATGTCAATTTGCAACAGCGGCTAGTAACGAAGGGACCTCCAAACGTATGGACCTCCTATTTGTTCTACGCAGGTACAACGTGTTATGCCTCTTGCTTTCCGTTTTGGAAGTTTCACTTGTGAATTCCTTCGTTGTAACATAGATCACACCTATTGACTTTTTTCATTTCTGTGGGAGAACTATGCGGCATCTCGCTTGCTCTCACTAGTTATCACAGAATATGAGTGATGTGGTAAGGATATACACTCCTGGAAATGGAAAAAAGAACACATTGACACCGGTGTGTCAGACCCATCATACTTGCTCCGGACCCTGCGAGAGGGCTGTACAAGCAATGATCACACGCACGGCACAGCGGACACACCAGGAACCGCGGTGTTGGCCGTCGAATGGCGCTAGCTGCGCAGCATTTGTGCACCGCCGCCGTCAGTGTCAGCCAGATTGCCGTGGCATACGGAGCTCCATCGCAGTCTTTAACACTGGTAGCATGCCGCGACAGCGTGGACGTGAACCGTATGTGCAGTTGACGGACTTTGAGCGAGGGCGTATAGTAGGAATGCGGGAGGCCGGGTGGACGTATCGCCGAATTGCTCAACACATGGGACGTGAGGTCTCCATAATACATCGATGTTGTCGCCAGTGGTCGGCGGAAGGTGCTCGTGCCCGTCGACCTGGGACCGGACCGCAGCGACGCACGGTTGCACGCCAAGACCATAGGATCCTACGCAGTGCCGTAGGGGACCGCACCGCCACTTCCCAGCAAATTAGGGACACTGTTGCTTCTGGGGTATCGGCGAGGACCACTCGCAAGCGTCTCCATGAAGCTGGGCTACGGTCCCGCACACCGTTAGGCCGTCTTCCGCTCACGCCCCAACATCGTGCAGCCCGCCTCCAGTGGTGTCGCGACAGGCGTGAATGGAGGGACGAATGGAGACGTGTTGTCTTCAGTGATGAGAGTCGCTTCTGCCTTGGTGCCAATGATGGTTGTATGCGTGTTTGGCGCCGTGCAGGTGAGCGCCACAGTCAGGACTGCATACGACCGAGGCACACAGGGCCAACACCCGGCATCATGGTGTGGGGAGCGATCTCCTACACTGGCCGTACACCTCTGGTGATCGTCGAGGGAACACTGAATAGTGCACGGTACATCCAAACCGTCATCGAACCCATCGTTCTGGCATTCCTAGACCGGCAAGGGAACTTGCTGTCCCAACAGGACAATGCACGTCCGCATGTATCCCGTGCCACCCAACGTGCTTTAGAAGGTGTAAGTCAACTACCCCGGCCAGCAAGATCTCCGGATCTGTCCCCCATTGAGCATGTTTGGGACTGGATGAAGCGTCGTCTCACGCGGTCTGCACGTCCAGCACGAACGCTGGTCCAACTGAGGCGCCAGGTGGAAATGGCATGGCAAGCCGTTCCACAGGACTACATCCAGCATCTCTACGATCGTCTCCATGGGAGGATAGCAGCCTGCATTGCTGCGAAAGGTGGATATACACTGTACTAGTGCCGACATTGTGCATGCTCTGTTGCCTGTGTCTATGTGCCTGTGGTTCTGTCAGTGTGATCATGTGATGTATCTGACCCTAGGAATGTGTTAATAAAGTTTCCCCTTCCTGGGACAATGAATTCACGGTGTTCTTATTTCAATTTCCAGGAGTGTATTACCGTCGGGAGTAAACTGATGTATAGTGAGAGCAAGCGAGATGCAGCATAGACCTCTGAAAGAAATGAAAAAAAAGGAAGGAAACGGGAGTGAAATAATTTACAACGACGGAATTCAAGAGTGAAAACTACCAAAAGGAAAGCAAGCGGCATAACATGTGGTATCTGTGTAGAACAAATAAGAGGTACGTACGTCTGTAGGACACTTCGTTACACGTCACTGTTGCAAACTGGCATTACGCCACGACAGATACACAAATTGAATACAGCAAACAGACACGTCAGTGATCTGACGGAGAGTTCGTAATTTTATGGAAAAAAGAATTGGACCAAGTGAGATTTAAACCCCGGATTTGCCGTGTCCCCGTCCAATACCATGACCACACAGCCACGAGACAATGACGGGTATCGTTACTCGATATTGCACGTATTAAGTCTGGACCGTTCACTGTTTCTATTTTTCTTCTTTTTCCACAGTTTAGTACACCCTCTTTCCATTTTCATACTTGATCTGAGTTCAGTTTTTGACGGGCAATCCAATGGGCCAGCGTACCACTATATCTGAGGGGGGTACGATGTGGAGCTAAGCATATCACATTTTAACTATTAAGTTTGCGATACTGGTTACTCAAGTCCTCCAGCTATAGTGCCGTCTTTCTGCGTCAGTTATTTGTATAAATACCAGACGCATCCAGGTCATCACCAGTACTTATTGTGTATGGGGAGTTTCAGTTGTAACTATGGATCTAATTCCATGTATTGTATATCAATACATGTTTTAGTGATGGACGTCGATTTTGCCATGTGAAATAATTTTAATTAATAGCTACGCATTTTACATTTTAACTGTTAAGTTTGTGATATTGGTTACTCGTATGCTCCAGCTACAGTGCCCACTGCTGGCCTCAGTTACTTGTGATATTGGACACCAGCGCTAACTATGTACCTACATGTGTAACTTGACGTTGATACCTACATCAGAATATTTAGTGTATGTGTGGCTGGTATGCATGACTGTTAATCATGTGAATACTTTATATTTTAGTTATGTAGCGCAACGACTTTTGTAGATTTTGCTTCAGCAAATTGAATTTAGTTCGTTACAATACTTCATTTGTAACAAATCTGAAGATGGCAGTAGCCGAATACGGTAGTTGTGAAGTGTAAAAGTTCATGTGATCAAGACGGACCTGTATAATAAAGTGCTACAATATGATCATGGACTCATTTTCAGACTTTGTTTTTAGTTGATAACTTTGAAGAACACTGACTATTAAAAATATTTATCTGTTTTGTGTAAGTAAATAAGTTGACACCGTTAAAGTTCCGACCCTCGTATGAACAAAATTAAAACGAAATAGAGGTATAGAACTTCACTGCGTTGCCTTCCGCGGCCAGACTCAGTTGACATAAATATAAATAACTCTACTGGAGAAAGCAACGTTTTGGCCACGTTTGCAGTGACCTTCTTCTGGGTCCACTTAGAAGACATCCACTGCAACTATGTCCGAAACGTTGGTTTCTCCAGTGTAGTTTTTTATGATGACTTGGCATGATGCGCAGAAAACTTCTATGACAAAGCGTAGAATTTCTGTTTCCATAACAAATCGTTTGTCACTCTCAGACTAGCGAACAACTTTTTCCTGTGAAAATTCAAAATGGTTCAAATGGCTCTGAGCACTATGGAACCTAACATCTTAGGTCATCAGTCCCCTAGAACTTAGAAATACTTAAACCTAACGACATCACACACATCATACCCTCCGCCACACACCGTCAGGTGGCTTGCGGAGTATGGATGTAGATGTAGATGTAGATCCATGCCCGAGGCAGGATTCGAACCTGCGACCGTAGCAGTCCCGCGGTTCCGGACTGCAGCGCCTAGAACCGCACGGCTGCCGCAGCCGGCTCTTGTGAAAATGATGAACAAGTAACGTAATCTGTTTTGTCCTATACAATGCTCTCATCAACTAGTAATTTTTTTTTAAATAAACTCTCTTCAACATCACTTCTTGTCTCTCAATGTTGATAAATCGAACACTGTACGATGAGCCCCCTGCAGATTTCAAAGTCTCTTGGTGCACGGTAAATTTCAGATCTGGCTCCACGCAATGAGGTAGCGCCAGGGCTGAGGTACCTGCTCGCTTGGACAGAGGGAGTGCGGATTGTCAAAGGAGCCGTGGAAAGCACTACCACTATCGTTGATCGGGCTATCTTGGAGAGGAGGACCAGCAAGAACTTGGAGCCAGCGCCTGGGAAGACGACGGGTGGCTGCTGGCCGTAACATGCAGGTAGCGGGGCTAAGTGCACGGGGGACGAGCCGTTCGGTGTTGTTCGGTTCATCGAAGCCTGTCCTCAGTGTGTTGGAGAGCAGCGAAACTGCGTGGACCTGTAGCGTGCGCCTGTGGTTTCGAGTGTCTGTGGGCGAACAATGACGTAAAATGAGTTCCTTAAGGCAAGGGGGACGGGGACGGCCATTTTATCTTCGTGATCTGGAAGCATTTTCCTGGCTGTTCGGTTACTGATGACTGCATGTGCTATGTACTATGCATACAGGGCTTCCGAGGGTAGAGTGCTAGTTTCTTTCTAAGTCGGCCCACTGCGTGGTCAAATGTGTACCAGCTGGGAAGAGTACAGACACCAGTGCTAGGGAGCTTACATAGACAGCGATTCTACATCAATTGAACGCGTATTAATACTCATTTCAACTGACTTATTTGTAACTGGTACCTCTTGGGTACCTGAACATGACGATTGTGCTAATGAGTCATGTTATTATTTAATTCTTTCCTCTTGTCTGTGTCCAAAACGCTGGAACAGTACTCAACAATACGCCGCACTAGAGTGTTACATGCGGTCGGTTTCCTTGATAGCGGCACGATGTTTCCCCAGTATCCTTCCAGCACATGTAAGTCTTCCGCATGACATTTTACAAAAATTAAAGTGCCGTATCAAGTCAAAATGCCCTGGAATGGTGACCTCTGGCATCATTCTGCTTCCAAGGTTGTTTCGACTACGCCGCAGAAGTTTCGCTAGCAAGCTTTTACACATCCTCCATACAGTACTGATGCCTCTCTGTGCGTTAATCCTATTTCTGGCACCTTGAAAAAAGACTTTAGTAGCCGTCTATTTGCTTCGGACGAAGAGGAGCGTATCTAAGTACAATCGATAGGCAACCGGAAACAACTTGCGATGAAGACATTGACTGTCTTGTCTCACAGGGGGATAAATGTATTTACAGTTAGGGCGATTACTTCACAAATAATCCAATCTGTTTCGTTTTTATTTGACTGCCCCTCATAATTCTGCTCTTCCTGGTATCGGATATCTTGATCTTTCAGTCATAAGATCTTTCCATATTGTTTATGAATTTAAATTGCCACTGTAATTGGCAGGTGGCTTGCGGAGTATGGATGTAGATGTAGAATGTCAGAAGCTTGAACGTGGTAGGGAAACTAGAAAATCAGAAAAGGGAAATGCAAAGGCTCAATCTAGATATAGTAGGGGGCAGTGAAGTGAAGTGGAAGGAAGACAAGGATTTCTGGTCAGATGACTATCGGGTAATATCAACAGCAGCAGAAAATGGTATAACAGGTGTAGGATTCGTTATGAATAGGAAGGTAGGACAGAGGGTGTGTTACTGTGAACAGTTCAGTGACCGGGTTATTCTAATCAGAATCGACAGCAGACCAACACCGACAACGATAGTTCAGGTATACATGCCGACGTCGCAAGCTGAAGATGAACAGATAGAGATAGGGTATGAGGATACTGAAAGGGTAATGCAGTATGTAAAGGGGGACGAAAATCTAATAGTCATGGGCGACTGGAATGTAGTTGTAGGGCAAGGAGTAGAAGAAAAGGTTACAGGAGAATATGGGCTTAGGACAAGGAATGAAAGAGGAGAAAGACTAATTGAGTTATGTAACAAGTTTCAGCTAGTAACAGCGAATACCCTGTTCAAGAATCACAAGAGGAGGAGGTATACTTGGAAAAGGCAGGGAGATACGGGAAGATTTCAATTAGATTACACATGGTCAGACAGAGATTCCGAAATCAGATACTGGATTGTAAGGCGTACCCAGGAGCAGATATAGACCCAGATCACAATATAGTAGCGATGAAGAGTAGGCTGAAGTTCAAGACATTAGTCAAGAAGAATAAATACGCAAAGAAGTGAGATACGGAAGTTCTAAGGAATGACGAGATACGTTTGAAGTTCTCTAACGCTATAGATACAGCAATAAGGATCAGCGCAGAAGGCAGCACAGTTGAAGAGGAATGGACATCTCTAAAAAGGGCCATCACAAAAGTTGGGAAGGAAAACATATGTACAAAGAAGGTAGCTGCAAAGAAACCATGGGTAACCGAAGAAATACTTCAGTTGATTGATGAAAGGAGGAAGTACTAACATGTTCCGGGAAAATCAGGAATACAGAAATACAAGTCGCTGAGGATTGAAATAAATGGGAAATGCAGGGAAGCTAAGACGAAATGGCTGCAGGAAAAATATGAAGACATCGAAAAAGATATGATTGTCGGAAGAACAGACTCAGCATACAGGAAAGTTAAAACAACCTTTGGTAACATTAAAAGCAACGGTGGTAACATTAAGAGTGCAACGGGAATTCCACTGTTAAATGCAGAGGAGAGAGCAGATAGGTGGAAAGAATACATTGAAAGCCTCTATGAGGGTGAAGATTTGTCTGATGTGATAGAAGAAGAAACAGGAGTCGATTTAGAAGAGATAGGGGATCCAGTATTAGAATCGGAATTTAAAAGAGGTTTGGAGGACTTACGGTCAAATAAGGCAGAAGGGATTGATAACATTCCATCAGAATTTCTAAAATCATTAGGGGAAGTGGCAACAAAACGACTATTCACGTTGGTGTGTAGAATATATGAGTCTGGCGACATACCATCTGACTTTCGGAAAAGCATCATCCACACAATTCCGAAGACAGCAAGAGCTAACAAGTGCGAGAATTATCGCACAATCAGCTTAACAGCTCATGCATCGAAGCTGCTTACAAGAATAATATACAGAAGAATGGAAAAGCAAATTGAGAATGCGCTATGTGACGATCAGTTTGGCTTTAGGAAAAGTAAGGGCACGAGAGAGGCAATTCTGACGTTACGGCTAATAGTAAAAGCAAGGCTAAAGAAAAATCAAGACACGTTAATAGGATTTGTCGACCTGGAAAAAGCGTTCGACAATATAAAATGGTGCAAGCTGTTCGAGATTCTGAAAAAAGTAGGGGTAAGCTATAGGGAGAGACGGGTCATATACACTCCTGGAAATGGAAAAAAGAACACATTGACACCGGTGTGTCAGACCCACCATACTTGCTCCGGACACTGCGAGAGGGCTGTACAAGCAATGATCACACGCACGGCACAGCGGACACACCAGGAACCGCGGTGTTGGCCGTCGAATGGCGCTAGCTGCACAGCATTTGTGCACCGCCGCCGTCAGTGTCAGCCAGTTTGCCGTGGCATACGGAGCTCCATCGCAGTCTTTAACACTGGTAGCATGCCGCGACAGCGTGGACGTGAACCGTATGTGCAGTTGATGGACTTTGAGCGACGGCGTATAGTGGGCATGTGGGAGGCCGGGTGGACGTACCGCCGAATTGCTCAACACGTGGGGCGTGAGGTCTCCACAGTACATCGATGTTGTCGCCAGTGGTCGGCGGAAGGTGCACGTGCCCGTCGACCTGGGACCGGACCGCAGCGACGCACGGATGCACGCCAAGACCGTAGGATCCTACGCAGTGCCGTAGGGGACCGCACCGCCACTTCCCAGCAAATTAGGGACACTGTTGGTCCTGGGGTATCGGCGAGGACCATTCGCAACCGTCTCCATGAAGCTGGGCTACGGTCCCGCACACCGTTAGGCCGTCTTCCGCTCACACCCCTCATCGTGCAGCCCGCCTCCAGTGGTGTCGCGACAGGCGTGAATGGAGGGACGAATGGAGACGTGTCGTCTTCAGCGATGAGAGTCGCTTCTGCCTTGGTGCCAATGATGGTCGTATGCGTGTTTGGCGCCATGCAGGTGAGTGCCACAATCAGGACTGCATACGACCGAGGCACACAGGGCCAACACCCGGCATCATAGTGTGGGGAGCAATCTCCTACACTGGCAGTACACCTCTGGTGATCGTCGAGGGGACACTGAATAGTGCACGGTACATCCAAACCGTCATCGAACCCATCGTTCTAGCATTCCTAGACCGGCAAGGGAACTTGCTGTTCCAACAGGACAATGCACGTCCGCATGTATCCCGTGCCACCCAACGTGCTCTAGAAGGTGTAAGTCAACTACCCTGGCCAGCAAGATCTCCGGATCTGTCCCCCCATTGAGCATGTTTGGGACTGGATGAAGCGTCGTCTCACGCGGTCTGCACGTCCAGCACGAACGCTGGTCCAACTGAGGCGCCAGGTGGAAATGGCATGGCAAGCCGTTCCACAGGACTACATCCTGCATCTCTACGATCGCCTCCATGGGAGAATAGCAGCCTGCATTGCTGCGATAGGTGGATATACACTGTACTAGTGCCGACATTGTGCATGCTCTGTTGCCTGTGTCTATGTGCCTGTGGTTCTGTCAGTGTGATCATGTGATGTATCTGACCCCAGGAATGTGTCAATAAAGTTTCCCCTTCCTGGGACAATGAATTCACGGTGTTCTTATTTCAATTTCCAGGAGTGTACAATATGTACAACAACCAAGAGGGAATAATAAGAGTGGACGATGAAGAACGAAGTGCTCGTATTAAGAAGGGTGTAAGACAAGGCTGTAGCCTTTCGCCCCTACTCTTCAATCTGTACATCGAAGAAGCAATGATGGAAATAAAAGAAAGGTTCAGGAGTGGAATTAAAATACAAGTGAAAAGATATCAGTGATACGTTTCGCTGATGACATTGCTATCCTGAGTGAAAGTGAAGAAGAATTAAATGATCTGCTGAAAGGAATGAACAGTCTAATGAGGACACAGTATGATTTGAGAGTAAATCGGAGAAAGACGAAGGTAATGAGAAGTAGTAGAAATGAGAAGAGCGAGAAACTTAACAACAGGATTGATGGTCACGAAGTCAATGAAGTTAAGGAATTCTGCTACCTAGGCAGTAAAATAACCAATGACGGACGGAGCCCGGAGGACATCAAAGCAGACTCGCTATGGCAAAAAAGGCATTTCTGGCCAAGAGAAGTCTACTAATATCAAATACCGGCCTTAATTTGAGGAAGAAATTTCTGAGGATGTACGTCTGGAGTGCAGCATTATATGGTAGTGAAACATGGACTGTAGGAAAACCGGAACAGAAGAGAATCGAAGCATTTGAGATGTGGTGTTACAGACGAATGTTGAAAATTAGGTGTACTGATAAGGTAAGGAATGAGGAGGTTCTACGCAGAATCGGAGAGGAAAGGAATATGTGGAAAACAGGACAGAAGGGACAGGATGATAGGACATCTGCTAAGACATGAGGGAATGACTTCCATGGTACTAGAGGGAGCTGTAGAGGGCAAAAACTGTAGAGGAAGACAGAGATTGGAGTACGTCAAGCAAATAATTGAGGACGTAGGTTGCAAGTGCTACTCTGAGATGAAGAGGTTAGCACAGGAAAGGTATTCGTGGCGGGCCGCATCAAACCAGTCAGTAGACTGATGACCAAAAAAAAAAAAAAAAGCATAAGGACAGACGTCGACCCCCAGGTGCGGTCCCAAGAAAATCCGCTTAAGGGAAGGCACACAACGAGCTTCAGTGACCAGTCCCAACAGCAACAGGTGCAGAACCAAGCCACAAGAAGCGTGTACCTCATCATTCGTCAACATATGCCACTAAAATGTTAGTCGTCCTAGTGACACTTCACAAAAATTAAAGTGTGACTTCGAATCAAAATGCCCTGGAATGGTGACTTCTTAAAGTCAATCACATAACTAATTTTATTCACGCTACATTTAAGCTACTGTGACGGCAATAGTGAAGGATGTATTCTTGTTGTGTTCCTCATTCTTAAGACTTCTTTGTGGCAGCTCTCCATGAAGACCTGTCCTATGTCTGCCCCTACTTCTGCTTAAATTTGGTTGAATCTGCAACATTGCACTCCATCTAGAATTTTGACGACCCCCCCCCCCCCCCCCCCCTACACACGCTTCCTTCCATAAGCGAAACGACTATCAATTGCGGTTCGTAATTTTCCTATCAATCTTCCCCTCTTTTAGTCAAGTTTCATCAGAAAATTATATTTCCCCAGTTGAAGTTTCTACCTACTCGATAGTTTTTTGATGAGTCCATCTAATATTTGGCAATCTTCTGTAACACCATATGTCAAAACCTCCCGTGTTCTTCATGTGTGAACTTCTATCCGTCGTAATTTCACTTCCATAAAAGATTGCACTTTAGACAAATGTATTCAGTAAAGGACTCCTCATACAATATTTTCTATAATCTTCTGTAAACATTGTAGCAGTTTTCGCAAACGTCACTGAAGGAAAAGCTCAAACCAGCCACACATTTTGATGAATCCTGTATTTTACCGTAACTAATTTCGGAGCTGGGCCCATAAAAAAATGGTTCAAATGGCTCTGAGCACTATGGGACCTAACATCTATGGTTATCAGTCCCCTACAACTTAGGACTATTTAAACCTAACTAACCTAAGGACAACACACAACACACAGCCATCACGAGGCAGAGAAAATCCCTGACCTCGCCGGGAATCGAACCCGGGAACTGGGGCTCGGGAAGCGAGAACGCTACCGCACGACTACGAGATGCGGGCGCTGGGCCCATAGTGAGACGGCAACATAGACTTTATTCAGCAAACTTCGCTTTACTTTGACTTGAGAAAAGTTTTTGTATTTCTGTAGTACAACATAGGACGGTGTGCGTCCGTACTATAATGAACGTTATTTTTGTCAGTGGTGCTTAATTAAAACCTACGTTTTACCCCTTTAATTTCCTGCGGACGTGGCAATAATGTTTCCTTAGTTCTTAAATATTTTACGTACACCAGTAGGGATAGAAGTTCCCATTACATTACAATTTTTCGCAGGTGTTGTAGGCAGGAGCAATTCACCAATGATGGAAAAAGAAAACCTCGGAGTTAATGGGAAGTAATAGCCACCTTTGTCGGATTATAACTAATAAAATATGTATAATGAGTGTGTCAAATCCGTACAGATATTATCACGGCATCGTTCTATTCCGAGAGTTAGTTGTGCAATTTTATCAGTACGTGTTGTCGTAATTGTTAAATTACTGTAAACAATTGTACCATAGACATCCGAATTTTATGTATAATGCTGATAATCCCCCGAAACACAGGCAGCTATCAGTGTCAAAAATCATCAAGGAACAATTTCCGTGGTCCATCGCTTATGCTCAAGCTTGAAACTGGTTGTTAATGGATCATGATACTCTGTCTTTCATAGGGAAGAACAGATTTGAAACTACGAAGGTCCCGATCACGTGACGAGAACTGGATTTACTGCAAGTTCATTGCTGAAGGCGAGCTCACGGGGTATAACGCTCGTCTCGTCTGAGCCATGTTGGATACGCGGCGGTCCTAAAAGCTGCCGGATATGGCAGGCACCAGACGGTCAGTGGCACCCAAAGTGGCGATCAGCACGCTGCTGAAATATCACTTCTGATCGTAGCTGCTCGGCTATAAAAAGGGCACTTTGGACGCTATCTAGGTGAAAAATGTTTGACTAATCTCTCCCAAGACTGTCAGTAGATGGCCACGACACTGTAAGCATTAAGGTGCAAAGACTCATTGTTGTTTGACTATTGATTGATTACTGGGAAGAATCACAACTGTTGAATATTTGCAAGTACTCCAATAGAGGTACCTGTATATGCAGTGAAACGTCAACATGAAGTTATTAGTAGCAGCAACTGTAGTCTATACAGGAGTGTAGAGTAAATCATTGCTCGAGGGATTGCTAAGGGTTTCAGCACAGCGTAGGACCATTGTCAGATACTATAAGATTGAAACAAGAGCACTGACGTTCGCCAGGGATTGGTTCATAAAGGCTTCTTGAAGATGCTGATACGTCTCTAACCGCAGAAGCTACCGGAGAGGCGGTGCGCAACTAGGAGGGTTTCACTATAAAATTTAGCTATGTGTACCGTGACGCTCCGATGTCCTCGCAAGTCACCAGCATTTAATGTTTTTTTCGCACTATTAAGGACAATATTTCATGCAGCTGTACAGAGACGTGAACTATCGACAGATCTACAGCTACACGGGTGGTTGAATCGTTTCCAGCAGTACAAGTAATCTTTACCCGCCAGCTGTGTTTTGTTCGCGGTGTGTGCGTACTGTTGGTAGTATTTGAATCAAAGACAGTTGGTCTGCTGTACTAATGAGATACAGACATGTGGAAGTGTGTGTGTGTTTGTGTGTGTGTGTGTGTGTGTGTGTGTGTGTGTGTGTGTGTGTGTGTTCCGAGACACTAGATGATGTTCACTGGCCGGCCGCGGTGGTCTAGCGGTTCTAGGCGCGCAGTCCGGAACGCGCGACTGCCACGGTCGCATGTTCGAATCTTGCCTCGGGCATAGATGGCGTGATGTCCTTAGGTTAGTTAGGTTTAAGTAGTTCTAAGTTCTAGGCGACTGATGACCATAGTAGTTAAGTCGCATAGTGCTCAAAGCCATTTTTTTTTATTGTTCACTTCAATCATTCGCGCCTCGATTACGCTAACCTTAAACTTCCAGATTGACTACATTCATTGAGTGTTGTGTCTTACAGGACGTTTCTGAATCGAATACTGGAATCATTGTTTCGACTATAGGACAAAAATTGGAGAAATAGATACTGCATTTGGGACCTGTAATTACCTGTTGTATGTTAGTGTGTTATTTTCCGGATCATGAATTGCTTCAGTTACTTACATCTACTCATTTTTTTGGCCTAGTGTGGAGGGCTAATAGAGAAACAGAGATGTAGAGAAGAGGGGTAATGTAGTACAGTCTTTAATACGAGATGAGACGTTAGTTAGTATATTTCAGAGAGTGTTAATAAACATGAGGTCTGACAGCAACGAAACTGGAAAGCTTCCGTTAACGGGGCGCGACAGATTACAGATCAGTAGTTGTAGCACTCTAATTTCGTTTTTGGTAACTCTTGTGTTAGTCGTCTCACCGTAGATAACACGAAATTATCATGATGGTCAACTCCATTAGATGACGAACAGCTTGCTTTTAGGAAAGTTTAACGCACTATAGAGGCGGTTCTGAAACGTTTAATGATGGATGAAAGACCTATAAATATGAACGCGACTTAGAAAAACCGTTCGGGTAAGTAAACTAGTGACGACGTTCACAAGAACAGGAGTAAGCTGAAGGGAAAGGCAGGCAGTATGTAATACTTACTAGGACCAAGCAGGAGGAATAGAAGTCCGTAATATGAAACTGGCGCGTTAGGCAAGGATTCACTCATACTCCCCTACTGTTCAATCTGACGGAAATAAAAGTAAAGCTTCTGAGGCAAGTCCAAAGAGCTCAGACTATGGATTGAGAGTTCACTGAAGAAAGACGGCAAGGAGTACCAGAAGTAAGATTACTTACAAACGTAACATGAAAATTGGGGACCAAGAAGTATGCGACACGACAGTCATTCGTTATCATTTGGAGAGAGCAGTCGGATCAGGCGTCGTCGTTATAGGCGCTCGCACGGCGACCAGTGAGGTCGGCGGAGGGAGACAGCGGCGAGGGAGTGGTCAGCGGCAGAACGCTCCACGTCCACTGTCAGTTTCAAGTGGCTGACGGTTACGTGATGTCACGAGCGTTTACCCCATTCCCCTGCACCGCTTTAAGACATTACCTTACCCACTTTTGCGTTGATAACGCGCAAACGCAAAGTAATACAGTAAAGTGCCCGCCCGGGTGGCCGTGCGGTCTAACGCACGGCCTTCCGGGCGGGAAGGAGCACCTGGTGCCCGTCACGAATCTGCCCAGCAGATTCGTATCAAGGTCCGGTGAACCGACGAGTCTGTGGATGGTTTTTAGGCGGTTTTCCATCTGCCTCGGCTGGTTCCCCTTATTCCGCCTCAGTTACACTGCGCAAACAATTTCACCACGTATGCGTACAGCACATTACCACGCAAACATAAAGGTTACACTCGTCTGGTGTGAGACGTTCCCTGGTGTGGTCCTCCGGGGGAAGAACCGCACAATAACCCTGGGTTCGGTGTGGAACGGTGGAGGGGTGAAGTGGACTGCGGCAGTCGTCGCGGGGTTGTGGACCACTGCGGAGCGTCCCCGTCGTTTCTAGGTCCCCGGTTAACATGCATATATGTATAAAATACAGCAAAGTATGATACGACGGATGAAAGAGGAGTTTAAGACGAATCATACTAGACCCTGGTAGGATTTATACGAATTTTATATCAAACGTCATTAAATAAACAAGTCTGCAATATGTGCTATTTACTGAATAATTTATAACTTCTGAACCGATACAGGTACAAAGTAGAGAGTATGATCATTTGAAAGGTCTTATCGAAATGCAACGACTTATATACTTCTACAATTGGCAGGATTGTTATTTCTCTGGTAAAACACCAATTTTATTAATTTGTTGCCAATAATTAATTAAAGCAAATAATACAAGACAGATAACACAAACAGCAAGCAGTGTGTGACAGAATGAGTCGTTATACATATTTTAACATGATTAGTTTCTGATATCTGTAATTATTACGATATGTTGACTTCGTTCATTAATGATTGTTGCATAATTTCGCCCGTATTTATTTAATCTTTGTCTATACGTAAATTATGAGCAGCGCATCAGAAAGAGTGCTTCATATCATTCTACAAAGTTGTGCTTTATACAGAACTAATGTTAACTAGTGGCACAAATGGACAAAAATTATTTTCGCACTCTGCATAGATGATTGCAAAACATTAAAGCATTGATTCTGCGCAAACTATTGCAGCTACAAATTTGCGCAATGTATGTTTTTTGATGAGCGTTTAAGCATGTGTATAATGGTACAAACAGAATTAAGGTTGCTTATCTGTGAAAAAAGTTACGTAGAGAAGTGGTGGTCAATGGAAAGCATTTACGTGACGTAGCTTGGGGAATTTCTGATCGAGTTGACACAAAGCTTCAGGACAGAGTACTGCGCGCCTTTGCCGACGCCGGAACTGTGTTGTTCGACGCAAGTCTTTGGTAATAGTTTTGCGGTTATAGAAGTGTTGAACTTAGCCGAATTTCGCGTGTAAGCGCCAAACGAAGATATAATTTTTCGCGAAGAATCCAGACTGAGCATATTTTCGGTGTGGAACACAGTGGGAACATGTGTTTTTCACGCGTTGTGTCTTGATGAATGTTTTTGTAACCAAACAGGACTTTTCTGAAAAATCGTAACCGTGGGACTGTTTCCATTCGAGTACCCCCACACTTGGCCGCTGTAGCGCTACTGCAGGACAGTTTATTTTTTAGCATTCTAAACTGTGATTTGAAATACCAACGGGCTTAGTTTCTGATATGGTCAGGTTGGGCACACAGCCACAGAACTTTAATTGTGTTTAAAGCAGTTGGGACTTCGAATATTTTGTGGCATCTGACACTTGTGAACTCGCGCTAGTGTCGAGTTAACTTGGATCATCGGCATTAGGCCGTATTTTAGCGAACTGATCGGTTTGCTAACTATCAATCCATGTTCTTCAGCATTCAGCAACTTTTATTAAAGTCTGTACGTGTTCAGTACTGCAATTGGGGGCTCAAGCAATAATTAAAACGGCACGTCACTGTTTGGTAGATACCATCAGTGAGCTGTATTTAGTTAAGAATACAAACTTGTGAATTTTAAGGTACTTAACGCAAGCATTCGATTCGTCATTTGACTTCAGCCTCCTAGACTGTACCCTAGTTAACATTTGTACTTACCGGTGAGCAGCATCAAGATGATTCATTACAGGCGTTAAGCGCACGTGTGTGATGGTGGAAAGTATATGAGATCATTCCCGAGTAAGTCGACGAGAGCCAGCGAGTAGGAACATTTCCAGCCCCTTTTCATTCCGCCAACCGTCGCAAGTATTGTAAGGTAGAGAAATCATCAACCTCGGAACCAAAATACATAATGGTGGACGAAGCGAGTATGAGATAAAGAGCAGACTGAGACAGACTAAAAGAGAACTCATAGTCAACAATAAGCGCAGTAGTATAGAACATCGGCCTAAAATTATGGAAGGAGTTTCTGAGAATGTACGTTTGGAGTTAAGCATTGTAGGGAAGTGAAGTATCGACGGTGGAATAACCGGAAAAGACGAGAATCGAGGCCTTCGAGATAAGCTGCTATAATTATATGCTGAAATTTTTTGGACTAAAAAGAATGGTGAAGTCCTCCGCGAATTCGGCGAGGAGAGGAATATGTGAAAAAAACACTGACAAGAAGAGAAGACTGGACGACAGGGCGTGTGTCCAGACGTGATAAAATTACTTCTGTGGTACTAGAGTGAACTGTAGAGGGTAAAAAGCGTAGAAGGAGGCAGAGATTATTATATAATAAACAAATAGCTTAGGACGTTGTGTACGACTTTTCCTCTGAACTGAAGACAACGCCACGGGAAAGGAATTCGTAGTGGAACGCAGAAGTCAGTGGCCTGAAATAAATGTTTTATGTGCGTTAATCTACGTCACACTTTATCCCCTACAACCAACGAGATACGTATGTAGCGTAGTCGGCTATAAAAGCTATGGGGAATCAAAGTTCTGGAAATATAAATGTAATTTCTTATGCCTGAATAAGATTTTCACTCTGCAGCGGAGTGTGCGCTGATATGAAACTCCCTAAAAGATTAAAACTGTGTGCCGGATCGAGACTCGACCTCGGGACATTTGCCTTTCACGGGTAAGTGCTCTACCAACTGAGCTACCCAGTCACTACTCACGACCCTTCCTCATAGCTTCAATTCAGCAAGTACATCGTCTCCTACCTTCCAAACTTCACTTGCCCGGGAAAGGCAACGGTCCAGAGTTCGAGTCTCGGTCCGGCATACAGTTTTAATATGTCAGGAAGTTTCTTAATCTCTTATTCGCTTAAGCGCTTAAGACGCATTTGATGTGCAGAATTCCGGTGGAGACTAACGAGAATTTCGAAACCTTATCGACCGAATGAACGTGCCGGAAGTAAGAAAAAAATGGTTCAAATGGTTCTGAGCACTATGGGACTCAACTGCTGAGGTCATAAGCCTCCTAGAACTTAGAACTACTTAAACCTAACTAACCTAAGAACATCACACACATCCATGCCCGAGGCAGGATTCTAACCTGCGACCGTAGCGGCCGCGCGGTTCCAGACTGTAGCGCCTAGAACCGCTTAGCCAATCCAGCCGGCCCAGAAGTAAGAGTTTTTCCCATAATTTTCAGTTTTATCATTTACTTGTATCTGATATACACTCAAGACAGACGAACCAATCTCGCGAATTTCGCAAGAGTCTTGACAGATACCTAATTGTAAAGAAGTTACATTTCTGAGGTAACCTTGAGAATAATCTCAGCGCGACATCTGACGTTCCCATTATTTTACGTGGCTCCGTTTTTTGGCTCTTAATAAGACTAATCTTCTTCCTCCATTAGTTCTCTGTTTCGGACCAGGACGATTTATTAGCATCTAATGTCAGTTTACCTGGATACACGTCTATCCACTATACCTCCCCTCCCCTTCAAGTAATGATCATTAAATTCGCTGTAACGTCTTTAAATCCATTACGTTTCTAGTGATCCCAGACATGTAACTAACTGCTGTCAGCTTATTTTCCTGATGGTTCCGTCAGAATCGGAAGTCGTTTTCGTACCTCAAGTCAAAAGTGGCAACATGCGGTGACTGTATATAAACCTTCCCCTATACATACATCTGAAGTTTCCTTCCGAAAGCTGTATCTAGTTTAACGAAAAAACTCCAGCTTAGTATTATTGCTCTGTTATTTATTTTGCTCCCTATCCATTCGTTTTCGTCAAATGCCCTAAATCGAAAAACTCATCTAATGGTTTTGCACGACTGCGTCGTTATTTTGTGCTATTTCCTTTTCTGTATGCTGGTTTCAACTTAATATAAGCTCAACGTACAAAATATCAGCCGATCGTTTAAAACAGCGCACCGACGTAAGTTGTTGTAGTGATGCGGTGCGTATGTCTCAGTCTGTTGCGTGGAATTAGCGCAGTTAGTCGGATTCATGTGTTGTCGTGACAAAATGTGAGAAATGGGGTATCGTGGCTGGACGTGCCTCTGACCACAACATCGTAATTTCCCCTATTTGTTGGCGCTTCAATGGCGACTGTCCGACGTGTTTAGAACGAATGGATAGTGTTTGACTGGAGGTATGTTTTAACGTGTTGCACGGCCCGAAGCGTAGTTGTCGTCAGCGGAACTAAGGTGGTATTGTTTATTCGTTTTAGAACAGCTACGAATAGTTTTGATGGAATATAATATCCTCCTGCGACAAATGAGTTTTGACTCTTTATCCTGGCGTTGCCTGGTGGATTTTGTAGCAATGAGGAATTTATTCTACGGTGTACCGACAAAAATAATATCAATGCTTTGTTTCTGAAGGGGTCTTTAGTGCTAATTTGGACGAAATTGGAGCAAACTTCTATCAAAATCTATTAAAATTATATAAATAGGTTTTTAGTGAAATATGACATTGTCAGCGAGGGGACTGGGACGGCGGTCTTTATGTCATTTATTAAAGAGAAAAATATTAACATAAAGACTTTTTATGCCAAGTCCACAATTTTCAGCATACAGTTACAACACGACGACTAGTTTCGGTTGTTTCCTACAACCACCTTCTGATTGTAAAGAAAAGGCAGTGAACATGCGTTGAAGAACATCATCATTAGCTACAGTCACGCAATGAAATGCATTCGTATTATGGGCCATCAAGGCTATGACAGCCTATATATTTAAAAAAAAAAAACTTCGTGAGATAGCCAGGTTGTAAACTTTAATCTCGCAATATGACGGTTATAAAGGATGAAAATTGCCATTTGCGTTAGTAACTGCGATCCTACAGCGGGTATTATAGTGACAACTCTATACGTGACGGTACAAGATTAGTAGCAAATCATGGGCCTGTGATGCAAATTATACAAAGGCAGCTAGCCGTTTCCCCTTTTTATTACCGTCGTATTTTGAGATTATTGTTTACAACATGCCTCTCTCATGATGGAGTTTTTAACTATGCACTGTTCATAGTCTTGTTGGTACATAATACGAATGCATTTCATTGTATGACTGCAGCTAATAATTATGTTTCCCATTGCGTGGTCACCACCTTTTTATGCGATCTGAATGCTTTGAAGAAGATTCTAGAGAACAACCATGCCTCAATTGTATACTGAAAATTGTGATCTTTCCACCAAATTAGCTGTAAATTATTTATTTCTTGTTCATTACATAATTGCAAGATAAACTTGTTCCTGTTGACACTACAGTCATATATCATTTTATTCCACGTCTGTATAATAGTACTATGAGATTTTATATTGTACTACAATCACTTTTAGATGTGAGTGAGGCCAATAAATCATTTTAAAACCTAAGTGCTTTTATGTACTATGTTGTAGGAGATATATTTGCTTTTTATAGACGAATAACAGTGAAATTACGTATTTTTTTTTGATGTTTGTAAAAATATAAGATATAATAAACTTGTTAACTCACAGCTACATTGGAGCGATCTGTCATTTTACAACTGTCATAAAATAACAGGAAATTTCTTTCGAAAGGAAATACGTGACCTACTGTATGTTAACACCGTGGTATATAAAAGAAAGTAATAAAACGTTTTGTAGGCGTCACTCCATCTATACACATGTATTACATAATATAAAATCTCGAAATATTATTATGTACATGTAGAATAAGGTTATATATAAATTTGTCAACTGGAATACACATATACCGAAACATGCTTATCGTGACATTATGTCATCAACAAAACATAAACAACCTGAAGCTAATTTTACAAAAGTTTAAAAAATGTATTGTATCAACAAAATGCATTTAGGTAAAGAAATTTTGGTATTATCTGCCTAGTAACTAACTCTTAAGCTACATTCAAGTAATTAACAGTTTCTTCCGATGGTTGAATGTTTAATTCTCTTGTAACAAAACGAATCTCAGTATTAACCCATTGTTTTTGCAGTAACTTAACGAGAATATGACACCAGCTGAACCATGTTTTAGCTGCTGTTGTACTTACTGCCTATACGTAATATATTTTTAAAACACGGCAGCAGAGATCAATATTGTGTAACGCGGTGTCATTCAGATTATTGGAAGATCTGACAATTTCCTTCCACCTACGTATGTAGAAACTTTGTAGAACCTACCGCTTTCAATCGACTGCTCAGAAAGCGAAAGCATACAAATTGTACCATTGTTTGAGTCGTAAAATCAGTAGCCAGCAGGAACCTAAATGGCAAGCACAGATCACTACACGATTTGCAGTGCTGTGCATGTCATCATTCAGTTGTGTGCACCCTATACTGAATGAGAGGGGGGGGGGGGGGGCGTGTTGTATGTGTTTTACACTGTTGGATCAAGGATTTGATGTCAAACGCCTAGCAGTGCTGTACCAAATTAATGTACACACACTTTAAACATTAAAGGCAGGGGTATAATCGGCGGTATCGATCGCTATCCGGTCGGCCGCATTTTCAGATATTCGCGCCATCTGTTATTCCGCTACATTTCCTACAGCAGCCACAGCGCACGAGGGCGCTGCCACGTACGATCACGCCGCTGCCAATGAAATGAAAGCATCCCCTCTCCGGAGCTCCAGTGGCGGTGCTACTTAAGTCCAAACATTCATGCACTGGCCCCATTTTGCACGTCTGCCACACTTTCATAGTGGGTTCAAAAAATGGTTCAAATGGCTCTGAGCACTATGGGACTCAACTGCTTAGGTCATCAGTCCCCTAGAACTTAGAACTACTTAAACCTAACTAACCTAAGGACATCACACACATCCATGTCCGAGTCAGGATTCGAACCTGCGACCGTAGCAGTCGCACGGTTCCGGACTGAGCGCCTAGAACCGCGAGACCACCGCCGCCGGCATAGTGGGCAGGGTTGTGATTTACTGTGTTGAAGGATGACTGACTTGTAAATCTGCTTAATCTGCAAATGTTTTAAGATGCATAGCTACTGTTAGCAACTGACGCTGCAACTACAGCCAAAAAAGTTACCTATTATTTTTACTATCTGATGTTAAACAGCATCTGTTCCTCACTCCTGTATCCACTAGAGAACCACAAAGGCTCCGAGGAAGTTGTAACATAATCTATCATTCATTCCTGACATATAATCATTTGTAAGAAGTATTGGTTGCAAAAGGGCACAGTAAAGACAACTTCATTATTTCAACATCTTCAGTGTATTTTGCTACATTTAACGAAACGGACTACTTAATCTACTAAGGATGAACATAACTGATGTAAGATGAAGTTGTACATGTAAATGTACCAACGCATATACCAAAACATGTGCACCAGTAAAAAGTGTGCTGAAACTATTGTTTTTTGCGTAACTGCTGTGCCTCAATGTAAAGGCAACAAGTTGCAGGCAAGGGTGAATAATAAATGTGCACCTAAGTGGCTGGGTAACTGGGCTGATAAAGTAGAATGATCAGACATCAGGGTACAGTGCCTCTTTCGATGAACTATACGTAACAAATAGTGTTGCATAGAAAGATGTATGACAGTACACTGGGAACATTGTCTTGATATTTCCTTGGTCATCCTGCCAGTGATTTAGAACTATTGAATTTGATTGAAGTATCATGACGAACTGAAGACATTTATCCGAATGTCTAAAACATATACATTCGAACCTATTGTGACAGTGATTCGTTATCTGTGTTTAATACTAATTTATGTGACGGATGCGTGTGTTTATACAAGCTGAAAATATATGTGCATTTAATTTATTATTTTTCTTATTACACTTGGACAAAAACATGGGACGGCGCCGTAATTGCAGTCTCACTTTTTCACTTGCTCCTGTGTTGGTTTTGGAGTATTGCTAGAAATTTTGAACTTTTTTTATCTCCTTTCTGAGCACTTTTGGAGATTAACACTTCGTTTGTATGTTGTGTGTGTGAATGGGGGGGGGGGGGGGGGGGAGGGGGTGGATGAATCAGTTAGATAATTTTCTTCCAACAAGTAGCATAGCTTTCTTGACTGCAACCAAACCGATACTTGATATAGAAGTTTATAAGGCAAGTTCATATCTATATTGTTAAAAATATAAGTCATTGCTAAGCAAATGATTGGAAACGCAAGTAGTGACAGCGACATGTATTAGGACTAACAGCATGCGTCAGGGTAAAGTGACTATAGAACTCAACTTGCTTGTAGTAAGTCACATTTTAGCATATGATACGTTACACTTTTTGACGTTATTTGTAGATTAACAACAATACAAGTAAGCTGTCGAGGCTACACTGTTTTAACCTTCTGAAGCGCCACTAAATGCCGACCGAATGTCTTACCATCCATTAATTTCTCGGAAGTGCACAACAGCCGCAATATGTTCCTGAAACAACAGTTTGTGTTTCCCATTGATTAGCAATTTGTATGTATACAGCAGTTTTGAGATGAAATATTTCGGAGTTTATTGGTGGAGAATAAAAGTATAAAGGATGATGAAAGAGAGCTCCACCGTTTTAACTGAGTGGAAGCCCGCTGTTAATCCAAGAGCAGCTGCTCTGTTCTGCTAATAGGGCCACGCCAATACTGAAAATTAGTACTTGCATTGCGTCTCTAGCTCCATTTGAAATGTAAACGTTGATACTCAGCTGCCTGAGAACATTAATGTGATTACAGGAGATGAAATGAAACCCATCATTTGCGGAAATCAGCCTCTTGTCCGTATCTCCACTTACGGAACCTTAATCCTTCAACATTTACACGTGACGTATTCATTGAGCAGTTCCCTGTGGAATTCATATTTGTCAGTCAGAACTGATAACTTTGCAGTATGCCTTCGAATCGAAAAATGTAACTGCTATTCTCATGCAGCCTCTTGCCGCTCTTTACTCCCTTTAAATTTAGCATAAGGCAAGTGCATAGAGCTTTGCAATAACTTACTGTGTCTTGAATGACGCTCGTACTTTAGCACAATTTACGTACGACAGAGTATCAATAACCTAGTTCTCTCAGTAGTAAATTATTCCCTGCGTCCATATAGAGTATTTTTGGAAGTAGATAATTTTAGAATCAGCTTTTCATCCTGATGCAAATTTCGATTCAATTAATAAATAAAATGATATTCATACACGTGAGACGATGCAACAACCACAATAAGAAAGATATGAGAGAGTTCGTGCAAATAAAGCGATGAGAGGTAATGAATTGCTATTTTCAGCAGCATTGTTATAAGAATTTGATACTGGACGTAAAATCGGTACTTTTCTGTTCGTTCGAAACAAGTCTGACTTCAGTGAAAACGGAAACGAATATTCCTCAATTGGTCCCTCCACATGATGTGAGAAGCCTTGTAACACTGCCAAGAAAATTCATGAGGACGCCAATGGTCATGACTGAACTAAATATATTACCCGAGAGTATTTCCATTCATGATGGCTGCTGAAAGAGTTTGTCTAGGGTGCATGCAGTCTCCCATTTTGTATCAGGATTTTCTTCTCGTGGATAGGCTTTTGAGTCTGACTAACCGTCGGAAGTTTGTAACACTGACCGATGGATGAATGTGTAACGCTGCAGCGTGGTTTGACCACACAGCTGGATAGGGTAGTAAAAATGAAATGTCGTGTGGCTGGGGCTCCCGTAGGGTAGACCGGTAGCCTGGTGCAAGTTTTGAGTTGACGCCACTATGGCGACTTGCTCGTCGATGGGCATGATATAATGATGATGGGGACAACATGACACCGAGACCCTGAGCGGAAAAATCGCTGACTCAGCTGGGAATCGAACCCGGACGCCTTTGCAAGGCATTCCGTCGCGTTGACCAAAGTCTTTTTCTTTTTCTCTCTTGCATCTTTTTTTCTCTGGGTGGACGTTGCGTGACATCCGTTCAAGTTAATCGTTGATTCCTTCACTCATTACAGAGGGCCACCGCCTCTCTGACCGAACACGCTGAGGTACCGTACCGGCTGGTATCGGAGCTGATGGAAAAATTGGTAAACAGGGGCTTTATCGATACCATGGAATAAAGTCTGTGCGAATTTCATTTCGTGTACCTGGACAGTGACTACGCCACACAGACAGACATACTCGTATACGAAAAGTCAGCATCTGTGAGAGGACATGTAGCGGGGCTCAAAGAAGCCTATTGGAGTTACCTGCGAATCACTCGACATTTGAATGGGAGCGATATATGGACTGGCATAGAATTGTCTTCAGTGATGAGACCGGCTTCGAACTGAGCCCGAATGATCAACGAATACGTGTCTGCAGACCTTCCGGACAGCGGTGGGTGGCAACCTGACTGTCACCCGGCATACAGCCTGAGAGCCAGGAGTGACGGTCCGGTGTGCCCTGTCACTTCATAGCAATATCCCTTTGGTTGTAATCCACGGCATCCCATAGCGGAGCGGCACGTCGACGATATTTTATGCCCCGCTTTGTTGCGCTTCGTGGCGAGCCATCGTGGCCTTACATTTCAGTACAATGAAGGACCATATACTTAATAATACGAATGTCCAACAGATGAAATTTGCACATGTAGGCTTGTGATGAATTTATTGTCGTATGTATTGACTAGTTGCCTGATAAACGGTGCGATGTAGCTCACTGTGGTGAGCGCCACCTATGGTGCGCGGGGTGAGGCACACTTGAAGGGGCCGTACGCCAAGTATAGCAGAGGTAGTGGCGGAGGACACACGATGCCATATGTAATCTTACTTATGTTCGAAACAGGCTATGTCTGTTGAATTTGTAACTAGGTTGTTTAGGTTTTTATGTTGGTTACGTCACGTAGTGCTCTGTATGAAAATCACTGGCTGTGCTGTGTGCAGTCTGTGGCTGGTTGGCATTGTTGTAATATTCGCTAGTGTAGTGTTGGGCAGTTGGATGTGAACAGCGCGTAGCGTTGCGCAGTTGGAGGTGAGCCGCCAGCAGTGATGGGTGTGGGGAGAGAGATGGCGGAGTTTTGAGAGCGGATGATTTGGACGTGGGTCCATCAGAGACAGTAAATTTGTAAGGCTGGATGTCATGAACTTATATATATAATAACTTTTGAACACTATTAAGGTAAATACTTGGGGATTATTGAAAGTCAGATTCCGGTGCGCTAAAAATATTGTGTGTCAGTTTAGTGATGATCAGAAATGTCTGAGTACGTTCAGTTTTGCACAGCTGTTTGAAAATCAAATAACCTAGAGGTTTTCCAGCACAATCGTTTATAAATTTTTCTAAGGGGAGGTTTCAAACTTATTTGTCTTGACGCAGCCGCTGGTGTAAGACATTTTTCATTTATTAGTGTGCATGTAAGTAATATGTTATCGCTTACGTAAATTTGAAGTTTATGTGTAGATTGTATTACTGGTCAAGATGTCATTTTGATTACTTTTAGAACTTTTGAAGAAGACTATATTATTATAGCAGAAACCATGGTCAAGGTTTAAAATAAACATAATTTAGTGCAACTGTGGGCTGTCATCCATTCGAGACAATATTTTGCTGTTTCGTGTCAGGAAACCAGTGATAGTCTTTCAGCACAGTATTCGGACACGTCCGGGGCTTCTCTCTTGTCAACGTCGCATCTGTATGGACAATTTAGACAGGCGATGAGGTCTTTCATATCTCGCACAGCACCAGAGAGGTATTTTTCGTCATCATACCGTGGTCTAGCGTGATCATTTTTGTTTTGACTTGGGCCACCCCACTTCTTATGCAGTTCAGGGTCCTCCACGTTTTCCAGTTCGTTGTGGAGTCACCATTCTCTACCTGGTCGGTGGACCGTCAGGGGGTGTCCCTTCGATGGCCGTGTTTAAGGACTTTTTAAGAGATTTCGCTAAATATTGTTTGTGGAGGCCACATTGTGACGAAGCTTGTCACACTGGTGTCCGTCTCACAGGGATGTATCCAACTTCACACACAAGATACTTCGGCTTAGCGCGGGATTAGCCGAGCGGTCTGAGGCGGTGCAGTCGAGGACTGTACGGTTGGTCCCGGCGGAGGTTCGAGTCCTCCCTTGGGCATGGGTGTCTGTGGATAATTTAGGTTAAGTAGTGTGTAAGCTTAGGGACTGATGACTTTAGCAGTTAAGTCCCATAAGATTTCACACACGTTTGAACATTTTTGAGTTTGGCTTATTTGTGTTTTCCATTGTGGTATTATTCCAAGATACGTTGAGTTTTCGCTTTGCTTACCGATCGAAGTTAGAAAGCGTTGGCTTGAGTCTTCGAAGGATTAAGTTTAAGGGAGTTATTTTAATAATTTAATAATTTTCTGAGAAGAATCTGAGCACTTTCTTCGGCGTCTGGTCTACCTCCACGACAGTCCTCCCCGTGTGCTGTGATTGCCAGGTCAGTTGCTTATAGGAAATGCATAGTATGATTGGATGTTTGCTGGTCGTTAGCATATAGGTTAAAAAGACCCGCAAGAGAGGGTGGCTACACTGAGACCCTGTGACGGTACAAACCCCCATTACTAGATGAATATTTCTAGTATGCAAGAATTGTTTTGTGGAGAGCGAGCGCGCTACATGGTGCGTCACTCGCGGAAGCGCGGGGCGCGCCCGCGTGGTATTTTTAACGGTCGGTGGGATTTCTCCACGTGACCGGAAGTTTTGTGCATTGTTTAGTTTCTCACGCATTACGTGAAAACTATGTGACTTGTGGTATAGAGCGATGCGCAGTTGATTGTCGTCAGCAATATGCACTTTCTGAAAGATCGATCTTTATTTCAAATCACGAGACGCAAAAGTTATAGTAACCTCAGAATCGGTTAATATCATGAATACTGACAGATTAATAAAAATAGTAAATAACAACTTACATGGATGAGCGAGCACTCATTAAAAAGTCTCGTCCTAGCGGATCGAGTGCCGTAGTCATATGTTAAGATTCGTAAATAACTAAACCTCTTAAAGAGCAATAAACAAAGTTTGAGGGGAAATTGTTTATAAAATTCAGTACAAAATTCGTGACTAAAGAACGGTACTATATAATATTTTGGGTGGCATCACACGTATTTTAAACTAGTTAAGTCAGACTATACACTTGCAATAGTTTTCATTGTTTGCAAATTATTATTAACATTTGTCGCCCGTAATTAATTAATTAATTAATTAATTAATTAATATAGATATGAAAATTTTCATGAGTGCAATGTGTAGATCGCTATAGATTACGTCTAAAAACGGTGATATATGCAGTTCTATGCTAAGACGTTGCAGCGCAGATGTCAACAAACAAATTTGCGGTAAGTGGCGAAATTTTTCAAAAACTAAAACTTGACTTACGGGTGATAGAATAATCCTAAAATTTGATGTAACATAGTAAATAATATGTACTTTTTAGCGCGGTTGTGATGGTGTACTTATTTCTGTCAGGGGATGTATGAATCAAAATTAGTAACCTTAACTGGTGGGACTGGTACTTAAATAACCAGGGCGTTGGACATCCCAGCCTATATAAGCGAGCGGCCATCTTAGCCAGGGGTCAGTCGTTTTTTAGGATGGGTGGCGAGCGAGCCCCATTTGACGGTGGCCCATGTGGTCGTTTGAGAATTTCTTCTCAAGCCGATTTATTTCGACAAAGAGTATTCATTAATAGTGCAAGTGTGCAAGCACATAACTGGTGAACTGGAAGTGCTACGATTATTTGAGTGAGTGCGAATTACGAGGTATACATCGGCGTAAATGAACATGTGGCGATCTGTGATTTCTTGCCAGAACTGCTGGAACAAAGAGGACAGTGGGACTTGTGGTTCTGTTGGAATTATTTCAATAATTTTCGTTATAGCAGCCGATATTACTGCTATTGAGGGCTCGGAGTCAAATTATTATTAAAGTAAAACTCTAGACCGTCTCATCAGTGCTAATTTCATTGTGTGGAAGAAAAGGACAACGCCAATAAATAGTGATTGAACTGTGTCGTGAAAAACTGATTTTAGTATAATAATCGCCTAATTCTTGTTCCCAAGCGTAAACTGTACTTACACTCAGTAGCAAAAGTATTCGGACAGCACGTAACGGCGCATAATTTTGCAGTTTACCGCATGAAAAAATACAGAAATTGCACTTTGTAATGTATTTGGGACTCTGGGTACGATGTCGCAACGTGACACACGTATCAAATACGACGAATTGTTGTTAAACATGTGTCTGTTACGTAATATTTCCTGAAAACAGCATGGGAAGGTGCAACAAAAGTATTCGGACAAAGGCGGACAACCTGAGAGAATAGGTCATTCCGAGAAGCACAGAGGGTGAAGCGACTGCAGTGTGTCCGACATTTCCGTGAGACTATAGCGATGATTAGTAAACACGTATCCATAGCCTGTGCACGTCGATGATGGGACCCAGAAGGAAGTGTTCTACATTCGAGCAAAGGCAACTTGTCGTTCATCACCACGCGAAGGGAAAAACCTACAGGGAAATGCCGCAATAGTGAGCATGAAGAAAAGTATAGTTCACGACATTATTAAACGGTTCGAGAAAGCAGACAGATTGGAATTCCGTTGCAGTACAGGAGGCCACGGACATTTTCACAGAGAACGTGTGATTGTGCGAAAGGTACAACAAATCCGAAAATATCTGCCACACGAATTGCAAGTGAGGTGGAGGGAGACCTTGGTATGAAAGTTCCTCCCGAAACCGTGCGGAGAGTACTACGACGATCGCACTACCATGGTCGAGTGCTACGGCGAAGGCCATTCATAATGCAGTGAATCAGAAGAAACGTATGCAGTTTGCGAGGGAATAGGGGAGGCTTAGTGGAATCGGGTGATATTTTGCGACGAATGTAAATTTACATTACGGCAAAGCGACGGAAAGGCAAACGTATGGCGAAAGACCAATGAAGAGATGAATCCCAGGAACCTCAAACCAACAGCAAAGTTTTGTGATGGGAGCATCATGGTGTGGGGATGCATTTCCGGCAGTGGTGTGGGTGATTGAGTGTTCATTGATGATACGATGAACAAGGAAGGGCATGGAATATACTGCGAGGACATTTGAAGTAGAGTGCACGACATCTAGGTATTGCGAACAACTTTCATTTTTATCAGGATAATGATCCGAAGATACCGAGCGCATTGTACAAATGTGGTTGCTCTTCAAACGCCCGAAAGTATTGCACCCCCCTCCCCAGTCACCAGACCTTAATCCAACTGAACATTTGTGGGATAAATTGAAACGGACCGTCCGTGCGGACAACATCTATACGAAGGAGACCTTGAAAGAGAAACTGCGCCAAGAATGGGCAAATATGGAGCCAGATTTCACGAAAAAACTCGTGGAATGTATGCCTAGTAGGTTGGAGGAGGTATTGAAAATGAAAGGTGAACCCACAAGGTACTGACATTTTCGTCGTACAACTTACGAACATTTATTGGACAGTGTCCGAATACTTTTGTAGCAGCAGGGTATGCAGCATGTTTCATATTTTTAAATTTTTCTGTTATTTATGTTTGGAAACGAAATAATACAATAATTCTTTTGTAATTAATGTTGTTACGCATATATATTGCTAATAAATATGTTTTGGTTGCATAGTCAGTGTTTCTCAAGCACTCATCGTGAAACATCCCACTGAAACATCCGAACTGACTATGCGAATGTAGACGAGATGTGGCTCAAATTCAAAGATATAGTAGCAACAGCAATTGAGATATTCATACCTCATAAATTGGTAAGAGATGGAACGGATCCCCCGTGGTACACAAGAAAGGTCCGAGCGCTGTTGCAGAGGCAACGGAAAAAGCATGCGAAGTTCAGAAGAACGCGAAATCCTGAAGATGGGCTAAAATTTACAGACGGGCGAAATTTGGCACGTACTTCGATGCGAGATGCCTTTAATAGGTTCCACAACGAAACATTGTCTCGAAATTTGGTAGAAAATCCGAAGAAATTCTGGTCGTATGTAAAGTACACAAGCGGCAAGACGCAGTCAATACCTTCGCTGCGCAGTGCCGATGGTACTGTTATCGACGACTGTGCCGCTAAAGCGGAGTTATTGAACGCAGTTTTCCGAAATTCCTTCACCAGGGAAGACGAATGGAATATTCCAGAATTTGAAACACGAACATCTGCTAGCATGAGTTTCTTAGAAGTAGATACCTTAGGGGTTGCGAAGCAACTCAAATCGCTTGATACGGGCAAGTCTTCAGGTCCAGATTGAATACCGATTAGGTTCCTTTCAGATTACGCTGATACTATAGCTCCCTACTTAGCACTCATATACAACCGCTCGCTCACCGATAGATCTGTACCTACAGATTGGAAAATTGCGCAGGTCGCACCAGTGTTCAAGAAGGGTAGTAGGAATAATCCATTTAACTACAGACCTATATCATTGACGTCGGTTTGCAGTAGGGTTTTGGAGCATATACTGTATTCAAACATTATGAATCACCTCGAAGGGAACGATCTATTGACACGTAATCAGCATGGCTTCAGAAAACATCGCTCTTGTGCAACGCAGCTAACTCTCTATTCGCACGAAGTAATGGCCGCTATCGACAGGGGATCTCAAGTTGATTACGTATTTCTAGATTTCCGGAAAGCTTTTGACACCGTTCCTCACAAGCGACTTCTAATCAAGCTGCGGAGCTATGGGGTATCGTCTCAGTTGTGCGACTGGATTCGTGATTTCCTGTCAGGAAGGTCGCAGTTCGTAGTAATAGACGGAAAATCATCGAGTAAAACTGAAGTGATATCAGGTGTTCCCCAGGGAAGCGTCCTGGGACCTCTACTGTTCCTGATCTATATAAATGACCTGGGTGACAATCTGAGCAGTTCTCTTAGGTTGTTCGCAGATGATGCTGTAATTTACCGTCTAGTAAGGTCATCCGAAGACCAGTATCAGCTGCAAAGCGATTTAGAAAAGATTGCTGTATGGTGTGTCAGGTGGCAGATGACGCTAAATAACGAAAAGTGTAAGATGATCCACATGAGTTCGAAAAGAAATCCGTTGCAATTCGATTACTCGATAAATAGTACAATTCTCAAGGCTGTCAATTCAACTAAGTACCTGGGTGTTAAAATTACGAACAACTTCAGTTGGAAGGACCACATAGATAATATTGTCGGGAAGGTGAGCCAAAGGTTGCGTTTCATTGGCAGGACACTTAGAAGATGCAATAAGTCCACTAAAGAGACAGCTTACACTACACTCGTTCGTCCTCTGTTAGAATATTGCTGCGCGGTGTGGGATCCTTACCAGGTGGGATTGACGGAGGACATCGAGAGGGTGCAAAGAAGGGCAGCTCGTTTTGTATTATCGCGTTATAGGGGAGAGAGTGTGGCAGATATGATACACGAGTTGGGATGGAAGTCATTACAGCATAGACGTTTTTCGTCGCGGCGAGAGCTTTTTACGAAATTTGAGTCACCAACTTTCTCTTCCGAATGCGAAAATATTTTGTTGAGCCCAACCTACATAGGTAGGAATGATCATCAAAATAAAATAAGAGAAATCAGAGCTCGAACAGAAAGGTTTAGGTGTTCGTTTTTCCCGCTCGCTGTTCGGGAGTGGAATAGTAGAGAGATAGTATGATTGTGGTTCGATGAACCCTCTGCCAAGCACTTAAATGTGAATTGCAGAGTAGTCATGTAGATGTAGATGTAGATGTAGATGTATGTCTGACTTAACAATTAATTCAAAAACTGCACTAATGCACCAAGTGTGAAAATCATCTCCTGAGACCTACGTGAGAGCCAAAATTTCCAATAACATGTTTTAACCAACAATTGTATATCCACATTCGTGCGAACTCTCTTTAACAGCACATTATTTTACCGCCCCGTCGCAACCGTAACCTAAACCAGCGTGTACGTGGTTTCAAAAATTCGGCCGCATGCGTGGGGACCTCCCGTTGTGAGCGTAAATAGGAAACACTGAAAGTGAGCCACTGCTGGGAAGCACAGAGGAAAGCTTTGAAGTGGCAGACGGAGGTGCCGTGTCAATACCAGCGACCGGCGCTCGCCTCCGCTCCCTCTGCCGGTGCATTCCTCACAGGCCACAGGCGGCGGGCTGCGGCATTCGCCAGTGGCGCCCGCGGGCGGAGTTTTCGGCAGCGCCTCATCAGTCCTCCGGCGCTGTTTGTGTACAGCCGGGCTCTACAGCCTCCCGTCCCATTGACAGCGCGCTGCGGCCTGCAGGCGGGTAGGCGGGTACGCGCCTGATGGATGAAATCCCTGAGCATGTCTGACCTCGGCCACAGCCGCAACACAGCCGAGAGGACTTCCTCCTCTCTGTGTCGTATCTAGCCGGCCTCATTGGCGACAGCGTATACAGAGCTCATTACCTATAGCGCGGAGAACATCTCAGCTCTACGTCTACGGATCACCAGGCTAAGGTACGAGAGGCTTTAAATAAGTAATGCCACACATCATTTTCTCCACCAAATTATGTTAAAAAAATTCAGAAATTGTTGTGGAACATCATGAAATACTGCTGCTTCAGCCCCTACAGTTTCATGTAGTTCAAAATGGCTCTGAGCACTATGGGACTTAACTTCTGAGGTCATCAGTCCCCTAGAACTTAGAACTACTTACACCTAACTAACGTAAGTACATCACACACCCATGCCCGAGACAGGATTTGAACCTGCGAACGTAGCGGTCGTTCGGTTCCAGACTGTAGCGCCTAGAACCACTCGGCCACCACGGCCGGCTCATGTAGTTCCTTTAGGTAAAGGCGCTATACGTAGCCTTCAAAATGGCGTCTGTAATGGAGGTGTGTTCCAAGCAGAGACCAACAGTTAAGTTTCTTTTAGCGAAACACTAGAGAATCGCAGTTACTCCTAGGAGCTTGCAGAATGTTTACGGAGACGTGGAAGTGAAGAAAACCACGGCGATTTGTCGGGCGAGACGTCTGTAACCATCGTAACAACGTCTCGCAAACTTGTCCGACCTCCCGCGTGCCAGGCCCGTACAGCTGTGCTACTATCAGGAAATTTAAGCAAAGACAAGACTTGTGTCTTCGCCGCAAAAAAAAAAAAAAAAAAAAAAGAGAGAGAGAGAGAGAGAGAGAGAGAGAGAGAGAGAGAGAGAGAGAGAGAGAGAGAGAGAGAGAGGGAGGGAGAGAAACTCAATGCCTCACACAAGTCTGTGTTCCATTAGTTACTCGATAGACCTAGCATAAGCCAGACAGTACTATTTATTTCACAATATACACAATGAGGCCTGTAACTTATCCGTCTTACGTAAACCCTGACTCGGTAAAGTACATGGCAAACGGTATGCGTGTCGGGGAGCTTTACCACCTTGATTGACAAACAACGGTAGACGAATCTAGACACAGTTCCGATGCATCCGGCGTATTGTGAAATGGGGCTGAAAACACCTAAAGGAGGAACAATTTCTAGAGCAACGATCTACAAATTATGGTAAGGGGTCACAACGGTTCAGACATAAATGTGTACGAAAGATGAAATTCGTTTTCTGATTGCTAAGTAGTTTCACTTTTTTGGTGTATTGCATCAACAAAAGGACTTCTTCAGCAGGAGGTCGAACAGATACTAAAACTCAAAACCCACAAATTATTGGTGATTTGTTGAAACCTCAACTTGCTAAACACTTGGAAAACAGTTAATGACAATAGAGATGGAACGTGTTTCATGTTGTAGCTGACACAATATTTAGCTCTTCGTCACTGCAGAATCATGGTTTCACGTCAGAGTACGACAGTGATTAACTGATACTAATATCAAAACAACTTGTATTCGCTCTCAGCCGGATGTGAGCTATATCATCGTCAGCAATGGTTACAGGTGGTCACTGAGTACATAGACACTGGGCGATTGCATAGAGACAGGGATGAGTGGCACTGCGCTAGGACATAAATAACTTACCGGCTATGACTGTGTAAGGGGAAACTCGGAGGCGTGTCTACGTCGACGTCTCAGGTTCCTTGATGCGTTAAGCAGCGACTGTCTTCCCTTGTGGTCCCGGCGTTAGGTAGCAAATTTTGTATTAGACCTCATTCTGCGGACGACATCACAACTTGAGCCTATCTATCAACACCCCTTTCACACCAGGCCAGCCATATTAATTACTGTGATCCTCTACTAAGATTTGCAGCTGCTTCTTCAAATAAATACAACATTTCGACTATCCATGTGGCTGTCCTGGTAACACGCTGCTGTTGTTGAGACCCGTCGAAGTGTTGTCACTCTGAATCTGGCGCCCTGAGACAGAGAAGCGCCAAAGAAACTGATACAGGCATGCGTATTCAAACGCCGGCCGCGGTAGTCTCGCGGTTCTAGGCGCGCAGTCCGGAACCGTGCGACTGCTACGGTCGCGGGTTCGAATCCTGCCTCGGGCATGGATGTGAGTGATGTCCTTAGGTTAGTTAGGTTTAAGTAGTTCTAAGTTCTAGGGGACTGATGACCACAGCAGTGGAATCCCATAGTGCTCAGAGCCATTTTTTTCGTATTCAAATACAGAGATGTGAGATGACGGCACTGCGGTCAGCAACGCCTGTGTAAAACAGCGAGTGACTGGCGAATATGTTAGATCGGTTGCTGAAGCTATAACGGCAGCAAGATTTAAGTGAGTTTGAGCGTGGTGTTATAGTCGGAGCACGAGTGATGGGACACAGCATCTCCGAGGTAGCGATGAAGTGGGGATTTTCCCGTACGACCGTTTCATGAGTGTACCGTGAATATCAGGAATCCGGTAAAACATCCAACCTCCGACATCGCTGCGACCAGAATAAGATCCTGTAAGAACGGGACCAACGAAGACTGATTTGAATCGTTTAGCTGGACAGAAGTGCAACCCTTCCGTAAATTGGTATAGCTTTCAGTGCAGGGCCATCAACAAACCTCAGCGTGCGAACTATTCAACGAAATACCATCGATACCGGTTTTCGGAGACTGAAGCCCACTCGTGTACACTTGATGGTTGCACGACACGAAGCTTTATTCCTCGCCCGGGCCCGTCAACACCGAAACTGGACAGTTGATAACAGGAAACATGTTGCTTGGTCGGACGAATCTCGTTTCCAATTGCATCAAGTGGATGGACGTATACGGGTATGAAGACAACCTCATGAATCAATGGAATCTCGCCAGCCGGGGTGGCCGAGCGGTTCTAGGCGCTACAGTCTGGAACCGTGCGATCGCTACGGTCGCAGGTTCGAATCCTGCCTCGGGCACGGATGTGTGTGATGTCCTTAGGTTGGTTAGGTTTAAGTAGTTCTAGGGGATTGATGACCTCAGAAGTGAGGTCCCATAGTGCTCAGAGCCATTTGAACCATGGAACCTCCACGTCAGCAGGGGGCTGTTCAAGCTGGTGGAGGCGTTTGCAGTTGGTGATATGGAAACCCTGATAAGTCTAGATACTACTCTAAAAAGTGACACGTACGCAAGCATCCTGTCTGATCATCTGCATCCATTCATGCCCATTGTGCATTACGGCGTACTTGGGGAATTCCAGCAAGTAATGCGACATCCTACACGTCCAGAATTGCTAGAGTGGCTACAGGAACACTCTTCTGATTTCAAACACTTCCTCGGGTACCAGACTCCCCAGATATCAACATTGTTCAGCATATCTGGGATGCCTTGCAACGTATTCTTACGGATTTAAGAAGAGCCTGCAGTATTTATGGTATTAATTCCCTCCAGAAGTAATTCAGACATTAGTCACTTCTGCTTGCTTAAGGGGACTCTGCAGGGTATTAGGCAGGTGTGACCGTTTCTTTGGCTCTTCAGTGTATATGGATTTTAAGGAGAGTGTGGCTAAAGGAGTCATTATTGATAAAAACCGCAAGAAAAGTACCGCTAATGATATCTCGGGAAACCAATGCCTGCTCAGATATAGGCCAAACTGTCCTCTCACTGTCGTCTGTCTGTTATAAGCAAACACTATGCATAGTGTCTTAAAAATTTTGGGTCAAATTGAAACTAGTAAAATGGGTCGACAACCGATTACACTGAGGCAGGGTGCCAACGGTCAGACTTGCATATTAATTGGGTTATGGACATACACAGCGCAACATTTTCACTGGAAGTCTGGTTCAATGCGACGACCGTCAGTCTCAATGGATGAATCGCAGCGGCACATGCACTACTGCCGTATTCCGGCAAAGATCCTGGGCTTAGGTTTTGTATGCCGGAACAAACACTGGTCGATAAACAAAGTAGACCGCTGACCACCAAACAGGCGTACCGTGCACATCTCAGCTTAGAGCACATATATTATGTGACGACCGCACGCATCGCACCGGCGCATTAACCTGTGTCTCGTGAACACCACTATCCCTAGCGTCAGCTGTGCATTGCATCAGATGGTTTGTGATGCGTCTATTGTGAGGTGTGTTACTGTGCACAGTGTACGACGCGTAATCAAAGATAACACGTTACTCGTCACTAGAGTTTGACGACATGCATTTAATGTACGGTGCTGCATGATAAACTTCCCGTAAAGAATCACGAATGTGCGGTCGTCATCCAAGCAGAAAAAAGTTTGTCAGCGGGTACCAACTTACGAGAAATGGGGTCATTCATACCACAGAGATTCGGCCAAGGTTCCTCCAAAGATATGTCCAGACACCACAGTTTGTGGAGATGGTGTTCGATCGTGTGGGCGACCACCTAGCAATAAGCAACGGTCAACTTGCCTGTGAAACGCACACTTCGAAGGACACAGCGTGGAGAGTACTTGTGGAACAAGTTCTAATGGCTCTGAGCAGTATGGTACTTAACAGCTGAGGTCATCAGTCCCCTAGAACGTAGAACTACTTAAACCTAACTAACCTAAGGACATCACACACATCCATGCCCGAGGCAGGATTCGAATCTGTGACCGCAGCGGTCGCGCGGTTCCAGACTGTAGCGGGTAGAATCGCTCGGCCACTCGGTGGAACAAGTATTACACCCCTCTCAAAAGAATGTGTGCAAGCACTGAGACCAAACCGATTTTTTGCTCTACATTCACTATTGTCACTGGATTATCCACCGCAGTGCTGTAGTGCCGAACTTCGTACAGTTTGTATTGTTCACGGATGAGGTCTTATTCACCTATGGTGCTGTTTGCAGGAAACGCAACAGCTGTGTCTGGTGTGAGGCAAATCCTCACGCCACTCCCATCGGTGGCCACCAGTAACGATTCTCCTTCAACATACGAGTGGACATTGTCCAAGGTCACCCATCAAGACCTTATTTGCTGCCTACGCTTTAGACTGGTCCATGTTACTTAGTTTCAAAAATGTTCAAATGTGTGTAAAATCTTATGGGACTTAACTGCTAATGTCATCAGTCCCTAAGCTTACGCACTACTTAACCTAAATTATCCTAAGAACAAACACACACACCCATGTCCGAGGGGGGACTCGAACCTCCGCCGGGACTACTTGGTTTCCCCAGGAGACGTGCTGCTACAGTTATTGGAGACAGTAGCCTTTGCTGTCGGTGAAATAATAACGTTTCACGCGTTGGTGCACCAGCCAACTTTTATATTAATCTTCCTGACCACACGAAAAACACAAACGGTCATCGTTGGACTGGAAGGGGGAGTCCTGTTCCATGGCCAGCGCTGTCGCCACATCTCACACCACTGGCGTTTCCCCTCATGGATTACGTGAAGACATTGGTGTATAAAACACCGGAGTGAGGGATGACGACTCGCTTGCTGTGCTCGAAGCTGCCTGTCTTCCGGTACAACAGATTCAAGGGCGGAACGCTCGCCGTTGCCATCCGTGCATTGGGACTGCAGTAGCCGCACTGAACAGTTACTGTGAGCTACACTGTTGATATACGATATACATTTCCGCCCATTATTCCTGTTCAACATCATCTTTTGAGGACCCATTACCACCTGCTTCAGTCCGATCCAAAAGGTCAGACAGCCTCTAGGCAGTGGTGCATGTGGTTACTATGAAGCTGATATGTACTTCAGCGGATTTTTCCTTTTTTCTGTGAATCGTCAGTCGTCTGACTGGTTTGATGCGCCAATACACAAATTCCTCTCCTGTAGCAACCTCTTCATCTCAGATAGCAAGGGCAAACGGTCTTCAATTACTTGCTGCAAGTACGCCGCTCTCTGTCCTCTACAGTTTGTACCCTCTACACTTCCCCCTAGAACCGTGGAACTTATGCCATGATGTCTTAAAAGATATTCTGTCATTTTGTTCCTTACTATTGTCAATGTTTCCCTCATATTCATTCCCTCTCCGATTCTGTGTAGAACCTCCTCATTCCTTATCTTATCAGACCACTTGATTTTGAACATACTTCTGTATCACCACACTACAAATGCTTCAATTACCCCTGTACCACAGTCCATTTTTCAACACCACATGATGATATGCTCCAAACGTACATTCTCAGAAATTTCTTCTTCAAATGAAGGCCTGGGCTTGATTCTAGTAGGTTTCTCTTGGCCAGGAACGCCGTTTATGCCATTGCTAGTCTGCTTTTAATGTCCTCCTTGCACAGTCGATCACTGATTGTTTTTATGCCTAGGTAGTGGAATTCCTTAAGTTCCTGTACTTTGTGACTGTTAATCCTAATGTTACGTTTCTCGCTGTTCTCATTCCTGCTACTTTTCGTTACTTACGCCCTTTTCGATTTACTCTCAATCCACATTCTGTACTCATAAAACTGTTCATTTCATTCAGAAAATCCTGTACTTCTTCCTCACTTTCACTGAGGATAGCAATGTCATTAACATATGGTTTATACCTTTTGACCTTAAACAGTAATTAACAAATGATTCAAATGGCTCTAAGCACTATGGGACTTAACATCTGAGGCCATCAGTCCCCTAGACTTAGAACTACTTAAAACCTAACTAACCTAAGGACAACACACACAACCATCCCTGAGGCAGGATTCTAACCTGCGACCGTAGCAGTCTCGCGGTACCGGACTGAAGCGCCTAGAACCGATCGGCTTCTGTGGCCGGCAAACCCTGAACTAAACAAGCCCTGGGTCACAATTTTTACTCTTTTGACCAGGTTTCAACACTTTTATGAGCACCTTCATCAGAAATTAAATATTCAAATTGGTCTATAACATAAGTAGAAATTAATGGGAAAATTGTTTATAGAAAAGTGTAAGAACTGACTAGCAGTTGAAGAATAATGAAACAGTACTTACATGTCACGTATAAGATAAATATCAAGCCAGGAAGGCCTTAGTTACTAGAATTTTAAAGAGAATAGATGAAAGGCGACCCAATATGAGCCGCTCATACCTATAAAGCCACAGGTAGCAACAGAGTGACGCGTCCACCTTAGCAAGTGCGGGCAGAGGACATTGCACCAAGAGTGCCATCTAGTAGTCATAAAAATAAGTAGGGTACATAACATTTAAAATATACACAGCTGAATGTTATGGTACACTGCATTCAGTACATGGTCTAACAGTCAAAGTTTTATTTGACAACAGCTGACATGGTAAATATTTGATTATGTAAAAGCATAGAAATACAGTTTGAAGACTGAAAACTGATTAACAGTACAAAAAGAAGTCGTATTTACTCGTCACGTATAAAGTAAATACTAAGCGAAAAAAGCTTTAGTCACAATTTTAAAGTAGAATGCGTGGAAAGCAAGCCACTACGCGGTGCTCATGTATATCGAGCTGCAGGTAGTATTAGACTAAAGCTAAACAGTTAAGAACTGCTAGCAGGTGAACATTGCACCGAGAGTGCCTTTTAGTAGCCGCAAGTAGAACCTGGGTGCGTAACATTCAAATAAAGACAGCCCAATAGTATGATTACGATTATTCAATATCGCGGTCGTATGTCCTTGCGCACCATTCAGTGCCCGCAAAACGTTGGAATAAACCGCTCAACTTTCCTGCAGATGGAATGACGCGTTGAGGATATCGTTCGGCATACACTTCACGGATCTGATTGACAACTGCCACGGACAAATTCACAGCAGAATACCACTTCCGCCATTTCTCTAGTGGTATAGCAGCCCTTTAGTGCACTGTTTATTGTGCAGTTGGTTCACAGTGCACGAACATTGTTCTCGGAAAGTAGTGCACGAGCAGCACAACCTCCACTTACTGACAAAGCGAATCGTTGCGCTGCTATGACTGGAACGAGCGCCGCCATCACTCTTCTGCAGTGTCCACAACTGGACATGCGCAACGAACTGAACAGTGAGCGTCCGTCATTATCAAATACTATACATTACCAGTCACAACCGGAACACTTTATAAATATTACAGGTCCTGTTTAGCAGACATGTCATTATATGAACTTTTCTTCAAATTTTAAACTGTAGCCGCGCAGGATTACCCGAGCGGTGTAGGGCGCTGCAGTCACGGACTGTGCGACTGATCCCGGTGCAGGTTCGAGTCCTCCCTCGGGCATGGCTGTGTGTGTGTTTGTCCTTAGGATAATTTAGGTTAAGTCGTGTGTAAGCTTAGGGACTGATGACCTTAGCAGTTAGGTCCCATAAGATTTTCCACTCATTTGAACAGTTTTTAAACAGTTTTAACTAATGCAGGACTATGTAACTCTCTTTTTTGACACGTTCGCTCTTGCACTCTGAACTGTGTTTCTCGCTGACGGGAGGCGCGCGTTTTCGTGCTTTTCTTCATCTGGCGACATCTTTTCCTTTTTCTTGCCTGAGGCCGGCCGTCGTATTCAACCGCAGTAGGCTATAATTTTAATATACTGGCCTTTTAGTTTTAAAACTATGGGAGACGTAAAATAATTTTTCTCTACCTTAATCACAAATTTTTGGTATCTCATTTGTTCAGAAAGCTCTCTCACTGTGGAGGTCACACAAAATTGTATTCAGAACTGCTGGTGGCGCCTGGCTGACATGTAGTAAACCACACCTCACTGTATTGTCGGTAGCATAATTGTTAGAGTCGAGCGTAAGCCACTGCTAGTACACTCCGCCCGATGGCATGGTCTAGCCTGAGCCACCGGTAGTACATTCTAGTGAGAACGTGTTAGACACCATATATAGATAAACAGAGATTAGTGAATGCAAACAAAAACAATTCGGACGAGAGAGAGAAGGACTCACCCACTGATGGTTAATAATATTCCCGGCAACTGTACCTGTAATATTATTCCTGTGCAAGAATATTTGTGACCGTGACCGTGGGCAATGGTAAGGTATCACGCAGTTTTGCCACTCCAGAAAGATTGTTATCGAGACGAAAAGATAACAAAATAACGAAAATCGAACCAGAGTTCTATTAGCAATCAAGTAAAATATAACTACACTTCTGGAAATGGAAAAAAGAACACATTAACACTGGTGTGTCAGACCCACCATACTTGCTCCGGACACTGCGAGAGGGCTGTACAAGCAATGATCACACGCACGGCACAGCGGACACACCAGGAACCGCGGTGTTGGCCGTCGAATGGCGTTAGCTGCGCAGCATTTGTGCACCGCCGCCGTCAGTGTCAGCCAGTTTGCAGTGGCATACAGAGCTCCATCGCAGTCTTTAACACTGGTAGCATGCCGTGACAGCGTGGACGTGAACCGTATGTGCAGTTGACGGACTTTGAGCGAGGGCGTATAGTGGGCATGTGGGAGGCCGGGTGGACTTACCGCCGAATTGCTCAACACATGCGGCGTGAGGTCTCCACAGTACATCGATGTTGTCGCCAGTGGTCAGCGGAAGGTGCACGTGCCCGTCGACCTGGGACCGGACCGCAGCGACGCACGGATGCACGCCAAGACCATAGGATCCTACGCAGTGCCGTAGGGGACCGCACCGCCACTTCCCAGCAAATTAGGGACACTGTTGCTCCTGGGGTATCGGCGAGGACCATTCGCAACCGTCTCCATGAAGCTGGGCTACGGTCCCGCACACCGTTAGGCCGTCTTCCGCTCACGCCCCAACATCGTGCAGCCCGCCTCCAGTGGTGTCGCGACAGGCGTGAATGGAGGGACGAATGGAGACGTGTCGTCTTCAGCGATGAGAGTCGCTTCTGCCTTGGTGCCAATGATGGTCGTATGCGTGTTTGGCGCCGTGCAGGTGAGCGCCACAATCAGGACTGCATACGACCGAGGCACACAGGGCCAACACCCGGCATCATGGTGTGGGGAGCGATCTCCTACACTGGCCGTACACCTCTGGTGATCGTCGAGGGGACACTGAATAGTGCACGGTACATCCAAACCGTCATCGAACCCATCGTTCTACCATTCCTAGACCGGCAAGGGAACTTGCTGTTCCAACAAGACAATGCACGTCCGCCTGTATCCCGTGCCACCCAACGTGGTCTAGAAGGTGTAAGTCAACTACCCTGGCCAGCAAGATCTCCGGATCTGTCCCCCATTGAGCATGTTTGGGACTGGATGAAGCGTCGTCTCACGCGGTCTGCACGTCCAGCACGAACGCTGGTCCAACTGAGGCGCCAGGTGGAAATGGCATGGCAAGCCGTTCCACAGGACTACATCCAGCATCTCTACGATCGTCTCCATGGGAGAATAGCAGCTTGCATTGCTGCGAAAGGTGGATATACACTGTACTAGTGCCGACATTGTGCATGCTCTGATGCCTATGTCTATGTGCCTGTGGTTCTGTCAGTGTGATCATGTGATGTATCTGACCCCAGGACTGTGTCAATAGTTTCCCCTTCCTGGGACAATGAATTCACGGTGTTCTTATTTCAATTTCCAGGAGTTTACTTACAAAGATACGGTCGCCAGCCTAATTTGGTAAAGTTTTAGCCAGTAGTAGCATGGTTCATAAAGAAAGTGAACAATGTGGGTTGGATCTACTTGATACTAAACTTCCGATTTGCTCGTAACATAGAAGACAGTAGCACAGTTTGGCAAATAATGCACCAGTGATTTGACTTGAGTGACACCGGAGGAGTGTTAATACGTTTAGGCAACAACTGGCTCTCTATAACACTTATTACCTGTACATTATAGTACGAAGATAATGATAATTACACAGCCGGCCACTGTGGCCGAGCGGTTCTAGGCGCTTCAGTACGGAAGCGCTCTGCTGCTACGGTCGCGGGTTCGAATCCTGCCTCGGGCATGGATGTGTGTGATGTCCTTAGGTTAGTTAGGTTTAAGCAGTTCTAAGTTTTAGGGGACTGATGACGACCGCAGTTAAGTACCATAGTGCTCAGAGCCATTTGAACCATTTAGTCACGTTTCAGCTGACAGCTAAATAATTTATTAAGGACTATCGTTCACCAAGAAAGGCTGTTAAACATGACGGATTTGAGGGGAAAATGCAAACACCGAGACAACCTCAACTGTCAATTATTAATTCGTAGTAATCACGTGCAAGTGTGCTGGGCCGAGACTCGAACTCGGGTACTTTACCTTTCGCGTGTCCGTGCTCTACCGACATTTTATGTTATTACTTATTTTCCGGTAGGGGCTGGAGGGACAGTGAGGGCAGGGAACGAGTCCGAGGGCAGCCCCACAGTGTCCCCCTCCTCACCGCTATCCTGCTTGTTGGGTGGTGGGCACAGGAAGTGGGAGAAACAGGAACCTTTGTTGTTAATAAAAGACTAGTATGTCCTGACATAACTGCAGTAGGAAATAACAACAAAGTGACACCACCACCACAACCCTTCAATAATTCGAAAACAAAAATAAAAATAAACGGAAGTAAAATTATCGATAAAGAAACCTACTGCGAGCCTCTCATCTGTTAAGTGTTACCGTCTCGTTTATTCGCTCTGTTTCCTAAGTTGATCGCTTTATATGATCGATTCCACAAACGACATCAAGCTGCTCATCTCTGTGCTCTCGGCACCCCCAAGTATCTGTTGGGTCCGCAGAAACTGTTCATAAGAAATTTACATTCCAATTCTTGGATTTGAGTAGCCGTAACAGTATTGTATTGCCGCCTTGCATGCATTGTCAGTAAACCGACACGTTCATATCTGTATCTTGGTATATGTAAATTAAGAAATTTACGTTACAATTCTTGCATTTTAATAGCCGTAACGGTATTGTGTTGCCATTTTGCAAGTATTGTCAGTAATCCAATACGTTCGTATCTGTGGCCCGGTATGCATAATGTACCATTACATCATTGACCCACGCCACCCCATTCGTCTCATAAGACGTAGAAAATACGTTTCCTCCTGGGAAAACACTATGCCGTAAGAGTTTTGTATGAATAGTGCACCGCGTAGATGCAATGATCTTCCTTTCCAGAGTCCAGCATGCATCGTCGACACTTGAGCGAATCCAGCCACGCCGCATCGTTGACACTTGAGCGAATCCAGCGTACTTTGTGTCATTCGTCGGGGGCTTGTGGTTCATGACGAAGTCAAGCGGACTGATGCGGGTATGGTGGTGAATTGTGCGCTACACCACTGTCCAGTTGCGGCGGGATGTTTCTGTTCCGGGCGATGTGTCAAAGAAGCAGATTGTACACGTCCTTCGACGTCTGCGGTCGGGAAGTCGATAAACGTGCGCAAACGTAACTGTGTTAAACGATGGACGTTCGCACGTACTTTAATGGGGGGCGACATATGAGCACCCCTGTAAGGCCTGTCGCAGCACCGTTCGTGCATGACATTAATATACATGGACCACGGTCCTCGTGGACGTTTACTAAACCCCATTCTCGTGCTGGGAGGGTAAATATGTCTACTGTACCTGGAAGAGCTGCCCGAAGCTTAAGTAGCACCCAAAAGCTGCGTCAATCCTCTGAGACACAGTACGCGTCGTAGGGTTAAGGTGTGTCAAGTGGCTCATCGCAGAAGCGAGAGAAGGGTTGACGAATGACACTCACGGGGGCATATCTATCGACTGCAGAGCGTTTCATTGTACAGACGTCCGATCTCTGCTTAATAACGGACGATAGGTACCCACAGTCGTTCCCGCCGACTCCTTATGGAAGATGACACCCAAACATAGCAGGGTTGGCACCACAGGTAAGGATCCATCCGGTCCTGCTTCTAGTCCACGTTCCACGTGCAAAGTGTTGTGTTTAACAGAAGCTGACCTCGCTGCCAGTTGCCATTCCACACATGTGTAGCCAGTCCAGTGCTGAGCCGATCTCCCTCTCGGTCAGGACGAAACACACAGTACCATTTACGCATCCTGTACAACTGAATGATGAATGCCATAGGCATACCCCAGTTAACTGATATCGTAGGCTTGTTGGGCGCAGTTCGAAGGCAAACGCGCGCAGAGTGCCGACAAAGGGGAATCCTGCCTCACAGACCGTAGGATGTTAAAGTACTCCGTCCTCCCTCCGTTGATCGCCATTACTGATCTGACATTGTGCAACAGCCGCATTACTGCCGTGGTCAGTAATAGTGGGACACCCATTCTGTTCATCACCGCCACGAGGTATGAATGAACTACCGGTTCAAAGGCCACGGTCGCAATCTTCGACGATCAGTGTCCCGCGGAGGTGACATGCAGCCGCGCGGTCGACGACGTCACGATATCCCGCAAGGCTACGGATATTGCTTGTGCTGCTAAGATACGTCTGATTTGCCTGCATATGATCCGTCAGCGACGTTTTGATAATGGCGCCAAGCCTGCACATAAAAATCCTATACTCACTAATAAGGAGGGTCAAGGGGCGATAATCACATGGTCGTTTGCCGCCACGCGGATACGGTATCGGGAACACGACGCCTTCCTCGAATTCAGAGGGAACCGGGAGTTCTTTCTTCAGAAGCTTATTAAACATGCATAACCATATCAGTGTCATAACTGTCAATCATGTAGAGTAAAATTACAATGGGAACCCGTGAGGATCTAGGTGATCGTTTGATCGCTTTCTCCAGCTTCTCATTAGCAATTTCAGCTAAGACGTCTGTTTCCCTGTTCGCCCTTTTCGTCCAGGAGGGTCGCCAGCTCCCTTATCACAGGTCCTGTAGAATCTGTGAGAATAATCCGTGAACGTCTGAGTTATGTCCCTTTATGTTGTAAAACAACGGCCTTCGCCGAGATCGAGCTGATGAATAATGTCCCGCGTCTGCATCGTCTTTCCCGTACTACAGGATGCATCGAAGGTAGTTCATTGGACATGCAGTACGGCGACTCCCTCGCGCACCATTCTACCCGCCATCCTTAGAGTCGCAAGTTATGTCAGCTTCGCTTTGACTCGGTGGACGGCTACCTGACATTCCGGTGATGGCAGTAGAGAAAACCGCCCCTGGCGGGGGGGGGGGGGGGGGGTCACAACATATTAATGTCCTCCTTTCACGCACTCGACCCGTCACTGCAGGACAGAACCACAAGCATGTCTTCGGCGGAGGCAGCCAGGCGACATCTGCTCCACCATGCGGCCGCAAACCGCGTCACGCAGATGACAGACCTTCGTCTTCCAGTTAACCTCCGTCTCCATACCTGCTGTCTAACGAGGGTAATCATATAAATATAAGCCTCATATGGTCTGAACGCCATGGCCACATTGCAGAGTCCACCGTCCACATCACTAACCCGGTCCATACGGCTTGTGCAGTGGCTTGTAAAAAATGTGTACCACTGTTCGTTGCGATTCTTCGAGTCCCATGGATCGACTAGGTCTGTCCCGTTGAGCAGCTCGTAATGTTCATGGCTCTAGATTTACTTAGGCTGTTGGTTCTTCCGGTTGACCACACAATTAATATCTCCGCCGATTATATAAGTATCGTATCACCCCCGAATCAATGGTGTAAAGTCGTGGGCGTAAAATTCTCCACGTTCTATTTTATTGTCTTAGCCTGATGGGTCGTAAATATCGGTCAAAAGCACACCGCCGATGGTAACAGCCGTACCCCAGGCCGAAGTCAAATACTCCAAGTCGTCTGGGTGTGTCTCTTCCTACAGTAATATCGCTGTCGCAACGCCTGTCTTGTCACAATGGGAACAATAAATATTATAATCGCAAAATCCGATGGGGAGGGATGGGGGAAAGATCAGGGCATTCGGACTTTCTGTAACAGCCCATTGTGTAAGTCCGCAGCACTTAACATGTCACTGAGCATCTTGATCCTTACAGGAGTAGCAATACTACTGACGTTAATGGACGACATCCCGTTCTCTTGTTGCATGGCTGTTATCTTATAGGGCACCTTACGGTGGATGCGCACTTCCTACTGGCACTCCCCCCTCCCCCCCCCCCCCCACACCATCCTCTCATGTGGTATGCTGTTACTCCATGCAGCCTTCCGCTGAGAGTGCGTGGATTCAGCTTCTCTTACTTCATCTGATGCCCATTGGGCAGGTTGTGTGACCAGTTTGCCAGTGTCCCTCCGTTGACGTGCGTTACAGGCGCCGTAGCCCCCCCGATATCCTGCTGATGTCGGTCATACTCCTCTGGTGCTACCAGGCCGTCATCGCGGCCAACAGTTGTCATTGTTCTGCTGGCGCCCCCAGCATCCACGCTAAGAAGCTCTTCCATGTCACGGTCGGCTGATCTATGCCCGGAAACGCTTCAGAATTACCTTTTCGATCTTTCCGGTTGTACTTCACCGTGAGGTGGTGCTTCTTCCGGAGTTTAAGTGATAACTGCTTCTGTTGCTGAGACTCCTAATCAAAGGTCAGTGTGGCCTCTTGATTATCGTGGGAGTGTTCGGGATCGGCTCCGTTCGTAACTGGCATGTCCTACGACAGGTGTGGGCGGTCCAGCACGACTTAACTGTTCCACGGTTGTTCGTGATCTGCCGCTGTCTGTTCGTTCGGGTATGTTTCCTATTTCACTGTGGAAAGCCGCGGCATAGGTCACAAGGAACTGCGTCGGTTTCGGAGTGAGTGGGTGGGGGAGGGGGGGTATCAGCATATGACAGATGTAGCAACCTTCTTGGTGTGTGATAACAAAGGGAGAGAGAGAGAGAGAGAGAGAGAGAGAGAGAGAGAGAGAGGCAGGGAGAGAGAGAGCGAAGGGAGAGAGGGGAAGAGGGAGCTAAGAAGGAAGGGAGCAAAGGAGAATGCGATCAGGAATGTGGGAGGCGTGGAGGCATTGAAAGAAAAGAGAACGGGAGGGATGGAAAGCGGTGCAAGGGAGTAGGGACGGGAGTGGGAAGAAGGAGGGTGGGAGTGAAGCGCAGAGAGCGAATGAAGCGGAGGTAGCATTAGGGGCAAACTACACTTCTAAGCTTTTTTTACTTAGATTATCTGGTGTAACAGAGCATTAAGTGGAAGGGCTAGGGGTAAGGTGGTAGGCGTAGTACAATTCTAAGCTTAATTTTACTTTAACCAATCATCCAGTAATACACGAAGTAATTGATTTAAAACAATATGTCAAAAAAACTATACAATGAAGCGTTTAATTAAATTTGGTGCCTTGGCCAAGAAAAACTTTACAACCTCAAGTGAATGTGATACATGTGCTCATCCTACCAAAATTACTGCATTTCCTCATTCGTCTATATTTGCTCAACGCAAAAAACTACAAAAGAAAACACAGGTATCTGAATTTGTTTCTGGAAGGGACACGAAAATAACCATCTGAACACAGAAAATATGACTAGCATGACAAGTTTTTAGACTCCCCCTCCCGCAGAGTTCTCTGTTAAATATACACCACAGCTGGGCCGCAGAGAACATGCCCGGTATTCAGGCCCCTGGGCGACGACCTTTTCAATCATCAGAGCTCACTATTACTCAAAAAGGTTAATGACCGGTACTTCCTTCGGTGTCACCGATACCGACCAAAGGCATATTACGTCTGGAACAAGCCGTGTAACAGGTTGACGCAGTCCGGGGCTCCGCTCTTCCGTCTCGCTCCCTGGTTGCAACCGCTCCCCAGCCGTCCCTCATGGCAGAGGGCGACACCTGAGTGGCGCTGACCTCGCCACACTGTAGTACCGGCGCGGGGAGGTTGCGCGCGGCATTCAAAGACGTCGGACATGTGGCGATGATACAATACGCACATGTTGTGAGAACGGTACTGTAAATCTATAAAGCTTATAAACCGGGCTAGGCTAATGTACAAATAAAGAAACTCTTCTTATCCGTGAATCTACATCACTTCTGCTGCAGTCTGCAGTCAGTCGCTTTCCAGACCTAGAAAATGGAAGATGGACAACTTCCATGCCATATAGATGCGGTGAGTTCGACAAACTCGAAACTTTTTTTTTTGTTGGGTCGTCAGGTTTCTGATTGGTTTGATACCAAATTTTTCATCTCTCATTTGTGCTTGCAATCCACGTCTTCAATTATTTGCTGAGTGTATCACAATATCTGTCTTCCTCTACATATTGGCCCTCTACAGTTCCCTCTAGTACCTTGTAAGCAATTCTGTGAAGTCCTAAAATATGTCCTCTTATCCTGTCTGCCCTTCTTTTGAATGTATCTTGCCCCATTTCTCTGAAGAACCTTCTCATTTCCTACTTTAACAGTTCACCTAATTTTCAGCATTCTTCTGTACTACCAGATTTCGGCAGCCTCTAATCTGTTGTGTTACGTTTTTCCCACACTTCATCTGTATCTGCCATCCAATGCTTTTCCTTCAAGCATATATTCTCAGAAATTTCTTCCTCAAATTAAGATGTATACTTGATTCTATTGATTTCTGTAAGCCAGAAGTGCTCTTTTTGCCAGTGCTCGTCTGCTTTTTACGCCCTTCTCGTTGCTTCTGTCCTCTATTATTGTGCTGACTAGACAAAATTTCCTTAGATTCATCTACTTCTTGATCACCAATTATGATGTTAAGTTTCTCATGTTCCCATTTCTGCTTAGATTTATTCTCAGTCTATATTATTTATTCATTTGGCTCTTCATATCAATCAACAAGTCCTGTAACTCTTCTTCACTTTTACTGAAGACACCATGTAATTTGCAATTCTGAAGAAGTTGAAGAAACCAGCCTACCAGGTGCAAAACAACGATTCATTAGCCTTCGATGTAGGTTTCGATATTTCTAAAAATATCTTTTTCAGAAGGAGTGAGCCTTATTACATCACATGACGGTACATTAGATTAGGAGAAGTTCATTTCGCCTTCCTATCTGGCATGATGTACACGTAAATTTTGCAAATATGTCATCCTGTGTCTCATGTTACAATTTTATGTTGACAAGAGCGTCTACCTGTGGACATTTACTCGTCAAAATTCATTCTGAAGTACGATAAAAATGTAATCTGGCTCCTATCTAAAGTCATGGTTTAGGATAATTCTTACTTTGTCAATTTAATATATGACAAGAGCTGCTCTACATTTTCTAATCTATTGTACATCACGTGATACAACAAGGCCCACTCCTTCTAAAGAAGATTTTTTTGAAAATATCGAAACCTGTGTCAAGGGCTAATAAACCGTTGTTTTGCAACTGGTTGGCTGATTTTTTAACCTCATCAGAATTACATAGTTGCTGTTTCGCAGCCACGTTAAAGATCTTCATGAATAAATCGAAACGCTGATATCCTTTCACCTAGAATTTTAAATCCCAAATTAGAACTTTTATATTCAATACGTCATTACTTGTTATAGGCGCTTCAGTTTGGAACCGCGCAACCACTACGGTCGCAGGTTCGAATCCTGCCGCGGCCATGGATGTGTGTGATGTCCTTAGGTTAGTTAGGTTTAGGTAGTTCTAAGTTATAGGGGACTAATGATCTCAGATGGTTAAGTCGCATAGTGCTCAGAGCCATTTGAACCATTTGAACGTATAGATTGAACAGTACGGGCGAAAGACTACATGTGTGTCTTACAACCTATTTAATTCGTGCGCCTCATCCTTGATCTTCCAGTGTTATAGTTCCCTCTTGGTTCTTGTACACATTGTATACTACCCTCATTTCCCTACACCTTACCTCTATTTTCCTTGGAATTTATGACATTTTGCTCCATGTGACCTCGTCTTTTTTCAAGTCGACAAACTCTACGAAAGTCTCGCCTCCGCAACGTCAGAACTGCCTCTCTGGTGCCTCGACCGTACCCAAAGCAAAACTGAAGTTACAAATACGAGTATGTCGTTGTTATGGTCTTCATTCCTGAGACTAGTTTGATGCTGCTTTCCATGCTACTCTATCCTGTACAAGCTTCTTCATCTCCCAGTATCTACTGCTACCTACATACTTCAGAATCTGCTTAGTGTATTCATCTCTTGGTCTCCCTCTACGATTTTTGCCATCTACGCTGCCCTCCAATACTAAATTGGTGATCCCTTGATGCCTCAGAACATGTACTACCGACCGATCTCTTCTAGTCAAGTTGTGCCACAAACTCCTCCCAAATTCAATTCAGTACCTCCTCATCTACCTATCAAATCTTCAGCATCCTTCTGTAGCACCCCATTTCGAAATCTTCTATTCTATTCTTGTCTATACTATTTATCGTCCATGTTTCACTTCCATACATGGCTACACTCCATACAAATACTTTCAGAAACGACTTCCTGACACTTAAATCTATACTCGATGTTAACAAATTTCTCTTCTTCAGAAACGCTTTCCTTGCCATTGCCAGTCTACATTTTATATCCTCTCTACTTCGACAATCATCGGTTATTTTGCTCCCCAAATAGCAAAACTCCCTTACTACTGTAAGTGTTCCATTTCCTAATCTAATTCCCTCAGCATCACCCGACTTAATTCGACTACATTCCATTATCCTCGTTTTGCTTTTTGTTGATGTTCATCTTATATCCTCCTTTCAAGACACTATCCATTCCGTTCAGCTGCTCTTCCAAGTCCTTTGCTGTCTCTGACAGAATTATAATGTCATCGGCGAACCTCAAAGTTTTTATTTCTTCTCCATGGATTTTAATACCTACTCCGAATTTTTCTTTTGTTTCCTTCACTGCTTGCTCAATATACAGATTGAATAACATCGGGGAGAGGCTACAACCCTGTCTCACTCCCTTCCCAACCACTGCTTCCCTTTCATGTCCCTCGACTCTTATAACTGTCATCTGCTTTCTGTACAAATTGTAAATAGTCTTTCGCTCCCTGTATTTCACCCCTGCAACCTTCAGAATTAGAAAGACAATATTCCAATCGACATTGTCAATAGCTTTCCCTAAGTCTACAAATGGTAGAAACTTAGGTTTGTCCTTCCTTAATCTAGCTTCTAAGATAAGTGGTTGGGTCAGTATTGCCTCACGTGTTCCAACATTTCTACGGAAACCAAACTGATCTTCCCCGCGGTCGGCTTCTACTAGTTTTTCCATTCGTCTGTAAATAATTCGCGTTAGTATTTTGCTTCCGTGACTTATTAAACTGATAGTTCGGTAATTTTCACATCTGTCAACACCTGCTTTCTTTGGGATTGGAATTATTATATTCTTCTTGAAGTCTGAGGGTATTTCGCCTGTCTCTTACGTCTCGCTCACCATATTGTAGAGTTTTGTCAGGACTGGGTCTCCCAAGGCCGTCAGTAGTTCTAATGGAATGTTGTCTACTCCCGGTGCCTTGTTTCGACTTAGGTCTTTCAGTTCTCGGTGAAACTCTTCACGTAATATCATGTCTCTTATTTCATCTTCATCTACATTCTGTTCCATTTCTATAATATTGTCCTCAAGAACATCGCCCTTGTATAGACCACCTATATACTCCTTCCACCTTTCTGCTTTCCCTTCTTTGCTCAGAACTGGGTTTCCATCTGAGCTCTTGATGTTCATGCAAGTGGTTCTCTTTTCACCGAAGGTCTCTTTAATTTTCCGTTAGTCAGTATCTATCTTACCCCTCTTCAGATGAGCCTCTACGTCCTTACATTTGTCCTCTAGCCATCCCTGCCTAGCCATTTTGCACTGCCTGTCGATCTCATTTTTGAGAAGTTTGTATTCCTTTTAGCCTGCTTCACTTGCTGCATTTTTGTATTTTCTCCTTTCATCAATTAAAATTAGCATCTCTTCTGTTACCCAAGGAATTCTAGTAGCCCTCGTCATTTTGCCTACTTGATCCTCTGCTGCCTTTTCTATTTCATTCCTCAAAGCTACCCATTCTTCTAATACTGTATTTCTTTCCCCCATTACTGTCAATTGTTCCCTTATGCTCTCCCTGAAAATCTTTCAGTTTATCCAGGTCCCATCTCCTTAAATTCCCACCTTTTTGCAGTTTCTTCAGTTTTAATCTACACGAATACAAGTAATGTTCTACAAAAGGAATTCATAGCGAAAGTCTCAGTATGGATACAGCAGTGCACGTTAATCCCTGCACTTTCTTTTTTTTTCCTCTGACATACGTGTCCTCGCGCTACCTGCGTGTCATTTCCACCGGAAACGCAGTTTGCACCCCTGCTGACGCGCAGAAACACGCCGCCGAGTGTGTTCAGCGTAACGAGACACGGCGGCAGCTGCACCGGGCCGGAGTGCGGGCTGTGGGTGGCAGCGCGGTGCAGTTTGTTCGTCACGCCGGCGCGTTATTAAGGCCCCTACAAGGCCCGCACGTGCAAACTACGCGCTGGCCGCCGCAAATTCTTCCCCCGCTTTGCACCGTTTTTATTCACGAGGACCCAAAATGCAAATGCATTTCGCTATACGGGAACGCATATTTAAAATACTGGCCGAGCGACAAAAGCACGGGAAACAACATTTACCCGCACTCCGGAGCGGAATATTAATGCAAACAACATATGCGGAAAAAGGCGCCTATGTTAATAATTTTTATCGTAGACGGTACGTACTTGGTAGGGGAAAAAAAATTATTCCCATTCAGGTCGACCGGTGACGATGCGGAGGGGCGGTGCGGATGTTTTATCTCCATTATTGTCAGCCCGGAGGTTTCATTATGCAGTTCGCGTCGGCAGGCGAGCGGCCAGGTGGTGCGTGCGCTAATCCGGTGCTATGAAAATTGCAGAGGCTGCTTTCCGAACGGCATTCCGGTACTTCCGCCAAATATCTGCTTTACAATGCATATGTCAATGTGCATGGTTTCCGTTTCTTTTTTATTGTACTGGCATCGGTCGTTTTTGTGTGGAGAACGGTAAAATTTTCACAATGATTCCGACACGAATATGTCAGTAGTGCATAGAATTTCTAGAATAATGTTTCTATTTTTCCTGTTTGAAAATATGCACTTAACGTGTGAAAATTATGTCACATAAACGACAAGCCGATACACACATTGTACAGAGATGCAAAAGTAAAATTTTGGTTCATGGAATGTGTCGAGTTGCTGACTTCATATGGCTTCGGGAGTTGTAGTACTTCAGCAGAGGTGAGACTCTACTGGCGGATGAGACTCGATGGGGTAATGCGATTCTACAGACGGTGAAAACTCCTCAAGATATAAAATCTACGTAGAAGACCCCCGTGAATGACCTTCCATTTAACATTCAACAAGCAGAAGTGCCACATTTTGCAGACGCTGCTGATCTTACAGTAAGCACCAAAAGAGAGAAGAAAATAGAACAGATTTTTAATGATGTTTTTCAAAGAATTACTATGTGATTCACTCAAAATGGACGCTCCCAAAATATTGAGGAAAAACACTATATTCAGTTTCGTTCAACAATTACTGATGGCAATAGTTGACATAGCACATGAAGAGGAGTCAGTAAACAGGGCAGAAAGCTCCTAATTTTTGGATGTATTTGTTGACAAACACTTGATCTGCAAGTGGGATAGTACTTTCACTCTTCGTGTAATCTGTAGTCAAGGAAACAAACGAATATACCTGCTGACATATTTTGGTTATCCCCTCTCATTAAACTCTTACGGAATTATTTTCTGGGCTAGCTCAATACTTACAAAGAAAGTACTGATAGTACAAAAGCGTGACGTCAACTCGCGACAGTCATATAGATACCTCTTCAAGATGAAGCATTTTTACTGAACCGGCACAATACGTATATTCGCTAATCACATTCGTCTTAAATAAATCATCACAATTTGAGAAGAATAGTGATATCCACACTTACACTCTAGAGGAAAAAGCGCCTCTATTATCAATTACTAACGCTGTCACTGAATCACCTGAAGCATCTTAGTGCTTCCTCGTGGGGACACGGGGAAAACAGTGGTCAAGTTTATTGATAGCAAAAATACCTCTGCTCCGAAGGTAAGAACAAATGACAGCGCCTCACTACCTGCTGGTACAGAAGATTGATAGAGCTGCAATATAAAGTCGCCTGACTGTTCTAGAATGTAATAATACTGCTAGGAGCTTCGTCAGCATATACACATACAAGAGAAATAATCCCAAGAATGCCGTCGTGATTTGCTCCAAGACAGGCTTCGAAAAGACTATTCTTTAGGCAGTTTAGGTGCACAGAGGGAGCAAGATGAAAGCTGAGACAGCGGCGTCGGTCCCTCGAGAACGTCCTGAGACAAAGAGGCACCCGGCCAATGGGCATGAGAGGCTCTCGAAACACTCGTGATATTGTTCTCTCGTCACGTGTTATGTGGATGCGAACAGGTCCCTCAGAAGTGATGCCTCCAACGAGCGCTGGTACCACTGCCTGGTATCCAGTGGCAACTGCGACTTGGAGAGCTCACGATGCTGCGACTTGCAGGGGCATTGTAGACTACACGCGTGCCCGAGGTGCCCGACAGGTTGCCGCTGCCTTTCTCATAGATCTCCGATCTAGTATCTTCCATCGTTCCTAATCGTTTTCATAGAAATGCTGCCGTAGTTTTATGTCCGACTCCTCAAACTGCGCAATATCGTTTTTATTACTTTATTTCTAATTACCGATTTCAAAATACCCTGTTCCATCGTCGGATGTCCAAAGAACTCTAGTCCATCAACCGAAAATGAGGTATTGCTACTGGCTGTATTGTGTGGCTGTAGACTTCTCCCAAACAGCAAATGAATCTCGTTGAAGTTGCTGCACGTAGCCTCCTTGGGAAATGTGTTCACTGGCCTATCTACACGTGTGAACTGATTCCATGACACAATGCAGGGCGGGTGATGTGTATGCAAGGCTGTTAGGGATGCACTCTCAAACTAGGCTACGACAGTTATTACGTATCGAAACTGGTCTGACCACCAGTATCATCCGTTTTTCTGTTTGTCTTTTAGTTTTCGTGCAGTCTCCAGAGTTACTTACGAGAAACCCTATATTAATGTAATGTGGAAAGGGTTTTAGACTGATTAACAATATTCAACGTTCTATCCTAAGATAGAAATTGAAGGAAAGGGGTGAAATATGTGCCAAGGCTGGGAGTAGAACCAAGGTCTCCTGCTCACTAGCCTGGTGAGTTAGCCACTTTGCCGTTGTGGCTGACACAGCTGCACAGACTGCTTTAACCCAGTGCTCTCCCTAACACAAATTTCACTTCACACCTCAGCCCATTTTTACCTTATTAAAAATGTCAGTACTGCAGGAGATCTCTGATTTTGCAGTACCACCCCAACTTCGTGTGTAATGGGAAAATCCTATATGTATGATAGGCGTAGGTGATCAGTTGGTCTGATGTAATAATATTTACCTAGACGCACTGAGTTTTACCTTCATATTCAGTAAGGATATAAGCTGAAGCAATTAGTAAAAATTTATGCCGGGGCCAGGGCATGAAACTAGGTTTCCTGCTGACTAAGCAGATGCGTTATCCACTACATCACCTTAGCACAATGGCTGACAGAGCTGCGTGGGCCATCCTAGTCTAGTGTGCTCACTAACACAAACTTAAATTCACACCTTAGACCATTCTTCCCTCCTTACAATGCCGAGGCTCTCTGAAATTTGAATAGCATCGCAGCCGTGTACATAATGAGTGCTATACGAAAATCAGAGATCTTCGGAATACTAACAATTTAAGAAGGGGGAAATAGACTGTGGTGTACACTGCAGTTTGTGTTGTGGAGGGCACTGGACTAACAAAGTCGATGCAACTCTGTCAGCCACAGTGCTAAGGTACTGTAATGGATAACACCTTTGCTTGGTAAGCAGGAACATGGGTTCACGTTCCGGCGTTGACACGAATTTTAACTCATTTCTTCATTTCTATCCTTACCGAAGATGAAGTTGAGAATATGTGCCCAGGAAAATATAATTACATCAAACTCAAGATTCGGTCAAAAAAGTAAGCCTCTTCTATCGTGCATATATTACATTTGCTTAAGATTCTTACAATGAATGTCAGCCTGGCATCTGCTCTTCCTACAGCTTTTTATGTGCTCCCTGTGGATGGCCTCTCCTTGGTACTATACACTGGTTGTTGTTTCCAGTGATTTGCGGACAACTGTGTAACAGTAAGGTAGTGAATTTGTTCACCTGTTTATACGTAATTCGTTACATTTATCTACGTTCAGGACGAAATGCCAGTCCAAGCGCCTTGTTTCCCACTTCCGTATTGATTATATTATTTGTAACTTTTCTAAAATAAAAGCTCCACAACGAAAAACAAAAAAGCGCAAATACGACAAACACGGGCAACGGTGTGAGTGAGATCGGAAGCCGGGGATGTGACATACTAGCCACTCTGGCCCCGAACCCAATTACAGCGGCCAAGTGGCATAATACGACCCACCATAAGGGTGGGTCAATAAGTAAAAGCAGCAAGTGAAAAAAAGAAAAAAATAGTCCAAGCGCCAGTCGTATATCATTGGCAGGTCTTCGTACTGAAAGTGTTAGGGCGCAGGTGGTGAGTGGTAAGATTTCACACAAAAACAAACACTTAAACAAGCTCAAACATCAGAGAAAAACAACACGTACATCATAATTTATTAGTATGAGTCTACAAAAGCCTACTGGTGGCAGAACTTCCTGGAAACACCAGCACAGCAATTTATAGGCATTAATATAAAGGAATGCTGCCTGCAAGATTTACTAATACACCCTAATGAAATCATGTGTTGGCACCACAAATTTGAACACCAATGCCGAGAGAATGTAATATAGAGTTGCTAAAAATCCAAGCAAAGTAATATTTGCTCTTATTGTTTCATTAAATCAACACTCGGTAGTTTTACTAAAAACAATTATTGACATCAGGTATTAAACATTACTACCAACAGGATTTACCATCACAAACTTAAGAAAAGCAATCGTTGACAAAACTAATTTGAGAAACAACCGCCTACAGCGTTTACTTCAATGACTTACCAAAAGCAACTGCTGGAAGAACTTAATAGAGTTCTGAAATAACCGCAAAATTAAACAGAAACTGCCAACAAGATTTACTATTGTACTGAAGCATCAGAAAATCTACTGTTCGCCCAATTTAATAGAATGATCAGATGAGCACAAAATTAAATAGCAACTGCCAACAAGACGTGATTAGAATTTATTTTATATTTGACAATTTAATTGAAACTTGTATTTAATTCTGGATAGGCAGTCCACAGAAATGAGAGTAAACGTGTTTACTAGGCCCCTTTAAGTAACAGAAGTAAAAATAAACGGTACACGTCTTCCATCAGAAAAGTTATTACGAAATGGACACTCAGAAATTTGTGCGACAAAACCTCATTACCATTCATCATGCCCTGAAATAGTACAAAATTATGTTCGCAACATGGGACTGTCATATGGTAACGCAAGCAGAACTAAAACAGAAATTTAGCTTAGCACCAATACACTAAACAGCTGCCCAGCCTTACTAATTTCTTAATTTAGCCCCTTTGGCGCTGATTATGGGTAACGTAAACGTTTTTTGTAGCAAGTCAGCGATCTGTTTCAGCAGAAGCGTTGCTTATAAAATGCTGGCCCAAGTTTTGGGGTCCATGAATACACAAAATGAACAGACAGGATTATTAGGTCTCCTTTTTGTAACTCATGAGAAACAGATGAAGAACGTTTAAAACTGCAAAGTTGTACATATGCAGAACACATCACGTCGAGATTAAAGGACTGCTTATCTAAGGATACAATAAACAACTTTCAATCAAGCTTCGGCTACGAGGTCTCATAAGCCTTTCCTATTTTCAACGTTCGCTCATTCAACACGAGCCGACTTCACCAAGGAGCTCCACTAATACCGCAAAACCAGTATTGCCGACAACCGCTAGCAAATCAATTAACAGCCAACCTGACATTACTAGTTCACTGATTCTAGTGTGATTTCGACAAGATTGAGGTAACGATGACAGCAAGCATACAGACGGTAAGATCACAATAACGATATTTTATTACTATTTTTTTTTTTCGCTCGTCGGTCTTCTGACTTGTTTGATACAGTCCGCCACGAGTTCCACTAATCTGCTAATCTTTCCATCTCAGAGTTGCACTTGCAACCTACGTCCTCAATTATTGGCTGATTGTATTATAATCTCTCTCTACCTTTACAGTTTTTAACATCTACAACTCTCTCTAGTACCCTGGAAGATATTCCCTGATGTCTCAACAGCTGTCCTAACATCCTGTCAACGTTTTCGATATATTCATTTCCTCGCCGATAAGGTGGATAACCTCCTCTTTCCTTAACTTATCAGCCCGCCTAATCTTCAAAATGCTGTATCACTATTTGTCAAATGCTTCGATTCTCTTCTCATCCGGTGTTTCCAGCGCCTATTTTTCAGTATCACAGGATTTCGTGCTTCAAACATGCATTGTCAGAAATTTCTTCGTCAAACTAAGGTCATTGTTTGACAGTAGAAGGCCAGGAATGCCCTTTTTGCCAGCTATAGTCTCGTTCTTGTTCGGTCCGTCATGGATTATTTTGCTTTCCAAGCAATAGAATTCCTTAACTTCTTCTACTTCTTGATCACCAATCATGATATTAAGATCTCGCAGTTCTCATTTCTCCCACTTCTCATTATTTTCACATTTCTTCTATTTACTCTCAGTCTATATTCCGAACTCATTACAGTGCGCCTTCCATTCAGCGGAACTGAGGATAGCAATGTCTTTAGCTGATCTTATGATTGATATCCTTTCACTATGAATTTTAATTCCACTCCTGGACTTTTCTTGATCTTTTATTTCCGTCATTCCTGCTTCGATTAGCATTTCGTTCAGTCTATTATTTTTCTCGCTTGTGCATATTTTATGTTACCTGTCTTCCACTAGAGCTTACCCTTATTATTCTCAAAACTTCAAACATCTTGCAGCTTTTTCCACGTCGACAGATCCTGTGAACTGATTTCTCATAAGTGTTGCTTCCAGTATTGACCAGAACAGGCTCCCTGATGCCTTTACCTTCCCTAAACCCAAACTGATTGTCATCTAATGTGTCCCTCATGTCTTCCGGCGTTTTCCAAGATACGTAGTACTCTTATGATTCGTGAACAGAATCTATTACTAGCTGATATTTATTGCAAAAATCAGTCTTTCTCCTTTGTCATTTCTGCCATCAAGTCTATATTCTCCGTAGCCCTTTCTTTTACTTTTTCCCCTACATCCGCATTCCAGTCCCCCATGAATGCCAGGTTTCCGTTTACCTACGGAAATAATCATTCAGTATTCTCATACACTTTCTCTACCTGTTAATTTTCGGCCTGTAATGTCGGCATATATTCCAGAACTATCATTGTCGATGTTGGATTTCTGTTGACATAGAAACCGTAAAACCAAAAACAAACAGAAAATAATAAATGCTCACTGTAACTTCTGAATGTGGATGTAAGAACGAACGGAGGTCTCAAATAACAAAGACTGCTAGCAACTGGGCCCTTGCACAACATAGCTGTCGTTCAGGAACGAAGAAGACGTAACTCACAGGGAGCACCTGCGATCAGTGAACATAACGGACCCACAGGCAGCAAACCCGCCACTACAGCTGACACAGGATTCTCTAGCGTATTGCAATGGTGAGCACAATTAAAAATGGTTCAAATGGCTCTGAGCACTATGGGACTTAACATCTATGGTCATCAGTCCCCTAGAACTTAGAACTACTTAAACCTAACCAACCTAAGGACATTACTCAACACCCAGTCATCACGAGGCAGAGAATATCCTTGACCCCGCCGGGAATCGAACCCGGGAACCTGGGCCCGGGAAGCGAGAACGCAACCGCACGACCACGAGCTGCGGACACGAGTAAAAACGCAACCGTGACGTCGGAAGCAACAGCTGGCACTTCGGGCCAGCACAGAATACAGTTTCAAACGCAGCTGCTGCCCAAGCGTACCGCCAGTCACGAAGTTACTATTCTTCCTCGTAGGCCTATAATTAGCAATACTATTGTAATTCAGTTTAGAGATTTGAAAATTTCTAAGACAGCTGCGACTGCTGTTGGCCATATGGAAACCTATTTCAGTCCTACGAAAGACAACACATATAATAAGTGTTGACATGTCACAGATATGTCTCTTGTCATGTGCATTTTGATCTGTCACTGACATTGCGTAGTGAAAGAGATAGTGAATCTTATAACATGTCCTAATACCCAAGCCAGTCTGGGCCTGATGCAAAGGAATGATTATAAGTGATAAGATACTGTATGTCGATATTTAAAGCATGTTGTGTGTACTGAACCGGAGACCCAGAAACGACAGAGAGGCTGCGTCCCCCACAACGGACCACAGGCCACAGCAGTCCACCCACCCGACCCTCGCCCCATGCTGAACCCAAGGTTATTGTGCCGTTCGGTTCCCAGTGCCAACCAGCCTTCACACCCCCCCCCCCCACCCCCCACCCCCGGGAACGTATCGTACTAAACGAGTGTAGCCCCAAATGTTTCTGTGGTTGTGTGGTAGAGTAATTATGGTGTACGCGTTTGTGGGGACAGTGCACAGTGCTTGCGCAGCAGTCACCAACATAGTGTAATTGAGGCGAATAAGGGATACCACCCCGCATTCGGCGGGGGAGATGGAAAACCGCCTTAAAACCCATCCACAGGCTGGCCGGCACACCGGTTTCTTGCCCGGGACCGGCTCACCTTCCTACTCAGGAAGAAGCGGCTAGGCAGGCGGGCCTAGGGGAATGTTACTGAGCTTCGTCTTACACTCCATTTCTACGCCACAGATTTGATAATGGGGTAGCCGAAATGCGTTACGATAAAACAAAAAATTTAGGCGAGAAAAGTGTATCCTCATTAATGTCCACATGGTCGCAGATCCTCTCAGATACTTCCTCTCTAAGGTGACGATGACATAACATCTACATCTACATCATACTGAGCTAGCCACCAAATGGTGTGTAGCGTAGGATAGTTTCAGCACCACTATCGATAACTCCAACACTGTTCCACTCGCGAATAGTGCATGGGAGAATGACTGTCAGTAAGCCTCTTTATTGATTCTAATTTCTCGATTTTTTTTCCTCATGGTCAATACGCGAAATGTATGTCGCGAGAAGTGATATGTTGCCCGACCCCTTCTGAAAAATGCTACCTCAAAATTTCAACAATAAATCTCTCCGTGATGCGTAATGCCTCTCTTGTAACGACTTCCAGTGCAGTTTGTTTAGCATCTCCGTAACGATCTCTATCCAGCTAAACGATTCCGTGACAAAACGCGCCGATCTTTGTTTGATCTTCTCTATCTCCTCTGTCAGTCCTACCTGATAGGGCTTCCAGATAGATAAACAATACTCAAGAATCGCTCGAACAAGCACCTTGTCTGCTTCTGCAGTGGTAAATCCAAGGATTGGTTTGCAACAGCTACCATGGCAGCAGCTTGTCTCCATTCTGTGTGTCTTTCAGCTTTTCTCTTCATTTCTTTATAGGTGTTACATCTTACATCTTTCACGATTTGATCCATGTACCTCAGTCGTGGTCTTCCTCTTGGTCTATTTCCCTCGACATATCCCTTTATGATTGTGTTCAGGAGTCCTTTATGTCTTAATAGATGGCATGTAAATTGCACTCTTCTTTTAACAATGAAACTCCAGAAGCTTCTCTTCTCACCTGCTCTTTCCAGAACCACTTCGTTTGTGACCTTGTCGGTACACTTTATTTTGAGCATGCGTCTATAGCAGCACATTTCAGAAGAAGTTAGCTTCTGGTCTTCCACTGTCCTTAGAGTTCATGTTTCACACCCATAGCATGCCACACTCCACACATGATTTCAAAAATCTTTTCCAGATTTCAAGGCTGATGCTCTTAGATGTTAATGTTTTTCTTCTTGTTAAAAGCAGCCTTTGCTTGAGCTATTTTACGTCTCATTTCTGCCTTGCTCCTTCCATCCCTGGTAATATTTGTGCGCAGGTAAGTAAATTTATCAACTTGTTCAAACAGTTCATTGCCTACAGGAACTTGGACTGTCACTTCATCTTCTTTGTCGCATGCCATTACTTTTGTTTTTGCTTTATTAATTCTTATATTATATTCTTCACCCATAACTTTATCCATTCTATTCAGTAGGACTACAAGATCTTCTTCACTTTCAGCCAGGACAGCTATATCATCGGCATATCTTATCATATCTATTACTTGGCCATGAATTACTACATCTGTCTGTGAGTTTTCCCTTACTTTTTTCAGCGCCTCTTCAATGTATACGTTGAAGATAACAGGGGATAGTGCGCAACCTTGTCGGATACCTTTCCGTATCTGCACCTCCTCTTCTTTTGTCCGTCCGCGGATAACTGCAGTCTCGTTTTTGTACAGGTTCCATATCATTTTTCTATATTTATGGTCTATTCCTACTTTTTGAGTACCTCAAACATCTTATCCCATTTAACATTATCAAAGGCTTTCTCTACATCTACGAAAGCTACGTATGTTTTCAGGTTTTTATCTAGTCGTTTCTCTATTATTAATTCTAAAGCAAATATTGCTTCTCTGGTTCCTCCATCTTTCCGGAATCCTAACTGGTCTTCGGAGAGTGTAGCTTCGACTATTTGTTCTATGCGTTTTAGGGTAATTGAGGTTAATATTTTAGAGGCGTGCGTAACTAGGCTGAGCGTCCTATAGTTTTCACATCTTGTAGTATTTGCCTTCTTTGGAATGGGGATCATAATGTTTTTCTCAAAGTCTGTAGGTATTTTACCCTGCTCGTACATGTTGCACATAAGATTATACAACTCCTGATTCAGTTTTTCTCCTCCAGATTTCAGAAGTTCGGCTGGGATATTGTCTATACCAGGCAATTTGTTGTTTTTCAGTTTTTTCAGAGCTAGTTCAAACTCTTCCTTTAATATAGGTTCACCTATGTTGTGTGCATCTACTTCTGTTTTTTCTTCCATGATGTTTACAGACAAGTCTGGTTCGCTGTACAGTTTTCCTATATATTGTTTCCATCTTCTTGCAACTTCATCATCGTCATCCAACATATTGCCATTTTCATCCATCACAGCCCTACACTTGTTTCTTCTGTCTCCAACGCAATGTCTCACACATTTATAGATCTTGACGATATTTCCCTTGCTCATGTTGTCCTCAACTGAAATACAAAGATCATCAAGGTATTTTTCTCTTGCCTATTTTGCCTCTGTTGATTCTGTTTTTTAGACTCTCGTATTTCTCTTGGTCTTCCTTCTTCACAGAATTTTTAAATTTCCTTCTTTCTTCCATCATATTTAGTAGGTCATTAGTGATCCATTCCTTCCTTTTGTCTGTCCTTTCTTTTCCTATTACTTCTTCTGCTGCTTCTAAAATACCAGTTTTATTTTTTCCCAGCTGCTTTGGATGTCATTGCAGCCCTGTGTATTTGTTTCTTGTCTGTTTCTACTTGATAGTGCTTCAGTGTATTTTCGTTTTTCAGGTTTGTCAAATCCCATTTACATGTACTTCTTTTTTTAATGTTCTTGAATTTTAGTTCAGTCATCATCATAACGAGTATGTGGTCACTTTCCACATCACAGCCTGGATATGGTCTGCTGTCCTTAACTTGGTTTTTAAATCTTTGCTTCATTAATATGAAGTCAATTTAATATCTCTTAATGTCACCAGGCATTTTCCAAGTATATCTTCTTCTTGGATGATGATTAAATAAGGTATTTGTAATGCAAAGTTTATTTATTTAGCAGAATTCTGCAAGTTTATCCCCTCTTTCATTTCTTAACCCTAATCCAAAATTCCTTTTCACATACTCTTCTTTACCTTCCCCAACAACGGCATTCATATCTCCCATGACGACAAGGTTTTCAGCTCCTTAATTTCTGCCAATTACTTCTTCAAGGTGGTCATACATCATGACGATTTCATCATCCTCGTGCCTCGTAGTTGGCATGTATACTTGGATTATGATTGTGTCTCTTGGTTTAGTTTCCAATCGGACATAAACTATCCGCTCACTATGTTGAACAAATCCTTTTACTCTTAACCCCATCTCTTTATTGAGGATAATTCCCACTCCTGCAATCCCGGGATTGTCTTGTACTGTTCCAGTGTGTATGATTCTGTGATCCCCTGGCCAAAAGTCGCCAGCGATTGGTCATCTCATTTCTGAGCCTCCCAGTACATCAATATCCATTCGTTTCATTTCCATTATCAAGTTTTCCAGTTTACCACATTTAAGAAGTGAGTTGACGTTCCATGTTGCTATCCTTCTTACATTAATGCTTTTGGATTTTGGTATCTCTTTAGTTGTCCCCGCCCGGAGATCCGAATGGGGGACTGTTTTACCTCCGGAGAATTTAACCAAAGAGCTTTCCATCATAAGCTGTTGATACTTGGGATACCCGCCCGGGTCTTTAATGGAGTGGTTTCCCGTTGCCTTCTACATTTTATGCCGTTGGCCACCTTGTGGCTCCTCCGCCTTTAGGAGCAGTTTCCCACCCCCTTCCTTCTAGCCGCTTATCCGCCCTCCTAGAAAGCCGTTGGCAATTGATAGAAAGTAATCTCCTTATCCCGGGAGATATTCGGCTCAGTAGAAGTATAGGTTGGAGATGGAAGACTCCTAGCCCTCGAAACCTAATAGCGTCAGGGTCGGAAAAGAACAAGAGTTGGCCGAGGGTGGCCAAATAGGAAAGATAAAAGTGAGGAGCCTGGCATAAGTAAGTGGAAGCAATGCCAGGACTCAGCTCGGGACCCCGTGGTCGCCAGCCACGTACTCACTAGGTGCGAGTCCCTGGGTGGAAGCACATTGTAAGTGGTTGAGATTCATTTCTTAAGATTCTTGCGATGAATCTGAGTCTTGGTATAGGCTTTTTCCACTATCTGTTTTATGTGGTCGTACAACTTAAAGTCACAATGGATAGTTACGCCTCGATGTCTTACGGCCCACGCTAACAATAACGCAGCTGTACAGAAGTGTATTTCTTTTCTTACGTATGCGCAGAATGTTACATTTATTTGTTTTGAGGGTCCACTGCTAGAGCCATCACCATTCATCAAATCTCTGCAGGTCATTCTGATCATTCTTACTATCCTCTGCCTTTGCTACTTTGCTACAGACAACTGCATCATCTGCGAATAGCCTTAAAGAACATTCGGCTCTTTCTACTAGATTATTGTTACGTGGGTTTAGCCGAGCGGTCTATGGCACTGTAGTCATGTACTGGACAGCTGGTCCCGGTTAAGGTTCGAGTCCTCCCTCGGTCATGGGTGTGTGTGTTTGTTCTTAGAATAATTTAAGTTACGAAGTGTGGAAGCTCAGGGGCTGATAACCTCAGTAGTTCAGTCCCATAATATTTCACACACATTTGAACTCGACCATTTATACAGTACATATTGTAAACAGCAGAGGTCCTAGCACACTTCCCGGTGGTACTCCAGATACTACTATCACAGCTGTCGATTTTGTTCCGTTAAGAACGACGTGATGAGTTCTATCTGGAAGTAAGTGATGAATTCAATCTCACGCCTGCTCAATATTCCGTAAGATCGTATTTTTTCATTTAACGGCAATGCGGGACGGTGTCAAATGTCTTACTGAAATCAGTGAACACAGCATCAACCTGAGCGCCGTTATCCATTACGCTGTGGATGTTATGGAGGAACAGAGCAGGCTGAGTTTCGCAGGATCTCTGTTTGCAAAATCCATGTTCGTTTTTATAGAGGAGACGTTCATTTTCCAAAAAGTTATAATTCATGACTATAAAACATCTTCCACAATTCTACAACAGATTGACGTCAACCATGTAGGTCTATAATTGTTTGGATCTGTCGTACGGCCTTTCTTAAAAACAGGAATGACCTGCACATTTTTCCGATCGTTAGGTACCTTTCGTTGCTCAAGCGATGTACGATAAACTACTGCTAGAAAGGGAGGAAGTTCTCTTGCATAACCTTTATAGAATCTTATAGGTATCTCGTCTGGTCCTGACTTCTTCCCACTAGTAAGCGTTTGTACCTGCTTTTCGATTCCGCGATTGGTTATCTCAATATCTGACTTTTCGACGTTCATACGACGTTTGAAAGGAGGGACAGTGTGTGCATATAATAACTCTTTCAACAAACACAGTAAGCCGACAATGTCTATGCAGATACTGTCCAAACACAGTGTCTGCAGCGCAGTCGAATTTGTTCCCCACAAAGCGCTAAATTTTTAGATCTCGATCAGGCAAGGAACACCGTTGTAACACAAACAAATGCATTACAATTGACCTGTCGCAAGTCGTGGTCGATATTGTTGTTGTTGTTGTTGTTGTTGTTGTTGTTCGATGCATATCTCCGTACTAAGATATCTTGCGCAAGCTTTTTCACCTCCGAGTAACTACTGCAAGCCATATAGTCTGAATTTGCTTAGTGTATTCATGCCTTTGTCTCCCTCTACGATTATCACCCTCCGCGCTTCCCTCCAATACTAAATTGATGCCTCAGAACGTGTCCTACTAACCGATCTCTTCTTCTAGTCAAGTTGTGCCACAAATTTCTCTTCTCCCCAACTTCATTCAGTATCTCCTCATTAGTTACGTGATCTACCCATCTAATCTTCAGCATTCTTCTGTAGCACCACATTTCGATAGCTTCTATACTCTTCTTGTCTAAACTTCCATGCATGACTACACTCCACACAAATGCCTTCTGAAAAGACTATTACGACAGGCTTCCGTTACCTACTACACAAATTCCAAGGCATTTAGTAACTGCTATGCACAGCAACAGGAAGAGCGCACAATTTCTATTCGTTCATTGGTAGAACAACAGAGATAAGTTACGGGTAGGTAGTTTTGAGTTATGAAACGTAGAACAGAGAGAGAGAGAGAGAGAGAGAGAGAGAGAGAGAGAGAGAGAGAGAGAGAAACAAACAGGGACCTAACAAAAACACCATATTGTGAAGACAAAGCTTACGGAAGTGAGAAGGTGGATGCATTGGTTTAGTGTTTCAAAGCAGGAAAACAGACCATGGGCATTTGTTTTTTGTGGACCGTTATGAGGGTGACATGAGGAAGCGTTTCAGCAACTCCTTTTTCTCCCCGTCTCCACCCCTTCTCTCTCTCACACACTTTTTTTTTTTTTTTTTTGAGCAGCAAACAATGAAGTAGATATAGCAGGTATGGCGTGTGTTAGTTAGGTAACTTTTCTGGAGGTATAACACATACTGTGATTCACCGTTTGTTGTCATTGGCTACTGATCTATACATGCCGTGTTGGTTTACATAGCTAAATGAGGTATTAGGTTCAACGAATGGAGGTGTCCTTAAGTGTTTCTACATGCGACGACCGTATTTTCTGCCCATTTATGATTTATTAATAAAATTAATTGGGACTTTTTCGCATTTATTTTTAGTCACAAGCTTTGCACACACCGTAATTGTGTGAAGACAGCTCATAATTTATGTGGACGATCGCAGTATTGAAGGTTCGTCTCCATCAGGGAATCGGCAGCCTATAAATGGCATTTCCAGGCTGACACAACGGACGAAATTCCGGAGACATGCGAGGAAAACAGTAGTGGGCACAGGACTGACAACTGTAGCACTCCTGAGACAACGTGCTTCCACGTTGAGTTTTTAGTCCCGCAGACAACACGTTCCTGTTTTCAACATAACTTTCAAACTTCAGCGAACTACTTGAAAATCTTAGCTATCCCATTTTTCTGAGCAGTATGTCAAAGTCTGCATCAAATGGTTCGCCGAATTCTAGTCACGTCAATACTGTCATCTCAGTGTTGTCCATGACAGATTCCAGTTCATTCGTCAACTTAATTAAGGTAGCGTTGGAACTACGGTATTTACAAAACATGGACAACTATGTACCATACATTGCATTATTAGATTGCGTTAATACTTGTTCAAGAGATTATGAATGTGACATTTCGTAATGACGTGCAACCTAAGTTTTCATTGCAATTCTCTTTTGCTCTGGAGTTCCTATTCCATGTCTACAAATTCAACCGTTGAGTAGAAGGAGTTGTCATTAATGAATTCTTTTAATGTGTTTTTGAATGATGTTGGGCTCTCTGTCTAACTTATAATGCTACACTCCTGGAAATTGAAATAAGAACACCGTGAATTCATTGTCCCAGGAAGGGGAAACTTTATTGACACATTCCTGGGGTCGCATACATCACATGATCACACTGACAGAACCACAGGCACATAGACACAGGCCAAAGAGCATGCACAATGTCGGCACTAGTACAGTGTATATCCACCTTTCGCAGCAATGCAGGCTGCTATTCTCCCATGGAGACGATCGTAGAGATGCTGGATGTAGTCCTGTGGAACGGCTTGCCATGCCATTTCCACCTGGCGCCTCAGTTGGACCAGCGTTCGTGCTGGACGTGCAGACCGCGTGAGACGACGCTTCATCCAGTCCCAAACATGCTCAATGGAGGACAGATCCGGAGATCTTGCTGGCCAGGGTAGTTGACTTACACCTTCTAGAGCACGTTGGGTGGCACGGGATACATGCGGACGTGCATTGTCCTGTTGGAACAGCAAGTTCCCTTGCCGGTCTAGGAATGGTAGAACGATGAGTTCGATGACGGTTTGGATGTACCGTGCACTATTCAGTGTCCCCTCGACGATCACCAGAGGTGTACGGCCAGTATAGGAGATCGCTCCCCACACCATGATGCCGGGTGTTGGCCCTGTGTGCCTCGGTCGTATGCAGTCCTTATTGTGGCGCTCACCTGCACGGCGCCAAACACGCATACGTCCATTATTGGCACCAAGGCAGAAGCGATGGAGCTCCGTATGCCACGGTAAACTGGCTGACACTGACGGCGGCGGTGCACAAATGCTGCGCAGCTAGCGCCATTCGACGGCCAACACCGCGGTTCCTGGTGTGTCCGCTGTGCTGTGCGTGTGATCATTGCTTGTACAGCCCTCTCGCAGTGTCTGAAGCAAGTATGGTGGGTCTGACACACCGGTGTCAATGTGTTCTTTTTTCCGTTTCCAGGAGCGTATTTGGCAAATGACCAAAGATATTTGTGACAGCATAATTCACCTCTTTCTGTGTCAAAGTCAGTCCCACAATAGTAGAGAGCATCCTTTCATCTAGTGTTGTACTTAAGAACTTCACTTAAATATTTGAACTGGTACGGGTACTGTGACTATCCAGAGTTCTTTGAATGAATGTCAGCAAGGTGATCTTGGGTGGGTTCCACCTGCTACTCTGTTGTTTTTATGCAATGAGTACTTTTTATCTTAGTATTGAATTACCCCAAAAACGATGCCAAATCAAAGCAGTGACTGAAAATAGGCATAGTGGCTAATTTACTGATATGTTTATCACCAAAAGTGGTAATGACCCTAATAGCATAAGTAGCTGAACCCAACCATTACAGCAGATCATCAATGTGTTTCATCCACTTCCATTTCTCGTCAATGCACACACCAAGGAACTTTGAATACTCTGCATTGGCAACGAACTTCTATTCAAAGATTATAATTATCAATCACGTTACTCGATTTACTGTACAGAAATGTGTATACTATATTTTGTCAAAATTGAGTGAGTCAATTTCCAGAGAACCATTTGATAATTTCCCTGAAAGTTATTTACAGTTTCCTCAGCTAATTCTTGCATTTCAGGTGTCATTAATATTCTCGTATCATTACGAAAAAGAGCTAGCTTTGCATCTTCATTAATATAGGGCAGTAAGTCAGTAATATATTTTAACAACAACGAACCCAAGACTGAGCCCTGTGGGACACCATTCTGGATACCTCCCCAGTTAGAGGACTCTTATGATTTTTGCAGGCTCTCTGTCCTGTTATTTTCAACCTTCTGCATTTTTCCGTTTAAATTTGATTTAATCTATTTTAGCATTGTCCCACTCATACCACAAGGAAAAGGTGAGAGATAACAAAATATCCCAGTCGGTGGTATTCTATTATTCAGAGCATTTAATATTTGACCAGTGAAAGCATATACAGCATTTCTTCTTGAAGATCCTTCTTGAAAACCAAATCAACATTTTGTTAGTACTTCATTTTTACAAATATGTGAAGTTACTCTTGAATAAATTACATTTTCAGGAATTTTGAAAAAAGTTGTCAGGAAAGAGACTGGGCAGTAGTTGTTAGTTAGCATCAAACTTATCCCCTTTTCTATGCATTGGTTTAATAATAGCATATTTTAGTCTATCTGAAAACATTCCCTGTTTCAGTGAGCTAATACATATGTGGCTGAGAATCCTATTTATCTGTTGAGAAGAAGTGTTTAGTTCCCTATTGGAAATACCATCAATTCCAAGTGAACATCTACTTTTGGGGGAATTTCTTATTTTTCTAATTTCAGTAGGAGGGGTGGATTGAATTTGTTTTATCAAATTGCAAATGTATTTCCTCTTCCATATGCAGCCTTATATTTTATAATGAATAGTTTGGTCTTATTTTCTCTACAGCTCTTAAAAATTACCAATAAAATATTTTCTACTTCTAACTTTTTCTTAAATGACTTTTCATTGAATATAATATTTATGCAGTCTCCCTGTGCTCTCAGTTGCCCAGTTTCCCTTTCGACAATGTTTCAAATTGTTTTCACTGTGTGTGTAAATTGTGCGACCAATCCTGTGACCGTTACCATGTGACTAGCTGTAAAAAACGAGTTAAATCGCAGGTAGAACTCTATAAATAAGGAACAAAGTGGATTTTGAAATGTGACGAACAAGGTGTGATATCGCAAAGCTATGTAAGTTATGTAACTTACGCACAACATGTGATCATTTATTCTAATAAATAGTTTTAATTTTATTAGCAGAGATGCTAATCTTGAACATGAAGCACATACTTATGGATTTTTTTAAAAAAATAACTTAATACAATGCAGTAGTATTTATAATTCTTGACTGTTTATTGACCACCCAAGTTGAAATTGCGTAAATATTCAGTTATTTCGTAGTGAATAATAAATTACGTGGTTTTGGATGAGACTGATCAGGTGCTAATCAGATGGTAAAGTCATAGGCGGTGAGGTGATCGTGCATCCTTGAAAGAATGCAGAAGCTGTGTCCCCTCCTACAATCCCTTTAAAAATTACTTTGATTTTTTTTCTGCATGTGTTTACGACATTTTATAAGTTTTGGGGCACATCTTAACACCAAAGAAGCCTTATTGAAAAAGTACTACCAACAAACGAAAAGTATTACGCACAGAAATTCAGGTATCACTGTAGTAAATAAATTACAAGCCGTAACAACTTTCTACGACAGCTGAAAGCGCAACAAAGCCCATGTTCTGTAGCATATGGCAGCTTATGTGATGATAATAAGGCATAGATGATATTTTCTCCTGATATATTATTAATCTGAATAAATTATTAATTCGAAATAAAACAAAAAATGCTATAATTAAGTATTCAGAACACATTCCTTTCCAAGAAATGAGATTTTAACATAATTTCACTTTCCATATCTATTAGGTTTACCAAAGTAATCTTGTTTATTATGGCACCAATGTCAGTTTTAGCTGCTTTGTCTTATTCTATCAACAAAATAGCTAAATTTGACCTTCTACTTCACCTATGCTCGACCATAAATAGTTTATTTCCCGAAACGTCATTTACAGGATGCTGCAGTCACTGCTGTTGTAAATATCCTCAAAGCTATTTCGATGTTTGAACAATCATGTCCTAACCCAAACTGGAAGCTTTCTCAGTGCTCCGTGAGCACTTTCTACTCGAATTTTGAAGCTATTTCGCATTTCGCTTTTCGCTATTTCATTAACTAGCTCAGCTCTATCGATATTTCTGCTGGTCACCAACATCTGCTGTATATTTTGCAAAATTAGATACAGAACTCTCACTTACAGATTTCCCGGCAATAAATGAAAATGATAAGAAGTGTAGTGTCGCAAGTAAGATCTGCATGCAATTTACTTAATATTTTATGAAATGGTGGGGGGGGGGGGGGGGGGGGTCCCACTCAAACCTCCCTGACTCCAAGCACCCAGGAGCGAAAAACCACAGTAGATACGACAGTGAAAAATGCATACATTGTAGGGCATCTCAAAGAATTTATATTCCCTCGTCAGAAGTGCCAAATATCGTCACCAGAGTGCAGCATGTTCGCATGAAGTGAAAACGGCGACTCCACATCAGCGCGCGCAAGCAGTAGTGTGATGTGCAGAAGCAAAATCGCCGACTACTGTGCAAAGAAATTGTCGTCGTGAGTGTGAATGTGATCCACTTGACGCGAAAACAAGGACTGATACAGAACGTTTCTGGAAACAGGAAGTGCTCTGTAATATTCTGGCAATGCACTTTACGGTGTTTCAGAGGAGACAGTGGAGGATATCAGTCAAATGTTTCTCAGGAGCCCACGTAGATCAATCCGCCAAGCAACTATGCAACTTGATGTACCTCTATCAACATTGCGTCTTGTACTTCACAAGCGTCTTCGTATGCGTACTTACAAAATGCAAATTCTGCTTTCATCTGACGCGAAACGACAAACCACGCCGACAACAATTTACTGCAGATATGCTGCAGCGTATTGATATGGATGCCAGCTTCCTGGAAAGATGTTTATTCTCGCATGAGGCTAGGTTTCACCTATCAGGAAGGGTTCATAGGTATAACGTTTGAATTTGTTGGTCGCAGAATCCGCAAGTTGTCATTAAACATGTTCGTGACAGCTCTAAAGTAAACGTCTGGTACGGGCTAACGCGTGACAGGATTGTTGGAACGTTCTTCTTTGCGGAAAAAACAGTGGATGCGTCAGTGTATCTGGACATGTTGGAACACTTTGTGTACCATTAGGTACAAGACTTGCAACCCAACATCATTTTTCAACAATATGGTGCACCGCCCCATTGGTCAACCTCTGTTCGCAAGTTCCTGGGTAGGGGATTTCCCAGTGGTTGAATCTGACCCCGACGACTCATTGCCTGGCCACCACGTTCACCCACCATTATGCCGCTAGATTTCTTCATGTGGGGATTCATGAAGGACCACGTGTATGAGACCAAAGTGGACGATATTCCTGCGTTGCGACATCGCATCACTAATTCGATTGCAACAACAGAGGGAATGTTACAAAGAACTTGGCTAGAAATTGAATATAGACTCTATATTCTTCGTGATACAAATGGTTCACATGTAGAGGTGTATTTATGATAAACAAATTATTCGAGATGCTGTGCAATGTGATGCATTTTTCATTGTCACATGTACTGTGTTTCTTTCTGGATTTTTGAAATCATGGGGGTTTGAGTCGGACACCCTGTACTTTGACGCACTTTAGCCTCCACAGTTTCACTCCAGTCTACGGTTGGCACCAGTAGAAAACAATCGGAAGCTCTCCGTCACATTACATATCTGCTTCAGCTCACGCTCGCTAACCTTTGATAACCTACAATACCGTAGCAAACCAGCAAGATATATTCCATTGTTGAACGTGAGTAAACTGTGTAGGAGGTAGTTGTATCAGCCAAGTGCACTGTTCACACATAACCCTTGTGGTTCCTTTTCGGTAGTAATCATTTCTCGATGATGCTACTTGGACGAAAATACTGTGACAACAGCATGCGTTTAAACCTCGGTCCGAAGAAAGACATCTTCTCGCTAATAGATATTAAGAACACGAGGGGTAGAAAACTCCAAACATTAAATATATCTGTTAAGATAGGTACTAAACTATCCGTAACATTTTCTAATGTGGTTGTGCTGGCACCGCCGTTCTTATCGCTTCAGATGTGATTCTCATTATTGCGTTCCTTGATGTGTTTCTTGTGCTGTGTTATAGGTGGGAAGTGTCGTTGTCTGTCATGCAGCCTCCTTGCAGCTTGCGAGTTCTTCAGCTGTGACCTAATTTTTCCTTTCACTTTCGCTGCAGACACCTGCTGAAAAAATAAACAATCGATTACATAGCATGAATGGCAGATTGTGCCCCACATTTCCTCTCTCGATCGTCGACGGATATCAAGCTTTCATCAACGATCTGCTCTTTAACTTGACTGAAAACCGTTACATCGAAATCCACCAAAGTAAACTGCTTGACGCTTTTCCAAGACACAGTCTTCACCACTTCCAATCCAACAATGAAGTGTAGACCAGCTATGTGTTCTCTTCAAGGAAATACACTCCTGGAAATTGAAATAAGAACACCGTGAATTCATTGTCCCAGGAAGGGGAAACTTTATTGACACATTCCTGGGGTCAGATACATCACATTATCACACTGACAAAACCACAGGCACATAGACACAGCAACAGAGCATGCACAATGTCGGCACTAGTACAGTGTATGTCCACATTTCGCAGCAATGCAGGCTGCTATTCTCCCATGGAGACGATCGTAGAGATGCTGGATGTAGTCCTGTGGAAATGCTTGCCATGCCATTTCCACCTGGGGCCTCAGTTGGACCAGCGTTCGTGCTGGACGTGCAGACCGCGTGAGACGACGCTTCATCCAGTCCTAAACATGCTCAATGGGGGACAGATCCGGAGATCTTGCTGGCCAGGGTAGTTGACTTACACCTTCTAGAGCACGTTGGGTGGCACGGGATACATGCGGACGTGCATTGTCCTGTTGGAACAGCAAGTCCCCTTGCCGGTCTAGGAATGGTAGAACGATGGGTTCGATGATGGTTTGGATGTACCGTGCACTATTCAGTGTCCCCTCGACGATCACCAGAGGTGTACGGCCAGTGTAGGAGATCGCTCCCCACACCATGATGCCGGGTGTTGGCTCTGTGTGCCTCGGTCGTATGCAGTCCTGATTGTGGCGCTCACCTGCACGGCGCCAGACACGCATACGACCATCATTGGCACCAAGGCAGAGCGACTCTCATCGCTGAAGACGACACGTCTCCATTCGTCCCTCCATTCACGCCTGTCGCGACACCACTGGAGGCGCGCTGCACGATGTTGGGGCGTGAGCGGAAGACAGCCTAACGGTGTGTGGGACCGTAGCCCAGCTTCATGGAGACGGTTGCGAATGGTCCTCGCTGATACCCCAGGAGCAATAATGTCCCTAATTTGCTGGGAAGTGGCGGTGCGGTCCCCTACGGTACTGCGTAGGATCCTACGGTCTTGGCGTGCATCCGTGCGTCGCTGCGGTCCGGTCCCAGGTCGACGGGCACGTGCACCTTCCGCCGACCACTGGCGACAACATCGATGTACTGTGGAGACCTCACGCCCCACGTGTTGAGCAATTCGGCGGTACGTCCACCGGCCTCCCGCATGCCCACTATACGCCCTCGCTCAAAGTCCGTCAACTGCACATACGGTTCATGTCCACGCTGTCGCGGCATGCTACCAGTGTTAAAGACTGCGATGGAGCCCGTATGCCACGGCAAACTGGCTGACACTGACGGCGGTGGTGCACAAATGCTGCGCAGCTAGCGCCATTCGACGGCCAACACCGCGGTTTCTGGTGTGTCCGCTGTGCCGTGCGTGTGATCATTGCTTGTACAGCCCTCTCGCAGTGTCCGGAGCAAGTATGGTGGGTCTGACACACCGGTGTCAATGTGTTCTTTTTCCCATTTCCAGGAGTGTAGTATCGGTGGCAATTTTGAGATTCAGAAAATATGGAGCTTATCCCCTATGGTACAAACAACTGGTCACCACACTGTTGCAAAAGCAACATAAAAAGCATGCCAAATTTAAAAGAACGCAAAATCTTCAAGATTGGTTATGTTTCACTAATGATCGAAACCCAGCGCAATCCTTTTAATCCTTTTATGCTTTCAATAGCGTCCACAATGAAATTCTGTCTGAAATCCGGCAGAAAATCCAAAGAGGTTGTACTAATATGCACATTAGACTAGCAGCAAGACACAATGAATACAGTCCATAGCACGGTGCCAGTGGCAATGTTACTAACGACAATGCCACTAAATCAAAGTCAATAAACACAGTACTTCGAAATTCCTTAGTCAGAGGAGAAGAAGAAGAAGAAGAGTATATTCCATAATTCTAACGAAGAACAGCTGCCAACATGAGTAGCTAGAAACAGATATCGTTGGTGTTGCAAGGCAGCTTAATTCAGGTAATAAATGCACGTCTTTCGGGACAGATTATATGCTAGTCAGTTTCCTATCAGAGTATGCTAGTACAGTACTTCCATACATAGCAAGCACGTACAACCGCTCTCTAGACGAAAGGTTCGTATCTAACGACCGGAAAGTTCAGTAGGTCGCACCAATACTCAGAAAAGGAAATACGAGTGATCCGATTGATTACACATCCATTTCACTGTCGCCGATATGCGATAGGATTTGGCAACGTATTCTACATTTGAACATTATGAAGTACCTCGAAGAAAACGGTATATTGGCACATAGTAGACAGAGATTCTGAAAATATTGTTTGTCTACTATGTGCCAAAATATCGTTCTTGCGAAGAGCAAGTAGCTCTTTATTCTCATGAAGTAATGGATCGATTCTATAGTTCTCGAGTTCCAGAAGGCTTTCTCACCATTCCTCACAAGTGAATACTAGTCACATTGCATGTCTATGGGGCATCCTATGGGGCATCGTCTTTCTGACACAAACAGTCCGTTTGTCGGAAAAGTCATATTATGTAGTGATCAAAGGAAAGTCATCGAGTAAAGGCTGTCAATTTCATTAAATGCCTGGGAACTGCAATTACGGACATCTTAATTTAGACGCTCCCATAGATAGTGTTGTGGGGAAGGCAAACGAAAACATGCGTTTTCTTGCCAGAACTCTTAAAATAGACATCGGGTCTAATGAAGAGAGTGCCTACACTACGCTTGTCCGTCCCCTGCCAGATGATACACGGTGAACATCGAAAAAGTTCAGAGAAGGGCAGCTGGTTTTGTACCATCGCGAAATAGGGGAGAGAGTGTCACGGATATAATACACGAGTTGGGTCAGAAATAATTAGAGCAAAGGTGCTTCTCGTAGCACCTCGTTTTGTTTTACCATATCTAAGTCACAAGCTTTCTCCTGCGAATGCGAAAATATTTTATTGACACCAAACAACTTAGGGAAAAATGGTCATCGTAAAAAATAAGAGAAATTAGAGCTCACAAGGAAGTATTCAAGTTCTCATTTTTCCCACGCGGTGATCGGGAGCGGAACTGCAGAGAAACACTCTGAAACAACTGCAAGGCACTTCTATGAATTGCAGAGTACTTATGCAGACATAGATGTCATGTAGATGTAAGTGAAGCTGTCTTGTATCGTTAACGAGCTAAAATCAAATTATCACCTGTTTATCGCCAGGCATGCACAAATGTTGACAGCAACATCAGGAATTGTAAATTAATCGAGTGGAATTAGAGAGAAATATGCGTAAGATATTTCCCGTTCCGCGCAATTCATTTGTGGAAGCGGACCGAGTGCCAACACTGAAGCGGACATATGTCGAAAATACCACAATAAATGCGATTACTGTGCACCGCAAATGGGTTGAAATGGCTGTCACATTGTTCTGCAACATTTTCTTGCTTTGATCCTGTACAATCTGGCATTTCAGTCTCCCGAAACGTAATGTGATTTGCGGCGGAATGTACTGTGCGTGGACGTTTGACCTCGACGTTATTTCACTAGGCGGTATCGAACCATCGTCGCTCCGTCACATGGGGAACAATCCATTTCAATGACTGTTTACCTTTTATCTTTTATAACGAATATGCGTTCTTATATCCGAGAGAAAATAAATCAACAGAAAACTAGCCAAGGACACAAACAGGGACAGACACTGGAAAAGCGCAATTATTTTATGTGCTTCACTTTTAATTTTACTATTCGTAATTAGGAAACAAGAAAGATATGCATCACTAATCCACCATGTGACGTCAACATTATTTGTACTTTAATTGTCCAGTTCACATCCAAATTCACACAGACTCCAATTTTTTCCGTAAGTGTTAGTTGTTGTCGTTGCTTCCTTTGTTGCAACCATAACTCGTAGACTAGTCATGTGTAGCTATCTACCCTAGTCTGTCCGTTACAAGGGTGATCCACATACCAACTGGAACCTACAAATCCTTCAGATAGATCGCTACTATGAAAACTTTGTCCTTCCCTATCCAATTTTGACCCCACACATTTCCGTATATTACCGAACAGATTACTCCTTAATGGCTCAGGAAGTGTCCATACATCCGACGAGTTCTTTTAGTAGCGAAATTTATTATTGATATTCAACATAATAGCAATAATTATATATGACGGCAGCGCTTACACTGGCTGATATTTATAACGTGTGACACTCGGTTACTTAATTTCTGAAGATGACCGCGTTAGTAGACTGAAACTTGTGAAAGTAAAGAAAATTACACGCCAACTGTGGCTGCTCTACAATTTTAATTAACTGTAACAGTACAGATATACTGGGTCGGAACTCGAACCCTGATTCCCTGCTTCTCTTGGAGCGAACGCCTTATAACTTACGCAATCCAGCACGCTCACCGGAATGACCTGTACTTCCATATGACACAAACCTATCTGTCTCTACTCGTAGATTATTGATTCATTTACGCACACTCGCACGTGTTGTGATATCCATGAAGGTTTTAGAATCAGTCAACGAGAATTCGTACACTATCGTTGCCATTTCAGTCATACGCCCATCTTCACTTTATACACTCCTGGAATTGGAAATAAGAACACCGTCAATTCATTGTCCCAGGAAGGGGAAACTTTATTGTCACATTCCTGGGATCAGATACATCACATGATCACACTGACAGAATCACAGGCACATAGACACAGGCAACAGAGCATGCACAATGTCGGTACTAGCACAGTGCATATCCACCTTTCGCAGCAATGCAGGCTGCTATTCTCCCATGGAGACGATCGTAGAGATGCTGGATGTAGTCCTGTGGAACGGCTTGCCACGCCATTTCCACCTGGCGCCTCAGTTGGACCAGCATTCGTGCTGGACGTGCAGACTTCGTGAGACGACGCTTCATCCAGTCCCAAACATGCTCAATGGGGGACAGATCCGGAGATCTTGCTGGCCAGGGTAGTTGACTTACACCTTCTAGAGCACGTTGGGTGGCACGGGATACATGCGGACGTGCATTGTCCTGTTGGAACAGCAAGTTCCCTTGCCGGTCTAGGAATGGTAGAACGATGGGTTCGATGACGGTTTGGATGTACTGTGCACTATTCAGTGTCCCCTCGACGATCACCAGAGGTGTACGGCCAGTGTAGGAGATCGCTCCCCACACCATGATGCCGGGTTTTGGCCCTGTGTGCCTCGGTCGTATGCAGTCCTGATTGTGGCGCTCACCTGCACGGCGCCAAACACACATACGACCACCATTGGCACCAAGGCAGAAGCGACTCTCATCGCTGAAGACGACACGTCTCCATTCGTCCCTCCATTCAGGCCTGTTGCGACACCACTGAAGGCGGACTGCACGATGTTGGGGCGTGAGCGGAAGACGGCCTAACGGTGTCCGTGACCGTAGCCCAGCTTCATGGAGACGGTTACGAATGGTCCTCGCCGATACCCCAGGAGTAACAGTGTCCCTAATTTGCTGGGAAGTGGCGGTGCGGTCCTCTACGGCACTGTGTAGGATCCTACGGTCTTGGCGTGCATCCGTGCGTCGCTGCGGTCCGGTCCCAGGTCGACGGGCACGTGCACCTTCCGCCGACCACTGGCGACAACATCGATGTACTGTGGAGACCTCACGCCCCACGTGTTGAGCAATTCGGCGGTACGTCCACCGGCCTCCCGCATGCCCACTATACGCCCTCGCTCAAAGTCCATCAACTGCACATACGGTTCACGTCCACGCTGTCGCGGCATGCTACCAGTGTTAAAGACTGCGATGGAGCTCCGTATGCCACGGCAAACTGGCTGACACTGACGGCGGCGGTACACAAATGCTGCGCAGCTAGCGCCATTCGACGGCCAACACCGCGGTTCCTGGTGTGTCCGCTGTGCCGTGTGTGTGATCATTGCTTGTACAGCCCTCTCGCAGAGTCCGGAGCAACTATGGTGGGTCTGACACACCGGTGTCAATGCGTTCTTTTTTCCATTTCCAGGAGTGTAGTTATTTGTATTTGATGACGAACTACAGTTTCAAATATTGAAATTTATTCCTGAAACTCAGATTTACTGTAATAGGTAAATTTCTTGTAGCAGTGATTCTAAAACCAGCCTCGGTATGATGAGATGTGCGAGTGTGGATGTTGTTGATGTGGTCTTCAGTCCACAGACTGATTTGCAGCAGCTCACCATGCAACTATATCCTCTGCGCGAGTGTGATACAAGAAGATGAGTAGAAATACACTACCGTCCATTACAATTGCTACACCAAGAAGAAATGCAGATAATAAATGGCTATTCATTGGGCAAATATATCACAGTGGAACTGCCATGTGATTACATTTTCACGCAATTTGGGTGCATAGATCCTCAGAAATCAGTACCCAGAACTACCACCTGTGGCCGGAATAACGGCCTTGATATGCCTGGGCATTAAGTCAAACAGAGCCTGGATGGCGTGTACAGGTACAGCTGCCCATTCAGCTTCAACACGATACCACAGTTCATCAGTAGTGACTGCCGTATTGTGACGTGTCTGTTGCTCGGCCACCATTGATCAGACGTATCCAATTGCTGAGAGATCTGGAGAATGAGCTGGCCAGGACAGCAGTCGAACATTTTCTGTATCCAGAAAAGCCCGTACGGGACCTGCAACATGCGGTCGTGCATTATCCTGCTGAAATGTAGGGTTTCTCAGGGATCGTATGAAGGATAGAGCCACGGGTCGTAACACGTCTGAAATGTAACGTCCACTGTTCCAAGCGCCGTCATTTCTGACAAGAGGTGACAGAGACGTGTAACCAATGGCACCCCATACCATCGCGCCGGGTGATACGCCAGTATGGCGATGACGAATACACGCTTCCAATGTGCGTTCACCGCGATGTCGCCAAACACGGATGCGACCATCATGATGCTGTTAACAGAACCTGGATTCATCCGAAAAAATGAGGTTTTGCCACTCTGGCACCCAGGTTCGTCGTTGAGTACACCATTGCAGGCGCTTCTTCTGTGATGCTGCGTCTACGGTAACCGCAGCCATGGTCGCCGAGCTGATAGTCAATGCTGCTGCTAACGTGGTCGGGCTGTTCGTAAAGATGGTTGTTGTCTTGCAAACGTCTCCATGTTTTGATTCAGAGATCGAGACGTGGCCGCACAATCCGTTACAGCCATGCGGATAAGATAAACCACAATCGCGATAGGCTACAATCCGACCTTTATCAAAGTCGGAAACGTGATAGTACGCATTTCTCCTCCTTACACGAGTCATCACAACAACGTTTCACCAGTCAACGCCGGTCAACTGCTGTTTGTGCATGAGAAATCGGTTGGAAACTTTCCTCATGTCAGCACGTTGTACGTGTCGCCACCCGCACCAACCTTATGTGAATGCTCTGAAAAGTTAATCATTTGCATATCACAGCATCTTCTTCCTGTCGGTTGAATTTCGCGTCTGTAGCGCGTCTCCTTCGAGATGTAGCAATTTTACTGGCCAGTAGTGTAGACAGATGTGTAACCTCACCTGGCTAGCCGCGCGATCTAACGAGTTGCTTCCCGAGCGGGAAGGCGAGCCTCTCCGCGGCATGAATCCACAGTCGGATTAAAGTCGAGGTCCGGTGTGCCGTCCAGCCAACGGATGGGTTTTAAAGCGAATACTGGCAGGTAGGCCTCATTCCGCATCAGTGACACTACATCGGCGATTGCTGAGCAAACATTGTCTCCACGTACGCGTACACCACAAAAATTACACTCGTCTGGTATGAGACGTTCCTAGGGTGGTCCTGCGAGGGGGGGGCCTGAACCTCACAGTAACTTCGGTGTAGGTCGGGGGTGGGGTGGTTGGACTGCTGTGGGGTTGAGAACCACTGAGGGCTACGGCGGGACGAGCCTCTCCGTCGTTTATAGGTCCTCAGTTCAATACACATACACACACATACGTATGTGGTATATGGAAATTAGGGTCGTCCCGGGAAGCACCTTCTGATAGCCTGAGTTGGAAGCCGACTGTTCGCCATAAGCGGGAAACCCGCTTTAGAGTCCCAGTCAGCCATAAAGTTTCGTATGTCGCTTTAGGCAGTACACCTATAAATATTACAATTAAGTTGAATTTCAGGGATAAATTTCAGCATTTGGAACTGCAAGTTTCCATAAAATAAAATACTTTTAATGGCCCTGTCACATGAATTGCTTTTATCCCCAGTTCGGTTCAATGTCTGTCCATTATTTACGGGAACTACTCATTTCATCTTTACTATTATTCTTTGGAACCACATTACAAAAGCTCCTTGTCTGTAAAGATTACTGCCCAGTTCACACTACTCCATTCCATTTTGGCCTGATGTAACACATTGGATGAATGTTTCAATAATTAATAACAGACTGTGGTGCAAGAGTTTTATTAATAATGAAGGGATTCGTTCGCTGAAGAAGCGCTAAAAGTGCGGAATGGGTAATTAGTAATGAAATGCAACAGAGACTGTTACTTATTTCTTGGAAATTTAGTATTCAGGCTCTCTTCCGTGCCAGGCGGCACTCCAGGTAATTACTTTCAGAAAGACTTCACAACACTTACATGGCACTTTAAAATATTTCTCTTTGCAGAATGGCTTACCTATGATGATAACAGGCTTTTCCGACCATCGTCAGAGAGTTTGCTGTTCAAATAGCAAATCTACTGTTAATGCCTCATTTGCTTATCTAATTTCCTCAGCATTGCCTAATTTCACTCGAAAGCACTCCATTACATTTGATTTATTTATTTTGACATTCCTGTACAACTTAGCTTGAAGACAGTAAACATCCCATTCAAGTGAATTTTAAAGCAGCTTGCCGTCTCCGACAGAATTACAATGCAATCGTAAAATCAAACTGGTGTCAAGCGTGCTTGATTGAAAAAAATAACTGTTCTAAAAAATACCCTGCAATAGCGGGCGTGGTAGTTGCTATTAAGTTGGATAGTTGGTTGGTTTGAGGGAAGTGTCCAACTATGTCATCGTCCCATCGGATTGGGGAAGGCCGCGTGGTGTGTGGCTTTCCCGGCGGAGGTGCGAGTCCTCCATCGGGCATGGGTATGTGTGTTCGTCCTTAGTATAATTTAGGTTAAGTAGTGTTTATGCTTAGGAACTGATGAGCTTAGCAGTTAAGCCCCATAAGATTTCAAGATTTCACACACATTTGAATTTCTCTCTCTCTCCTCTCTTTTTTTTTTTCTTTTTTTTAGGGAAGGGTGTAGAAGGAAATCAGCCGTGGAAAAGCTAAATCACGATGGCCGGAAGCCCGTTTTAACCATCATCCACCCGAATATGTGTCCAGTGTGCTAACCTTACTCGGTTGCTCTTAAGTGACCAACTATGCCAATCAACTTGTAACTAAAGTGAAAGATACTGGATCTGTTCTTATTTTTTTTGCTTTACTTTTGATTTTTTAGTATTCATGTGTATATTCATACTTTCTTGCAGTTTTAGTGTACCGCTCCTCAATCGGTAACAACGAAACCTGTGTAGGGTCACTTTGTCACTTTGTTAGCCGTCTGTTAGTCCGTCTGTTAAGACCCCTTTTCTCCGAAACAGATATATGTGAAGTTGAAATTTATGTCAAATACAGAGATCTATAGTTCCTTGGCAGTGTAAGAATTTAGTCTTCTAAGACAACGCAATCAATTTGACACCTATTTTAATACTCGCAAGTTCACTGATCAAAACATATAACTAAACTATCTGTGTGTATAATTACGTTTGTACGGATCACTCAGAGGTGATAGTCCAGATTGCTATACACACCGGTACCTCTAATACCCAGTAGCACGTCCTCTTGCAATGATGCATTCCTGTATTCGTAAAATTGGAAATTTATGGTAAGGTTTTATGGGACCAAACTGCTGAGGTCATCGTTCCCTAAGCTTATGCACTACCTAATCTAACTTAAACTAACTTACGCTAAGGAAAACACACACACATATGGCCAAGGGAAGACTCGTACCTCCGACAGGGGGAGCCGCGAGGACCATGACAAGCCGCCTCAGACCACGAGGCTACCCTGCGCGGCCCTGTATTCGTCGTGCCATACAGTTAACAAATTCATCAAGGCAGTGTTGGTCCACATTGTTCTTCTCCTCAACGGCGATTTAGCGTAGATCCCTCAGTGTGGTTGGTGAGTCACGTCGCCTTAAACAGCCCTTTTCAATCTATACCAGGCATAAAGAAAAAGCTATTTTTAACCCAAATTAATCAAAAAATAAATGTACAAACGTGTGTATCCAGTTCACAGAATACCAAAGATGATGCTCTGTAAATAACAGCAAAACGCGTCTGCTGTAGTTCTTTTTAATTACATTGCAGTCAGCTCAAGACAGATAACCTATATTTACATGTATCCCAGGTATGTGAGATAGGGTTCATGTCTAGAGAACATGCTGTCCAGTCTAGTCGAGCGATGTCGCTATCCTGAAGGAAGTCATTCACCAAATGTGCACGATGGAGGCGCGAATTGTCGTCCATGAAGACGAGTGGCTCGCCAATATGCTGCCGTTATGGTTCCACTATTGGTCGGAGGGTGGCATTCACATATCGTACAGCTGTTACGGCACCTTCCATGAGCGCCAGCGGCGTACGCCGGGCCCACATTGTGCCATCCCAAAACAGCAGGGAACCTCCAGCTTCCTACACTGGCTGGACAGTGTGTCTAAAACTTTTCGCCTGACCTGGTTGCCTCCAAACGCGGCCGGCCGGAGTGGTAGTGCGGTTCTAGGCGCTACAGTCTGGAACCGAGCGACCGCTACGGTCGCAGGTTCGAATCCTGCCTCGGGCGTGGATGTGTGTGATGGCCTTAGGTTAGTTAGGTTTAATTAGTTCTAAGTTCTGTTCGACTGATGACCTCAGCAGTTCAGTCACATAGTAGTCAGAGCCATTTGAACTATTTGAACCTCCAAACGCGCCTCCGAAAGTTTTTGGTTGAAAGCATATGCGACACTCATAGGTGAAGAGAACGTAATACCAATCCTGAGCTATCCGTTCGGCATGTTGTTGGGCCCATCTGTGCGGCGTTTCATGGTGTCGTGGTAGCAAAGATGGACCTTACCATGGACGTCGGGAGTGAAGTTGCGCTTCATACAGCCTACTGCGCAGAGTTTGAGTTGTAACACGGCGTCCTGTGGCTGCACAATACGCATTATTCAACGTGGTGGCTTTGCTGTGAGGGTTCCTCCAAGCCATAATCCGTAGGTAGCTGTCATCCACTGCAGTAGGAGACCTTCGGTGACCTGAGCATGACACCGACAGTCCCTGTCTCTCTCTCTGTAACTTCTCCATGTCCGAACAACATTGCTTTTGTTCACCTCGAGACGCCTGGACACTTCCCTGGTTGAGAGCCCTTCCTGGCACAATGTAACAATGCGGACGCGATCTAACCGCAGTATTTACCGTCTAGGCATGGTTGAACTACACACAACACGAGCCGTGTACCTCCTTCCTGGTGGAATGACTGGAACTAATCTACTGTCGAACCCCTGTCGTCTAATAGGCGCTGCTCATGCATCGTTGTTTACATCTTTGGGCAGGTTTAGTGACATCTCTGAACAGTCAAAGGGACTGTGTATTTGATACAATATCCACAGTCAACGTCTATCTTCAGCAGTTCTGGGAACCGGGGTGATGCAAAACTTTTTCTGATGTGTGTACAATCAACACACTTGCGAATAAAAACTGTTCTACAAATAATACGCAGGATCGCATGACAATGTCAAAGTTCATTGTCATGTTTCATGATAATAAAATTAGAAATTAGCCAAGGTATATCTGAGAAAATAATGGAAATTATAAAATGTCAATGTAGTACTCGTTACGCCAAGTAAGCATGCCTGTTTTCAGCGGTACACTGTCCTTTCTCCCGGCACGCAATGTATATCTTACGTTGTCTCAAGTTGCATAGTCACAGAAACGTTTGCCCTGTGGAACGACCGATACAAGTGCCAATTAACTCGGCGGTGGTGACAGTACTACATGGACCATGGGGAGGAGGGGGGTGGGGGGGAAGGTGGTGAGGCGAGTTACCGGAGACACGAGGCAGTCCTGAGAGGAACAACTTGAGACAGGGCCGGCCACCCGCAGAGGAATTTAATAATAGCAGGCCGGAACAAAAGGGCCCACCGAGTGCAGGCCGCCCTGCGGAAAAAGCGGAAGTAAACTTGGGCTTTGAACGATCTCGCAGCCTCTGAATGCTCCAAGTTTTGGAGAACTCGAGAAATTCTACACCGCGGCCGTAGTACAATAAGTGGCGAAAGCACTGCTGTGTCAAGTAGATACCTTCCAAAGGAACGGTCTGCTGGCTACACTGGTATTGAAATATCGTGTTACATTATGGTGCTGCTACTTTTCACTGCGCTCCTTCACTACCCTTGAGAGACGACAGTGTGAAACAAACGCCGAGCGCGATTCGACGAGTAATACAGAAGTACTTTTCAACTTAATTAATAGATTGTAGCCGAAATGGGGAATTGCAAAGAGAGAACCAGCATCTCCTAATTTTCCTTCGAGAATTTAGACGTGTTCAGGGGTCGTACTGCAGTTGTAGTGCAAATTATCAAATGAGTGACAGAGGAATTAAATTTAAGTTTTTACATTGCCATGCCAGTAACAAAACGGGAACTAAATATTGATATACACATTTTATTACTACATTACATTCACTGCTTTGATTTTTGAACTTCAGCTCACTTTCAGGAGTCAGTTTTTAACAATTTCTTGACCAGAATTTAATTCAAATTTCAAGAAGTCATTTGTGTGAATAGTTGCTGACATTTAGCGACTTGAAAGGAGTGTATAAGATGAACATCAATAAAAGCAAAACGAGGATAATGGAATGTAGTCGAATTAAGTCGAGTGATGCTGAGGGAATTAGATTAGGATATGAGACACTTAAAGTAGTAAAGGAGTTTTGCTATTTGGGGAGCAAAATAACAGATGATGGTCGAAGTAGAGAGGATATAAAATGTAGACGCAATGGCAAGGAAAGCGCTTCTGAAGAAGAGAAGTTTATTAACATCGAGTATAGATTTGTCAGGAAGTCTTTCTGAAAGTATTTGTATGGAGTGTAGCCATGTATGGAAGTGAAACATGGACGATAAATAGTTTGGACAAAAAGAGAATAGAAGCTTTCGAAATGTGGTGCTACAGAAGAATGCTGAAGATTAGATGGGTGGATCACATAACTAATGAGGAAGTATAGAACAGGATTGGGGAGAAGAGAAGTTTGTGGCACAACTTGGGCAGAAGAAGGGATCGGTCGGTAGGACATGTTCTGAGGCATCAAGGGATCACCAATTTAGTATTAGAGGGCAGCGTGGAGGGTAAAAATCGTAGAGGGAGACCAAGAGATGAATACACTAAGCACATTCCGAAGGATGTAGGTTGCAGTAGGTACTGGGAGATGAAGAAGCTTGCACAGGATAGAGTAGCATGGAGAGCTGCATCAAACCACTCTCGGGACTGAAGACCACAACAACAACAACGACTAGTACTCTGAGGAGTGTTTGTTGCGGAATCAGTGAACAACGAATAAACTGAATTTATTGCGAAATTAGGATTGTAACGGCTTATAACTAGAATTTTCGTAGAATGTGTTGTTCATTCAGACTAACACAATTTTATTGCTACTATATTATTGAGTATGGGTCCCTAGATCGTACCTGGTGAGGTACAATGTGCCACACACTCATTTAAAGACGTAGTTAGGGTTTAATTACTTCGATGGTTCTCTTCTAAATATGGTATGTCGCCAACCTGAAACTAAACGGCAACAAGCACGCTGCACACACTGCGTACAGTTTCGCACCTATACATCAAATACAACTTAAATAAACTTCTGGCCAACTTTTATGCTTGTTGAAGTTTTATTTTATACACAGTAATAACAAAATGTAACTTACGTTATTATGTGGCTTCAAAACAATAGTAGAGGCGAGGCGAAAGAAAGTTGACTTAATATGTAAAATCACATTCTTTACGTAATTAATTATCTGATTTTTGGAAAACAAATTCTTTAATTTTTCTCTACAATTATATTCAGTCACTAATCGTGAAAACCAGTTTTGACGTTAGTTAGCTTCAGTTCTTTCAC